>NC_090448.1:94623965-95223965 GCF_031143425.1 Pleurodeles waltl
ACTATTTACACCCTGAGTGATAAGGTTCCCGGGGCCAATTTTGGCCCAAGGGTGGAGGCCACAAGGCCACCTCCTCCAAAAAATAATTAAGCTGGACTTTTCTTACCTTCCACCCCCACGCACCCCCCCTCCCCGCCCCCAACACGGTACCCAAAAAGTCACATGGGCTGGCCACAGGGGATGGTGTCCCCAGGGCCGATATCGGGGGGGGAGGGGGTGTCGAGTGGCCCCACTACCCCAAAAATAAAAAATACAAAAATACATGCGCGCGCACACATGCGCGCGCACACACACATATAAATGTGCTGCTTAGGTTTATTATTGGGTTCCCAAGTAAATATTTGGTGCCAGTAATTACGGAAACCTACAGTTATTACTCAGTGATATATGTATGCATGCTAAGTGGCTGCAAATCCAAATTGACTTTTTAAACTTTAATATGGGATCAGTTCTCAAAGGGCCGCTCGGCCAAAGAGGCCGCTCATAAGGGGGTTTTCGGAATGTCAGATAATATGCTGTTGAATACAGAACATAACCTGAGCAAAATATCAGTGTTGAATCATTGTCCCACAAACTCCTTAATATGGTGGGATAAGACTAAGTATAACGGTGGTTGAGGAACCTAGACTCAAACACCTATGGCTGAGAACAGAGATGGATTTAGTGTATCAATTACCCTCTGCTACACCTTTAAATAATAATCACAGATATTTGTAATAGACTGATATAAAAAGGACAGAAGAGTCAAGCAGAAAATTAAATATACAGCACTGTTGTGGCAAAACCCCCAAAAAGCAGGAAAAAGCCTATATTATGCAAATCATGGATACAATCATCTGCCGGATTGGTGACGTCTCCAACTTTATAGGAGCAGTTGTCCTTCAATTAACTTTAAATTTGAATACCATTTTAACAATATGGATTTTTATAACTAAAATCTCCCATCTTCAAAGATTTTCATTAAACGTCCACCTGATGTGCCTCAATTGCTATGAACAATCAGCAAAAAGGGTTACACATCTTCAATAATATCAAGTATGTAAGTAATATAAAACCTATCCTAGATAAGAAACTTCTATTAGATTTAATAGGTGATCTTTAGACTTATGTTGTGTGATGGCATAAAATCTTCAAGTCAGCTTTCAGAATTATGAAATCCACATTTACTGCACAAGCCGAATTCATCATGATTCATAGATCACCTTGAACACTGAGCAATTCTTAAACATGCTGGCACTGCCACAAATGGCACTCTTACATGTTTGAATGCAACAATATGAAATGCTTTTGCTATATGTTTCTTGGAGATGAATTGAAGACCCTTTCCCATGTGGGCATGTCGTGACATTTGGCTGAATCGTCCTCAAGGGCTATCAGCAAATGTTTTTTATATTTGACACTTGTTCCTATCACTAGCCTCAATAATCAATTATCTGTTACAGGAAAAGGTTTGACTGCCACACCATTTTTGGTGGGTCTGGATAGGTTATAGCTGCAGATGCAAATGTTCAATTTAATACTGTGAAACAAACTAAACATTTTCTAAAGGCGCATCTCCACCTAACTTTTATTTTTTAAAGTAGGCTCTGTACGATTTTTCCCCAGCAACTTACTGATCAGTATCTTGTGTATGAGAGATTATGTGTGTAAATCTATGCTTGCCTTTCCTTAGTTATTAGTTTGACTATCCCCACCTTCTCAATTTCTTCCACGAGGAGTGTCTCAATTTTAGGGTTACTCTTGATATTTGGTTTCTTTAATACCTGCAATCACACAATTTAAATATGATGAAGCTAAAACCAGTGTATGGGAAAAACAAAATTAAAAACATGCTTTATGTTCATTCCACCAGTTTTCTTCATTTCATGTGGTCTTAATTCTTGTAACTTGCATTGTTTGCCAATTTAAAATTTTCAATAAATAATTGTAAACTCCAAACAAAACGTGGTAGACCAACTACAAATAAATTGAAGTCCAACCTGTGCTGTAACTGTCATGCCATCAAAGTAAGAAAATTATACATCTGTAAAGGAAAGCAATTCCACCACAAAATTCAAAGCAAGTAGAAAGTCAGTTTTGAATGGATTATATGAAAAGTTCAATAGGACATTAAATTCAAGGGACACAAACAACCCAGCTGAGGTCATTCCTTAATATCAGTGCACAACCAGCTTTGACTCATACCTAGTAGCACTCTCACTTAATGGGATTATGGGTCCATCTTGGGTAACCCATAAAAAGACGGCACTGGATGAAGTTCAAGGTCAAGGAGTGCATCTGTTGTGCAGTCCCACTGAAATTAATGCCACTGTCATTCACATGTAAAAATACATGTCTGCTTTATAGACTCAATCTTATGGCAAACTTCTGCAAAGGATATTTCAAGACTTAAATGGGGATGCCTATTCATTAATAAACAAAGACACTCATTACATGACCTGCACTGTTGGTCTTCCACACTATCCTTTTTAAATGTGTTTGCTCAGCCTGGGCGGTGGAGACCATCTACAAATGTAACAACTGTGCAACAGTCACTAAACCAAAAAAGAACAATTTATGTCCATCAGAGACACCACTGCTACATATTTCAGTCCAATTTTCTTCATCCAATTTAGGATCCCTGTTAATACAAATCTACACTAAACACAATGACTAATGTCCATTAATTTTATATAGCATTATTTTGTTTAAATTAGCCTGAAGCAGCCAATAACCTCATGGGGCAAGTGCCATTGTGATGTGATGGCTTCTAAAGCTGTAGCGGTATCAATTAGCCTAATCTAAATGCAGCAATCAAATAACATAGAAGGGTGCTTGAAGTATTTCAAGCAATTCCAAAATACACCACAAGCAAACTTGCCCACAATTAACTCTTAGGCAATAAGTTGTCCTACAATATAACAAGCATTTTTTTGGACAGATCATTGACATTCCATACTTTAGCCAGACAACCTAGAGAAAATTAAAACAGAAAGGAATAAAAGAGTAATTTACCAATTGCTTCCAACTCAAGAACGTTCTCCCTCATTTGTTATCCTTTTCCTGAACAAACTATTGCAATAAAAGCAGTTTTAATATATTTTCATTGCTAGAACAGAACATCAGAAACTGGAAAGAATTAATTTAACACTAAGGAGTTAAACTCATGTGGAACAATAAAGGCATTGTGCTGGCTATACTTGGATCCATGCTGCTCTCCTACTAGTATCTAATTCACCGCTGTGATTGATCGTTCATTGTGTAACCATTAGAAAGGGTGCATGTGACATTGATTCCCTGCCCCTAGGCTATGCGCTGCAGTGCCCAATACAAGCCTCCGCCCATCCTACAAACTGTCTTTACCCTCTCGAAAAATCCCTGCTGACTGACTAGATCTATCAGAGGGCGCTGCTTTGAAAAATGTGGGAATTGGGTGTGGGTATCTCCGATTTCTTTGAGGTTTCCATCTGCACAGCAATAGATAGGGTTGAGAGAGTGTCTAGTCCAAATTCAGATCAACTTGCTAATTCAATTATTAACCTTTAGTGCTGTAGAAGGCAACAAACCCTCCAAATTACCTTTGAAATATATCTGAGTAGCAAACATCGGAGTCCATTCATGTATTTAAATCAATATTTGCATTCCACTTTTTTTTAATGAAGTACAATTTCTGAAGTCGAGTACTTTTATTGCAGTTGCCAAATGTATTCGAAAATGAAAGAATTAGTACTGGAAAGCCAATTTTTATTCACAATCACGATCCATAAATAACATTACCTAGATGCAAGTTTCACTATGTTACAAAAAGACCACGTGGCATAGGAATATCTACCTCTCAAAAGCATTAAGTATGGAGTTTAGCAGGCTGCAGGATTTTGAAGGTATTAGGATTATATTCCAAAACCACAACCCAAACTAAAACACAAATGCTGTAAATTTAATTAAAATGCAATAAACTAAAGTCAGACAGAACCATAGACTGTGGATTACACTGTGAATCAAACTTTAAACTGGCAAAAAGGCTGAGAGCCCACACACTTCCAGGTCCTGACTTGGAATCCCAGTATGAGAGACTCAGACTCATTTGTAGGACAATACATAAGAACCATAGTGAACAACACTTCATTCAAGTGCCTATGCAGCACTCTATATGAAGTTACTTCTAGATTACACGTTAAATATTTTTAAACTCATAAATCAATCTTTCACACAGCAGTTGAGACATTTATAGTATTTAAAAGATAATGACTTTAAGGCAATACATCACACAAGTGCAGCTATGGAGCCATTGCGCTTACAGTATCTGCAAAACCATAAAATGCTATGCCACCACCAGAATCTAGCCACACAAGCGGAAATAAATTCTACTACAGGCTACATAAAACAATATTTGTGGCACATTTTTAAGGATTCCATTCATCAGGAAAAATGTGGAAAATTTGTACTACTGGGGATTTTCCTTCTAGTAAAACATGAGCTATAGATTTTGCCTTAATTACATTTGTCATGCAGGAAAAGCAGCTTTGGACATGAAGCACATCAAAACAGGTAACACTGGCAGAAGGGATTAGTCTGGAAGTGAATGTAGGCCGGTTCAGGGAATTTACTTTAGCGGCAGCCAAGTTACATTAATTGATCATTGCTCTGTGACCCTACCCCTCAGACTAATTGAGAAACTGAAAAAGTAAAGCAAGGTGAAATTGCACTGTTTGAGTGAGCCTAAAAAAAAAAAAAGGTTTTCAAACAAAGGACGAATAGCACTTGTAAAAGCATTTTTTTTACAAACTTGTTTTATAGAATGAGTGACTGATATGCATTTGTTATTCTCAGAGTGCATCTGGGATATACCATAGGAAGAACGAATGACCCTATATTTCAAATATGTTATTGCTTACCATGGCTGAAATGGATTGTCAAAGCATATACGGAATAGTCCCCCTCTACTGGCTGTTCTAGGTGCACTGATTGATTCAGCAGACAAAGAGGTTCTGGACCTCTTAATATTGAGGAAGACCAAGTTGTGCACCACACTTAGATGTGTGAAGTTAAGAAGGATAAAGGTATCAATATGGCATGACGTTTTGTAGGGCTCTACTACACGACCCGGTGTTGCTCTAAGCTGCACACAGTTGAGCTGAGGCACTGAGTAGAAGTTACGAGGTGTACCTCCCGGACTAAGCTGGGACTGCTACAGATTTTCAAAACAAGGAGTTGGGCTCAACCCCAAGGTGCAAATTACAAAGACGCTTGGTACCTTGGCCCACCTCTAGTAAGGGTGAAGGGATTGACGTCTCAGAACAATAGGCCTGCAACATCACAACTAGGGAAGTAAACCACAGTGATTCTACAGTAACAATCTGGGACCTGCTCACCCAGAGCATGCTTAGCTACACAATGCAATCATAATCTCTGAAGCAAGAGAGGCTTGTTACCAAAGGACTGTCTGTAAAGCTAACTAGGCTGTCCGCCATGTAAGACCACACTGCTACACCTGTAGAAGGTCAGTTAGTGCCTAATTTGAGCCAGTGGGGCCCATCACCAGTCATTTTTCGGGAAAGGCACTTAATTTTCCCCTCAAACACTTCAGGAGGGCAGGGTGGAGGGGACAACACAAATGGGAAAGGATAGGAAGATGGAAAAACCATCCCAAAGCAAGAAAGCAGGAGCCTGCACACATGAGAAAGTTGCAGAGCGCGTCTGGTAGTGGATTAAAGAGGTATGAGGTGGACTCAAGGGGATTGTCGCAATTGGCACGTCTAAATACAATAGCTCCAGTCGCTGGCTTCTGAGCAGAGTTTCAGGCATCAGCACTACTTGTTTAACAAATCCAGCACTGGTTTCTCTGCACACCTTCCTACTTCTTCCCAATGAGAAAGTCCATGTCTTCTGGGAGAACTGTTCAACTTCAGTAATTACACTTACATAGGGCACTCTATGATCTGGCTGGTTCCTATGCGCTAATAACGTGCTATTTGCAAACTGAACAGCACTTACTTTATTGGCCACAAAGGAGTAAAAGCAGAGTTAAACTACAGGATCTCAACAGATCTTTTTTGGGTAAATTAGTCCACTGATGGAAATAAAGTAGTTCTGGAATCACCTTGTACAAATGGTACAGCACACAGTAAAGCAGCACCAAGTGAGCGCTCCCCCAAAAAGCTTCAGAATTCAGCTTCTTAAAGAGCTCATAAGATACAAAGGGTTTCAGGTCACCCAGCTGGGTACAATAAAGGAAGCAATACGAGATGAGTACTCGAAGGGAAGTGAGTGCCAAGACCAACACCCCTGTGAGTGGTACTCCTATGCTACTGTTTACATGTAAGAACAGCTTCAAGCACTACAACTAGTTGCTGGGGTGTACGCAAGTTAAAAATGTAAAACAAGAACAAAGTGATCTTAAGATACCATTTCTGTAACCAGCAATTCAAGATCTTTGATTCACAGAGGAATTTATAACAACTTTAGCAGTGCTCTTGCCGTAATGAATGCCTTCAATTAAAATTATTTTGTTATGTGGTATTGGAATTTTCTCATCTATAGTTACGATTATACTCGACTGGTTTGTCTCATTAAAAATATAAACAAGCACTGGCAATGGAAGCAGATTATAAAGATCTCATCATTCATTCACAGGTGAGTTTAGACAGTCAAACATTCATGGCGTCACTCATCCATGCTTTCAAGTAATCCATTCACTCACCCACTGACCTAGTCTTGTATTCAGTCAATAATACCAAACACCAAGCAGATACAAGATCTATTGAAAGAGGAAAAAAATGTGGCCATCAAAATGTAGCAGGTGCATCTTTTCAATAAAAAATAAGCAAAAACACCATACTAGGCAGACACCTGGCAATGGTACCGTGCATACTGCATCATTGTTTTAACAATTCATGACAGGGGATATGACCAAGATGGCAGGCGGCTAGGACGTGCATTCCTGTCACTCTGTCCCCATCACCAGCCCGCCACAGTTTAATTAGGTCTGCCCAGTAACGGATCCCTGTTCCCCAGCCTGCTGAAGCTGCAGTGCCAGGAGCGGGTCGACAACGAGCTGTGAAGTAGCTATTCCATGCCAGGAACGAGTGGCACAGTGGAGCAGAGAGCAAGCGCATTGATATGCTGGATGCCGCCAGGCTGTCTGGGACACACAGGGCTGACGCAGCATACATCCTGCCCCTTAGTCCTGACTTCCTGCCGAGTGAGCTGTGCCACCACTCTGGGACCACAGACAAGGTGTGAGACATTGTGCCTGGAGAAGATGGCAGCCACTGAGGTGGAGCCTCCTACTCCGCATCTGCATCTGCTGTTGAAGCTGCCCCCACAGCAGTCAGCCCTGGGGCCTACTTGATTGGCGGCCTGCTCAGCCCTTTTGAGAGCTGAGCTCAGGGTGTGAGGTGAGAGAAGTGGTCAGCCTGGGAGGGATGATGTTCGGTGGAGGGGAGACTGTGGGCCGGGCCTCTTAGCGCAAGCCTGACTGTCACACTGACAGCAAAGATACAGCGCTCCCCCACTAGAGGTGGCACTGCCTGACGACTGGCCTGCAGTGGCAAGTTCATCCACCCCTAGGGGTCGCTTGGATGGAAAAGACCCTCAGACATGGGCTGCCAACGGCTGGCTGGGGCTGGGCTGGGCTGAAAGAGGCCTTGTAGGAAAGAGTAGGACTTGACCTCTCCCATGTTTCCCCCAGTGAACGCAGCACAAGTAGCAAGCCTCCCGGGCCCCAAAAGCGGACTATATTGTGACCTTCCCTCAATGAGAGCGTTGAGCCCAGCGTGTGAATGGTAAGACGTTTGGGGAGGGGCCAGGAGGTCTGAGAGGTCTGCACAAATATCAGTGTACTGGGGCCACCAGATTGCATTCGCTGGGTGAATATGGTGCCTGCTTACCCCGCAACAGGGTGCTGGCTGTCTTGCTGATCTCTGGCCCTGATGGAGCCCATTCTGCCAGACAACTGCTGGATCACTGTGGCAGCTGACTAAGAGGTGAAGCGAGGGGGCACGAGAACCCTAGGAGCAAGGGCTTGGTTCCCTTGCTACAGCCACCGAGGGGACTTGGCGCACTGCGGAGGCCTCATTTGGTCCACCAGAAGCAGGATAAGTGTGGGGACTACCAGGGTCACTTTACTGGCACTAGATGACATACTTGCCCAGTGTCGACATGGCATTGGCCAGAGTTAAGAAAGACCACTCCCTCAGACATGCTGACCAAGCCTGAAAGGGGTAGCTCTGTGTCCCTACCAGTCTCTGATCATCAGTCAACAGGCAAGGACAATGATGGGCCAGTGACACGGTAGTTCCTTGAGCCTCCATTCCCATCTCTGCAAGAGGACCTTCAAGTTGTTAAAAAGGATCTACCAAGCAACTTGCGCGAGGTACATCATTATTTAGAAGCGGTGGGAGACATGGTCTCTGCCTTAAGGATCACAAATCGGGCCATGACCAGGAGGTGGAGCACCTACAACCAGAGGTGATCAGGCTGCAGGAACAGCAGATCAAACCCCAGGCCCATCTGGAGGACCTTGAAACTAGATCACGCCATAATAACGTTTGCATTAAAGGAGTGCCAATGAATGTGGAAAGGGCGGGACTTTCTGGATGCTCCAGCAGACAAAAAGTCAACTAGAGTGGGTACACAGAGTGGGCCCTCCCAAACCAGAGAAGACACCGCCGGCAGACACCCTAGTCTGTTTTCATGACTACAGACTAAAAGAGTATCCTTCGCAGAGCCCAGGAGTATCATTCGGTCCAGTTCAGGGCCCACACAGGCATGCTTTATCAAGACCTAGGTGCCATCAACCCTACACATTTGAGGAGTTTTGGCCTGTGAGTGCTCAGAATGGGGCTTGCGTCTCATACTCCTAGAGTGACCCCTTTCAGATTATTTTTTAACTCTAGGACAAGTTGCATCAAATTAAGTTGGTGGCGTGCTGGGTGCTGGCCATAGAGGATCTGCCTGAAGTTTTGGAACAAACCAGCCCCCTCAGCCAGAAAGCTTGTAAACCAGCACATTGGAGCAAGCAGGCAAATAGTACTGAAACTGGCCACCAAGATAGCTACCTACTGGTACCTCAACTGGTACCTCAACCCGCTACGCCTACATTAAGGGCAACCTGACAAAGACGGCGGATTGTTGGAGGGGATGCGGATCCCCCAGAACTTTGTTGCACATTTTATGGGACTGCCCAAAGCTTATCCACTAATGGTCTGGCATCAGACAAGATTTATCTACACTTTAACGCTCAACTCCCGATTTCCCACAAACATTGTCCGAAGACTCCACAACGTCCTTCCATTTCCGCTCAAAACACGTACCGGACGTCAAATAAGTCTGGCTTTGAATGCAGCTCTGCAAAACATTCTAACACACTGCGGTACAGATCACATCCCTACACAATGAGGGTGGTATCGCCACCTCTGGCATATTATGGGGATGAACACAACACACTCACACTTGCTGCTCAAGGAGATTCATACAGGGGATTATGGCACTCTTATTTTACTTACAAAAGAGTTCAAGGAGAACGTGTGTCCCAAATATCTATGTCTCTTACAACTGACAGACAAGGCTCCCCCAGCATCATAGGCAAAGCCTTAAAACGCTGATGATATTTTGAGAATATGGGCTGACATTTTAGCACACTAGACTGATGAGCACTCATTCTTTATTCCCTTCATTGTCTTACCTGGGTTTCTTTCCTTTCCCCCTTTTCCTCTCCCTCGTTTCTAATGTCCGTGGTTGACACTAACGTGGAGTGCTATGTCACTATTTTGCTTGATATATGTCTACATGAATAATAAAGATTTGAACCATAAAACTTCCAGAGAAACATGCCTTGTAAAGTGAACAGCCATCTTTTAAAAAAAGATAAAATAATGCACAATAGACAATATCACCCCAAGATGACTACCTAGTTTAGAAGCAGTGGCCATGCTGGATATGGTGCACTGCCTGGTGATTAGACACATTAACCCCTTCCCCGCCATGGACGTAATGGCTACGTCCATGGCAGCGCCCGTGTGGTGCCATGGACGTAACCATTACGTCCTGGGACTGGCCGTCGGGGGAAGCGCTAGGGCCGCCCTCCCAACCCCCCAGGCCAGGGCTGAAAGGGGAATCCCTTCCCCTTTCACCCCCACCCACCCCCCCCATGATGTCAGCGTGTGATCGCGCGCTGATTTCATGAAAGGGGGAAGACGCGCTGGAAGCCATTTGTTTCCAGCGTGTCTAAAGGAGAAGGTGAGTTTTTCACCTTCGTGCGGGGGGGGGGGGGGGGGGGGAGAGATGCCTCTGAAAGAGGCATCGAGGGAAAGGAAAGGGTTTTCCTTTCCCTTGATGTCTCTTTCAGCATTCCTGCTGCCCGATCGCGATGCGATCGGGCAGCATGAATGCCCACTAGACACCAGGGATTTCTTTGTGTGTGTGTGTTTATTAGTGTGGGGGAGCGACCCCTTGGGCAATGGTCGCTCCCCTTTGGGGGAAAATGTATTTTTCGTCATTGGCAGATTGGCCTTATTTTTAGGCCGATCTGCCCCCAAGGGGGGCAGAAAGCCACTAGACACCAGGGATTTTATTGTTGTTTTTTTTTTGTGTTGGGGGGCGGCCCCGTGGGCAAGGGTCGCCCCTGGGGCCCACATGTATTTTTGGGCAGTTCTGCCCCCCTTGGGGGCAGATAGGCCTATTTTTTTAGGCCTTTCTGCCCCCAAGGGGGGCAGAATCCCAATAGCGCCAGGGATATTATATGTGTGTATGTGTGTTTTGTGTGGGGGGGTGGCCCCTTGGGCAAGGGTCGCTCCCCCTGGGGGGCCAATGTATTTATCGCCGTTTCTGCCCCCCTTGGGGGCAGATTGGCCTTATTATTAGGCCGATATGCCCCCAAGGGGGGCAGAAAGCCACTAGACACCAGGGATTTTATTGTTTTTTTTTTGTTGGGGGCGGCCACTTGGGCAAGGGTCGCCCCCAGGGGCCCATATGTATTATTGGGCAGTTCTGCCTCCCTTGGGGGCAGATAGGCCTATTTTGTTTAGGCCTTTCTGCCCCCCTTAGCGCCAGGGATACTATATGTGTGTGTGTGCTTTGTGTGGGGGTGTGGCCCCTTGGGCAAGGGTCAACCCCCCCCCCCCCCAAAGGGAGCAATGTAATCTGGGCGATTTCTGCCCCTCCCCTTGGGGGTAGATTGGCCTATTTTCTTTTAGGCCCATCTTCCCCCAAGCAGAGAGCACTAGACAAGGGAAAATTAAAAAATGGTTGGCGGCGGAGTGTTTGTCAACTGGCGAAGTATTTGCTTTTATGATACTAACAGTTTTTCTCCTTTTTGTTCTAGTTCAAAGCTTTTGCTGACTTTGCTGTGGCTTGTTGCTGTTTTGGCAGTAGCTGTCCTGCGGTTTGCGTATTTGCATGTTTTAGGTAAGTAAATAAATTTACTCCAAGTGAGTATTGTTGCCATGCATGAATGACATGTTTGTAGGTGGTGTACTGAATGCAGGATTGTGTGTGAAATTGTCCTTAGATTTATGCACAATGATTATTGTGTTGTCTTATGTCTAATTTGCTTTTTTTTCTCTTTTTAGTGGGATATCATTGGTGATTGCTGTGGCTGTGCAGAGTAGTTGTTGGTGAGTCAAGCTTTTTCAGGCAAGTGAGCAGTATTGTTTTTGAGTTTATAACTCTTAGTGACAAAGATACACTTTGTTACTTATCTTACACAGTGCTGGTTGTTGGTGGTGTATTTGTCCAGTTAATTTTTGTAGGAAGGATCATGGCTAGCCGTAGGATGACCGCTCAGCAGGTTGTTAGTGTGCTTTTTGAGTCATCTTCTGACCATGAATATGAGACTGACTCTGCATCTGAGGCAGAGGAGGAAGTGCAGGATTCTGGAAGTGAATTTTCTGTCAGAGATGAATCATCTGATGATGAAGCCACTCAGTGCTGATGAAGGGCCTGTTTTGGAGGAGGACAGTGATGTGCCGATGGTGCAGGAGCCAGCGGCTGAAAGGCTTCCCATTGGAAGACCGGACACGTGGGTTGCACCAAACATGGAGCAGCCACAGTTGCCTGCGTTTACTGGTTTTCCAGGGTGTCGAGTTAATACAGAAAACTTTTTGCCCGTCAACTTTTTTGAGTTGTTTATGGACGATATATTTTTGGAACAGATTGTTGAGCAGACTAATTTGTATGCAGAGCAGTGTTTGAGGGACAATGCTGCCAGACTTAGGCCACACTCTTGAGCTAGCCGGTGGATTCCCACAAATCTGGAAGAGTTGAAAAAGTTCTTGGGTTTAACTTTTTTGATGGGGCTGATAAGGAAGCCATTGCTGTTTTCATATTGGTCTACTAGTCCCTTGATGGCAACTGCTATATTTCCTGCCATCATGAGTCGTAACCGGTATGAGCTTCTTCGGATGTTGCATTTTGTAGATAATGCTTTAGCCTTGCCACGAGATAATCCTGATTCTGACCGTCTTTTTAAGATTAGTCCGGTCCTTGATCATTTGGTAGATCAGTTTTCAGAGATCTATGTTCCAGGGAAAGAAATATCTGTAGATGAGTCTTTGGTCCTGTTCAAGGGTCGTTTGGTTTTTAGGCAGTACATTCCTAGCAAGAGGGCACGGTATGGAATTAAATTGTATATGCAGTCTGAAAGTAGTACAGGATATGTTTATAATTTCCGGGTCTGAAGTGCGCAAACCTGTGTGCATCTTAGACTATAATAAGCACATGGGTGGTGTTGATAGAGTAGATCAGAGGTTAGAACCTTACAATGCTGCTCGTAAGTCTTATGTGTGGTATAAGAAATTAGCGGTTCACTTGTTCCACTTGGCAACTTTTAATGCTTTTGTTGTGTTCAAGGATAGTTCTCCAGAGTCAAGGATGACATTTGTGAAATTTCAGGAGTCTATCATAGCTAGCCTTGTTGTGCTGGAACAGGCTAGAGTTCCTAGAGAAGCAGTGGTGGAGGATGTGGCTAGATTGAAAGATCGTCACTTTGCTGAGCACATTCCTCCCACGGCCCAAAAAAACTTTCCTGCTAAGAGATGTAGAGTCTGTGCTCGAAGAGGTATCAGGAAGGAGACTAGGATGTACTGCCCTGATTGTCCTTCAAAGCCTGGGCTGTGTGTGGGTGGCTGTTTCAGGAGCTACCACACACAGAAGAATTATTGGGAAATTCCGTGAGCGTAAACTGCTGTTTTATATTTTGATATGTTCAGTTTCACGGTTGGCATTAGTCATGTATTCAGTTAGAGCTTTTGTGTTTGTAGTTTTGTACTTATTTATGATTAGTGGTTTCTTTGTTGTTTAAAAACAAAAACAAAAAAAGGGATGGTATGTGTGGGGTGGCGCTTGGCTGGCGGTGTGCGTGGGGTGGCACTTGGCTGGCGGTGTGCGTGGGGTGGCGCTTGGCTGGCGGTGCCAGCCAAACGCCAGTCCACACATTCATCAGCTGGTGTGATTGCTGTATCAGGCATGTGGGCATATGAAAGTGATGGGCCCTTGACTCGCGCTGTCTGTCGATGCGAGTCTTGTAATGTGCTGGGCCCGTGGCTGGCGGCGTGAATGGTCTTGTGCATGTCATGTATGAAAGGTGTGTGAATGGACTTTAAAGCAGTTGGTGCCTTGTCGTGGCTTTACAGCTCACGAGCTGCGAGTCATTGGTTCAGTTTTTTGGCCTTTCAGATATTACCAGTGCATTTCACTTTTGTGAAATCGCTTGTTAATAAAATTTGATCTACTGAACCATCACTCACCCTCGTGCCAAATCCAACCAGTATGTGTGGTACAAATGACAAAACCTGCTCCGCTGTAATCAGGCGTCGCAGCACACTTGACACGCTAGGTGTCTCAGGTGGGACCCCGATGATGAAGCATGCCACCAACTTGGTTGGTGGGTGAGGGGTCTTTTTCACATAACCTAAGTGCGTTTCTTTTCACAATTTTTGTGTTTGGCACATCACAGACGTATGTGGACACATCAAAATAATATATTACAAAACTACCTGTGTTTGGGGGGGGGGGAGGGGCCACCTGTGTTTTTGGCCCTGGGTGCAGCCTTCATCTAGGGAAACCTACCAAACCCAGACATTTTTTTTTAAACTAGACACCCCAAGGAGTGCAGGGAGATGTGGCTTGCGTGGATCCCCCAACATTCTTACCCAGACGCCTCTGCAAACCGCAAAATTTGCTTAAAAAAGCATATTTTCCTGACTTGTTTGTACGATCACCGCTCCAGCACAAAATTCCTACTCCCCAGCGTTCCCCCTCAGTCTCCCAAGTAAAATGACACCTCACTTGTGTTGGTCCCCAAAGCAGAGTCAGCCTAAAGATGTATTAAAGAAGAATATGTCCTTATCAACTCGCTGTGCTATCCCCTCTATCTCTACAAGTTTTTGGCCTTATTCTGTTGCAGGCACCTGGCCCACCCACACAAGTGAGGTATCATTTTTATCGGGAGACTTGGGGGAACGCTGGGTGGAAGGAAATTTGTGGCTCCTCTTTGATTCCTGAACTTTGTCACCAAAATGTGAGGAAAACGTGTTCGTTGTGCCAAATTTTTAGGTTTGCAAAGGATTCTGGGTAACAGAACCTGGTCAGAGCCCCACAAGTCACCCCATCTTGGATTCCCCTAGGTCTCTAGTTTTCAAAAATGCACTGGTTTGGTAGGTTTCCCTAGGTGCCGGCTGAGCTAGAGGCCAAAATCTACAGGTAGGCACTTTGCAAAAAACAGCTCTGTTTTCTTTCTGAAAATGTGATGTGTCCACGTTGCGTTTTGGGGCATTTCCTGTCGCGGGCGCTAGGCCTACCCACACAAGTGAGGTACCATTTTTATCGGGAGGCTTGGGGGAACGCTGGGTGGAAGGAAATTTGTGGCTCCTCTCAGATTCCTGAACTTTGTTACCGAAATGACAGTAAAAAGTGTTTTTTTGGCCAAATTTAGAGGTTTGCAAAGGATTCTGGGTAACAGAACCTGGTCCGAGCCCCACAAGTCACCCCATCTTGGATTCCCCTAGGTGTCTAGTTTTCAAAAATGCACAGGTTTGCTAGGTTTCCCCAGGTGCCGGCTGAGCTAGAGGCCAAAATCCACAGCTAGGCACTTTGTTAAAAACAGCTCTGTTTTCTTTCTGAAAATGTGATGTGTCCACGTTGTGTTTTGGGGCATATCCTGTCGCGGGCGCTAGGCCTACACACGCAAGTGAGGTACCATTTTTATCGGGAGACTTGGGGGAACACAGAAAAGCAAAACAAGTGTTTTTGTCCCTTGTCTTTCTCTACATTTTTTCCTTCCAAATGTAAGACAGTGTGTAAAAAAAGACGTCTATTTGAGAAATGCCCTGTAATTCATATGCTAGGATGGGGACCCCAGAATTCAGAGATGTGCAAATAACCACTGCTTTTCAACACCTTATCTTGTGGCCTTTTTGGAAATACAAAGGTTTTCTTGATACCTATTTTTCACTTTTTATATTTCAGCAAATGAATTGCTGTATACCAGGTATAGAATGAAATCCCATTGCAAGGTGCAGCTCATTTATTGGCTCGGGGTACCTAGGGTTCTTGATTTACCTACAAGCCCTATATATCCCCGCAACCAGAAGAGTCCAGCTGACGTAACGGTATATTGCTTTCAAAAATCTGACATCGCTGGAAAAAGTTACAGGGTAAAACGTGTAGAAAAATGGCTATTTTATTCACCTCAATTTCAATTTCTTTTTATTTCAGCTGTTGTTTTCTGTATGAAACCCTTGTAGGATCTACACAAATGACCCCTTGCTGAATTCAGAATTTTGTCTACTTTTCAGAAATGTTTAGCTTTTTGGGATCCAACATTGGTTTCACAACCATTTCTGTCACTAACTGGAAGGAGGCTGAAAGCGCAAAAAATAGTAAAAATGGGGTATGTCACAGTAAAAGGCCAAAATTGTGTTGAAAAATTTGGTTTTCTGATTCAAGTCTGCTTGTTCCTGAAAGCTGGGAAGATGGTGATTTTAGCACCGCAAACCCTTTGTTGATGCCATTTTCAGGGGAAAAACCACAAGCCTTCTGCAGCCCTTTTTTCAATTTTTTTGAAAAAACGACATTCACTGTATTTTGTCTAATTTCTTGGTCTCCTTCAGGGGAACCCACAAAGTCTGGGTACCTCTAGAATCCCTAGGATGTTGGAAAAAAACGACGCAAATTTGGCGTGGGTAGCTTATGTGGACAAAAAGTATGAGGGCCTAAGCACAAACTGCCCCAAATAGCCAAAAAAAGGCTTGGCACCTGAGGGGGAAAAGGCCTGGCAGCGAAGGGGTTAAAAACAAGTACTGGCAAAGCCAAATGTTTCCACAGATGGGTGAGCTACTGGCTTTTTGCAACTGGGAGGGGGTGGGTAACAGGGAGGCTGGCAGATAACAGTAGGATTTTGAAAAGGCTATAAAGAAGCCGGCGCTAACCGCTTCATAGCGCATTTTAGGTTGAGATTGAAGAGGAGGGTGGGTATATTACAAGGGATGGGATGAAAAGAAATGGGGTAAGTTAATTCAAAAGAGAACCTATTTCGTGTGTCCAGGCGCAAAGTTCAAGAGGCTAGAAATTGCATAGCTACCACCAACTAGAGGAGGACAGAGAAAATAGTGTCCACGTGTTCTGCCTAGGCACGTGTGGCCTGTATAGCCAATTAAAACTTCAGAATCACACTAGGATTGGCTGAGGTGCTGCTGATTCTCCAATTCTAGATCACATTACACAACATCCCTCGCAAAAAGACTCTCAGAATATATTTAGCCCTGCGATTGGTTGTTATGAAAACTGGAATTACTGAACTTATGGGGTAATGTCTTTTTCGCTGAAAACTTATAATGGAATGTAACGCTGGATTTACAACAATCCTGAGCAAGTAGCTGACAGTGATCAAAGATACCCATTGTTCCCAAATTTGGGGAAATTATATTTTTAGTTTAGCATTGAGATCTTGTATAGTTCCCTCTCAAGCCCACCCCCAGTATTGGGGATAAGTATTTAAAAAAAAAAAAAAAAATAGGGAAGGTAAGAAGAAATGTGGAAGGGGAGAGAAGAAACGGAGGAGATGGGGGATTTAAAAAAAAAAAAAAAAAAAACACCACAACAAAAAAACTCTAGTTTAAGGCCAGCATTCACCGTATCATACCTCAGAAATAGTACATGAATTTCAGCAGGAGCAGCAGATGGCCAGTGGAGGGTCACTAGTCAAAAGGTAACAAATATGTATGTGGTCTGTGCACCAGAGCAAGCAAAGGAATGGACATATGGCAAGAGCTGCCAATGAGAAGGCAACCAAGAAGGGCAACAATGATACTATCAAATGGTAAGCTATGGGGCCAGTTCCAAGCCCATTACAGACTACCAGGGTCTTGCAAGCAAAAACGCATGCACTACATCATGCTCTCGCAGGCTTAACAGTACCCACAGAGGCAAGTCAACATTCTCAACGTGGAGAGCCAAGAGCCTCTATACTTTGGTCTGGAAACTTAATTTTCAAATACAAAAGAAAAAGGCTAAACACTAATCAAACAAAAACCCAAAGCCTTCACCAATACTAGCTCAAAGACAATTGACAAAGACAACACAGAAATCTTCACAAGCATCCTAGAGGCATCAAGGGGTACTTACCTTTCCAACCACCTCATTAATTTTCAGAAATCATACGTGGCCCCACACTATGGAGTCCTCTCAAGAGGAGCTTTCAGAAAACTGGACATCATGTTAATCATGAATGTCAACAAGAACTTGCTGCACAAAACAAAACTACACAAAAGTTCAAACTTAACTGAGCATCACAGAACCAATGGCACCAACCCTCTAAATGTTCCCACTCAACACTGCCCCTCCTAGAACACAGACCTCTACCACTTCCACCAGCACTCAAAAAGTCAAGCTCAATTGCTCCATCTGACACCACTGATGTCACCCTCCACAGAATTTCCTTTAGTCCCACAATAAATCTCTCTAATCAATCACACACTCCATCACCCTAAGTAGCTCTCCCAGACCCATTGAGCAACACCAACTAAGATCCCCTAGCCACGTAGTCCTTACATGGATCTGCAAAGTCGAAGTTCTGCCCCCACTAAACAACAATGCTTCAGTCGACCTCAAATTTCCTCAAACTCCAAGCCTATATCCAAAGCTGGGTCTAATTAACATCCACTCAGCACTGAGGCATATACATAACATTAATGACCTACTTCCAGAATCCACATTTTGCCTCAAACACGGTTTACCGATAAGACTGTCTAGAAGGGATTGTGTTATCAAGCAGTAAAATCATCTTAAAGAATGAAGAGAACAACCAAGGAGTGATGTAGTGTTAACCTATTCAATTGAGCATCCCAGCACAGACACTCCAGGCATCAGTTTCCAAATCATTGGTGCATATGTGGCCACTACTCCTGCAATCAAATGCCTCATTTCAGCAGTACTAGAGTGTACTTGTAGAATAGGATCTCAGCTTCCTGGATGACCTCAATCTTGACCTCTGCTTGTAGACCCAATGCCAGTATAAATCCTTCAAGGGAAGCCACACATGTCCTAAAGCCTTCCACAGAGAGGAAGTATCTAAGTTTTACATTTTTCTATTTTGAAACTGCATGCTGAAGCCAATGCCAACACTGGAGGTGACCCATTAAAGTTAATTTAAAGCCAAGGCTGTTTACCACACAAGATTTTAACAGGGGCTTTACCACTCGTGGGTGGGGAAAAAAGCCATCCACAAGAATGAAGTGCAGGCCATTAGCAGAAATTTATTTTTATCACAAGCGTAGAAGCCTTATCAAGTAGACTGATTAGCTATCTTGTGTATTATGAAACACTGCTCACAATGGTGGCTGCGAAGCAATTACAATACATACTCCTGGTTGGCTCTTTTAGTAAAACGAGGTCCCACTGTTCAGCCGTAGGGACCAGAGTTTAATTATGAGCCAAACAGTTATACAGTCAAATAAGCAAGTACAGCAAAACTATCACAAATTATCAAAATGATCAAGAGATGAAAGGCTCTGAGTTGTTGTATGTGACATGCTGACCTTATTTCTCAGGATTCTACAGCAGTTAATGTAGCTTTTGCATTTTTCCATTTCAAACTTGCACGTCCAATGGAATTAGTTGTCAATGAGCATTCTAGAAAGGCGGCAAGTCTTAAATTGATGCAACTGTCATCCATCAGTGCATAGTGGAGCGAAGCTTCCATTGGATATTGTAGACCACACAATCTGATTGTGTTTACTCGAACTAGTCATTTATAACACCCCAAAAGAGTTCTGTCTAGACAAAAGTAATGCATTTTTATAGCTATCTTGCAAAACTGCCTTGGGTAAATCTCAACTCTGCAGCCATAAATCTTAGCAGTATTTATAAATCCATAGAACTCCTTGCTTCCTCTACATTAAGCAAATGATCTCCAAGGCCATCCTCCATGACTGACAACCTAGCTTCAGTCTTTAGCATAGCTTCCTAGATCAATATCCCCTGCCAACTTGCACACTAAAGAAAAACAAACGGTCGAGGAATGTCTTTCCAGAAACTTACATTTTAAAAAATATTTTTCTGCTGATCCCTTAAAAATTGCTTTCTTGAAACTGGTTGCTGCCTATGTCAGAAGAGTTATTATTGTTGAACATGGTTTCTCGTGGTTAATTCAAGAAACAGCCTGCTTAATGCAGCTCTCCCTTAGTTTCACCCAAAATATTAAGTTTGTGACTGTCGACCCAAGGGCTTTGTACTGTTATATCCCGGTTGACAAGCATCCCTTTTACAGCATCAACATGATTTCTACATTAGGGTGCACCATTTCGATAATGGACCAAACGACATTAAGGATCAGGATTCTTGTGTCAAATACTTTCAGTATGAGATCCTAGTTTACACCAAAGGTGTTGAGACTTCTGATGTAAAGTGTAAAGCCTACGAGCAGTATTGTCAATGTGCTGGGAGCCAGGAGCGGAACGGGGCACTTGTCTCAAGAAACCTGAGCTACACACAAAACTTAAATGGGCTGTAATTGGAAAGGGACTGTTAATGTACTTTTGGGTGATCAGTTATTCTGGCATTTTTTGGAAGCAAGTTTATCATGATGGGCCACAAACTACTAAAACACCTGATGAAATCTGAAGGGGAGAAGAGTGATCTTTCTTCTACATAACCTACCCTTTCTAAACTACTTGAATACCACCTTGAGGTTGGGTTCACACTACGCAAGAGCAGGACAGCATACTTCTCAATATGCTCTTCTGAATCAGCCCTGCAGGACAATAAAGAGGATGAAGACGATGTTGCTTTTATTTGCAAAAGGATGTGAACCTGTCACTTCTGGAAACTATCGGCAGAAGAATGGGAAGAAGCAGACAGTAAAGATGAGACTTAGAAACATGTCAAGTTTTTTAGTGGGTTCACTGCCTGCTAAGACTTTAATGGCCATAGGCAGTCATGTGGTCTCATAGCACACATTGTTTTTTTTTTTTTTAAAAAGCTTTTTATTAGCCAACATAAAACAGCTATTGCTCTGCATAACAAATGACAATTGATACAGCATGCAATTCTATGTCAGGACCAGAGGCTTTTGATTATGCTATCTCTTTCTTTACTGTCAACACACAGCAGCCAATAAGAAAAAAAAATGTAAACTACATTTCCCATGATGCCACAGCCTCGATATGACCCCCCCCAATCAGAGCCTACCATCCTATATATATATCAATCATAATCCTCAAAGTCCGTCCTCTTTCTTTGCTGCTGCATCGTAGAGCTAAGTACTTTCATTTCCCTAGCAACTTGTATTTGTATATGCAAATGGTCATAAAGTTCAGCGCTGCCTTGTGCCTTCATGCACTTTAATGGGTTACGATTTTAACAGTATTAGTCTTAAACTTGCAGGGACTATTGATTTATTGAAGTTTGAATTAAAACTTTGTCTCGCAAGCGCTCCGTATTGTGTACTGGCCCCACCAGTGAGGAGCATTCTGAAGGCCGCGCTGCTTCATTTAGTCCCCGTTCACTAGCTGGACCCATGCATGCACAAAGACGCGTTCTCTGTGCGAGCGTGTTTTTCACTTAGTAAAGACGGTTCTCCCTTTCCTGCTTAATGCGCATTATTATTTACTCAGCGTGCCTTCAGATATACGCCCGGAGGGGCTGCAATAATACAGAGCCTGCTCGAGGGAAAACAAAATTCTGGTGCCTTCCTCCTCTTGAATTTACTGGCAAACTCACCTTATGTGTGCCACTTATTCCCCCCACCCCCCGCCCAATATTAATATTTGTGCATCTGAGACCTCTAAGATTATATTATTTATACTCCAAATATTATGACCCAACAATTTATGAATGATGACCAGTATGGGGAATACGATGCTGGCCACTATGACCAGCACATGGAAGAGCACCTTGTGGAGGTCTTAGACTTCCACATTCATGACTCAGTTAATAAAGTTTTGGTGAAAGCACGGAATCTTTTGCACAGCCTATATTCAATTTTGGTTTAAGGCCCTTTGGCGCAGGCTCGGGGAACCCCACCCCAGTAGAGGTCAATGTAAATGAGCCTGGCCGGTCATCTCATGACCCTTTAAATCAGACTAACATGGTCCTGAGTGATCACGAATATGGGGCTTTAAGAAGTCACAAAACTCCCTCTGTTCAAACTAGTCAGCAGTCTTCTGACACTGACTTCTGATTTGGACGTGTCTCTTTTGCAAGATAAACCCCAGGGTATGCATAAACGTAAGGCTCAACACACCGAAGACTCTGCGATGCCACCACCTACTAAAAATGTGCAATTTGATCCCAACGCTATTGTACATCCTAGATCCACAGAATGGATTCCATGTCAGGAGGTGGCAGATTATGTACAGTCTAGACTGAGAAAGGGTTTAGAAAAAGATGTCCGCAACACCCTGCGGTCTGAGTGCCCTCGTCCAGCGCTGCCTGGAAAGGTTGCGGAGACCCCGGAACTTGATCCTCATATGGTAACGTTTCTGGAAAAAAACAAAAAACGCTAAAGACCGCAAAAAGGGTATTATTGACAGAGCCTGGAGAGGTTGCCAGGTAAACTACTAGATATTTCTGGACCTCTTACAAAGATTCTAGACTTAGCAGTGCAGGCTAAAGAGACTCAAGAAATAATAGATCCTGAGATTCTGTTGGAATGGACCAACGGGCCATTTGTCTTTTAGGGAATGCTAACTGTTCCATTTCCATGGAGCGTAAGAAATCCCTTCTACTTCGCATCGACCCAAAATTGGCAGAGTTAGCGCCATTGGATGCCGGTCCTTCAGTGAACGGGCTTCTGTTTGGCAATACATTTGTCAAAGATTTGGCCAAATATAGGGCCACCTTCTCGGTCCTGGATAAAGCCCAAACTTCTATCAAGAAGGTATTTAATAGTGGCCTTTTTCGTAGGGCCGGGCGTCAGGCCATTTCAGCCCTCAGACTTCCAGACCATACTACAGAGGCAGAGGATCTTCCGGATTCCAATCTAACTAACTATTACCATTCAAGAGGGTGAGGATACAGGGGTCGCAACCCCAGAGGACCTCACAGGGGAGGACAATACAACTAAAACCCCACTCAGTCAGGTCTCCTATGCACTTTTTGGTGGAGAGGTAAATTTGGGGGCAGAGTGAGTTTTTTTGTACACAATTTGTCTAATCACACAAGATGTTTGGGTATTAGAAACAATACAGGGATATCATCTGGAATTTTATTCAAACCGCAAACAGTCTTCTATTCCCCCATCTCCGTTTTTCCCAGACATGAGTTCCCTTAAAGATCAGGAGGTCGAAGCTCTGCTTCAAAAGGGAGCGATTGTGCCTTTCCTTCCTCACCCCAGGAGGCTCATCAGCACAATATTTTTGGTCCAAAAGAAGGGAAGGGGTCCACTGTTAGTGCTCAATCTCCACCCCTTCAACTCATGGATTGTCTATCGACATTTCAAAATGAGGGCATCCATCTCCTTCACGACCTTCTGTTGGAAGGAGACTGGATGGTCCGACTAGATCTCAAGGGCGCCTACCTGACCATTCACATTTTCCCACCTCAACAACATTTTCTTCAGTTCTTTTGGAAAACGAGGTGTTACAAGTTCTCAGCTTTTCCTTTCGGTCTATCCTCGGCCCCTTTGTGTTTCACCAAGATTATGCGTCCAGTTGTGCAGTGGCTCAGGGAAAAAGGTGTTTGTCTTATAGTTTATCTTGACGATATTCTTATGGCACAAGAGAAAAGGCTGGTTCTCCTCCATCTTTCATGGACAATTAAGCTGCTCCAGGATCTGGGGTTTGTCAAATGTAGAAAAATCCCAGTTGGTTCCCTCTCAGATAGATTTTTGGGGGTTCAAGACACTCAATTTCAACTCAGTTGAAACATCCCTTGACCGAGAGACTGGCCATCAAGAAGGAATGGAGGAGAGCGCTGTCTGTTCCTTCGATTTCCTTGAAGGTTCTTGCCCAGTTGGTGGGGCTCCTTGCTTCATCTATTCAGGCCAGATTTCCGGGCCCCCTCCATTATCAGGCTCTTCAGAGAATGAAAATCTTGCATCTTTGCAGGAGTCTTTCCTATTCAGAACAGGTAGTCCTGCCACAGGAAGCCCAGACAGAAATTCAATGGTGGTTAACTCCTATGGATGCCTGGAATGGCAGAGCAATCTTTGCCTCTGTTCCGGAGATTGTCAGAGTCAGATGTCAGCAGATGGGGAGCCAGATGTGGACAGATGGACAGGGGGGCGGTGGTCCCCGGAGGAACTTGAATGCTCATCAACTGTCTAGAACTTCTAAGCAGGCTCTTTTGCAGTGAAGACACTGTCCGCAGTCAAAGCACAATGTTGAATCCTCTTGAAAATGGGCAATATTTCCGCAGTCAGGTACATAAACCAAGGGGGTGGGGGGTTGGAAACACGATCCAGGATGCTAGCGAAAATTGCAGAGGATTTTTGGTACTTCATTCTAGCCCACCAGATCTCTATCACAACAAAGTATATTCCAGGCAAGGTGAACGGGATAGCAGATTGTAATTCCCGATATCTTCGGGATGTCAGCAACTGGAGGTTACATCTCAGAGTTTTTCATTTTCTCAATCTTCTGTGGGGGTCTTTTTTTCAGTAACCTGTTTGCGTCCGTCTTAATGCGCAGCTTCCGCGCTATTGCAGTTGGAGACCAGATCCGCAAGCTCTTAGCTCGGAAGCATTCCTTCTGTCCTGGACGGAGGAATAGAGATGAGTTTGCCCCCCCTTTTTGATGATTCACCAAGTTCTTTACCCAAGTCATTCATCAGAAGGCAGAGATGGTCTTGGTGACACCTTGTTGGAAATCGCAATCCTGGTTCCCAGTGGTGTTGGCCCTTTGTTGTGCAGCCCCAGTATGAATTCAGAGGTCAGAGGATCTCTTATTGGATCCAACGGGCCTGCCACATCCCCCTCATTATGGAAGGACAGTTATCACTCATGGCATGGAGGATCTCAGGAGATCAAAGCAAGTCTCAGGTTTCGGAGAGCACTAAATTCTCTCTCGCCCAATCCTTGGCCTCTAGCACACATAAAAGATATGCTTCTGCTTGGAAGCGATGGTTGCATTGGTGCAGTCAGAGGGGTGTGGATCCCAGGGGGGCTTCTGTGCGAATTATTGTGGATTTTTTTGTCACATTTGGCTCCTCAAGGCTTAGCCTATAGAATGGTTAATAACTTTAGGGCAGCTATTTCAGCTAAACATCCTCCAATTGACCGGTTGGTGAACATCTGCTGATATGTAAACTTCTACGCGGTATTCGCTTGGTGCGTTCCCCCAACCTAAATATTCTGTTTTGTGGGATGTTAATATAATCTTAAAATTTTTGGTAGCATGGTCAGCTAACGAGGGTTTATCGCTGAAGCAATTGTGGGTAAATATACCTGTTATTTTGTCTGATTTCTTACAGGAGAGTGTCAGTCGTTAAAGCACTGGACATTCGGGCAGAGTGTTTACTCCTACGGGAGTTTCTTTTGGAGTTTCTAAACGTACAAAATTTAATTCTACATGTATTTCTTATCTAAGTTTTAGAGACAACTCTAAAATATGTGTGGTTAAATGTCTAAAAGTGGATGAGGATGTCACTGGTGAATTTCGTAGGAATCAGGCTGGACAGTTATTGATTTCCTTGCAGAAGCCCTTTGGGTCTGTGTCTTCAGCAACTTTGGGAAGGTGGGTTAGTTGGTTACTTCAGGAAACAGGAATTGACATTTCAGTCTTGGGGGCTCATTCTGTTAGAGGGGCTATGGCCTCAAAAGCATTTAATTCAGAGTCCAGATTAGAAGATATGTTGGCAGCTGATTGGTCTTCAGATTCTACCTTCAAATTATGCTATCATAAACCTATTGTGGATGTAGCTTCTGGGGTTGTGGATCAGATTTAAACTAACATATTCAGAAGCCTCCAGTCCGGACATAGAATCAAAAAATGTCTAGCTTACGCGACAAGAATTTTCAATTCTATTAAGGACCCAGAGGCAAGGATTATCCCACCCATGATATGAATAACTTAGGAGTCAATGTATGACATGATGTATTATGGTATAAAGTGCCCCTCCCGATGTGTTATGCAGTATGATGTTTTCTTCAACTGGAGATATTACAGATGAGAAAACTACCTGAACGTCTTCCAGGGATGGTTCCTGATGTTCTTGGACGTATGTTGCACTGGTTGTGCTGTTCCCTCAGCCAGAAGACGACATGGTTGGAGTTTGATTTAGTTGGATGTTTTAGTTCTCTAGATGAGCAAAGGAAGAGGATGGACTTTGAGAATTATGATATATATTATATGGGATGGTAGGCCCTTACTGGGGGTCATAGAGGCTGTGGCCTCATGGGAAATGTAGTTTGATTTTTTTATTGGCTACTGTGTGTTGACAGTAAAGAAATACAGCATAATCCTCACCTCCGTTTCCTTAATAGAATTGAAAATTCTTGTTGTGTAAGCTAGAAAATTTCTGACTCCTGCCCAAGAAGTTTACAGTAAGTACCAGCTCAGCAAGGGTGCAATGTCATCATTAACAGCCACCCTCGGAAGGTGCTATAATGGTTCGAACTTTGAACTCCCCAATCCTCTGCTGCTTACCCCCCCGACTGAGCACTCATCCCCCTGTATGTGACCCACCCTTGTTAGATATTATCCCAATTTTTAGGACATTTATAGCACACAATCTGTTTACAATAGTATGAGAGAGAGAAGTATATAGTACTTGAAAGATTAAGTCAGACACTTGAAGAATGGATTATTGCCACATGGAGAAGTCTACACGAAATTGCTCAATAAAATACTTTTGTAACCCAGCATGGAGTTGGGAGCCAATTAATGCGTTTCATCTGCTTTTGATGTTGTCTAAGTAAAACGCATTCGCCTATGCCTCTTGTTCAGTGGCTTAAATGTGCATGGCAGAATTTAGTGTTCGATGTTGTGGGACCATTATGAATTCTCCCTCCCCACATGAAATGTGCTATGGAATCAGATCATCATTGAACATGGCCGGAAATGAAGTTTGGGGAAAGTGACCCTACCAGGTCAGTGTGTCTTTCTTCCCGACGTATTTAACTAGGAAGGGTTTCTAGAGACCTCGGTCACAGACAATGACTATCCCCTTTCACCCACTTGGAGGGAGAACTATGTCCCAAGTACGCTAGTAAGAGAACAGGGCACGGAGAAAGAACCGAATACAACAAATACAGATGCAGTCTAAGGCTAAATATCTTGAGAGCAAGGGATCCGGTGTCCTAGAGGGTGGTGATGGGAGATCTGGTTGCTTATTCCAAATCGAATGCATTACTGATCCCATCTGAGGGCTTCAGCCAGTGTATACCACGTTCTCTGTTGCCCTGGGGACGCAGTTCGGGGCAAGAAACACAAACGAGCATGTATTCTCTTAGGCGCCATTATGGCATGATGGATGAAACTCGCCATATTTTACCCTTTATAGACTAAGAGAACCTCGAGTGCAGATTACTTACTGAAGAATGAAGGAACAATTTGTTAGTGTGTTGGATGCTGTGAGTTTTTTTGTTATAGTTTTATCTCCTTCACCTTATCACTGTTGTGGAGCTGAAGGGCAACCGTGGATTCTGAGGGGTGCAAAAGTCGAAGCCGCTTGTGCGCTACAGGTTTGTATCCTGTCAGTTCCGCAGTTCCCTTTCATTAATGCAGGAACACCAACTAGCAATCTAGCATGCGGACGCTGTTTTCAGTGGTTTCCGTAGTTTAAAGACCCGATTCTCCTTCCGAAGGCTGACTGCTTCCTGCTGGAGCCCTTGGCTGTGACCTGGGCCTGTCAGTCATGCACACTGATGCAGCTCTGAATGATATCTAATCACATTTAGTGTCGGTCCTCGCGGTCCCACGTCTTTCTGCCAAGTGGCCGTCAAACCTCCTGTAATCTGAGCAGAGCTGACAGGCCAAGGTTTCCATGGGAGATGTGATAAAGTGTACTGGGTCGACCTCTAGCCATTCTGTCCAGAAGTACTTCCTCTATTTTTTATGTCACAGCCACGAAAATCTGTGAAATTGCTCTTAGTGCAGCCACACCGCATCCATCTCCCGGAGGACTTCCAACTCTAGCTTATCGGAGGCAAAAGGTGTGAAAATCTCTGCACAAATACCGTACACTACATTTCATTTTCCTAAATATGAACTCTTCTATAGGACTAACGGGGGCATGCCCTACTTAGACAAACTCCAGAAAATCCTGGAAAGATGTACAGTTACAAGGGGCCATTTACAGTAAGTTTTATGGATGTCTGGTTACCGTTAGTATCAGTTTAGAGGCTCCGCTCGATGTGAGGTCTCCACTAGTGTGGCGTGTTGGAGGTCTTCTCATCTCAGTCTTGCTTCGAGGAATGCATACTGCTAAAATGCAAAGGAAATAGAGTGACTGCTTCTAAGGCGCCCCCTTTCGGCATCAGATAATTTCATAACACCTGGGAATGGGAGCAAATGGGAACAACCGATACAAATTATTGCTGCCCCCGAACAAGGCAAGTAGGTTCAACATCTGGGACTTCTGGTCTTCTTGCATAGAAGCGCTTTGGTCTAAGAATGGAGTTGAGTGAGCTTCTTAGCTCTGGTCTGTGTGTGTGTGAGCATCTTCATGCGATAGTGATTTTAGCATAAAACGGTCTCCACTTCTTCACCAGTCAGATAGTTAAAGCATTAACTAGTTGCCCAGCTCTTAACGGTATGAATGGGGCAGCACACTGACATGAGCTGCTGACCCAAAACGTCTAGGAACCGATAAAACTAATCTTAAAATCAGGAAACTGACTTATCCATTGATGGCAACGCACCAAAATAACAGAGGCAGCGGAAGACCATTCCATCCATCCCTTAATCGCCCTGGAAAGACAAGGAGTGGGAACAGTTGAAATTAAGCAGGGCCCTATTTCAGGCATGGCCCGTCCTTTAGGGTGGAGGGGCCACGCCCCCCCCACCTTTTGCCCCTCATGAAGAGTGCTGGTCATGCTGAGCAAAGGTCAGCCTGACAGACACTCTTCATGTTCAGGTCAGGCAGCCAGGAGCAGACATGCGCGTTTGTGCAGACTCCTGGCTGCCTGAGCTGAACTTTACTGGGCTGAAGAGGTCACAGCTCCTATGGGCGTGACCTCCTCTGCTCAGCAAAGGTGCCTCGAGGCCCTCCCGTGTGACAAGGGAAGCGTCACCCATTGACTTTGATCTGGGCGCTTCAGGTCTGCTGCTTCCCTCATTGGCTGACCTAAGAGGGGGGGAGCTTAGTGCATGGGTGCATTTCTCTGCATCCACCTCCCTCCCACAGCTGCTGGCAGCCACTGCCCTATTTACATTTTTGCTGCTCTCAGGTTGACCTTTTCTCACCAATGCAAGTGAAGGCAATGTCAAGGGTATGGAAGGGCAAGACAGGAGTAGCAGTTACTATCCGTGGCATCCTACAGTTTGTTCATGGTCTTTCCTGTCTTGGAACCAGTGAACACTTTGAATGTAGACACTGTCTCAATACTTTTTT
Organism: Pleurodeles waltl; assembly: GCF_031143425.1. Lineage (NCBI taxonomy): Eukaryota > Metazoa > Chordata > Amphibia > Caudata > Salamandridae > Pleurodeles > Pleurodeles waltl. Next base: position 94,652,934 of record NC_090448.1, read on the forward strand.
GGTAACCAGGTAAACTGTTAGTAGTTTGATATTGTATTGGTTTTGTTTTTGCTCTGCTTACAATCACTAGGATTGGGAACAGTGTTACCAACTCAAAACAAATAACCCTTTTGGTCAGAGGACTGCACATATTTAACTTTTAGTCGTTCTGTAATTTAATTATGGTGGTATGACTTTCCTTGCAGGACTGAATTTATGTCCAGGATCACCAGTGAAATAGTGTCTAGCCTGAGGTCCTGGTTTTATTGCTATACTGCTTTACAGTGTTGCTTCATTGTGTAATGTTGTGTACTTTGTGGTTGACAAGCTGCTTTTACTGTAAATATATTTATGCATTCTTCACTAATATGGTGACCTGACAACAGTGGGTGAGCATCCACATATTTATTGCTACTGATAACTGTTGTATGTTCCTTGACTCCACTTACGCCACCTTCCTTGAGCAAGGCCACTTCTATCCAGACATTCAAGGTGGCTTGATGATGCAGACTGAGTTACATTGAGTCTAGAGAACTCATTTTCTTTGTGCTTGGTGGACTCTCAAGCTGCATGCCCAGACATTTCCTTAAAGTTCTACCTTGTACAATGGAATGTGGGAAAAACAAGTGTTTGTGGGGCTCTACTGTCCTAACCCCCTGGAATATCAATTTGTACAAAGCTAACATGTTAACCAGAAGAGACCTTCTAAAATGTTCAATCACTAAAAGAAGGAACTGCAGCTGTCTAGTCTGACATGAAGCTGCAACCCTTACACAGTTAACTATTGCCGCTCGTTGCTTCAAAGATTCTCATTGGCATACGCCAGGTGTCTAGGCAGGTTGTACAGAAAAAAAGCATCTGATTTGTCCTAGTTTTCTAAGATGAATGGGTCCCTATTGACGTTATACTGTACAGCTATCAGAAGAAAACGAGACCCCTTATACATAGCAGTAAATTGGCCTAATAAGCACCTTCTTTGAAGTTCCTACGCTAAAATCCTCTTAACCCAGGTGTAAATCTGATGGATATGGTTGTCCTCGGTGTGATCAAGTTCTCCACCCGAAGCAAATCAATTTTTAATTCTTGGCATACCTTCTCATGAGAACAGAGGAGCCTGGGCAGCAAATGCACCATTTCCATGTCTAAAGCCCATCATCTACTTTGTGAAGGGTGAAGCAACCTTCTTAGTGTGGCCTCTGACTCATTTATTGTTTACCAAACTGTAGCTCTCTAAAGCTCCGTTTTTTATTTCTACTTTAGAAATACCAATATATTGTACCAACCATCATTCTGCAGTAGGTTAATCTTTAATCTGCTCAAGAGTATTTCATGGCTCTCAATCAAAACATTTCTTAAGCGCACTACTCACCCGAAAGGTGTCTCAAGGTGCTGTTGGGGGAGGGGGGGGCGTAGGGGTGGTTGGAGGGATGCCGTTTACTGCTCAAAGAGCCATGTCTTGAGGTGCTTTCTGAAAGTCAGGAGGTCCTGGGTCTTGCGTAAGTTGGTGGTGAGGGAGTTCCAGGTCTTTGAGGGGAGGTAGGAGAAGGATCTGCCTCTGGAGGTGGTGCACTGGATGCGTGGGAATGTGGCGAGGTCAGCAGAGCGGAGGAGTCGAGTAGGTGCGTGGAAGTTCACGCGTTCATGGAGGTAGGCTGGTCCAGTGTTGTGGAGGGATTTGAGAGCGTGGATAAGGACTTTGAAGATGATCCTTTTGCTGATGGGCAGCCAGTGAAGGGATCTGAGGTGAGCGGAGATGTGTTCGTGGCGTGGGAGGCTGAGGATGAGACGTGCAGCTGCGTTCTGGATTCGCTGGAGTTTTTGCTGAAGCTTGGCTGTGGTACCAGCGTAGAGGGCGTTTCTGTAGTCTAATCTGCTACTGATGAGTGCATGGGTGACCGTTTTTCTGGTTTCTATGGGAATCCATTAGAAGGTCTTCCGTAGCATGCAAAGGGTGATAAAACAGGAGGATGATATGGTGTTGATTTGCTGGGCCATGGAGAGAGATGAGTCTAAGATGATGATGAGGTAGCGTGCGTAGGTGGAGGGTGTTGGGGGTGGTCCTAGGGCGGAGGGCCACCAGGAGTCATCCCATACTGTCTTGTTGGGGCCGAAGATGATTTCTGTTTTGTTGGAGTTGTTTGAGGTGGCTTGCTGTCATCCATTTGGCAATGTCGAGGAGCCCGGCATGGAGGTTTGTCTTGACGGTGGAAGGGTTCCTGGTGAGGGAGATGACGAGCTGGGTGTTGTCTGCATACTAGATGGTGATTCCGTGGGGGCGGAGGATGTTGGCGAGCAGGGCCATGTAAATGTTGAAGAGGGTAGGGCTGATGGAGGATCCTTGGGGGACCCCGCAGATGATCTTGGTTGCTGGGGACTGGAAGGGAGGCAGACTTTCTGGGTTCTTTCGGCGAGGAAGGAGGTGAGCCAGTCCAGGGCCTTGTGCTGGATTCCTGCGTCGAAAAAGCGTGTGCAGAGGATTTGATGGCATACAGTGTCAAAGGCTGCGGAGAGGTCCAGGGTTGATGAGTGCGACGGTCTCGCCCTTGTCTACTCTGGTTCTGATGTCATCAGTGCAGGCAATGAGGCCGGTCTCAGTGCTGTGGTTTTTGCGAAATCCAGACTGGGAGGCGTCAAGTGCATTTTCCTCTAGGAAGTGACAGTCGGGCGTTCACTATCTTCTCAGCGACCTTGGCGGGGAAGGGGAGAAGAGAGATGGGGCGGTAGTTTGTGAGGTCTTCTGGGGCTGCTTTGGGTTTTTTGAGGAGCACATTGACTTCGGCGTGCTTCCAGGTGTCTGGGAAGGTTGCGGCGGCGGAGCTTTTGATTACGGCGCGGAGCTGGGGAGCGATGATTGGGCTGGCCTTGTTGAAAATGTGGTGTGACAGGGGTCTGTGGGGGAGCCTGAGTTCATGATTTTTTCTGTTTCTTTGTCATCGGTAGGGGTCCAGGTGTGTAGTTGGTCGGTGTTTGGGGGTGGGGGGAGGGGGGGGGGAATTGTGCTGTTGGTCATGTCAGTGGTGTCTGTGGTGGTGACGGTGGGTGCGGATGATGTGAAACTTGTGTATGTCTAAGATTTTGAGGTGAAAGTAGTTGGAGAGGGAGTTGCAAAGGTTTCAGGTGTGAGTTGGGTCGATGGTGCTGGATTTGGAGAGCTCTTTGATGATGGTAAAGAGTTCCTTGCTGTTGTGTGAGTTACTATCTATGCGTTCTTTGTAGTAAGCCCTTTTGGTGGTCCGGATGAGTTGGTGGTGGTTGCATATGGTCGTTTTGAGGGTGGCGAAGTTGTTCATGGAGGGCTCTTGGCGCCATGCTCTCTCAGTTTTGCGGCATTCACGCTTGGAGTTCAGTGGTGAACAAGGGGGCGGACTTGATGGTGCGGGTGGTGTTGTTACTTTTCAGTGTGGCGAGGGAGTCTGTGCAGGTTGTTAGCCATTGTGTGAGGATGTGAGCAGCAATGTTGGGGTCGTTGGTGATGGGGTGGAGCTTGTGTGAGCTTGGCATTCAGATGTTCTATGGGGATCTTGTCCCACATTCGGTAGGGTGTGGTGTGGTTAGTGGTGGGTGGGGGGTTTCGTGAAGGAGAAGTGGACACCGTGGTGGTCAGTCCAGTGGAGTTCGGTGGTGGGTGTGAATGAGAAGTGGCTTAATTGTGGTGGGTAGTAAACAGATTACTGTCTTGTTTATAGATCATTGAACCCATAACTTCTCTGGCTTCTTCATCCGCTGTTAGACGGAGTCCTCGTAGTGACCCAGACCCATCAATTGCTTATTTAATTGTGATGATGGCTTCGTAGACTTGACTTCCCATCATTGATGGACCTCAAAGTAGAGGGAACATGCAACATACTTATTTCTGTACCTTTTTTTCCCCCTACCCGTTAATGGTCTATCTGGTTCACGCCAGTAAAAATCATTAGGTATTGTTGGGGTTGCCAGTTTCTCTAGCTTTTTTAGAAATGTATGCCTTTCTGCTGTGTATGCATGAATGGAGTATTAAAAGCTCCTCTGGATTTCGTCAGGCATGCATGATATATCTGCAGCTCGGCAGTGCCTGAGAATTGTGAAGGTATTCTTCCACCCTGAATACTCCCGTAGGGCACACCTATAACTGTTGGTCCTTATTAAGAGACCTTCAAATGACTGGCATTAATATTTAACGCATAGTCCTTGTTTGCCTTGTTTCTACAATCATATTCTACAGTCCCTCCATTCATTTTATCACTGTATTAGCTTTATGGACCTGTGTGCTAAGGTTTGTGCCCATTTGTGGGAGATGTTGGGAGTGGCAAATTGGGCAACTGTCGGCCAGTCCCTGCATGTAGTGCGCCTCAGTTTATCACTAAATCACATCAACTACACTAAATGAAATATATAGCAGTTGTCTAGAGCTACATAGATGGCAGGAGCCTAATGTCACATTTCAGCCCTGGCTCTGCAAACAACCCTCAGTTGACATTAGTTCTCTACTCCGAAATCCCACCTTCAACTTACACTTCTCACAAATACCATCCATCACCACTGTTGTGATCATTGTCAAACTCCACAATGCATCTAGCCTTTAAAAATCCCAAAACAACTGTACAGGGAAGTTTACACCACAAACACATTACCCTTTGTTCTTCAGAAAATCAAAATGTGCAGTTCCAGATCACTGCAAATTGAAAAATAATTACAAAAAAAAAAAAAAAAAGACGAGACTGTAGCAGCTACACCACTACCCCCTACCAACCTGACACTGGATACGATCATGAAGCAGATGGTCTCAAAGTGACAAAAATCTAGACGTCTTCTACCTTAAGGACCGCCACGTGGTGCAACTAGTCACCATTAAAGTGTTAGATAAAGCCCTAAACGAAGGTGTGATGAAGTCACATTCCTACTTCTCTTATTAGACGAAAGAGCATCGACACAATCAACCACTGGATCATTCTCCACAGAAAAGTAGCAGGTGTCTAAGAGTTCTTCCTGTTTGACAGATTTCAACTACTTCCAAAAGCTAAAAACAGACCAGTGTATTGATCGGCACCTGCTTCCTCAAAGCCAACCTCTTACACCTCTATCCTACATACATTTTTTTCATTGGTAAAATTCAGACCAAACCCCTCTGTCACAAACCAATGACCAGTAAGCTAACACTAAAACCTTGAATTTTCCATTCAGACTTTGAATCCCTGATGTGCAGGAGCTTTCGTAAACTTAATTATCAAAGCCTGGAGAACTTTCACTTCAGACTTAGCCTGAGCAAGTGTCACTACAATAACTATCTTCAACAGGTCTAATCAACACACGGTAAGACCATAAAGATTTGCAAGATCTTTGCTGCCCAAATGTGAATGCTAGTATCTACCTGAAGTGCCATGTTAATCACTTTCTATTCACCAAGTGTGATGTTAAAGCTACTGAACACCCTGCACTATGTACTATGTTATTGAAAGAATAGGGCACAACCTTAGAATCGAAGTCAACTACATGGCATCTTTCTTCTCAATTCCTTCCCATTTGAGCAATTTGTAAACATGCATGACCACAGAAAGTCTGACCAGAGGAACCAACAGAAATTGGAAAGAGCATTCAAGAACTCTCCAATGTTCCCCCCAGGGGAGTTTGGGGGAGAAAAAAAAACAAAACAAAAAACGACACATAAAACACGAAAATTAACTTTTTTTTGCTTGGGAAGGACTTATATTTCCTCTTTAGTCTGTTCCAAGCATGTCCACGTATTAGGCTTACATTTGCAAAAACAAGTGTTTTACAATGCAGTGATATCCATAAAGGGTGTGACACTCCTATATTCTTATACGCAGGAATATATTGCTTGGAGTCAAGGACAAGCTTCCATGTTTATAATGTCCTATGGCGAAATGTTTACAGTGCCACAGTATGTTATGAGAAAGTGTTGTCTGATGCCAAGGCAGTATATGCCAATGTAGATTATGTTAACACAAAATATATCTATAGCTATATCTATATCTATACACACACACACACACACACACACACCTATATATATTACCTAGTGGTGGTCGCCACTAGGTAGTTATAGTTGGGTCTGCTTTTCCACAAACCGAGCATTTTTTGGTTCTGTAATATCTTTGGCCCCATTTGAGGAATCTTCCCAAAAGCTTCCCAAAAATACATCCACCTCAGCTCCTTCATGGAATGTTTCAGGGTGATCTGTCACAGGGGCTGAGAAGGCAGGGTGGGGTGTCCTGAAACACAAAATTCCCAGGCATTTTCCAAAGGCTTATATACACACACTGCTACAGCAAAACCTGAATTACACCAAATTCGGTAGGAAACTAGATTTTGGTTCTTACATTGTATTTTTGGTAATTTGGTGTAAATCCATTCACTAGTCTGAGAAACTAAGGGTCACAAATAATTGTATATCACGCTTACTCACTAGAGCCCTGCAGAATCCAGCGAGAGCGCAGATTTAAAATTGGAGGCATGTGATTGGTCGAGAGGACACTTATCCCCGTGAGCTTTCAAGCTCTTGCAGGTTCTGATTAGCTGGCTGTTGTAATGTCAGAAATTAAACGGCCGCCATTACTGTTTACTGTGAAAAGTGGAGGTGTTGTAGTAATGAAGTAAAAAAATAAGCTATGCAAGGGGGCAGCAGAAGAGCATGCTACCCCCTCCCCCCACCCCACCTAGGTTTAGAGAGGTGATGTGCAATGGATATCTAGAATGAAGTTTATAAATGTATCTTGTTTTTAAAAATGTTTATGACCTTGCAGGACTCACTGGATCATGAACAGTAAAAATGAGTAGATAAGTTCACAATACATTATATTTCTAGGAATGGATATTGTGGTACTTGTTTGAGTAGGTGTGTAAGAAAAGTACAGTAACAAGTAGATGTTTAATTCTTAACAATATGATGATAACACAAGACACTCATGAGACAAGCATGGAAAATGACAGGGCCTGTCAAACTGTTGTCGGGATTTTGAGAAAGTCTCGCAAGATCGCATAGTGGGGCGTTGAGGAGAGGGTGGGGTTTAAAAAAAAAAAGCCTCAACTAATAGTTACCATTCTTATTACATGGTTGAAGAAATGCTGTGATGTGACTGGCTGCAGAACCAGACAGCTCAGTTTGTCCTTGGTGCTTTAGAGGAGAAGGAAGTCCGAGTTGTGCTCAGCAGAAGGGAATTTATGTGGAGCTGAAGGACAATGGTGTCTTCATCAAGCTTAGTTATATAATAATGTATTTTATAAACTTGGTTGTGAAGTGTTAGAAAGTCTAAGATGGTAAACTTAATCTACACTATGTTTACAGAGTGAAATTGTGTTCGAGGAGGTGTAGATATATCTTGTGGTACAGAGATGTGAGGAAGCTTTGCAGATTGTTAAAAAATGAAGTGGTGTGTGTATGTGTGTATATATACACACATACATATACACACACATACATACTTTCTTAAATTATAAAACAAAGAATGTAATCATACAAGCTCTCCTGTTCTTACGGACCTCTGTGTGTGTATATATATTTTATCCCTATAAGATGTTTGAAAGGTGATATTTTTCTGGAGTGTAACATTATGGTAAGGGTTAACAAAGATGTGTTAGGATGATTATGTGAGTTTAGAACCTGTTGTGAAAGCAGAGTTCATGGAGTGTTATAATTTGCATACATTTACATATAAAAATAGACTGAGGGTGTGGTATTTCAGGATAAAGTTACTGGTGCATTAGATATAAATGAGATATTGGGCGACAAATGTAGTAAAGCTTAGACAATATACGGATGTATCCCTTACGATTTACTGATCAGTATGTAACTTATCTTTTGTGATTGCCTTTTTTTTATTTTATTTTTTTAGGAGGAATACAAACTTGTGTCTGAGGAAATAATTTCTTACATATACAGCAAAATACAGCCTTGTTAACACAAGCAGGATTGCTGAAGAACACCTATGTCTTGAAGCACAGTGTTTTGAGGTTGGAAGGATGAGGCAATGACTGAACAGCTGTGCAGTTCGCAGCACAAGCTAACTCACCTGAGATATGCTTTGTGAACTGTATCTTCTAGACATAATGCTTCAGTGAAACTTTGGCACCTAGCCTGCTATTATATACACCCCAGAAAACAATACTCTTTGGCGGGCTAAGGTGGCTACAAGACAGGTAAAGAAGTGCTACCTGAATCAAAATCTAATAGACAAAGCAAAAAAAGAAAAAAGGGGTGGGGGGGGGGGGGTGAAAGACACTGGCACCTCCAGATAAATGTTTAAATTTTTTTTAAGCCCTTCTGTGCCCAGGACATAATGGTTACGTCCTGAGGCACAGTGCTCGTGTGCCCAGGACGTAACCATTACGTCCTGGGTACAGAGCCCAGAGGGAGCGCTAGCGCTCCCTCTGTGGGGTGTTTACCCCCCCCCCCACCCCAAGGCAGGGATGGAAGGGGAAGCCCTTCCCCTTCAACCCCCGACCCCCCGTGAAGTCAGCACGCGACTGCGCGCTGACAATCACAGAGGCCACCTGAGCTTCCAGCGCGCAATCACGTGGAGGAGGCCGGAGAGGCTTCAAAGGGAAGGAAATGAGTTTCCTTCCCTTTGAAGTCTCTGAGCGTTTCTAATGCCAGATTGTAAAGCAATCAGGCTTTTGAAATGTCCACTAGACACCAGGGATGTTTTTTTACAAAAGGAAATTGGCATAAGGGGAGCGACCCCTTGGGCAAGGGTCGCTCCCGGGGGGCCCTTTAATTTTTTTAAGGCCTTTTCTGCCCCCCCACCCGGGGCAAATCGGCCTATTGGGGGGCAGAAACCACTTGACACCAGTGAGTTTTTTTTTTAACGTGAATTTCACGCAGGGGGAGCGACGCCTTAGGCAAGGGTCGCTCCCCTGGGGGGCAAATTGTATTTAGACCATTTCTGCCCCCCTTGGGGGCAGATCGGCCGATTTTAGGTCGATCTGTCCCCAAGGGGGGCAGAAACAACTAGGCACCAGGGATTTTGTTTTTTGAGCCAAGGTCACGCAAGGGGAGCGACCCTGTAGGCAAGGGTCGCTCCCCAGAGTGGGGAGGCGGGGGCAAATTTTAGGCCATTTCTACCCCCCCCCCACCCCGGGGCAATTCAAGTAAGCAAGTAAATATTCAACTAATAGAACTAACTCCACAATATACTCAGTACTTAAGTCTTTTGTCCCAATACTGTGAAGACCTGCATCTATCACACAAGGCACTACCTTATAACTATATTTCAACCATTGGATTCTACTATATCATCTGGAGCCAACTAATATAATTATTGTCAACTGTCCACCTCTACCTATTATCTTATATTATCCTATATTTTCTTGCTGTTTCCTTTGCTATTTTTTTCAACTAAACTATTACTCTGATTTTTCTTCAGTTTTTATCCAAATATAATAATGAACACCTTTACTACATATTTTTATATAGAAATATATATTTACATATAAAAACTAAAACTGATAACCATCGGGATGCTAACAACATCATAGGAGTATATAATTATATATTTTTCTTTATCAGATGACATGACTTCGCGATTCAAGCACATCAAGCACCTGTCCAATTAACCAGAGAGCCTGGCTGCTAAAGTTAGATTTCTATTGAATTATACCAGTGGGAATGGCCCTGATGAAGGTGACCTATAATAACTAGGAACACCGAAACTCACGTAGGCCATCGGTTCCCCCAGTACATCTTTGTCAGAGCGACGCCACAACAGTTTTTTCCTTTTTAACAGATTATTTTTGTATTAGATTACCAAATATAGATATTTACCATTTATTGAGTACCTTTTTCTTTTTTGTGTATTGAAAATGTTCTACTTCTTATGTACCATTTGATAAATTTAGTTGTATTTGTACAATGTTTTTCTCTTTTATTGTCACATTGTCCGTTCCTATTTAGCTCGAATGTGGTGTGTTTGAGTTAGATATTTTGTCCTCTGATATCTGTTTTGTATTCCATGACTGTTTGTACAATTTAATTAAAGCACACTTTGCTGTGACATCGATCTCTTTTCCCTGTGATTATTGGTCTATGTTTAGCAGCCTGGCACTATAACTCATCAATTGATTTGAGTTTATCATGTTGTATTTATTTGTTCCCATAGGGATTTACTTCTGAAGATTATTTTATCTTTAGATGCATTATCATTGTAGCTCACTTATTAGTTTTTCTACACAAATTTTTTTCCCTGATTGAGCTACTCTTATTCTTTTAGGGAACCCCTTTATAGTTACTCTCCTACAGAAACAACTAGGCACCAGGGATTTTTTTTTTTGAGCCAATGTCACGCAAGGGGAGCGACCCTGTAGGCAAGGGTCGCTCCCCAGGGGGGGGGGGGCAGGGGCAAATTTTAGGCCATTTCTGCCCCCCCTGGGGGCAGACTGGCCTATTGTTATTAGGCCGATCTGCCCCCAGGGGGGCCGAAAGATGGGGAGCAACCCATTAGGCAAGGATCGCTTCCCTGGGGGACAAATTGTATTTAGAGCATTTCTGGCCCCCTTGGGGGCAGATCGGCCGATTTTTGTTAGGCCAATCTGCCCCCATGGGGGCAGAAACCACTTAGGCACCAGGGATTGGTGTGTGTGTGTGTATGGGTGTGTTCTCTTTAAGGTAAGGGTCACTCCCCATGGGGGCACATTACTGTTGGCCATATCTGCCCCCCTATTTTTGGAAGGCCCATCTGCCCCCGCCCACCAGTTTTTTTTTCCAAAAATAAGAGGGTTGGGGTATGGCCATACCCCCAACCCAAATAAATGGGGCCAAAGTTGTTCTCCCCACCAGTAGGCAGATGGGGCAATTACCCCTGATCCACACCCCGGGGGGGGGCAGAAAGTCTACTAGATGCCAGGGAATAAAAAAAAATTAAAAAATATTGGGGTGGTGGCTACCAACCAGTATGGGCCTGGTTACGCCCCCCACCTCAACTGAAGGGGGGGGGGCGGGAGGGACCGTCTTTCAGCTCTCCCCCGCACTCTAAAACATCTTATCCCACAGCAAGCAAGAAGACATTTGATTATTTTGGGTTTTAGTTTTACATTTGGGCACAAGACAGACACATCTGAAAACTAAACATCTGGGTGATTCCAGGGTGGTGTGTTTCACATGCACCCCGCACCATTTTTGTACCCACAATCCGCTGCAAACCTCCAACTCTGCTGGAAATCACACATTTTCCCCAGGTTTTTGTGATGGAACCATCCGGAATCTGCAGGAATCCACAAAATTCCTACCACCCAGCATTGTCTCATCTATACTGATAAAAATTCTGCTGCACTTGTCAGCCTAAAAATGTTTTTTTTTGCAAACTGTCCTTTTGGACCCCCCTTGCTCCCCCTCAATATCGACATGTTTTTGGCGCTTCCCTTTCACAAGCACTTGGCCCACCTACACAAATGAGTTATTTTTACTGGGAGAACGAGGGGAACATTGGGTGGTATGAAATGTGTCCCAGTGCGGTGATCCCACACAGAAATGAGGGGAAGAATGATTTTTTTTAGCTAAATTTGAGGTTTCCTGCGGATTCTGGGTAAGAAAACATTTGGGGATCCAAGCAAGTCACACCTCACTGGACTCCCTCGGGTGTCTAGTTTTCAGAAATGTCTGGGTCTGGTAGGTTTCCCTAGAAGGCTGGTGAGCCCAGGACCAAAAACGCAGGTGCCCCCCTGCAAGAACAGGTAGTTTTGTATTTGATAAATTTGATGTGTCCAGATAGTGTTTTGGGCCATTTCCTTTCGTGGGCGCTAGGCCTACCCACACAAGTGAGGTACCATTTTTATCGGGAGACTTGGGGGAAGGCTGGGTGGAAGGAAATTTGTGGCTCCTCTCAGATTTCAGAACTTTGTCACCGAAATGAGGAAAAAGTGTTTTTTTAGGCCAAATTGAGGTTTGCAAAGGATCCTGGGTAACAGAACCTGATCAGAGCCCCACAAGTCACCATCTTGGATTCCCCTAGGTGTCTAGTTTTCAAAAATGTGCTGGTTTGCTAGGTTTCCCCAGGTGCTGGCTGAGCTAGAGGCCAAAATCCATAGGTAGGCACTTTGTAAAAAACACCTCTGCTTTCTGTGAAAAAATGTGATGTGTCCACGTTGTGTTTTGGGCCATTTCCTTTTGTGGGCGCTAGGCCTACCCACACAAGTGAGGTACCATTTGTATCAGGAGACTTGGTGGAACACAGAATAGCAAAACAAGTGTTATTGCACCTTGTCTTGCTCTACATTTTTTCCTTCCAAATGTAAGGCTGTGTGTAAAAAAGACATCTATTTGAGAAACGCACTGTAATTCACATGCTAGTATGGGCACCCCGGAATTCAGAGATGTGCAAATAACCACTGCTTCTCAACACCTTATCTTGTGGCCATTTTGGAAATACAAAGGTTTTCTTGATACCTATTTTTCATTTTTTATATTTCAGCAAATGAATTGCTGTATACCCGGTATAGAATAAAAACCCTTTCAAAGATGCAGCTCATTTATTGGCTCTGGGTACCTAGAGTTCTTGATTAACCTACAAGCCCCATATATCCCCGCAACACGAAGAGTCCAGCTGACGTAATGGTATATTGCTTTTAAAAATCGGACATCGCAGGAAAAAGTTTGAGTAAAATGTGGAGAAAAATGGCTGTTTTTTTCACCTCAATTTCAATATTTTTTGTATTTCAGCTGTTATTTTCTGTAGGAAACACTTGTAGGATCTACACAAATGATCCCTTGCTGAATTCAGAATTTTGTCTACGTTTCAGAAATGTTTAGCTTTCTGGGATCTAGAATTGGTTTCTCACCCAATTTGGTCACTAACTGGAAGGAGGCTAAAAACACACAAAAAATAGTAAAAATGGGCTATGTCCCAATAAAATGTAAAAATTGTATTGAAAAATTGGATTTTCCAATTCAAGGCTGCCTGTTCTTGAAAGCTAGGAAGATGGTGATCTTGCCACTGCAAACCCATTGTTAATGCCATTTTCATGGAAAAAAACCACGAGCTGCCTTCTGTAGCCCTTTTTTCCCCATAAAAAAATAAATAAAAATAAAAAAACATTCTCTGTATTTTGCCTAATTTCTTGGTCTCCTTCAGGGGAACCCACAAAGTCTGGGTACCTCCAGAATCCCTAGGATGTTGGAAAAAAAGGACGCAAATTTGGCGTGGGTAGCTTATGTGAACAAAAAGTTATGAGGGCCTAAGCGCGAACTGCCCCAAATACCCAAAAAAAGGCTCGGCACAGGAGGGGGAAAAGACCTAGCAGCGAAGGGGTTAATGAACCAGTTGTTTGCTTAATAGTGGTTAATAAATTTCAATGTAGTTGTTGTAGATGTGCCTTGTTAATGTCTTGTTGTAATCAAGTTTAAACGTACTTATGTTTTTTTTTTCCAAATACTTATCATAGCACGGTCTGTTATCCTAAAACCAGTCAGACTGATTGATGACTGAATATCAGTGATGTTCGAGCACTTCATTGAACAGTTGTGGAGAGCTACATTCTTTTTATAAAGAATACAAAGGCAGGGAGATACATTTGGGTATATATCAGTGGTACATGTTATGAGATTGCTTCGGATTACTCACTTGGGGGGGCGGGAGGGGGAGAGAAGAAATATATGTCAAGTATGTTTTGGAGACATGATGAATTCAGTTCTAAGTTTGTTGTGATTGCTAGGTGCTTAATCATTGATTTAATTTCGGTTGTCCCGTTCAGTGAGTATCTGACCCAAGAAAACGTCTTTAATCATGATGCTGTATTCAGAATGTAGTAAGAAAAACCTGTGACAATGAGACATAAGAATAATTTGGTTTAAAGGTTCATTATTATTGTTTAACCGTAGTGTGATCACAAAGTATAAATCCACTTATCACTAAGTTTAGTTGTCTCATTAAGCTCGAAATTGGCAATGATTAAATTGTAGTTTAGTCAGTTTATTTAATGCAGAAAGTTCGTCCGTATTGTGATATTTAATGTAAGAGTGAAAATAATTTGAAAGTGGAAAGAACCTACCTCCGATAGTGAATGTTGCAAGAAGTATCTCTTCTAAGTTTGAGATTGTTTACTCATGTGGTGCTTGAGTAGCTTTAAGTTGTGTGGAATGACGTGTTGTGTTTGATAAAGGCAGAGTTCATGGTCAAAACGTGTTGCACTACAGCATCGTGAGGAATAAGGATTTCAAGACTGGAGCCCCCAGAGTGTCGAAGCCTGTTTTTGCATTTATATTCAGGTTGTGGCTCTGTTCATAAGACCAAGTTGTTTGGATATTTATTGGAAGCAGAGCACCACGTATTATCGTAAGAACTGTGGATTTTATGATGAGGGAGATACTTATCTCTGGCATTGGTATTTGCCTAAGGAAGATGAAGAAATGAAGCAGACTTCTTAAGCACCTGTGCCACCTTGAGATCCTTGATAAGTGTTTACAAATAATGTGCAGCTCAGATTTCAGAGGTCAAGAGATGTTTTGCAATTGTTCTAAAGAGCAGTGCATTAGGGGCATAGTGGGGAGTTTATGACTGTCACAGTGTGAGCATTGTTTTTGGAAACGCATGAATTGTTTTAAAAAACTGCAATTAGGACTTGTGTTTATGTGGCACTGTGCATGAAAATTCTATTCAGTGCAGTATTAACAAGAAATAGTGATAAATATAATATGATTTACAGTGACTCCCATGTAGTTTGGATATTTATACTACAAGTACCCTGATGATGACGAAAGGTGAAACGCTTTGTGGAATCTGAGAATATGCTTTGGAAGGAAACTGCCATAAGCTGTCATTTTCAATAAATGAGGATTGCCATATTCTACCTCTGGGAGTGGAGCGTAATTTGTGAAGAACTACAAGGGTGTTTGGTCATACTCTCACGCTGGCAACAGCAGATAGAGTGCTCTGTTCATAAGACCAGCTTGTTCATCTGTGTATATATCTCTATCTATATCAATATCTCCAAAATCATAAATAAGGCACTCACTCAGGCGTAAAGTTGATCACAAACATTTAATCACCCTCCATGGCGCATTTCAGCCGTAACCACGGCCTCATTCACAATCACCATGTTGGAAAAAATCATCTATATACACTGTGGGAAACATATCGCCACTGACGAGGGACTTTCAAACAAACACATTTTGCAAACAATTATGCGCTCACAGGCGCCATCTTAGAATGTAGTGAATGCACAAAAACTTACTCTATTCTCCCTCCTGGTTTCAAAAGACTTATTTATATCTTATATCTCAAAATATCTTGATTATCTGTAGAATTGTACAATTTCAAACAAAAGAAAAATTATTTAAAAAACTCAGGGGTCTCTTCACGATATGTACACTCATCATCGTTCTTTAAAATATATATATATATATATATATATATATATATATATATATATAGATATATATATATATATATAGATATAGATATGTTCATGGTGCCAACTGTTCTCCCTCCCCATTCCTGGGCGATTCTGGTTACAATCAAATCAAAATTCCTATAATTGTCCATATATAAACAGTCTATTAAATATTTGGAACGACTAGGATCTATATCTTGTCACATTGTCAAGTTGCTCTCTAAATAATTAATCATCATTTAAATCTCCTTAGTGCTACATATCCACAAATAATGCTGCATAAATATTTAATTTAATCTGTTAATACAAAATGTATGATATGCCGATGATCAAATCCCACAGATTCATACTTCTTCCCGCTACACACTTCCCACTAACATGGTGACAAACAGTGATTTGAAGGATCTCTTCTGACGTAGAAGAACAGAATACGCGTGCTCCCCACATCCCTGTGAGCCGTGAACCACTTGTTTTCATCCTTGGTGAAATATTTACACACAAGATTACTTAAAAACAAATATTACATCTTAAATGTTCTCCGTACTGCAATATTCCCTCATAAAAAATGAGAATTAAGTTTAGAAATACACACTTAATTCCACATCAAGGTTAAGCCCATTCGGCACAAGGTTCTGGAGATTATTAGTTCAGATTCCAGTTTTCCTCAATTGAGCAACTCAATTCTCACCTCTCGGGTTAATTTTGATTTGTTCAATCCCATAAAACAGTTTGGTATGATCTTTGTAGTGGAATTTTTCAAAATGCCTGGCTACTGGGTATCTCTGGTCACCATGTTCAACGGCTCGCACATGCTCCAAAACCTGCATTTATACTGTACACACTGTACTTCCCACATATCTCATCGGGCATGGAATTCTAGTACATAGATTACATAGTGTACTGCAGGTTAAGAATTGTGTTATAGGACGAGTGTATCATTGTTTTCTCGCACAACTAAAAAAGCATGCTTTACAGCACCCACAAGGGAAAAATCCCTGTAATCCAAATTTCTCACCATTAGATTTTATAGTGATGTCACTATGAGCCAGAGCATCCAGTAATGATCTCGCTTTGATACGTGATGCTAGGTTTGACTCCTATTTTGGTCTCAAGTGTATTATCATTTCTCAGAATACCTCAATGTTTTGATATGATCTTACTTATTTGACCGACATTGTTGTAGGTTAATATCATTCTTGCCCTAGAGTGGTCATTAGAGGTCTTGTTAGAAAATAATAACCCATCTCTAGTAATACTATCAACCTTCCTGTCTGCTTCTTGCAACATCAGTTTGTGATATTCTCTCTCTGAATCTTTGAATCATTGTCTGTTTTTCCATTTTAAAGGCTACCTCCGTGCTGCAATTTCTTTTAGCTCTGAGGAGTTCACCGTAGGGAATACGCCACTTCAAACATGGAGGATGTCCACTCCGAGCATGTAGCAGACAGTTGCCTGCCAAGGGTTTCCTAAATAGTCTGATATCTACTTTGTTCATTTGAATTTTAACTAAGACATCAAGAAATTCTACGTCAGTCTTACTGGTGGCAAGAGAAAAGGCGAGATTGTGGTCATTGTTATTTAACACTTTGGCAAACATTTGCAGTTCCTTTTCAGAACCTCTCCAAATGATTAATATATAATCGATATAACGTAGCCACAAGACTACCTTTTTACAATGGGTATGGGTCTCATTATTACTGAACACTTGTTCCTCCCTCCAGCCAAGGAACAAAATTGCAAAGCTGGGAGTGAAACAAGTGCCCATTGCAGGATCGAGGATCTGTCGATATAGCTTCCCATCAAAAAGAAAGTTATTTTCAAGACACAATCTCATCATTTTAGTATGTTCCAATAGCCTAATTGGTCTGGCCTGCAGGAAGTGATAACATACCTGTAGTCCCTGTTCGTGATCTAGGACTGTATACAAGGATTTTACAGCCATAGTTGCCAAAAGCAAATCTTCCCAATTTATCCCTATGATTTTACCTAGAAAATCCTTTGTGTCTTTCACATATAACGGAAGGGTTAACACAAAATCCTGGAGAATGTAATCTACATATCGGGATACATTTTCAATCACTATCCCTAGATGACACTATGGGTCTCCCTGGAGGTTACTCATTTTTATGAATTTTAGGCAAAAAGTACATTACAGGTAATTTGGGATAGTCTTATTCAGATAACTATATTCCTCCCACTCCAGAATAACTCTCTCGCCAATCAGTAAGCTTATCCCATAGGGAAATTATGCTTCTAGTACATACATCTCTGATATGGCATATGCTGTCCGGTCACACAATTGTTTTAGCTTCTGCTATGTACTGTTTGCGACTAAGAATAACAATATCACTCCCTTTACCAGTGGGACGAATGACAATACTAGTATCATTAGCTACCGATTCTAATGCTTGTTGTTGTTCCATAGTCTTATTGTGAAATCTCTTCACCCCAGGAGTGATCCCAAGT
Source organism: Pleurodeles waltl (assembly GCF_031143425.1). Lineage (NCBI taxonomy): Eukaryota > Metazoa > Chordata > Amphibia > Caudata > Salamandridae > Pleurodeles > Pleurodeles waltl. The sequence goes on from NC_090448.1 coordinate 94,670,694, forward strand.
TGTTTCAAATCTTTAGTAACATTTTATGGAAAGTATCAATATCATGAGGCACACAAGGCAAACACAAGGGGAAAACTTAGAGGGGGTTTAAATCCACTAGAAATCGAATCATAGGATAATGCAAAGGATCTAAGCACTACATGGGGTCATTTGAATTTCTCACCACCTAGTTATTCATATAAAGTCAGTCTAAATTATTGATTTGAATTTCATCCGATACACCATTCATTCTCTCCACTGGATCATTCTTTGTTGTAGGACTGTTCCTTACAGGATGCCATTTTATCAGCTTAAGTTTTCTGATAAACTTGAATAAATCAACTCTCGTCCTTACATAGTCAAAGTTACGCTGTGGACAAAAGGATAGTCCAAGACATAATATTCCCTTTTCAGTCTCTTAATACCCTATTGAATACATTGATGATAGTGTTATTTGCCACCTCAGGATCCATTATGCTTTTGCACCTGGGCTTGCTCTCGTTCCCAAGTGCCCCAGTTCCTCTGATACACACACACGTACAGATGCATGCATAACATATACACACACACACACACACACACACACAGTTATAGTTAGGACCAAGTTTCCATAGGAGATTTTTGGATTGCTAACAGTGGCACTGTTTTACGAATCTTTAGATAACTTTCCACAAAATAAGTTAGGCAACTCTGCTCACTTGTGCAAAGTTTCCAGGTGGCCTGTCAAGGGAGGGGAAGATTAGGGTTGAACACATCTCTCCACCCCCCATGCAATTTCCCATAAGAAAACTCAACAATGCTACAGCAAAACTGATAAACTGAATTACACTAAATGTGGCAGGAAGCTACATTCAGCCTAGAAAGCATGTTTGTTATTTTGTCTTTATCTGTTCAGTGGTTTTAGAAATTAATGTTCAAAATATTTGTTTATATAGCTACGTAGTACTATGGAGGAGTACAGTGGTTCAGCAAGCTCAAAAAAACACTATCTCACTGCCAGGCTACAAAGAGAAAGTTGCAGCCACCATTTTTCGACTCTGGACAGTTCCCTTGGGGTAGGGAACAGATGTGAATACAGGGGCTGGGCAGGGGACCCTTCAACCGTGGTCCTTGTAGGGGTCCCAGTGGGACACCTCCACGGGTCAAATTAAAGAGATTTGTTTTTCGTAGTGCTGCCAAACAGTGGAAATTCCAAAGGGCTCAACTTCAAGATAGAGAGGTCTAGAGGCACTGGAAGCCCAAGGGGGTTGGCCAGAAATGGGTTTTGGCTACCCGTAGGGGTTGGGTGCAGGGACATGCAGCAGGGGGTCCTGGAGCCATCCCAGTGCCATGCACTGTGTTGGAGGGGATTAGGGGCGGAGTCTGGTGGCAGATGCTGGGGGTCAGGGGTTGGTATCATCAATAATGTCTCACCAGGTATTAATCAAAATCACGATTCAAACAACGTAATGAGTAAGAAGATAAAAATGCAAAGAGGAAGCTTTACGTTGGATATTGCAGCTATATTTAAAGATCACTGGGCACATAATTAAGACAGCAGCAACATTTCTAAAGAATGAGAGCAGTGAATAAGAAAAAGGGAATGCATAGTGCTCGTGAATAGGTGCTCAAGAGCCGTGCATGCGCAGAACAAAAAAGGATGAACACTGTTAGCAAAAGTTAAGATTTTAGTACATGCATTTTGACAATATTAAATTTTTTTTTTTTTCAGGTATCATGTAATAGATCAAAGTTCACAATTTGCTGCTTCAGTTGTCGGTGTTTTGACCCCAGTAACTCAAGGTCATCCTCAGGACAGAATTGCACATAGAGATTGTAGTGCCTTTGACAGAAGAAAGATTCCCATTAGAAAAAAATAAAGAAAAAGGCTGTGAGTAAAAATGAGTTAATTTAAAACTCAGTCTTGTTAGATGCTAAGAAGAATGCTAATGAGAAATGTAGGAAGTTGTCCCAGAAAGAAAATTAAAGAAAAAAGACTCATTCAGTAGTGGGAGTGGCAAACAATTAGCACCAGAGAACCAATCCCCCAACGGAAACTTATGAAGTAGAAAAATCCAATTGCTTAAAAAAAATTACAAAAATAAAAACACACACCAACAGTGCTGTCTACATAATTATTTCAAGGCAAAATGAATATAACAGACCTGTCAATATTGTACAGGTCCTAACTGGCCAGGAAGGAAACTGTAGTAAATCTAGTTGCTCCGATAAGGAGTTTATAATAATATGTTTATTGATTAAACATAGCCGCGACAAAGAAACGATCCCTCGCCCACCTCCGTCTTCACCATCAGCTCTAACCGTCCTCCCATGGAATGTAGACTTCGACACGCGCGTGCCTGTCGAGAATTCTACAACACAACATATCCACCCCCTTTACAAACAATGAATAACACAATAATATATTGAAACCAATAATAGACCATAAAAACAAAAAAAAACAACAAAAAAAAAATACAAATTGCACATTAAAACCATTGGCAATAACATTCATTGGGGTTACGATAACTTGGAACTTCACAACCACATATCTTAAAACTATACACAAAGTTTTACTAGATACACAATATGTAGAATAATATAGAATAAACTTCACTCAACGTAATCTCGTAAATATTCTGGAGGTTTACGAAGTCTTGACCCTATTCGTTTAGTTTGAACATTCCCTTTATTCATACCTATAAGTGTTCTCATCTCTGTTTCATGTTGATTCCCGTTTCGCACATTGTCCCTCTCCTGTACATCCACTCTTCCTTTATCCAACAATTCTTCATCACTCATAAACAGATAACCACTATTCCCGTCTGGAACCCATCTCTGAGAGCATATCTTCCTCTTTCCATTTCCATTACCTCTGCAATACAAGGCTACCCTCCTCTTATTCCACCGTTCACCATTTTCTAAAACAACATGAAATTCACGTACATCTTTAACTAAGTAGGGCCCTCTAAATTTCATAAAGCTATTTCCAGTATTCACCACTCTAATTTTCACCAAATCTCCTTTATTAATATCCTTTTCTGAAACTGATCGTGATGTCCCTGCACTCTTTTGGATCAAATCTCCTTCCTCTAACACTGACACCAACCATGATGGGTAAACTCTTGTACATGCTTTCCTGCCTCTCATCACCTCAAAAGGAATTCTACCCGTAACACTGTGCACAGTGGTGCGATATGCCCACACAAGATCATCAACCATGGTACGTACATTTTTGCCATTCCTTATAGCCATGTTGATAACCCCTTTTACCATCCTATTGCACCTCTCAACCATGCCATTAGCCTGAGGATTGTACAATGCAGTACGTGAATGATGTATCCCTGCGTGTTTAAGAAATTGCTCCATCTCATGGGAAACTAACTGTGTCCCATTATCCGTAATGAGTTTAGTTGGATAACCTTCTTCATGAAAAATCTCCTGCATTGTGTTAATAGTTGCTCTGGTAGTGATCTCCTTCATAAACTTCACTGTCAACCATTTTGAATGTACATCAATCATTACTAACGCATACTTTAGATCCCATGGAACACCATTCAAAGGTCCAATAAAATCCATACACACTGTATGCCACATTATGCCAGGATCTGATATGAATCCCGATAAGCCTTGTTTTCCCACTTTCAATCTCTTCTCACTCTCCACACAATCAACACACCTTTCGACCCAATTACTAACATCGTTATCAATCCCTGGCCACTAAAAATGTTCCTTTAACCTTTTCTTCGTTAAAGTCTGCCCTAAATGACCTTCGTGAGCCAACCAAAACAGTTTATACCTCACGCCCACCGGAGGAACAAACTTGTCACCTCTCACCACGATATTCCTAGTTATTATAGACAATTCCTCCAAACTTTTTGCATAGGGTCGAACTTGAGGGTTCAACGTACTCTCTCTTCTTTCTCCACCAACAATTAAATTCATTACATCCTTTATAACCTCATCTTTTCTCATTTCCTCACACGATACCACACCATGAGTGCATTCCAGCACGTCTTCAACACTTGCCACAGCACCTTCGTTCTCATAATCCTGCACACATTGTTTATCTACCTCCTGCCAATTCAATGGCAAGCGAGATAGGCAATCTGCCTGAACGTTACGCCAGCCCGGAATATATTCTATAGTAAACTGATACTCCTGTAACCTTGCAGCTAATCTGGCCAGGCGTGGAGACACTTTGTTGGCACCCCCAGGTAACAGTACTCTCACCAATGGTTTATGATCAGTGCGTAATGTAATCTTACGTCCCCAAACATAAGTTCTGAAATACTCAATGCCCCACGATGCAGCCAATGTCTCTTTTTCGATGACCGAATAATTCCTTTCCGACTTGGTCAATGACCGTGATGCAAAAGCTACAGTTTCTTCACCTTTGTCAGAGTTCTGCGAAAGTACAGCTCCTAGTCCAATTGCACTCGCATCCACCGTTACAATAGTTTTAGCAACAACATTGAAAGGTACCAACACGTTTGCTGCACACATTTCTTTCTTTATATTTTGAAAAGCCCTTTCTTGATCACCCTCCCATTGGAACTTTTGCCCCTTGCGTAAGAGTTTTCTTATACTCTGTTTTGTCAGCAAAATTCTTTATAAATTGGAGTAGTACTCAATGAGTCCCATGAATGACCTCAACTGTTCTTTATCCTGGGGGGTTGGAACCTTCTCAATGGCATCCAAAAGTTTCCTCATTGGTTTTACTCCCTGTTCAGAGAGGGTATAACCCAAATACTCAATTTCCTCAACTAAGAATTTACATTTTTCTCTTTTTATGGTTAGACCTGCACTCATAACTCTCTCTAATGCCCACTTCAATACTTGGTTATGTTTTTCCAAGGTTTCCCCAAAAATTAGGATGTCATCCTGAAAATACAGCACATTATCACCCCCTTCAAATATATCGCCCATTATTCTCTGAAATACACCTGCCGCTGAAGCCAATCCAAATGGCATCCTATTAAACTGATAAACCCCTTCCATAGTGATAAATGCAGTTAACTCTTTGGATTCATCATGCAATTTAACCTGGTGATATGCACTTCTAAGATCTAGCTTTGAAAAGTATTTCCCCCCTCTCAGAACTAAAACCAACTCATTAATATTGGGCAATGGATAATTGTCCACCACAATATTCTGGTTAGGTATCCTGAGATCAACACAGAATCTCAAAGACCCATCAGGCTTACTTGTGATAACCACTGGGGAGATCCAACATGATGTTTCAATGCGTTCTATAATACCTTCTTGTACCATGTCACCAATCATCTTTTTTACCTCATCCCTTGCCCTAATAGGAACCCTCCTCAATTTGTGCTGCACCGGAACAGCATCTTTTCTTAGCATGATCTTGTGTGTATATCCTTTAAGTTCTCCTACCTTATCAGTGAAAACTTCTTTGTATTCCTCCAATATATTACCCAAGTTATCATCTTGCAACAACATGACCGTATTGTCTGTCCTGGGATCCAATTTTATGTGTAAATCATACTGGTGATGCCAACCAAGTATTGGTGGACCATTAGTAGCCACATAAACCTTACCCTCAATTTGTCTCCCTGCAAAACTTATATTGGCTAACATGTAGCCAATTATATCTATTTTCTCACCTTGATACCCACCAGGATTGATATCTTTTGGGAGAAGTCGCACATTGGGCCATTCTTTACTTAATAAGCTCTTGAGCACAATTGTGTATAGCGAACCCGAATCAATCATCAGTCGCACCTTTCTCCCACGTACCATAAAATTTGCAGTCGGTCTGGGAGGTCTATGCATACTTCTTATTTCCTGTCCCGTGTTCTCTATGGATAAAACTCTATCTATTTCCTCGGCCTCCTCCATATGATCTTGATGAATAACCCCCACTCTAGATTTACCAGTATTTTTACACATACGTGCAAAATGCCCCTTTTTACCACACTTCATACAGTCTTTACCCAAGGCAAAACAAGATTTTGAGTCTGCATTGTGAAACTTACAGTAAGATGTGTACGAGATGTGGAAGTAATACTTGTTGACATTGTTATTCTTATTACCACCCTTGAGCATACGCCCCCCTTTTGTATTTGTCAAAACATCATTTCCTTCTGTCATAGCACAAGTTGTATTTGTTTCAGAACTGCCATTAGATACCCTCTCCTTTTCCATTTCCCTCATACAATATTCAGAGTGTTCAACAATTTTTGCTATATCGATAGCATCTTTCAACGACTGATTCTTGGCTGCCCATAACCTCTCCTGCATTTTTTTGCTATGACACTGAACGATTAATTGATCTCGTATTAATTCTTCAGTCATTGCACCAAATTGACATTTGGTGGATAACTCTCTTAACCTTGTGACAAATTCGTCAATACTCTCCTCATATCTTTGTGGTTGAGTATAGAATGTGTGTCTTGCCATGACAATGTTGATTTCTTTCGAAAATCTTTTTTCCAATCTTTTCCGCGCCTCCTTATATACATCCATTTCCGGTTGACCTTCTTCTATTAATGGTTGAGGTAAGTACTTAAATACACGTTGGCCTTCCTGTCCCATAGTACTTAAAAGAATAGCTTTTTTCCTTTCCGGTCTTAAATCCGGGCCATCAAGTGCTACCAAATAATTCTCAAAAATGTCAATCCATTCACCCCAAGGGATGGGTGGATTACCTGGTTGTGCAAGGAATGGGGGAGGTGGCACTATACCTTGCGTATTGGTAGCCATGGTAACACACAATGTTACAGTATTGACCAACTATTGTTAGATATATTTTGTTCTAGGAAAAGTCCTGCCCACTAAGTCTTAATACATAAATGTAGGCAATATCTAACATTGGTGAAAAACAGTTTCAGTCTTGTGTGATGATTCCCACATTAACTTGTCCAATTTCAAAACAAAATCGATTTTATACCCTCAAGATGGCCGCCACGTTATTCCAGCATGTATTCCTACCCCCAAGATGGCCGCCGCATCATTCAGGTTTCTTTCTATAGGCGGTAGGGGTTGTTTTTGTCTTTTTCTTGTATCTCTACTCCCAAGATGGCCGCCGCGTCATTCGGGTTGTTTTCTATAGGCAGTAAGGGTTGTTTTTTTTTTTTTTTTTTTTTAAAGAAAAAAAAAAACAATATATTTCCTGTTCACTACGCGCTTCCTCCTCCCAATTCACGCGCGTCTCCTTCGTGCCATCCGATGGATGTCGCCATCTAAGTCAGGATCGAGGGTCCACTCTTGACGTTTCCGTGCCACGGCGACGCAGAGATGGAGGTAGGCGCTCGTCGCCAATGTAGTAAATCTCGTTGCTCCGATAAGGAGTTTATAATAATATGTTTATTGATTAAACATAGCCGCGACAAAGAAACGATCCCTCGCCCACCTCCGTCTTCACCATCAGCTCTAACCGTCCTCCCATGGAATGTAGAATTCTCGACACGCGCCTGCCTGTCGAGAATTCTACAACACAACAGAAACCATATGGTCAAATAAAAACGGCGACTAAGCCGATCCGCTGGACACAATAAATCACAGACATATGCTGACCAACATAAGGTTTTCACCAGTTGACCACGGCAGGTATACAAATCGGACTTAAGTTCTCAAAGCCTCTCTCACCTTAAGGTAATACATCATATTACGTATGTAAACGGATTATTGTACCTCTTGTTAGCAATAGGTTGTGTTTCCAGTCATCTGCTCCCTAGTTTGCTAGGTCTATATTAACTGCCTTGTGTCGAGCTTCGCCAAGCAAAGCCTGTGCTAATTAAGGGCAGGGATTGAGCTATGTAGAGTGTGTGGGCAAAGCCTGTGCTAGGTTCTTTGCGGTTTAAGTCTGCGCTTTCTGATGCGAGCATGTTCAGCTTGTGCTATGATTTGAGGGTTAAGCGGTGCTATGTGATGTGCGACGTTAAAGCAAAGTTTGCGCTATGCCACGGGTACAGGTAAAGCTTGGGCTACGATATGTTTGAAGGTGTACCGCCTGTGGTACTATCTGTCTGACGTGGTTTGTAATGTGGACAGGTGCCAAACGCAACCCAACACACGCTCACACAGATGCTGCCTGATGCAGTCTATTAGCTTGGGAAGCATGAAAGGCTGCAGGTCCTGTTGCATTCTTTTTGGGTGCTTAGCACAGGAAATGCTTGCAATGTATCTCAACACAAGCAACCTCTGTATACCGGACATGAATGCGCTAAAGCAAAAGCCAATCAAGGGACATTGCCGCAAGCTCATCAGTTGCTAGGGGGCACCTCCTGCTTTATATACGTTTGCTAATCCTCACGAAGCGCGACACTACGAATCAAACATGAGGCAACGCACTGAATGTTATTTAAAAGCATTTTTTTTTTTTTTTTTTTTTAAACAGAAATCGTGACTGCAGTACTGACCATCTGTCGACTTCCAAACGTAACATTCTATTTTTTAACCACATACGGCTGCAGCAACCCAGAGGGAGAAGCACCCGGGCCGGGCTGACAGCGAGCATGACTCACCCCGCCTCACTGAGGCTGCCTCACGGGTAAGGGATGCTCTTCCTGGACCACGGCTCAGCATCCGTCCAGGTGAGCACGTGCGAGCGCATCAGCTACGGCGACGCTCGTGCGCAGGCAGCTCGAGGGTGATGACAAGGACGCGGCTTACGTACAGCGTAGGACAACAGTGTTAATGTTATGGGCGACTCCGAGGCCTAAGAGGGCCTAACCATGCTGTTCAGCAGGGAATGTAAATATAGTCGACAAGATCACTGCAACTTCCTGATCATCTACAGCATGTATTTTTGTGGAGTGTCGTGTAAACTTTAACTCACTTTAACAAAATAGAATGTAATTCAATTAGCTAACACACGACAGGGGATACAGTGTTCCTGGTACTGTTGAGGCAAATTGTTTAATTTGCAAAATAATGACTACCATCATACAATAAAAATACTTAATGATTCAATTGCTACGATCTTAATCTTCAACAATGTTCGAGTAAACTTTTAAACATCTACCAGCGACAGCATCTAGCCCACGTGCCGGCAAGGTTCGGGGATACCTAAAGGGTTTAAGATTTTTCAATATTTCTGAATTATATTCTTGACTTTATATGCATTTGGATTGGAAGTGATTATTCGTTTCTTGACGTGCCTTAGGGGTCAGTAGCATTTTTTTAGGTGTGAACCATCTCCCCATGACCCTTTCTACAATCTTTCAATAAGTACCAGCTACTCCACTCACCCCAATCCACAGCGTAGCCACAGCCTAATCTGTGAATGAAAACGTGCCGGTGCCCAAAGCTCGCCTCTGAAAACATGCAATAAACTTGCCAGCACAAAATACCGAGGCAGCGTAATTCAAAAGCCATCTTGGGCCTCTTTAATCCATTTACAGTCACTCCCTGACCCCTAAACTCACGCTTGCAGCTTTCTGCTATCTCCCTTTGTGATGCTTTTTCGATTTTCTCTTCCTTCGTCTTTCCAATATGTCTTTTGTCGCAGTAAATGCCTGATGCCAAAAAAAAAAAAAGAAGAAAGCCGATGCTCCCCACCGGAAACCATCGGCTCAAATTAAGTACTGATGACCACTGCTCTCTCGACAGCTACATTTCGGAAGCACTGTGATCACACAGCCCCTCTAAAACTTCATTAACTACAGATAGCGTTTATGCACAACCTGTCATGAGCCCCTTCCACAACTAGCACGTCTGAAACGTACTTCCAGCACACAGAACGCCAGGGTCTCGTCACCCTTTAATCCCAGCAGGCCTTGCAAGCACCACCATAGCCATGCGTCCCAAAGCTTTACGCCTCTCCGCATCTCTGCCAGCACGCCTCCTACACCCGGTCTCGGACACTTGTCAACCATTGTGACAACAACACGCAAGCAGCGCCACTCTGAATCTGTAACCTCGACTGTACAGAGCAACTGCAACCCCGAAGGCAGATCACGACACTAAGCCCATGGCTGTCAGCAAGCTCCCGATGACCCCATCTACAATCTTTCAATAAGTGCGCATTTTCAAACATCCCACAGCCGGTCTGCAGCCTGTATCAGAACTCCAACACCAGCAGCTCAGTCAATATGATCCCTTCGGGTATTAAGTAATAACAATAAGCCTTCACTTTTTTTTTTTTTTGGAAGGGTCACGGCAGCAGTGGTGGCCCTCGACATTAACAGGTGCAGCACAGAGACGGGGGAAGACGTTCAGATACTTGTGTTGTACTTTCCCAACGCGCTATGGAAAAAGTTGAAGGGCACCAGAAAGTCTTTGCTGGAATAAAGACCAGCTACAATGGAAGGCTTGAAGCGATGTAGCGCCAAATCAGGATGCCCTATTTAAAGTGAATAATTTAAATAGGTAGCCCATGAGGCTTTTTTTTTTATTTAAACTAAAAACCAGTGCAATATAGTCCAGAAAATACAGCCACAACGTCCTGCCACAAAAGGAGCAGCGACATTTGTACAATTCTCTTCTCTTAACTATTGTGTTCAGACCGATGCTACATGGAACAGACACCACAACAAGATGGTTCTACTATTGGTACAATACACCGTACGAGGTAAGGGTTTAACAAAAAAACAAAAAAAATCTACGTTTTACAAACACTATATTCCTAAAGCAAACAGTAAAGCTGCAATAAGTTAATTAGATGTTACAACTAGGACAAACATGCGATAACGTCCGCAGAGTTAGCATTTATAAGTACAGACAAGGTTGGAATAGCAGAACGGGCAAAATAAGAAATTGCTGAATAGAGGGGCATTTTAAGAATCTGCTACAGTGGTGGCAAATGGAGAAGCAGCTCGAATGGTAGCCACAGGCAACGGATGCAGGCACTCGATGGAATGGGACAGACTATCTAAGCATGGAGAACAGAATCTAGCAAACGTGGAGAGCACGACAAGAGTAAAAGCAAGCCACTTTTGAGAAACAACTGGAATGAGACGCGCTAAGAAAAACGTGGAGAACCAGGATTGCTGCTATACAATTAACCTATGCAGGAAAACTGATACTGAGTGTGGTGTTTTGGCGCGCGGATGGAAGAGTTGGACGTAGGAGTTGCCAAGATGAACATCTGAGTCTAGTAAAATGATCGATGGCCAGATAAGACTTGATTTGCAAAAGCAGCAAGTGCTAAGACCTATAACTATAGCATAGATTTTGCCCAAACCAATAAACGTCCGCTTAAAGAGATGTAAGGCCCCTATCCTTGGACTCCTGAGTATTTAATATCAAAGCCTAAACTGCCTCCATTGTCGAAGCAGCCATCATCAACTCAATAAATGTCTTATTTCCTTCCACTAAGAACTCCTTGATCTTGCACAATACCATATTCTCAGCTTACTCACCCAGACTCCAAATTTCAGGGATCCCACAGCACCTTGAAACAATCTCTATATAATTGAATTCTACATAAAAAATGAGTTTGGTAAATAATCTAAAAATTTCCATGACATTAGCCTTGACGTTTGGATAAAATGCAGCCTGAACCACCCACTAAACTACTGCTTGAAATGCCAGAACGTCATTTACAGCAGCTAACTCATTACAAGTAACCTAGAATCCAAACTAACCAAGGTCTGGCATCCAGTGGCTCCTTTTGCACACACTATGCCCCTTGAAGACAAAAATGGTACACTGTAAAAGTCTACCAACTGAAACATCCAAGCAGAGCACTGGAACGGCCTGGCTAAAACAAAATAAATCACCTTCTAATAAAACTGCCAGCCAGGGCAATCTGCCAGTGCAAAGTAGTATTACTTTCATTCTTGCGTTAAGGATTCATCAGACTGCCAAAGAACTGTACTGCATCTACAATGAGATCATCTCCCCCAGTTCTTCATCTGGCATCCCAGGCCCTCTCAGAGCTTTTAGAACTATAACCAGTCACTATCAACAGACTAAACGCGAGGCTTGCAATGGCACCACCATGCCACAGACTGGTCCTTGCCTACACAAAGCCACTCTCAAGTTGGCTCCAGTCTCAAACAGCCAGACATTCCAAGAGATCTACGTTTAAGCTTGTGTCCTGCTTTAGTCAACGTGGACACTCATGCCAATATAGTAAATTCCTCTTCAGTTGTGAACTATGCCACTTCTCCAATCAGAGTCATCCTTGCTCTCTGATCCATCATACCTCTAAGCCACCTTCAACACTATCAGCTACCAATCGAAAGGCTGCCTACTTCAACACAGAGGGTCTGCGTGGTCCTGGTTTTCATCATTCTTACAAAAACAGATTCCATCAAGACTAACGGGGCCTATGTGTCTCCCGGACAGCCAACATCAAAAGTACAATTCTCCAGGGCTCTCAGCTTTGCCAAAGTGACATTTATCTCTGACTTAGGAACAGTCTCTCCTCCAATACCTGTAGACGTTAATCTATCATATACTACCAATTAAATGTGGTCTTAAAAACTGGATTCTATCATCCGAAAGGGGTTTCATCACTGCTCAGTGACCCTCCCAAATAAATGAAAAGTGTTTAAAAAAAATAAAATAAAAAAAAGCTCTGATCTTCGACATGGTCCTGTTTCAGCTGGTATAATGCAAATGCCTTTGCGCAGGACTCTAAAGCTTCTTTCGCAAAACACAGACTTAAAACTTTGCAGCTTGCTTGTATAAAACAATCACATCACACTGGTACAGGAACCCCATCCTTAGCTCACAGTACGAGACCTGCAAAACTTCACCTATTACACAAAGCACTGATGGCTGAGCCTCCCCTATCACAAAATTGCTCGTTTTTCACTCAACCAGAAGCCTTTGGTCTGCCAACAGATGTTTCTTATGCCAGAGACCTAGGAAGATGAGTAGCCAATTATCAATCCTCAGAACTACTAAAGGAAAATTAAATACAATTAGAAACTAACGATATTGCAAACTTTCCATGGAATTCCCGAGCTTGGCTGGAGCAGAGAACTGCAAACCCAAAATCTGAGATTCAGAAAAAACACCTATCCAGTAAAACACTCAGTCCTCCTTGTACTCTGCCCTTGTGTGTGACTGGCAGCTGAGTTAGTCTTCTCACTACTATCTGCCTTCATTCCACCTTTGTTTCTTAATTTGTCTCCTTACTTCAGTCTTCCCTCCCATACCTATACCTCCTAAAAGTAAAGTTATACTTTTCACTTCATTAGAAATCTGGTTTGAGTACCATCCAACTCTCATCTCCCTGCACAGGTATTACTTTCCCTTCTCGGTTCTTCTGTTCTGACTCACTTTCCTATGATGGCCATCCTTTCACTCGCTTACTTTAGTTTTTTGTTTCCTTCCCTTTTGCTTATTCCTCATTTCCTTCTTTGCATCTTCTGCTTTCTGCCTTTTCTTTCTGGCCCATTCATACACATTTCCCTCACCTTCTCTATCCTCTTCGTCTCCCCTTAATTCTTCCCTTTGCCATTCCATTACCCTCCTTTTCTTGCACATTACTGTCCTTCCCATCGCCTCCCCACTCATCCTCTTCCCCTTTCTACTCAATTCCCCTCCCCCACACTGTCTTTTTCTCCCCTAAATCATTCGGCAAATTACCCATTTCTTCCCCCTCCTCCCTCTCTGCCGCCCTCGTTTTAACTTTCTACTTATCTTTTCTTTCCCCATCTTTCTTATTTTTCCCTCTAGTCAAGTTCACTATTTGCTTTGACATACCTTTCCACATTTTCATTACGTATTTCTGGCTCCTTCACTGAAGTTAATTCAGTTAACAGCATTTGGCACCCACCCCGCAGAAGAGTTGCCAAGCCCTGTCTGCAAAATGCATTAAAAGGTTGATACACCCCCTCAAAGGGGATCTCTTATTTCAGACTCCAAAAACATTCTCCCCTTTTTCATCTAAAAGATGCATATGCATAAGGAGTCACGTTACTCAGTCAATTTCAGGGTACACTTAAATTCACTACTCAAAATAATCATGAAAAACTACTAAGTATCAATGTTTCTGAACGTGATCATTTTCTGTCATTGACACTACTAGTAGGCCTTGAACTATTACCATCATTAGTACTTTTTTTATGTCTACCGAGGCCTCTAAAGCTACTTTCTTCAAAGGTTTTAATACTGCTAAACATACTACAATTATTAGCACAGCAATGTAGCAACCACTAGCAGTACACCTAGTATTTAGCACCAGCAGTGACCTCAGTCCTAGCAATACTGCTGGTACTAGTACTACAGTTCTACTGAAACCAATATACCAGCTGGCACCACTGCTAGGAGTACTACTACTATTGAGGACCTACAACTGCTAACAACTCCACTTACCACTGCACATACTAATATAACTGTTCATCCCACTGGCACCACTGTTCATTGGTACAAAAACTGATAATTTATGCAGCAACACTGAACAAGTGATACATACACGAGCACCACTTGTGCATGTCACTACTACGTTCAGCAAGATCACAATATCTGCCACTAAATGTAACATGGAGCGGCTTCCACTTCCCCATCATTTATCTTGTCTTCTAGACAGTTTTTGTCCACTGTATGGAAAAACCCAAAGTAGCTCAATGTATGCTGCTCTATGAAAAGCACTTGCTGTTAAGTATGGTCCAGTAATTTGTTCTTTACGAATTGACACCACAGTCTAAGAGGTGTATTGTATTCCAGCAATGTCCTTAGGAGGAGAAATCACAAGATCATCCGGTAATTTCAGTTTCAGGAAAACAAAAATGACAGAAGAACAGACGCAAGGAAAAAATTAATCCTGCATGGCAATACGAGAGGATTTGGAGGTTAAGCACCTGTGGAAAATCTATTTTAAATATCATCTATCCCCCATTATTTGGTTAATATAAACTGAACCTTCCTGCTCTTAAAGAGAGAGATAGGATCTTCCTTAAATTTGCGTCTGCCACCTTCTAAGGAGGTATAAATGGCCATGGGTTATCTATTAAGTATTGAAGGAGAGATGCTGATACGGATAAATATTTAATTCTCCCCTTGTAATTCGCCTGACCAACATAGGAACAAAAGATAGCCAGTTGTTCCGTTGGAATATACTAACAGCACTAGAATTTACACAGTATTGTTGCACACAAACAACAACATCTAGTGAGAGGAATTACTGAGTGCTGAAGTAGTTTAAATTCAAGTGTGAATGAGTGTGCTCAATTAGCACAAATCTTGGAGTTACATCTTTCCAGGTAGAGCCCATGAAAAACTAGATTATGGATCTTGTGCAATAACTCTAAAATAGCTAAGTTAATGAATGCCAGATAATGAGCTCTGGCCTAACAGTCTGTATCGGTTTATATCAAAAGAGCTGTGAGTGATGAGAATGTAATGAGCCCTACACAAGGATTTGTTTAAAACTAAACAAGTGCAAGGCAGCAGGTTGGGAAGGCCCAACAAGGAGGAGATGCTTCATTTACGTTTATGTCAACTGTGTTTTTACTATATTAATAAAGCAAATCACTTCAAAGTTTAAGATGTCCCTAAAGTGATCTAGGGAAGGATTCCCGACAGCAAAATATACTTACAAAAAGTTTGACTCTCCTTAAATGTATCCTTTTTCAGCAGGAACACCTTAACTAAATGCATCAAATAACATTTAATACCATGCAAGCATCAAAGAATAGTTGCAACAGTGGTGACTACAAGACCTACACAAAGCTACAAAGTAAATTTTCCATGTAAGGATTAGCATCATACTTCTACACGAACGGTCTCAACTATGATCAAGATCATGCATCTCAGCTGATTGGAGGCTTCATGTCTGCAACAAATTATTATGAAACAGCATCAAATGAATGCTTAAAATGGGGGAGGCTATGCGTCCAATTGCCTCCCAAATAAAATCTTAACCAGAGATCTAAAACCAAGTCATTTTTTTTTTAAGTCTGGGTTTTGACAGTGCAGCTGACTGCAACATGCTTAGCAACAGAGTGGGCTTTGGGTACAACCCTTTCAGCTATTTGCTTCTTTCGACAAGCCTCTTTCAGGAATAGGTTTTGATTTTTTGTCACATCACATTGGTTCATCTCAGAAGATTATTCATCACACCTAATGGTATTGGATGTATTATTGCACCTACTTCTAATGCTTGCTTTGAACTAAATGAGGGACTACTATACTACTAATGCCCTCTGTTCACTCTTGCTGGCGCCCTCGCGGATTCCACTGTATTGGGCCAAGCTGCATGTTACAATATTAAACCCAGACATATTGGCTTTGCCAATGCCTTTGTAGTCACCTACTAGTACATTTAAGGCCACAGAACCAAGGAAAGGAGATGTCCAGAGCTAGGGATGAAAACAGCAAACCATAGAATAAGCACACTACTCCTGTGGGAAGGGAGCTTCTAAGCTCATTTACTTAAGAATAGAGGAATGTGTGGAAACTGAAACCCAGGTTACAACTACTATAGAGCACTTCACCATATCATGGTTAGTCAAACCTGCTGGCAAGTAAACCACCACTGTTATGACTGTATAACAATTTCCAAGCTGCCTTTGATTAATTGGCTAGGGAGACTGAGTAAGGCAATACGGATGACTGTTGCTTTATGAAATGTAGTATCTACCTCACTCCAATATGGAGGTCAAAGCAAACAGTATTGGTTCAAATTTCACACGAATTAAAACCTAGCCTGGGTTAAGACTGTCATCAGATTGCCTCTGTACCTTCTGGTGATGTACCATGGATTAGTTTGCAGTGGTAGACACAGGGGTAAAGGAGATGAACAGGCCCAGAGAAGTTCGGCAAACTATGGGGCCCCTAGGAAACTCTTCCACAATCCGAGTTTAACTGTGACGAGGGCAGAGCAAGTCATCTGGATAGATGTTTTGAGACAGGAAATTAGTTCCTGCATGATATCAAATGTATTTGTCGGGGAAACAATCTAAATAACTTACATCGAACGCCTTAGTGTGCTACTTGTCTGCCATAGATTAAACAAATACAGCGGGTTGTAATCTTCAGAAACTGTGGCCATTTTGTTTGTAGTTTTGTGTTAACATGCAAGAATAAAATATTTTAACATCATGCAGTAAATTAACACTATAGTTCTACCCAGAAAGTCACTAGGGCTGCAGAAAATCTTGGGAGCCTTGGAGGAGTATGCAAGAAAGTTAATGAATAATGGACTTTAAATATTAAACATGCACTTCATTTAAAGAACAGGCTATTAGACTTTAGAGCCTGGGTCGCCTTACATTTACCTTGGTTTGACACTTTCATACAACTGGATTGGAAAGGGCACTACCCGTTCAAATACTGCTCCAACCACTTTTAGATGCCTCCTCAAATTAATAAATTATACTTTTGCAACTGTATTCATTTACCAAATATCTAAGAAATCAAGATGGTCAATGCGCTGCGTTAAGGAGCAAGGGGCTGAGGTTACTCACTGGATGTGCCAACAAAGCAGGCATGACGCAGAGAAAAATGCGTATTTAGTGTGGACTACTTCCAGGAATCAAAGTCTGAGCTTTAGGACCTGATCAAGGTATGGAAGTCACCTCTAAGAGTCACTTTCTGAGGTCTGTGAAGGTCCAGGGAAAGTTCTTATTTACTGGATTCTATACTGAGAGTAAAGCTCAGTGGTTCTGTGAAATTGCTTCACAATAGGTAAAATCCATATATCCCAGTCGGGATTCATTTCACAATCTGATTATACCAACAATCACACACAAGAGCCACTCATAGTAATACATTACATCTTTTATAATATCATAACACTGTAATAAGTGGACTTTAGAACAGACCGCACAGTATTTACATACACAGAAAAGAAAGAAAAAAAACAGATGGCAGAGCAATTATCTAAAAACAAAACACTCAAATTCTTGGATCTCTGATCAGATGTTTTTTTCCAGGGACAACCCTGAAGTCTTGGTAATATTTCGACCCTTCACAATCAATACACAGGTCTCATCAGGACATAAGCTAACCTCTCTAATTAGCCCTACGATTGATGCATAAACAGAAAATGTTGTGAAGTATGTTAGATCTCCAATGATTACAAAATAAAAATTAAAAAAAATAAAAAGTCAACAATTTTGTAAATGACTTGGCAAGTCCCCAGCCACCAGTCGAGGTCAACTACAATGGATACATGAAACCACAATGCTTTATCCTTGTTCCACGAATAGAGTCTAGGGGTTACTTCTGGTTTTATTTGATTCTATACTGGATACAGAGTCCGGTTTTAGGTTAACTTCATGGTGCAAATCCTTCTTACTTATTCCATCACTAACCATGTACAATTTCCCAACCCCTGAAAGCAAAGAGGGCCAAGTCCATCACTCAGGCAAGACTACTCCTGCAAGCTAAGTGCCCAAGCTCATTCACACAGGCATGAAACATACACAGAAGTCCTAGAGGGTGCGTGTAGCAAGGAATCACACCACGGTACCATTAGGTGTCTTGAATGTCATTTATTTTAACTGTTTGCAAACAAACAGAAACCAAAGTGCCTCGGTTTATTTTCACAAAATTATTTGGAATCAATTTTGTTTAAGGTATAGTATTTTCCTCTTTATGTTGTTTTTGGTAAACAACCCTATCTGCTCCAGAAGTGTGAGCGTGAGTACACACCCATCATGTTGGGGATATTCCTCAGCAGACATCTATGCATTTAGTGACAAAATGCTGGCGGAAGGAAGTCGGCAGAATGCAACACTAAGCCCGGGAGGGGGGGGCAGGCGGGTTACTTATCAGTGCTTAATTCGTAAATACGATTGTGCCGGTGCCCAAAGCTCTCCTCTGAAACACGAGGCTGCTGCATTTAAATGTGCGAGCACTGATAGAGGCAGCGTAATCCTAAAGCCGTCTCGGGACTCTTTACTCCGCTTACAGCCACTGTACTGTAGGTGCAGCAAGAGAAGATCCTTTTAAAACAAGTGCTTTGATCACCTGTGAGTTGTGTGTCCTTTCAGGTCGTACATGTGCTCCGCGGCCTGAGTAAAGCTCAGGCCACAGCTCGCGAAACAAGTTCACCACCAGCGATCGCAGAAACATACAAGAACAAGTTCACACGTCAGCCGCTGACGTTAGGGGAGCACTGGAGCTGAAAATACTTCCCCTGGCAGAAACGCAGACGACCTGCCTTCGGAATGACATCAGCTGGGTGTGTGAATGCACAGGCGCCGCATGTTCAGTTCCACAGCATCTTATGCAAGTGGCATATGCCAAGCTAGCCCTTGCTAAAGCAGCGCCCTGGGCGGAGGTAAGTGAATAAAATGGGACAGGAGGGGGTTCTGCGTTTACTCAGTCTCCGGCTGACGAGTGCACGGCCCCTGACCTCAAGCATCCCCAGGCCTCCAACCGCGCACCTGAAGTCACCCGTAGCTTCGCTGCCTCGCGCTGAGGGGACTGGTGTGTCAGCAGGGGCGACAGGGTGGAGGGAGGGCCATGAAGTGGGCTAGCGTGGTGCCCAAAACATCGCCTATAGGATGATAATTAAGGACCACTTTAAACTGGCAAATCTGACAGAGAAAGGAGCGCACACATAAGGCGGGAGCGAGATGAGGGGCGCTGCTGTTTGGATGACTTTGAGGTACACCGCGCCCCTCAGATGATTGGTGCTCTGGAACTGAGCCAGAAGCCGGCCCTGGGCACAAGCTGCTTTCCATGGCAAAGGGTGTGCACTGAGGCCCACAGGCCCAAGCAACTTGCAGGGGTCACCCAGATAGAAAGAGGACCTCCTGCTTTTATGCAACCCCCCGACCAACAAGGGACAATGGCAGCCGTCAGCAGTGCTGCTAACGCGGCAGCGTGCCGCCAGGGCGCGCGCATTACAACACGTGCATTACCACGACAGAGCCACGTCACTGCTTCCCAATGCACGGCTGTGTACAAGCCATACCTTTACAGGAGAAGGGAAGTATTTAGTACCAAAGAGAAGGTAACTTTTAGGGTTTAAGGGTGAGTAGAAGTATTAAGGGTCTTTTAGATTCACTGGTGATCCAAAGTAAGACAAATATACATGTATCAAATTTATTACAAAAATAAAAAATAACGGATTAGGTTTTACAAAAATAGCGCATTTTAGAAAGTATGCTTTGTAAGGACTCGCGTTGTAAAGGTGTGCATTATAATGAACTTGTAAAGTACCACAATGTAAAGGCATTTGTTGTAATATCTGATATTGGTACCAGCACCAGCCACTGTGGGGGTAATTATGTTCATCCCAGTAGGGCTAACAGAAAAACTCAAACCATAGACTACAGCAACATCTATGCACCCACACAACCACCACAGAGCACAAAAGTAACTCATGACATCACTGGCCCAGAGAATGGACATACATTACACCAGCACAACCACCGCAGAGCACACAAATACCCAAGAGCACCCAGCACAGGTGTAAACTATTACTTAGGCTACCACCACAGGATGGGTACATAGATAAATAAGCCAACACACCTACACTAACGGCAATGGCACCGTACGCTATTCCAGGACACTACCACCACACAGCGGACAAACTTAACTACACTTAAAAAAGCACCTTTGAGAAGGAGTGCATATTACATCCTTTACACTCCCATCAGAAAATTAACTGACACCTATACCAGCACCATACAAAATGTAAGCCCCCCAGACAGGCTCATTGCCATCTAAACTAGCACCTATAAGGATTGTATGCCAAAGAAAGCTAAGAGCACTTAGCTAAGTATAAAACAACAAAAAGTGAAGTCCACTTGCTAATCAGATTTTATATTGTAGTTAGTCAAAATAATTGAGTGAATAACTTCAGTTGCCTGAGTCAGTATGCTGGCTAAGGGTGGCAAATTATATTTCAGAGTCCGGCAGGCACACTGAAAAAATGACTTGCCTGCGACAATTTCTTTGCCCATGAACTTGAATGGGACAAACTGAAAGTTTTGGTATTTGGGAAATGCTTCGTTTTAGGCACCAAACAGTACTACTGTAATTTCACAACTATATCCACCACAGTCAATTGTTCACTACACCAGCACACACACTGAGCGCCTTCAGGACCACAAGGCTTCACGGCGCGTGTTCAGGAATAACACAAGAAGGATCCAATCATGATGAAAATTGAGCGAACTTCCATAATACACAGGTTACCTCCCCCTATAGCAGCATTCTGGCACCAGGACCCAGACCTCCCTAACCGGTTACACCTGCTGTAGTGCCATGTGCCAGCATCCCTTCATGCAGGAAGGGAACCCTCTGCAGTAAAGATCTCTATCTCACCGACCTGAAACCCCAGAGGGATGTCATTCTCTATGATGCTCTCGAATTGCCACAGTGGGGTAAGTCACTCCTACCTCAATATGTGGATGATACCACCACCGAGAGCGACGACATCTGCAATGGTACAGCCCACTATAGCCTAATGGCAGGCATTGCAGCACTGCTAGTCTATTCGATGGCAAAGAGCCTTTCCTTCAATGTGTTTTTTCTCCAGTCAGGAACAGTTATTTAAAGCAAACTAGGTTTTCCCTTACATGAAAGGCAGGTTGTAGCCGGGGGAATTGGGGTGGGGAGGGGGCGTCTTGCTATGACGCCCCTCCTCCCGGCCCAGCACACCTGACCCATGCACTCCACGCATCACCCCAGACCAAAGCCCCTTCCATACACACCGGGGGGCAGATTTAGTGTGGCAGTCTGGTTACTCAGTAACATGACATACCTCGGCCACCTAGTTACAAGTGCATTATATATAGGGCTACTAGAATTATGCAAGCTTCAGGCCACAGCGTTTCTGCAAAATTATGGACTTGCCGCATAACATGCATATTTTCACAAGAAAACGTTTCCAGCCCCATGGACCAAAAGTTAAACAGAAAAAACGTTGCTGATAGTGGAGTGTGTAAAGTTTGACTGGACACCTGTTAATTATTGCTGCATTTAGGTGTCCGGTACTAACGAGGTGAAACCATTACCCGCACAGTATGTATAAAAAGACAAAATGAGGTAACACTATCACAAAAAATGCCACTTTAAGCCGCATAATTTACCTTTTTGCCACATAATTTAGCAAACCCTGCCGCATAATTTGGTCCTCTATTGCTGCATAATTCCGTGGCCCTGGTTCTATCTCAAGGCACTTGAAATAAGGCGGGCGGGATACTCGGTCAGGTTTTTGACGAGTAACCTGTCCGCCAAAGCAAGCCGGCCCCAGGTGTGCGGGACGCGAGCTCTTGGTGCGTGCACGCACACGACGCGCAGGGGGGACTGTGGTTCCCAGAGCGCCGCCTGGATTAAATGGGAAGCCAGATTCCTTTCTATTTAAAGGATTCCTTCTTCCCGGAGTTTAACCCTAATCTACCCACTATAGACAAATTACATTCTGGCATGTTCATTTCCTCCCTTTCAGATGCCCCAGCACCTCTGGCGAGTCCTGCCTATGGGCAAATGTCTGCACCTACGAGGCTACAGGGGGCAAGTGCAGTTGGCACCATTTATGTACCAAAAGGCCACGGGGTGTGGTTCACGAGGCCTGGACTCACCACTGAAATGGTTTCCAGCACTTCCTACAACCATCTAAAAACGTGAAGCCGCAGGACGACTGGAGGCCGCTGGACTAAGAAAAAGTACTTTACATTTTATAGAAAACGCTTCCAAATTTGGACAATGCCGTTTTTTTCCTATTTCTAAAAATAGTACGTATGCAGTGAAAGGCAGAGGCCCGGAGGAGACTGCCGTTGCTATGGGGTTCGGTTTTTGATGCGCAACCTCCCCACCCCCAGATCAGATACTTCGTCTCTCCCAGGAACATGAAACCGCCACAAAAAGAGCTCAGTTTCCTTCATCTCACGAATCCTGGACGCGTGGACACGAGACTGTGTCCAAACCAGAACTATGCATGTAGGAAACGCAAACACCACCCCCGGCGGGTGCTCCTCCCCATGGGCGTCCCTGAGGTTTGTTACGAAGGATCACAAAGCTATTTTTTTTTTTTTAAACACACAAACCACAGAGCTACGAAGAAACAAAATGATAAATATTAAATAAATACCGTAAACACAAAAATGGTTCTTTAGTGTGAATCCTTTAACTTATGCCCAGACTACACCTCCCAGAATGCATCAGTTTACTGGGCTGGAACAGTGTTGAGATTACAGTCCTACTGTTGGCCAACTTGCTAATGTTAGAGACCAAGCAACGGCAAATCAGCAGAACTAGGAACGAGGGTGACAACACAAAGGTACAAATTGTCCAGGGTGTTTGTGGTATCAGCTTCAGTGATTCCCAACCTCTGGCCCGGGGACCCGTGGGGGTCCGCGACTACTTAAAAAATGAAATAATCTTAAATGATTAGGTCCCCAGTTTTCAGTAATGACGGGGGGGGGGGGGGGTCGGAGTCGAATTATGATTCAATGGGGGGTTCCAGTAATGATCCAGTGGGGGTCCACAGAAGTCAAAATGTTTGGAACCACTGGCTTGAAGCATTTCAGATATAAATGGTGTACACTGCAACCCGTTACCGGGTCCATAAGGAGTTATTTTGATAACCTCCAAGAAGGACGTAGATTCGATGGTGGTTTTTTAAACAGAAATAAAACAAAAAACTAGATAAGTTCATATTTACCGTAGTACTATTCCTGTGTGAAAGGAACGGCTGACGAGTTCTACCGTGACCCTGCTTTCTAGGGACTAATGCATCAGAGATTCTCTGGAGTAAAATGCATTATAAACAGCTGGAGAGATACTCTGGGCACAAGATAAACACGGTGGGGGCGGGGGGAAGGGGGGGCGAAGAGGCTTGCTAACTGAGTGGCAGCAAAAAAAAGCATTGTCAAAGCCAACAAATCTGGCCTGGACAAGCAGGTAAAGTGCCCTGTTTATGTCAAGCCCATGTCACAAAAATATTAATCCGGCCTTCTAAAATGCCATTCACTTATAATTTAAATACAATGCTAACGGTTCTTCCTAGAAACCAATTTAGTTATAAGCAAAGACCCCCATTCGTTTATCTGCAAGACAGGAATACGATGATTGCCACAAAGCGGTACGGTTAATTTATAATTACTGCAACCTGAACAAAATGTACATAGACAATTAGGACTAAACAAGCATCGGTAAAGTAAAACGATCTGGCCTTGGCAAACTGGTGCGATGTTTTATTTTTGTATTGAGAGACTGTGCCACAAGAAAAAGAAGAAAAAATAACTCAGCCACCTAAACAGGACCACTGTATTATATGCTTGCATTATTTATTTTTATTTCATTTGCCATTTATTAATGTAGGAGTTTGGCATTTCTTTTTTTATATGCACAGAAGCCTTTCAGTTGTCATGCATTTTAATATTTTGTCAGGCAATCACCAGCTATCCAAGCACTGCATTTGCAGGCAGTTACATTGTTTCAATGTCACCTGAAAAATTTAACGTGAAAAAGGATACAAAAAATAAATAACCATCTAACTGGACACCTGAAGTGCAGGCAAAATACAGATTTTTAAAAAAAGTTTTCATCTGGAAAAAAAGTAAACTAAAATTAAAAGCACAGGTGTAACCCATTTTGTCACTGAAGAGATATGAACTATTTTTCGGTGAGTATCAACAATGTGCACAAGTGTTGTGCTGTCACTCAGAGTGAAGGGAGCCAATGTGTAAAGTGGGCGGGCGCTCCTCCTCCCCTGCAGTACTGGGCAGTACCAAAATCTGAACGACAACCTTACAGACCAACGGGTGAGGCTGCTGACCAAACGCCCCTCCAAGTATTACAGAACGTATGGTGGTTTTGGAAGAATAGTCTGGTGTGTCACAAAGGGCCAAACAAAAAAACAAAAAAAAGAATAATGCAAAGAAAATAAACAATGGCAAATGAAAGCACTAGCCCACCAGCCCTGGCAAGAGGGGCACTTCTTTGTAGGCAGGTGCTTGCTTGATCATTCACTGCGCCAACAGCCATACAAAGTGAAAGAGCAATGGTTAAAGTGGCTGATCCATTCCCATCACATGCTCTACTCTGCAGTGAGTGGATTCAAAATGTGAATGACACTTGAACAGACCAATGGGAGCAAGAGAGCGGACCTTAAGCCCCTTCATGTATATATTCGTTATTCACGTTTTTTTTAAATTTTATTGGAAGCATGTTGAAACAGCTTAAGTTGTCTATCTCGGACTTAATCAGAGACTTTGCAAGACAAAAGCATAGGGGTACAAGATTAATAGACACTTGAGTCTGACCTGAACAAAACTGCTGAAAGAGAATGACTGGTACTTCTAATCTCGCATGCTCAGACTGGAAGGTCATTTCACTTAGTGGGAATGCGCGCTACAAGAGACTACTGGCACCGAGACCCACTAACAAGAAATTACAGACAGCTGCAAGAAACAGCAAGACACCTCTGTTTGTGGGCCCTCCTGTAAACACAATACTCCTAAAGTCACAAATAGGTAGAAATGTTGATTCCTAATAGCCAGCCCTAGGCAGCTGAGAGACAGTAAGACCTCCAGTCCATTTAACCCAGAACGCGCATCAAGCGGCGAGAACTAGACCATGTCTAATTTGCAGTGTTGTAGCATCAAAGACGACACCATCTCAACAAAACCTTGACCCACCCTTCACCAGTACCTGGTCTATTTCGAGTCAGCTGGTATTACCAATACTGGTGCCTGGTATTACAGGCGACGACTAGTTAACCCCCTACAGTCCCCTATGTAAAGGGGCACAACAGGGAAAAACTTCCATGCGTGAAGGGGTCATTCTGGGCATTTTACCAAGTTCTCCAGACTTGGCCTGGAATGCTTCCACCCATGAATAAATAAGTCCAGGATAAGCACACTAATTTCATTACAGCCCGTAACCCCAGTTTCAGCGACTCACAAATACAGGACTACTCATGGGGGATTTAATGTGGGAATACCGACCTTCTCATGGAGGTATTTTGTCCTCCAAAAACCAAGTATGGGACGCACTATGTGTTACCAAAGCATCAGCACATAACTTTCGGACACTACAAACCACCCAACGGTTTTATTGAATCCATCCTCAACTACAAACTGTCCATTCTTTCCAGAAAGTGTTACTTGACTCAGATGACGAAACCACTTCGAAAGTCACCATTATTCCTCTATGCACCGCTGCTTCCTTATATGTGACTGACCTTCCCCACCAGCCATTCCCTCCTTGCACTCATCCAGACCCAATCATCCTATACTGGTTGCGCTCTTAACTCCCCCAGACATTTCTTCCTATTGTCATCAGTCATTACTTCCTAATGTTCACTAATGCCAGTAGCCATTACTTCCCTGCACTTACTAACCACACCAGCAATTGCTTCATCGTGCCTCCTAAACCCACCGAAGCACGACTCATGCACTTAACAGGCATGGCCACCGCCAGCCTTCTAACCGCCACCAGTCACTGCTCTCAAGTTCTCAACCCCACTTACTCCAGTTCCACCCTTCCCCGATTACCTGCTAACCACTACTGCTTCTAAGCCGCCTTCCATCACCTTTGATACTTCTCAGGAACCTTCCTGACCACTTACCCCCTGATTACCTATTCCAGACCATGCAAGCTACTGCTTCCTCTAACATCAGCCACTTTTTTTTTTTTTTTTAGCTATTTCCGATACCAGCCTAACATGCTTCCTTTTTGCCTTCCTAAAACCCACGAACCACTGCTCCATCACCTTCTTCTGGACCCTGCATTCGCTTCGTAACTTCCTTAACCATGTAGCAGCCACCAGGCATCATTTTATCCCACCAAGGATTCGTTCATCGCACACTTCCGGTTCCCAAACACTGCTCTCACTTTTTCTGCTCCTGTTTCTCTTCCTGCCTGGATTAAGCAATAGTTCCTCACTCCTCCAAACTTAAAGAACTGGTATTTTCTATTTCCCTCCCATCCAACAATGCTCAGAAAACCAAATGCTAATCCACTCTCACCAAGTTTCACGTCCATGTACTCTGCTTCCAACACTTTTGAAAATGTCCCCACATTTGCATTTTTGAATGTAATCCTCTCCAAACATTACATGTTAAAGATAGTTTATTTCTAAGAGCATAAAAATTGAGTAGCAAAATACAATACCAAGTCACAAACATAAGTATATTAGCTAAAGAAAAGAAATCTTAAAATCAATAATATTCAATAAGTTGAATTGTTAAGTCAGCATAATAACTTACTGAAAAAATAAAATCGTTTCGTTACATCACTTGTGTTCTATCAGTCACTCATGATCTCTGCCAGTTTCTTTCAAACACTAAATATGACCTTCATCTCCATGCATCATGCAGAAGTCGTGTGAGCACCAATACTGTCATCCAAGACCTAATGATGTTAGTAGTGCTAGACCAGACCTTGTTCGATACCCCGCCTCCGGTAGATCGTAATAGAGTTTGAGCCAGAGTGACCTAAGGGAAGCGAAGCGAGGAAAGAAGTCAGTATCTCATCGACGACTGACAAGCCAAGCAATATTAATTGTTTTCAAGGCCCACCGCTGCAATGGACAGTCCAAAGCCACAATCCCATATCTTATTTTGAAATAGCGGGATCTGGCAGGTGCTGGAAGGATGAGTCTAGGCACTGTTTGTAGATCTCACTAATGTAAAGCTCCTAGTTAGAGAACCGCTTGTGGATCTGGTGATCAAAGATTTCCAGAAGTGGGTCTTATACCTGCGTTTAATCATAGGGGCTGAGGGTAGCTCCACGATTCGGAAAGACCCGGCGTGGACAGCACCTTCCAAATGTGCCTGAAGCAACCCAGAGATCCACAGCTAACCAAGGATACAACATCAGACAGGGCTTCCCTAAATATCTTCAGCTCTGGGTTGTGCCACAGTCTCACCCAATACAATAGAGGTTTCAGCCTGGCCATAGCCCCAATAGTCACTAAGCATAGGTATGGTTGGTGTAGTAAGGGGCCGTATCAAAAATTGTTTAACAAATTGTAGTTCACAGTGCAATAGATCCTGAGCCATACATGGCTACGCTCTGGCCAGATGGATCAAGTGGTCATCTTTGTTACGGTCAAGACAGAGGGTACTCCCGGTTCGCTGGGCCATCATGTTTCTGAAGTAGGTCAAATGCTGCCTCCACCTCATTGTGAGAAAAATGTATTATCAGGTAACGAAAATAGGTGACCTGGTTAAGAGAAGTGGAGTTTGAGATGAAGTTGTTCTTAATGTCCTTAAGAGGGCAAAAAATCATTAACTTATTTTTTGCAGTATTAATTAAAAACACTTTGAGGAACAAAATTTTCGTTTGGGACTAGTGGGGGGCGTAAGCACAAACCCCAAACCAGTGTTTCTGAGACAAGGAAAGTGTCATTGGCAAAAACAAAAAAAGCATTGCAATCATGGTCCTACCCAAACTGGAGCATCACAAACAGTATTTGACATACTCTGTCATATTACATCAGCATGCTCTTCTGCACACTTTCATGTAACTGTTCTCTCCTGTTCGCCTAAAACATGACGTATGCACTTCTGCCTTAAAACGAAAAAGGTGCTACTGCTGTCTTTCACCCCCCCAGCTCTACTTCACACACTACTGCCTCACTGCTCCCGAGCAACACCTCCTCTCGCCCCACCAGTCCCAAGCGACCCTTTCCACCAGTCCCAAGAGACGCTTCCTCTCGCCGCCCTTCCTCCAAACCCGGTCCCCAAGCGACGCTTCCTCTCGCCGCCCTTCCCCCAACCCCGGTCCCCAAGCGACGCTTCCTCTCGCCGCCGCGCTGCCCAACCCCGGTCCCCAAACGACACTTCCTCTCGCCGCCGCGCTGCCCAACCCCAGTCCCCAAACGACGCTTCCTCTCGCCGCCGCGCCCCAACCCCGGTCCCCAAGCGACGCTTCCTCTCGCCGCCGCGCTGCCCAACCCCGGTCCCCAAGCGACACTTCCTCTCGCCGCCGCGCTGCCCAACCCCGGTCCCCAAACAACGCTTCCTCTCGCCACCGCGCCCCCCAAGCGACGCTTCCTCTCGCCGCCGCGCCCCCCAACCCCGGTCCCCAAGCGACGCTTCCTCTCGCCGCCGCGCCCCCCAACCCCGGTCCCCAAGCGACGCTTCCTCTCGCCGCCGCGCCCCCCAACCCCGGTCCCCAAGCGACGCTTCCTCTCGCCGCCGCGCCCCCCAACCCCGGTCCCCAAGCGACGCTTCCTCTCGCCGCCGCGCCCCCCAACCCCGGTCCCCAAGCGACGCTTCCTCTCGCCGCCGCGCCCCCCAACCCCGGTCCCCAAGCGACGCTTCCTCTCGCCGCCGCGCCCCCCAACCCCGGTCCCAAGCGACACTTCCTCTCGCCGCCGCGCCCCCCAACCCCGGTCCCAAGCGACACTTCCTCTCGCCGCCGTGCCCCCCAACCCCAGTCCCAAGCGACGCTCCCTCTCGCCACCGCGCCCCCCAACCCCAGTCCCAAGCGACGCTCCCTCTCGCCGCCGCGCCCCCAACCCCAGTCTCAAGCGACGCTCCCTCTCGCCGCCCCCCCATCTCCAGTCCCAAGCAACACTTCCTCTCACCGCCCCCCCACCGATCCCAAGCAACGCTTCCTCTCACCGCCCCCCCAACCGATCCCAAGCAACGCTTCCTCTCGCCCCCCCACCGATCCCAAGCAACGCTTCCTCTCGCCCCCCCACCGATCCCAAGCAACGCTTCCTCTCGCCCCCCCACCGATCCCAAGCAACGCTTCCTATCGCCCCCCCAACCGATCCCTCTCGCCCCCCCAACCGATCCCAAGCAACGCTTCCTCTCGCCCCCCCACCGATCCCAAGCAACACGTCCTTTCATTCTGCCCCCCTTTACACAAGATCTACATCCTCTAGCTGCCTTACTCTAGGCTGTTTCTTGACACCACCGGCCCACCAACACCCCTTGCTCTTCCACCCGAACATTACTTTTTACATTCCTTTCTCACAGAATCCCTTTCCAACTCTTGACCCATCACCCACTTATTTGAGTTCTTCCATGAAGAAAAAAACAATCCATAAGTTCTGTCATTTTCTCCCCAACAGTTCTTCCTTTCCCCTAAAATCAACCTTCCTTCTATTCCTCAAAACTTCCCTCAGGCATAATGGCATCCATCTTTAGGTTAGATCTTTTAGCCTCTCTTCATCCTCCGTACCTCGCATGGGAGCTCTGCTCGGCCTCACCACTCAAACCAACAAATGCTCGAGCTTCACTCAAAACAAAACAGACAAATTGAACACAAACATATTCCCAACCTTCACTTAGCAGTGCCCCTTGACTCCAACATGAAACCACATCTGCGCCGTGGGAGCACTTACCCTTCAGTCCCACTGGAATACTGCCCTAGTCGGTGTCGAGAGGTCAACAGAGAACTGCCCATCTAAGTAACATGCGCGGGTCTACCCGAATACCAGCCATGCGTACAACCTCTTCACCGATTCAACAGAGCAGAGCTGAGTCACCAGAACCGACACAGCCCATCCTAACAGCTCCAAAGCCTCAAGGTGGTCACCCAAGTGGCAAGCCCTTCTAGATGTATTATGACAGGTCACGACGTAAACAGACGTCTCTGCTGAATTCACGTGTTTTATTTATGTACTTCGTTTAAGGACTCACTTGATTCACTTGAAAAATACACAAGACATTTTAGGAAAAGTCACCCCTGGTTCCCGATTTCTGACTTCTCATGTAGCTGATGGATTCCAACGGGGTACTCCAAAAATTCAGGAACTTTTAAACCAGCTTTCTAGAAAGCTAGTGTAAATTACATATTCGAAATGAACGGGAACCTGGGATGTGAGATCCCCATGAACTTAAACCGCAACCCTGAGAGACAGCTAAACACCTAGGTAAGTGATGGCAACTCTGACATCACCTTACTGCACCGGGAAAGCGCATCAGAGAGCTGAGCCCGCGCTGGGGACAAGGAGGAGAGCACGTGCACTCACCTCGAAGCTTGACCCAGAGGCTCGGAGCACACTCTTCCAGTAAACTACACCACACACTGGGTGGCCAAAGAGCCCTTCCAGGATTACACCGAGGGAAGCTCAATCCATGACTGAGAAATTAGGTGGAGCCGGGAAGGATGCTCCTGCACTCCCCACTCAAGGGGGGCCAGGGGACCCTCAACAAGTACCCTGAGAATGGGGTGTGAGGGCATGAAACGGTTTGCTGCTACACGCCTGAAAGTCGAGAGGTGGGCGGAAGGGGAGCCGTCCCTTTACACATCCTCCCACGCGGGTTAAAGAAATTAGACGCCCGGGAGATAGGGGCTCGGCTTTTGGTCCGCATCCTCAGGAGGAGGCTGGAAGAGATCCCCTGCTCGTGAACCTGCACTCGCCCCCGGGAAGGACTTAGGCAGGGAGCGGATAATTCAAGTCCCATCACAGCCTCCGACACATCGTCCGCTCCCACATCCCTCGTGAATAAGATCCCAAGCGTCCAACGGGAGGCAGCAGGCAGTATCGAGCACCTAGCAGTAATGTATAATACAAAGACAGGCGAAAGCATACTTATGGGTCCTGAACCCTATAGCAAACGTACGACACTACCCTGTGCAAGGGGTACTTTCAAATGCAATACCGAAAAGGTACCGCATCCCCATCTGCCAGTCCTCCCCCGCCTGCCCCTCCGTTCCAAGAACTAAACAGCCCCCGAAGCTCCTAAACTGAGAATCACAAGCCACATCCCTGCTATACACGAGTGACCCCGGCACTGTGGACGAACTGACACCCGGTACCCACTTTCAATTGTGAGTATCGCGACCACTTGCCCGCCTCCTCACCCCTCCTGAAGTCTCTCCAGATGCAGACCGGTCCAAGCAGGGTACCTTAAATCCTCTGATCAGAAGCCCCCTCCTCCGGCGCCCCACCGCGCTAGCTCCATATCCCCGCTGACAGCGGTGCTTCAGCAGCCCACTGAGCCTCCGACGCTACACCGCGCCTTATAAACCGCGCGCTGCTCGCCGGGAAAGTAAGTTCCCAGAGCTGCGTTGGACGCGCAGAAGGGCTTGTTCAAAACTTCGCTCCCCAGCATGCCTAGCGCCAGAGGTGTGGGCTGCAGCCCAGGGGAGAGACGGAGCCCAAGTCCGGTCCCGTTACTTTGCTGCTACGCTATTGGCTACCAGGGTCTCACACGTGCAACAAGTGAAAGACTTTCAGAAAGTGCCGCTACACTGGTACCCGAAGAAGCAGCCTGTCTTCTATGTCTATAGATTATTGCAGCTAGTCTTTAGTCAGTGACCGAAAATGTAGCGCAAAGGTACGATGTCAAATGTGCCATTTCTTCCTGTATTGGACGCACTGGCATTATTTAGTTAACAATTATTATTTTTTACTGTATCACCTCACTCCAAAATCTGTCAGTAGCCACGGAGCACCGCTCATTCTGCCGCAAAAGATGCTTCTTGGTCCATCCTTAATAAGGCATGTGGGTGAAGAGCCTCTGCCTGAGGGCAGTCAAGGTCACCAATTAAGGAAGTCATGGTTCTTTTCTTTTTAAACTCAAAAGCAGCCACGAGTTTGACAAAAAACAAAAGTAAGCCATTAGAAAGAGGTTTAATTAATGAGGAATTCTAAAACAGAATACTTCTTGGAAGCAAATAGGCAGAAATAGTAAATAAACAATGGTAACTAGATCCTCATCACTTCCCTTAAACAACACAAAGCCTAAATTCTCCATCCCCGTTGATTGTGGAGTTACCATTTTTACTTGCTTCCAGAAAGCTTTCAGCTTGTTCCTGAGACAACACGACCAAACACTTCCTGCTCCACCATCACTTTTCATCCTACAAAACAGAACTCATGGACACTTTGACAATGTGCGCCAGAGGTGTATAAATTGGTTCCCATTTTTTGACTCTGTTAAGTTTTCTGATTAAAACTCAACCACCAATTTGCAACTGCACTTTTTTAGGTTGAGCATAGCAGTGCGCATGCGCTGCTTTTCCGACTTGTTGGTATGTATCTGGGCTTTTAACAACGGCCACCTCACGCCCATCACTATCACTCGTTCGTGGGCCTGCCCTTCAAAAATCCTTTGATGACATTGGTAAAGGGTTTACATTTGTCCCTCCTTGGGGCGGTTTAGTTACCACCTTGGCTATCGACCCTGTTACATGGCTAAGTGCACTTTTGTCGATAAGTTTGACTGAGAGTGAACTTCTTTTTCTTTTTGTGTCTTTCGTTATCACTGACGCTCATGGCGGCTGTGGCGTTGTTAATCGGCTTGCTTATGTGAAACTCTTTTACTTTTGATTTTCAAGTTATGTGGCAAGAAAAGTCCGGTTAGGATTTTATAATGCTAGTAGCTTTAACTCGAGCAAATGCGAGACTGATTGCATTGCTAATGTTTGTTTTATATTACTTTTGCCATCAAATGTCGATTTAATTAACAATTGTTGAGCATAAACTCTATTAAAAACATATGTTTACCTCACCCTTGCATTTGTTATCTTTTCAGAGCAACCATTTGACTCAATCTGGACACAGTTTTGACCTGGGATCCCTTCTTCGTAACAGCTTAAATGGTGATATACCTGTTGTATTATGTGATGTGATCAAATATGACCACAATTTTTGTTTAAAAAATTCTTCCACAGGTACTCCAACAGCTACTGCCATTTCCATACCCCTTTAAAAATCAATCAATCCCCTCAACCAAACTATTTGAAGTGGAGATATAAAGCCAAATGTAAATGTTTAATGTGATGAGAAGCCATAAAATCCCTCATTTAAGATTATGTGAAATGCGTGCCATTGTCTGTAACTAACTCCTTTGGTGGTCCCTCAGTCCCATTTGTACCGCTCAAAAATGTGATCACTGATGTAGTATTGGGTACAGAGGTAAATTCAGAATAGTCAATTAAGACTAACATGTACCTCTTATAACTAGATATCAGATCAAAGAGTCTGCAAAATCCAATGCTTCTTTACACCAAACATCATCAGTTGAAGTAACCAAATGTATGGGAGGTTCATTTGTCTTCCAATGTTTGTCTGGAAGCAAACATGTGACAGGAAGTTATTCACTTATTAACAAACCAGTCCATTGATGGCCACTAAAAATACTGTTTAAAGTCCTTGCAGGTTCCACCAACACCAATATGTCCCCCATGAGCAACCTTTATTACAATTTCACAAAGCAAAATAGGTGAAAAACATACATCATTTTGCTTTAATATCTCTTCAACTACAGATAACTTTCTGGTAACTTGTACAAAAGGTTTCAAAGTGGATTCTAATGCCATCCCTATAAACTCTTTTAAACAATCTTCTTTAGAGCCTGCAAAACAGAATCTTTTTCCATTACATCCATTCAATCTTGTGTTGAGACAATAATTCTGGATTTATAGTCATGACATAGTCAAGTTTATTTTAATGCATAGTTAATAAAAACCAATACATCATATCATTCTAATTAAAACAAAATATATACAGTCCGGGATGACTACTATAAATTCTTAATGTGTGTAAGGATAATATCATTTAAAAAAAATTACCTTCTATTCCGAGGTAAATACAAATTAACTGTACCCTTGTCGGTTAAACTCTAAAATACTATATGGAATAAAAGATAAAAGTAATTCCGTAAATTCTGTAATTTTCGTTATATGTATACTAATTAGCAACTTGTATTACATTTGTTTTTATACTAAACGTACAAATTTGGTAAATCTAGCATTCAGAACAACGTCAGAAGGTTTAAAACAGGCAATCACCGTTTGCCTGCAGGACCGTATGATCCTTTGATTGAATGCTGCCTTCAGTAGAGATTTGCATTCATTTCATAGGTCATTACAAATACAGATCAAATGAATTATATCTTCTTGACCAAGGCCACACAACCTGTACTGAGGGATTATTGCAGGGTGCTCCCACGGGACTAGATGGGCACCACTGGGAATGATACCAAATCGATATTTGATGAAAAGGTCCTTGTCTGATTTTGTCCACCCAGCCTCCAGATATGGCTGATATTTCAAGAGTTTATACTCGTTTATTACCATCCAGGAATGCGATCTGGTGGCTAATAAGCTCTTGTCCATATTTACTGATCTTTTCCTCACTGTTCGATTTAAGATTTTTTTGAAGGCAAGGTAGGAAAGGTTTGAGTCCCATAATTCCACTGCTTCCAAGTCTTTTAGTGCCTGGTCTAAGTACTGTTGGGATTTGGCTTTAGAGTTTGAACTAATCTCTTTCCAGAGTGCTCGGCAGAGCTGATTTTCTTTCGTTAGCTGTAAATGTTTCCAGGCTTTGATGTAACTGGCTTTCCTGTCCATACATTGATTTAAATAGCCAAACTCCAGCCTAATTTGAGCTTGGGAGGTATGCCTCGGTAGCTGGAATAAGGACCTAAACATTTTTCCAGTTATTTTATTTAGGATAATAGCATCTTGACCACACAGGGCTTCACTTCCATACCCTAAAGTTGGAATTAGTTTAGCTGCAATGACTTGAAGTAAGGGCTGATAGCTAGGGCCAGTAAGCAAATTTTTTAAAGTGCAGAAGGCGAACAGTAAAATATTTCCTTTCCTGTATATCTCCTGTTTCTGGGGGAGAAAAGAGCCCCGTTCATCAAAAAGAACCCCAGGTATCTATACTGATTTACTTGTTCCAATCCACCCTCTTGCTTGGACCATTTTTTGAGTTTAGAATTTTTTTTTACTAATTACCATTATTTTGGGATTTTTTCTGATTAATTTCCATTCCACTCTGCTCAGCATATTCAAATATCTTTATGATGAGCCGCCGTAGCCCTACTTTGGTTTGACTCAGGAGTACTAAATCATCAGCATATAGCAAGTTTGAAATGGTCATATTGCCGAGTTTTGGAGAGTGTGCATTTACATTATTTAGTTGTGCAGTCAAGTCTGATAGGAAGAGATTAAAGATATATTGTGCCAGTACACAACCCTGTTTCAGTCCTTTTTTTGTCTTTATTTCCCTCGAAAGGAAGAATCCATCCCCTTTCTTAACTCTTATCCATGTATCTGTGTATAGCTGCTGAATTGCTTTTAACAGATTCTCCGGTATCTCCCAGGAGGAGAATTTCTCCCATAGAAAGGGATCGCTGTACCATATCGAAAGCTGACTTAAAATCAAGAAAACACAGATGCAAGGGTTGATTTTTTTGGTTACATTTATCAATAACCATGGATAGAGTTATAATATTTGCAGCCGTACCCAGGCCCTTTACAAAAATAATTCTGGATTCTAAAATGTCCTCAACCAATGCCAAACACACTCTATATCATCCAAACAATCACCTTGATCTACCACATCCAAAGGCATTCTTGACAGAAAATATACCCTGATATTTTTTCCACCAGGAATTTATTTGTTTGTAAAATGAAATTCCTGTAGCCGCAACAATAATCTGATGAACCTCAAATATGTTGTCCCTGATCCATTGACACATAACATATGAATTAAAGGTTTGTGATCTGTAAATACCTGTAGGTGGGCGTCGCTCGCCTCGCCTACAAGCATTCAGACTTGGCGTTCGCCCAACGCCTTCCCCGACTTCCGCCCACGTCGTCATGGAGACGCGTGGGGGCGGAGACGGCAATCGGCCCCCGACTTCCGGGTTGCCGGAACATTTAAAACGAACAACGCCGCAACCAGGGAAGAGGAGGAGAAACCGGAGCCGGAGGATTTCCCTACTACGCGCGAACGAGGAAAGCAGGAGCGGAGAGCGGATTCTGACGAGGAGAAGATGCCCGGAGCAGCGATATCCAGAGGACACGAAGCAGCCTGCCACGGCCCCAGAGGGTCGTGGCTATACAAGGTACGGGTCCTTTTTAAGGGCAACAACAGTCTGGGAAAAGAAGGGGAGGGGGAGAGGGAAGGCGGGAAAAGATAGGAGGTGGAAGCCGGGAAAGACACCCAGGGCACCCTCCCACTCACTTCTAGAGAGACAGAGAGAGAGAACCCCCCCCCTCCTCACCAAATCCTCATTATCCACCCTAAAGAAAAACTCCACAAATTTATTAGAGTTTGTATAGTTAACCCCTCACTACTTCCCTCACAGCCCCACCTCTCCCCTCACTAATCACAAAGCCCGTAGACCGAGAAAATATCGTCCCACTTACCTGCTGTATCCTCTGTTGTTCTTCCGAGGGAAACCGCAGACCAAGGGGAGGACGTCTGAAACTCGCCACCTGAAAGAGAGAAAATTAAAGAACCCCTTAAAGACCTCGGAAGTCCCACAGAGTGGAAGAAGAAGGACAAAAAGGAGACAAGAAAGGCTACTATCCTATCATTGTGTTCACCCTCTCATAGAACCTAAAAATAAAGCAAGAAAAGCCCCTGCTAAGGGTTAAAAATCCGCGTCTGCGTTCTTTGTATCCCGGACCACAGCCCACTCCCCCACAATGCCTAAAACTGAAAACGTCCTAAAAAGGTTTAACGTTTTTCTACCACCCAACAACACAATAGCCTTTCCTGTTCAAGTGTATTATAGTTCTTTTTTGATGGTTTCAAACAAAGAGAAGCAAAAGCTACGGTTTGATCTTTATTATTAATCCACTATTATACAATTGCACCCAAACCTGCTAGACTAGCTTCAGCTCTTAAGAAACACTTTTACCCTGCTACTGAAGGTGAAAGAGCCACTGCTGAAGCAATCAACCAGCTCCTTTGACTGTATCAGTCTAGTCAAGCCTCACACCTTTCTTAATAGGTTGTGCAGTGGTTGAACCCCCAAAGGCATACCCTTGAATAAATTGAGATAATACTCACTTAAAGCTAGAAAAAATGTAAAAGTGTCTTTGTCTTTGGTAGGAGCTAATTTCTGAATAGCTTGTATGGGTGACAATTTGAGCTTAATGCCCCTGGGGGTTAAACAATGACCTAAATAATCCAATTCATTGGTCAACAATTGGCATTTACCACATGTAAGAGTGATGCCAACAGCTCTAAAAAATTCTAATACTCTTCCAAGAATCTCATTATGTGCCTGTACAGAATCAGCAACAATTAAGACATTATCCTTGTATGCTTGTACCCCTTTAACAACAGCCAACGTTACATCCATTAAATTTTGAAACTCGCTGCGGTCTCCAAACCAAAGAGTAATCACAAGAATTTACATATGCTCCAAAGGGTGTGACAAAAGTTGTTAATTTCTGCAATGTGCAGGAAGTGGTACCTGTTGATGGGCTGATCTCAGATTTAAAAGTGGAAAAAACTTAGCATGCTCAATATTAGCTAATAAGGCTACAAGTTTTTGTAACGGATAACAATCCACAATAATGTTTTCATTGGCTGCGCTCAGATCCACACACAAACAAATGTCACCCATTTTTTATGAACTATTATGATGGAGCCAACCAAATCTGAAGGATCAGTGCATTGGATAATACCTTAAATTAGTGAGTTTATCGAATAATGTTTTCAGGTCTTCCCTGATACTTAGTGGTACCAGTACCGTTCGGATTTTATGTTTGTCTGATACAGTATCTTTTTTTAATCTTATGACATGTTCAAATTGTTTGGTAGAACCAATTTTTGATTCAAACACTTCAGGGTATTTCCTCACAATTCTGTCTAGTAAACAATCAGAATTAATCTCAACCATTAAAACAGCTGTATTGTTAACAACTGTAGTGTCTGATCCAGGCACACACATTAGGCCAATCGTAGCTAGATCGTGCCACCCCACAATGTTTTTCCCTTCAATGGTACATACATTTTAGTTAACATTTCCCTTCCAAGACATTTTAATGTATTGCTAAAATATCCCAACATGTCTAGATCACCATATGCTTTTGGGTGAATGTCTGGTTCCCTTAGTGCTGTAACTTTAGTCCAATGTTCATGGAATAAAATATCAGAAATTATTGTGATGGGTGCAACAGAATCTGCCATTATGACCAATTCTACTTTACCAATGCTAACATTATATAAAGGACCCTTAGTCCTATTAGTACCATAGCTAGCCATATTAAACAAATCATGCATACATACCTCAGTTTTTACATCCAAAGCACTAACTTGAATACACTTATTACTCATATATGTCTGTGAACCCAACTTTTAGCAAATAGGAAGACTTTTTCTTGTTTTTGACAGTGACTGCATTTACCAAATCAGAATCATGTAAAGAATTGACTGAACTAGATTCTGTAACACTGTCATGTACTCTATGCTTACTGGACACAATCAAACATTCAATACTCTTTTCTATCAACATCTTCACTCTAGTTAGGATCCCTACAATCCAATAAAAGCCCTTGCATCTTCCTTGAATAACAACTATATACAAATTGATCTCATATACATGTCTAATGAGTTTCCAAAATTACATAGGAGCTAAAAACCTAAGATCTGAAACATATTCATATACAGTTTCCTCTTAGTTTTATTTCCCCTTGAGGAAATTGAATCTCTCCAAAAAAACATTTGGTTGCTCTGTGAAATTATTTGTAAGTCTAGTAACTGACACTGTGTATTCATTCCGATTGGTAAATTCACCTTATGGACAGTCTATCTCTGGCAGATTATCAAAACTCTGTTGTTTTTCCTGACCAAGATGACTAAATAATAATCTAGCTTTTCTTTTAGTTTTAAACTTCTCTGCATCTATCGCCACCAAGTAGATTTAAAATGATAAAAAACAAGTTTTCCAGTTTACAGGAGATCTCCCATGTTGTGATAGTAATGGAGTAATTGTAACCAATTAATGAGATGCAGCCATGAAGAATAAATATGATTTAGATGTAGGTGTTATCACCACGACATTCTTACCAATATTGCTTTAAATATCACCAAAACTAACGGTACATACCAAACATTCACAGTCCAAGTTCTGTTTGGTTTACCAGTTTCATCCACAGTGGAGAAAATTCCCACAAAAGCCGCTCCATATTCCTTCTGAAAAACTGAAGATTTAGTAAAACATCTTGAGTGGATAAAAGAGTTAACCTATTAGGAAGTCAGGAACATGCTCAATTACATTGGTCACACATAAATAAACTAGCCAAACACAATAAACCAATAATTGGATATCCTCTGCACAGACATTAAAAATAATAAAATAAAGCAAACATATGCTGCATTTGTACTAAACAGGTACCCCTCTGCGATTTTTATATCAAACACTGAATAATGGGAGGAAGACATGAAGGGATATATCAAGACCTATTACACCAGATGTCTTGTTCCAAAATCTTTGCAGGGTGCACACCTATACCCATTATATAAAAAAGCGAACCACCAAGATCCAGCGAAATATAGATTGATAGTTCATGTTGGCTCCCAAATCAAAATATTATGTCAATTTTATCCTTGACGATCTAAAAAAAAAGGATGGCAATAGCAAATTAATTTCATGGTTCCAGATTGTTTTTATAAATAATTACAGCACATTAGACAACATCATGACCCTCAGCCTGGTAATACATAAAGCAAAATTGGCCAAAACCCAAGTATACTCTTGCTTTATAGATTTAAAAAAAGCACTTGACTGTATCAATAAAAATCGATTGTGGGCAAAGTTATCAAAATGGGGAATTCCAAGAAAAATATTCAGTGCAATCATAAGCTGGTAACCAGAAACTGGGCATAGGTCAAACTACATCAGGATTGCAGCATCACCACAACAATCTGGTTAATAAAGGTATAAAAGAAGGGTGTATACTCATTCTATCGCTTCCTAATTTATTTGTACCCAATATAGAGGAAACCCAGCTGAATCCGAGGGCCTGCCCACCCAAACAAAATGGCCATCGAGGATTTACCATCCAGTTTGCGGATGAGACTGTTCTTTTAGATTATACCAGTATCAACATACTCTGAGGAAGGTATGTGTGGACTGCGAGAACAGCCAACTGGAGATTAACTATGAAAAAAAGAAAAAAAAAAGTCATTTAACCATTTGGAGTGTCGGAGCACACCACCGGAACAGGTAGACTCCTACACTTACTTTTGCATTATCTTGAATACAGAAGGCAGCCATAGAGCATACTTGGCCACTTTAAAAAGAAAGGCAATATCATTGAGATCTGCTGTGCTAAAACGATCTATAAATTTACATGGTTCATTCATTGTGCCTCACTTAAACAACATTTAAGCTAAATATATTCTAACACTAACCTACAAGATGGATGCCTTTTCGGAAAAACCCAACGCTTGGTTAAGTATAGAGGAGAGCAAACTTTTCAGAATGATGTTTAACCTCCCATAATATTCAAGTCCTATGCAAATCCATTTAGAATTTGGATTGGTTGATCAAGACTGAAGAGCCCAGGTACCCTGGTTAGATATTGGTTTGACATGAAAAGAGCAAAACCGAATATTCTTTGAGGTACTTTATGCAAAGAATTTGATAGTCCACATTACAAGATAACACTACAGCACTGAACAATAGTGAAATTCTTACAGAAATGGAAAATGATACACCTATGGGATCAGGCTGTTTCCAAACTACTTTTAGGAGCCTTTTAAAGAAACATATTTCCGCTCTCTCTTGTGCAAAAGATCTTGAGAAATTTAATTCCTGTGATAATGTTTTTTGTTTAAAGATACTTATGCTAAAAACATTTCTCCTCTTATCATGCAATTTCCATTTCCTGGGTCTTAATTCATTCTCTATGATTACACTTTGGTTTGTTAAATGCTTGGGAAATTAAACTGAAATGTAAATACAAAAGACTCCACTTTGCCTACAGATTTTGTAGCATTCACAGAGAAAATTTTGCACACTTGATTTGCTCTTGTCCTAAATTTACTTGGCAGACAACAACTTTTTTAATTGCTATCTTTTAGAAATTGGGACAACCATCATGCATTGAGCCAGTACTTTACTGTTTTAATACAATCAAAGACCTTTTTAAAGTAAAATTGTCAGTTTCATGAATTCAATTCAAACTGACTTGGAGACCTTGTAGTATGCTGGTATTGCACTTGGATGGCATTTTATACACATTCAGGCCCTCATTACAACCTCAGCGGTCTTTTAAGAAGACCGCCGAGGCTGCGGGAGCCAGAATACCACCAGTTCCGGCGGTATTCCTAGCTCCCTATTATGAATTTTCCGCTGGGCCAGCAGACGGTAACAGTGTTACCGTCTGCTGGCCCAGCGGAAAAGTCACATCAACATTGCTGCCGGCTCGTAATAGGGCCGGCGGCAATGCTGATGTGCAGTGGGTGCAGGAGCACCCATCGTGCATTTCACTGCCCGAAATTCAGGCAGTCAATTGCGCGACAGGGCTATGCCTGGGGGCCCCTGCACTGCCCATGCCACGTGCATGGGCAGTGCAAGGGCCCCCAGGGGCACCCCAAATCCCCCTTACCGCCAGCCTTTCAATGGAGGTGTTTACCGCCGTGGCCAGGCTGGCGGTCGGGGACTCATAATCCCCAGGGCAGCGGTGCTTGCACCGCTGCCCTGGGGATTATGAGCTGGCGGTATGTTGGAGGGACCAGCGGTATGGCCGTGGCTATTGCGCCACGGTCATAATAGCTGGCGGAACACCGCCAGCCTGTTGCCGGTGTTACCGCCAGCTTACCGCCGGCCGCCAGGGTCGTAATGAGGCCCCTAGTATTTTATAACCATGGCATTTTAAAAAGTGTTTTAGTCATTATGAAAAACATGTTTTTTTATGTTAATATGTTTTTATTAATTACTCAATCAAGATATATACACTTATTGGTTGTTGCATCACTTATTGCTCTTCCCAACAGTACAAGATGTAACCTAGAGGAATTTTTTGCAAGGAAATAAGGGCCAGATGTAGAAAGCATTTTGCATGGCGCAAACTGCGAAAATCGCAGTTTGCGCCATGCAAAATGCCATTTGCGATGCACATTCACAATTTGCGAGTCGGTACCAACTCGCAAATTGTGAATGTGACTCGCAAATAGGAAGGGGTGTCCCCTTCCTATTTGCGACTCGCATCGCTATGCTAAATTGCTTTATGACCGCGAATGCGGTCGCAAAGCAATTCGCGGTTACCACCAGTGTCACACTGGTGGTAACAAATTCGCCAAAGGGAAGGGGTCCCCATGGGACCCCTTCCCCTTTGTGAATGTTGCCAAAAAGGGTTTTTCAGAGCAGGCAGTGGTCCAATGGACCACTGCCTGCTCTGAAAAACCGAAACCAAAAGGTTTCGTTATTTTTTTTATTTTGCAACTCGTTTTCCTTTAAGGAAAACGGACTGCAAAATAAAAAAAAACTGCTTTATTTAAAAAGCAATCACAGACATGGAGGTCTGCTGACTTCAGCAGGCCACCATCCCTGTGAGTGCAGGGACTATTAATGAGGTGGGTCTTTGCGGCCCCATATCGACTCTCCGTCGGTGTCTGAGACACCATACTGCATCCGATTTTGCGAATCGGAAAATGCTACATCTGGCCCTTTATTCCTGCATACCTTTTAATTACACTGCTTTGTGATATATTTAGTGACACACTGTGAACTTAACTGCTTATTATTGGGCTTTAGAGCCACTTTCATTCGTTTCTTTTGATGTATAAGGCCACCTGTCCATTAACTAGATATCTCAGTGCCATTACTTCCATCACTGCCAGTTCTACAAACCCTAGTTAGAGAAGGCAGCAGCCGCTCTCTTTAAGAGGAGTGCACTTACGACCACCTTTCAACCTCAGAGTACTGCTTCAGTGGAAAAAGGAAAAACAGAGAGAACACAGGAAAAATACAAAGATCAGGACTGCACACGTTTCAAGAGCCCTGCAGGTGACACTCCAAACCAACAGATGTCAGTGCTACATACTCTCCATGAGTCAGGCCCCCAACAGAATCACCTCCCAAATCAGACTGACAGAGTCGTACTCCTCAGTTCAAGAGGCTTGATCATTTGATTGGGTAAGCCAACAGAAAATACCACCTTGCATATGCTCCACAGCAAACCCCAGTCCCTAAAGGGATATGGAGCATGTGAGCAGCTTTGGACTCTCACCCTTTATTGCCATAAACCACCTGAGAAGTCTTTGATGCACCTGGACAATGAAAAATGCCCAACCCTTCAAGGAGGAACACACCATTAGAAATATTTAGAAGGTGTTTCCTTCAAATCAGAAACAGCCTTCTGAAATTTTGTGGTCCAGAATCTTTTATTTAAATATTTTTTATTGTTAATTTTGATATATATGTATCAGCATTACAGCACTGTGGAAACATTCCAATATATTGTGTTGCAAATACGGAAGTATGGATGCTGACAGGTACATAGTGAATACGGCCAACATTCAACTGCCGCAACACTCGATAATGAGGCTCATCTAACATTGTTAAAGGTGCTATATAATGCTGTAGTGAGGGAATTAAAAAAAATAAAAAAGAACATCAACTGCATCACAACATTAAAAAGAAAGCTGTATGAGGGGTTACATCCAATGTTGCATGTAGGAAGCGAAGTAGCACCTTCACAACAGGTACAGCATGGACCCACATTAGGCT
This sequence comes from Pleurodeles waltl, assembly GCF_031143425.1. Classification (NCBI taxonomy): domain Eukaryota; kingdom Metazoa; phylum Chordata; class Amphibia; order Caudata; family Salamandridae; genus Pleurodeles; species Pleurodeles waltl. The sequence goes on from NC_090448.1 coordinate 94,714,880, forward strand.
GATCAGGCAGACTTAGGTTAATGCTGTACATGGTATTAGGAAAAGACGAGAGCGTCTTGATGTTTGGAGCCATTGTAAGAAAGGGAACATAGAGTCAAAATATAAAGAGGGGGCACCCCAGCAGGACTCCGCAGAGATGCGGAGTAGCAGTATGATAAAATTGCATTGGATGGGCAGATAGGCATGAATACATTGTCAGCGGAACTCCACTTAGGGCGACAGGAGGTTACCCTCAAACGCTGCTGGAAGCAGAGCACCAAGGCACCCCAATGCATGGAGGTGGGTATTTCTGAAGGCCTCTGGCTTCCTCAGCTCTTAGAAGGGTGCTCTCTGTCAGAGCCCATGTCACTAGTGAGTGCTGCCATGATCCAATCAATTGGCCTATGATTTCTTGTTTGGCCAGAATCAATGCTAATTTAATAATGCGGGCTACTGTTTTAGTCTTTTTGCTGCATGGGTATGACATCAAGGCACACACCTCACAAATAGGTAAAAGTGTAATTTCTCTTGTGTTTGTGAATTGTGCAATCAGCTGTGTCATGTAATGGGATAGCGAGAGACAAGCCCACAAGATATGGTATAGGTCAGAGTCTGGTAGGCTACATCGGGGGAAGCATGGAAAGAATTAATTGTTTTTGACAAGGGATCGATACAGTCTTTGCAACACAGTAAATTGTACATTCCAAGAGACCGTAGATTGTTATGCCACCATTGTATCCCGTTCTCTATCCTAAAGGGCCCGTCCAAACTCCGTCTCCTGTTTAACATGGAGAGTGGCAAGTGGAATCATGGTATGTTCTCTCTGAGCTCTAGTTAACCAGGTGACTAGTTGCCGCCTGTTACCCTTAACATGGCTACATTGTATGACAAGGTGCATCGGTTCAACCACAGAGGCTTTCTAGTGAGTTTTCCAAACATGGGTCAGTGTTTTAAATGTCGGGAGTTAGCCTCTGTGGATATTGTGTTGTTCCATCAGATCATTAAAGGGCATGAGAGCACCACTGTGGAACAGGTCCCCAAAGGTTGTGAAACCCGCTTGACACTAGTGTGGCTTCCTGGTTAATGTGAGATAGCCTCCATCGTAGGGGGAACCAAGAGGAGAAATAAAGGGGCGCAAGGGAGGGTCAATACGTAAGTCACAAAATTCTGTTGAAGCAATATTGGACCACTCAAAGGAAGCGTAAAGGGGGGCAGGCTTGCATTGGATGGTAAAAGTGCAGAAGATGTGCTAATTGGTCTAGGGGATTGGGTAGAGGCAGTATCATCAAGATGGTTCTCAGCAAGCTGGTGACTAACCCAAGTAGTAGTCTTCATAACTGTGAGCTCCCAGCCCATCCTTTTTCTATGGGCAGTTGCTGCTTGGACAAAGCCACCCTATGATGGCATTTCACCGGGTCTCCCAGCAGGGATTCTAACGTATGGAAGAAAGCAACCGGCAGTAGAGAGGGAGGTTAGCAAAATGGTCCAAAAGACGCAGATGGATAAACTATTTTTGAGAAAGCTATTCTTCCCATGACCAAGAGCTGCAGAGATTTCTTGAATGTAATTTGGCTGCAGAACGCCATCATCATTTTGCCAAGATTACTATCAAGCAGGTCAGTTTCATCATGATCTATATGAACCTCAAGATATCGGAACAAGTGTGGTTGCCAGACATGTGGAACCCCACCAATATCGAGCTCTATTTCGTTCGCTCTGCCGTGGAGGAGAAAGAGGTAAGATTTTCACCAAGGAGGCCAGATCATTCAGAGATGGCGTTAAGGGTGCTAGCAATGTCTGCATGCTTTGCCGCTACATCATGAATATATAGCAGAATGCACCCGTGTATAAAGAAACACCGTGGGTCCTATCCCCATGCAGGATTCCCCAATGAACACCACCACAGGTGCATACGGATAGCTAATGGGACCATAATCAATGCAAATTAGATGGGGGTCAAGGGACAGCCCTGTTTGGTGCCTCTGTGAATCCATATTGCCTTCAACAAAAGTCTGTCTGTTCCGACATGCACCAATGTTGCTGTATATAAAATGCTGATTATGGCAATGAAGTGACTGTCCAGACCATAGCCTTCTAGCAGTTCGAAGCAGTATGGCCAGCTCAGTGAGTCAAATGCTTTTTCAAGGACACCATTTTGAGCTTGCCTCCATAATCCTGAAAACCTTGCAAATATTTAGAGAGGTGCTCCTATCAGGCAAACAAATCGTTCTGATCTGGGTGTACCAGTTACAGAATGAGCGGCATTAGTCGCTCCAACAAAATCTGAAGTAAGATTTTATAGTCTGTGTTGAGGATTGTTAGAGGTCTGTATGAGGATAGATCAGATTCATCTCTGCCTGGCCTTTGGGTAGAAATAAGCGGGGCCTTCCTCAAAGATTGTGGAAGGAGGTCATCCTCCAGTGCGTTTACTTATAGTTGTTCCAACCGCGGGGACAGGCGGGCAACAAATGCGCAACAGAAGTCTAATGGGAGTCCGTATGGACCTGGGATTTTAATAGTAGCCAATGACGGTATGATTTCTGTTATTTCATCTCTCAAATTAGGGAAGCCCATATCATGGCCCTGCTCCGGACTGGCCCAGGGTAGTGGGATATCAGATAAAAAGGCTTGCATCTCCTCCTGCGTTGAAAGCGGCACAGCCACAATATTAGTCTACAAAAGTGTTGTGTATTTTTGTTGAGGTATGTGCATATGCACTCTGCAGGAGTCATGTGGAAGGGGCAGGGCGGTCCTTGTTTGATGAACCACGCAAGCAGGGCACCTGATTTGTCAGCCGTTGCATGCAGTTTTGTTGTCTGTGCTACAAAGTTAATGTGATACAGTCACTCAAGTAGCTCAGAATGTTTTGGATTGGCAGCCAAGAGTGCCTGTCGGTGGATAGTGTCCCGAACTGCCCAACTGCCCAACTCCCCAACATGAGCAAGCACTCCTCACCGGCACACTGGTCCTTGTCTAGTACTCCCTGAGTCCCCATCACTGTCACCATGCAGAGCCCTTGACATTTTTTAGTCCAGATGACATTTCTGAGCTTCCTCTTGGAGCTCTAAGCTCCTTTTAGGGACAAGTATTGTCTCATTCTGGGTCACTGAGGTCCGGTAGTACCCTGTGAGACCCAAGAAGTCGTTCAACTGGGTATGAGAATTGGAAACATCCCAGTCCAGCAGTGAGTGGACCTTCACCACCAGAAGTCAAATCTTTTGACTACCGTAGGACTAACCAACCTACGGCTTAGTTGCCTTGATGTTCTCCCTCTGCACTGTTACCATCACTGTCCAGGAGCTCCATTGGTCATCCTATCAACACCTGATCACAGCAAACAGACCCCAGCAAGCCACACAGAACTCTTCCAAGCCTGCAACACATAGTTGACCAGGTGCTAGAAAATTGCAAGAGTATTCTTTAGGCCAACAAGCATAACATTAAACAGGTAGAGGCCCTCTGTGGCGAGGATGCTGTCTTCTTGACACCAGGCTTCATGGCAGTCTGCCATTGGCCAATGATCAGCTCAAAAGTACTAAAGTATTTTACTCAACCACTATCTAGGGGGAAGGGCTGGACACCGGAGTCTTGGTAAAACTGCTGAGGCCCGAGTAGTCCAAGCAGTAGTGCAGGTCCTTTGGCCCTTGCTTGCGTACTAATACCATTAGACTGACCCGTAAACTGCGGAAGCACTGAATTACTCCGAGGTCAGACATCTTGGCCACCTTGATGCAGCCCTGGATGTGCAAAAATATAATCTACATCTTGCTGTTCTCACGTGGACAATCTCCAGTGTAAATCCTGGACACAGTTTAAAGAAAATACAAAGGTTCAAAAGAGGAATTAACTATAGCACAAATGTATTCACTATCAAAATATTCTAGAGATTCAATGTGTCATAAAAACATAATCATTTATTAAACCATGAAATTTACCTTACGATACAGTTAGATTAATTCAAATACAACAATTAATACACCAAGCAAGGTTTTGACCTAAATAAAAAAAACATATAAAATCAACCATTTTAACGGCTTGTGCATGTACAGACACCTTAAACAGCTTTCAAGTTTTTTCATTTCTGCCAAGTCGGTTTCAATAAAAGCAGCCAGTGTTGAGATTAGCAGCTAACACACGTTTCTTCAGGACTGTCAGTCACAAAATAAAACTCTTTTATTTTTGCTTCTCTAGAGACCCACGATAAACTACTCTTGATCTGCATCAGGCTGGAGTCCTATTTAGGGTCAAGGTGGGTCAATATCAACACTCTCCCATACTCCGAGGCAATTCACACGTAGACATTCAAAGTTTTCTCTTTTTTTCTGTGTTATGTGTCTCTACAAACATGTTTTCTGGTAAAGTAATTGACATATTCTGAACTTGTGCTAAGAGACCAACCATCGGGTGCACACTACAGAGGGTTGCTAAAATACCTTAATGAAGTAACGATAAGTATTAATGCCTTGCTAACTGTTTATGTATAAAAACGAAAAAAGACCAATCAAAACAACCTCTGGTGGTAGAGAAAGAAGCCTGAGTTGGAATCAAGACTAGGCGGCCTTGGTGTTTAATCCCCATTCCCCCCCCCCCACACACACACACAAATTTGGCAGCTCCAGCGGCAAGCTTCTAAGAACAACTTTGGGCCATTGCACATATTTGCTTTTGCAAATTAAGCACTGGGTAAGATGTTATGAGAAAACAAGCCATCAGCTCTTACACACTTTGAGAATGTCACAATCGCGTTTGTTCTCTATCTCAACTACTGCTGCTACTACATAAAACTTTTATTTTTAGTTTATGGAAATACTTATAAACACTACATATGCATAGCCGACAAAGTAAATATCCTAAATTGCGTTGCCTAAAATATACCTCAGAAATCTATTGTAAAGTACAGAGCAGACTTTTGAGTTTCATTCGAATTTGATGGCCAAACCCAGGAGTGTTCTAATGAGCATTGTGCACTATTGCCAAGGTGCTGAAACAGGCCTTGGTGCAGATGAGACATCGTTGCAGATCTATCCAGGTGGACGGCAACTTTCTGCACTTACCAGACTTGACCCAACTTCATCTCTTAGTCAGCGAGTCAAGGCAAGACTAGGCTGGATCATTAATGACGTAGATATGTAACTGAGTATCAATTAATTAATTGGGGCTGGAGCAGACGTTCCCAAACTTAGTGGCCGGGAAATACCAGTTTTACTCTATGCAGATGATGCTGCCCTTCTGGCGCGCACAGCTAATGGTCTACAGGCCCTGTTAAATGCCTTTCACACCTTTATGGAGAATCTAGTCCTTGCTGCCAACCGTACTAAGTCGCTCACCATGAAATGCGGTCCCAGTCTGTCTAAGACAAAAAGGGGCATGTGTCTAGAAGAAACCCAGCGGCACACTTGACTATTCTCATTTTGGCAGATTGTATGAAGCTGGATAATGTGTCTGGAGTCCCTTGGCTGGTTTATGTCCGGAAATATTTCGAGAGGATGGGCATCCCTGAACTTTATCATAGCCCGGATAGCCTCCTGAATGTTTCCATTAGCAAATTGGAAGGGCTTCTGCTAGAAATAATGTGTAGTGGCCATAGCCATGCAAGCAGCAATGGAGGGGGAGAATTAATAAGAACTGGGACAGCACGACCAGCTCTTTATCTACAAGTAATTGACAGGGAATGGCACAAGTTTCTTTTATCTAGGTTCCATTTCAACGCACTACATTCCTTAGTGTCCTTTCCGAGCAGGGGATGGGGTGTTCAGACTTGCCGCCTTGCCACTATGGAGCTCCATCAGTTCAATCTACCCTTCAGACAATCTTGTTTTGCACATCTTACTTACAAGAATGGAAACACTTCTTGCAGCCCAATTTGAGGTAAGCAGGCCTTAGATCTCATACTGCTGCATTTGATTACCTACAAGGTTTGGGTAATGTAACTGTAATTGAGACAGTATTGGATTTCATTTTGAGTATTTACAAAATTCAATCTATTTATCCATAAATTAAAAGAATCTCTTCTTTTAAAATGGCAAATTTTATTGGTTGATATTTATACCGGGTCTAACTTTTATGGTTTTGATGGAAGCTGGTTATAGGCTTTATTTTGTGGGATCTGAGTATTTATAGGGTCTGGATTGTGTAAACATGAGTGAGTTCAAATCAAACTCCATCCCAAGCACTTTAAAAAGCTAGTTTATTTATTAGTCAATTTAACATATTATTTTTCCATATATGGTAAATTTCAATGTGTTTTATATATATATATATATATATATACATATATATATATATATATATATATGTAAATCAAAGATTATCAGTGCACTCCATTAAGGGAAAGTAATTCTTGTGTTTATTTAATTTCAAGACTGGAACCAAAGAAGAGAACAACGCGTTTCGACCGTGGTCTTTTTCAAGTTTTATAAGATTATTTTTATTTTGTGTTGCTATGTAAAATTTATTGTTTTAGAACTACATTTCCCAGCATGCATTGTAATTAGTATTGAATGTCACTAAAAATAGGATTTGTAATAGTAACAGGATGTTTTGAACTCGAAAAAGACCAGACGGTCGAAACGCGTTGTTCTCTTCTTTTGTTTCCAGTCTTGAAATGAAATAAACACAAGAATTACTTTCCCTTAATGGAGTGCACTGCTAATCTTTGATTTACATATTTTCCCTTGGGTTCGGCTCACCCACAGCAGTAGCACCGGTACATGGAGCACGGTGCCTTTTGTGAGCCGCTTTGTTTTGCAAAGGCTGATTTTGGTATCTAGTCTGATCGCAGGCGCGATCAATCTACGGGACTACCAGGAAGGTGTATAATCAGCAGTGGTGGAACGTCTGTAAGTCGGCTTAAACTGGTACGAAGCATGATCACCTATCAGTTTGGCTGTGACATTGTTTAAAGGCTAGCATATACTCCATTTTATGTTCTGTAGTACCTCTTCAACAGTAAAGAGCACAAACAAGCAAACCATCGCCCCGATTTGCAACCTGTTGGTCATACCTTTTTCCATGCAATCAGTAGCCCAGTGTTTCTTGGCATGGGCTTTCCATTTACAATAAATTGCTGTCAGGTGTCTTAGTCTAATTAATTTGTGGAACCAAACCTAGGCTACAAGAATGCAAGAATGCACTAGGTTGTCACACCAATGGCTGGGAATGGAAACATTGACTTAGGTGAGATGGAGTGAGTTGGCCAATTACTTTGTGTGTATCTTAACCTTTTCACTGGTCACACAGTAAAATCAAAACTCAGGCACACTGCCATGGTTTTCCATAGGTCACTATATGGAAGAGGACATTATGGGGGTCATTACAACCCTGGCGGACGGTGTTAAACCGGCGGTAATACCGCAAACAGGTCTGCGGAAAAAAAAGGGAATTATGACCGTGGCGGAAACCGCCAACATAGACAGCCACTTTAACACTCCGACCACCACAGCGGTACAGACAAGCAGCGCAGTGGTCACCGCCAACAGACAGGCGGGAGACAAAGTACCGCCCACAGTATCACAACCTACCAATCCGCCACCTTTTCCGGGGCGGATTCACCGTGGATAAAAACACGGCGGAAACAGCCATTTCAAAGGGAAAACGCTCACCTGAACAAACTCCACGAGGAAGGAGGGCACCATGGACCCGGAACTCCAAATACTCCCTGCGCTTGTCTTCCTGCTCCTCTACGAACATCAGCAACGGCGGCACCAAAGACAACGGTGAGTACTGCACCTACGACATAGGGGAGGGGGGGAGGCAAAAGTCACGGACACACACACGCAACACCCCCACCCCCAACCCGACCCTCACCCACTACAACACACACACCAATGCATTTCCGAACATCACAGTAACAACTCCCAACCCCCCCCGGAAGAATGCTAAGACAAAAGGAAATTAGTTCAACCATTGTAATGTATCAAAATACAGTAAGCTCATATATACATCAATATATACACATTCAAAATATATACATCACGATTAGTAGTGCAGGTATGCACATTTCAATGTCCGTGGACCACTGGGCCCAAAATGCATGGGCGAGGCCCACACACGATACCTGTCCAGAAACGGAGAGAACACTGCAGGGGCATCAGATAGAAATACAACAGGCACCTCAGGGGGAAGGGAAGTGGGGGCACCTCAGCTGGATGACAGCACCACGCCAGATCCACGACGGGGCTCCATGCCCATTGATGTATCCTGGGGAGTGCAAAGCCACAGTCTCTCAAGTCTCTACATTGGGTGGTTTGCCCACTGTTCCATCCTGGGGAGTGCAAAGCCACAGTCTCTCAAGTCTCTACACTGGGTGGTTTGCCCACTGTTCCATCCTGGGGAGTGCAAAGCCACAGTCTCTCAAGTCTCTCCAGTGGGTGGTTTGCCCACTGACATATCCTGGGGAGTGCAAAGCCACAGTCTCTCAAGTCTCTACAGTGGGTGGTTTGCCCACTGTTCCATCCTGGGGAGTGCAAAGCCACAGTCTCTCAAGTCTCTCCAGTGGGTGGTTTGCCCACTGACATATCCTGGGGAGTGCAAAGCCACAGTCTCTCAAGTCTCTACAGTGGGTGGTTTGCCCACTGACATATCCTGGGGAGTGCAAAGCCACAGTCTCTCAAGTCTCTACAGTGGGTGGTTTGCCCACTGTTCCATCCTGGGGAGTGCAAAGCCACAGTCTCTCAAGTCTCTCCAGTGGGTGGTTTGCCCACTGACATATCCTGGGGAGTGCAAAGCCACAGTCTCTCAAGTCTCTACAGCGGGTGGTTTGCCCACTGACATATCCTGGGGAGTGCAAAGCCACAGTCTCTCAAGTCTCTACAGTGGGTGGTTTGCCCACTGTTCCATCCTGGGGAGTGCAAAGCCACAGTCTCTCAAGTCTCTACAGTGGGTGGTTTGCCCACTGTTCCATCCTGGGGAGTGCAAAGCCACAGTCTCTCAAGTGGATAACAGTCTCCACTGTTTCTGGAGGGGGGTTGGTGCCCAGAGTGCATCACGCTCCCCGTGACGGTCCCAGTTCCGTCACTGCCGCTCATGGGCAAACGATGCTTGAGTTGGCGGTGCTTGCCCTGTTCAGCGGTGCTTTCCATGGCGGTCTTTGCCCTGTTCAGCGGTGCTTGCCATGTTCAGCGGTCTTTGCCCTGTTCAGCGGTGCTTGAGTTTGCAGTTTCTGACCTGTTCAGCGGTGCTTGTCATGGTGGTCTTTGCCCTCTTCAGCGGTGCTTGACTTTGCAGTTTCTGACCTGTTCAGCGGTGCTTTCCATGGCGGTCTTTGCCCTGTACAGCGGTGCTTGCCCTGTTCAGCGGTCTTTGCCCTGTTCAGCGGTGCTTGATTTTGCAGTTTCTGACCTGTTCAGCGGTGCTTTCCATGGCGGTCTTTGCCCTGTACAGCGGTGCTTGCCCTGTTCAGCGGTCTTTGCCCTGTTCAGCGGTGCTTGAGTTTGCAGTTTCTGACCTGTTCAGCGGTGCTTGCCATGGTGGTCTTTGCCCTGTTCAGCGGTGCTTGCCCTGTTCAGTGGTGCTTGACTTTGCAGTTTCTGACCTGTTCAGCGATGCTTTCCATGTCGGTCTTTGCTCTGTACAGCGGTGCCTGCCCTGTTCAGTGGTCTTTGCCCTGTTCAGCGGTGCTTGAGTTTGCAGTTTCTGACCTGTTCAGCGGTGCTTGCCATGGCGGTCTTTGCCCTGTACAGTGGTGCTTGCCCGGTTCAGCGGTGCTTGACTTTGCTGTCTCTGACCTGTGCAGCGGTGTGTGCCATGGCGGTCCCTCATTGCCCAGCGGGGCTGTGGCTGCCGGGGCCCTCCTGGGCACTGACTCTGGCGGTGGTCTCCTGACCAGTGACGATTGTGCTGCCTCCTGGGCACTGACTCCGGCAGTGGTCTCCTGACCAGTGACGATTGTGCTGCCCTCCTGGGCACTGACTCCGGCGGTGGTTTCTTGACCAGTGACGATTGTGCTGCCCTCCTGGGCACTGACTCCGGCGGTCTCCTGACCAGTGACGATTGTGCTGCCCTCCTGGGCACTGACTCCGGCGGTGGTCTCCTGACCAGCGACGATTGTGCTGCCCTCCTGGGCACTGACTCCGGCGGTGGTCTCCTGACCAGTGATGATGGGGCTGGCGGTGGCGTCTTGGGCAGCGGGGAGGATGGCGGCCTTCTCCGCCGTGCTGCTCTTCCCAGACTTTGGAGACTTCTTCTGCCCCTTCACCACCTTGGGATGAGTCACAGCTGACTCGATACTCCCCCCGGGTCCCTTGTGGGCGGCTTTGCCAGCAGGTGTCTTCCCCCTCTTCCGTCGGGCACTGTCCAACTTCTGGTACTTCACAGGGGGTGGACTGGCAGTGCTTTGGCTCCGTGTCACACTGGCTGCCCTGGTGCCCGGTGCACTCCACATACCTCGAACAGGCACCACTGGTACCGGAATCTTTTTGGCTGAGGTGCTACTACGGGACCTATGAATTGGAGGGACAGAGGTCAATGTTGCTCAGGAAAAGTTTCTGACGAACACTGGGACGGGTAGCTGGAGGGGGTCTGGGAGTGGAGGAAGAGGAGGTGGTTGTAGGAGGTGTAACTTTTGATGCTTTGGGTGCAGGTGCATGTTCTGGAGGCTGTTGTGAGGTGGATGGATGTTGGGTGTGTGTGTGGCCGCGTTTGTGTACTTTGGGAGGGGGCGTCAAAGACACACTGGGAGAGGACACAGGGGATGTGTAAATGGTAGTGGGGGTGGTGAGTGCAGGTGAGCGGGGTGTGGTGCTGGGTGTTCTGGTGCGAGTCCTAGTGGCTGTAGTGGTAGTGCATGTAGGTGAGAGTGTAGACGACACTGGGAGGGAGGAGGGAGACGACGAGGGGGGGGACACAGTGGAGGCAGTGGATGTTGGTGTGTCTGTATGTGTGTGATGCTTGTGTGAGTGCCTGTGGGATGTGTGGTGCCTATGTTTTTCCGAGCTGCCCTTGTGTGTTGAGGTGTGTGCAGGCTGGTCTGATGGTGTGCTTGGGATAAGTTGAGGTACAGGGGATTGGGTCTGGGTGGAGGAAGTGAGTGACCTGAGGAGGTCAATGGCCTCCTCACTGAGGGCAGCAAGGGTGACAGGGGCAGGGGCTGAGGTGCCTGGGGCGAAGGTGATGCCCACCCTCCTGGATGAGCGGGCACGGGGTGAAGGCTGAGGGGCTGCTGGGAGGGCGGAGCTGGTAGGGGGGGTGGCGGCTGTACCTGTAGAAGTGGGGGGCACAGATGGTACCGCCACCACAAGGGAGGTCCCATCGGAGGACGAGTCCGTGTCGCTGTTTGCTGATCCACTGACCACCGTGAAGCTCCCCTCGCCCTCCGTCCCACTGGTGTATTCGGAGTCTGTGGTGTGGCCCTCCACGGCCATGTGGGACGCAGCCCCCTCGTGCTCCGGTGCCCCTGTACCTCCGCATGATGATGCTGATGCACAAAAGAACAGGGAGAGCACAAAAAGGGGTGGGGAAACAGAAGAAAGACAGGTTGAGTGGATGGCTTACCGCTACCGTTGGCGGACAATACAGACACAGCTGCCCTCTGCACTACGCCGTGCTCTTGGCCTCTACAGATGCAGTTCCTGGGATATGGCCTACTTGGCTATGAGTGTCATCTGCCCACATAGATGACACAGGGGCATGTATACCTGTACTTGGCACTCTGCAGAGGTGGGGTGGAGTGGCACATGGCCTGCATTACGAAGGGGCCTAGCCAACGGAACTCGCCCTGGCCTAGGGAAACCCACAGCCCTCCTCCCCCACGCAGACCCCTCCACTGCACGCAAAGTCATGAGAATGTGAGTGTACTCACCCCCTTGTGTCTGCTGTGATGCCCTCATGCGCCCATCCAACTCAGGGTAGGCCACCGCCAGGATCCGGAACATCAGGGGGGTCATGGTGCGACGGGCACCCCTCCCACGTTGGGAGGCCATCCCCAGCTGAGCCTCCGCCGTCTTCTTGCTCCAGCGGCGAATGTCCTCCCATCTTTTACGGCAGTGGGTGCTCCGTCTCTGGTGGACCCCCAGGTATCCTTCTTCTGGTGGGCGCTGACCTACATGACATGTACAGGGGAAGAAGAGAAGTCATTACCAACTGCACCATCAAAGTGAGTGGCCCACATCCCTACCCTTGCCATGTGGCACATACATTCACAGGCCTTCATGCTCGCATAACTCTGCCCCCTTCCTACTTACATCCAGCCCTCTCCACCCAGGCATAGCCCATACAACTTGCACCCTATGTACTCACCTGTTGGTCTGGAGGACCGTAGAGTAGCGTGTACTGGGGGAGGACCCCGTCCACGAGCTTCTCTAACTCCTGTGCAGTGAAGGCAGGGGCCCTTTCCCCAGACGCATGTGCCATTGTCTCTTCCAGACCGAGGTCACAGCAGCACTTGCAGTGTAGGTCCTCTCCTGTCGAAGATCAGGTATCGAGTGATTGAACAGATAGAAAATGCCGGTGACGTCCGCGGCGGTGACGTCCGCGGCGGTGGGTATCATCACCTCTGGCGCACTTCGCCATTGGCTCCTGGGACCTATAGGGTCCAATGTTAACCAATGCAGCATTGCGCCACGGTCTTGACCGCCTACCGCGACGGTGTACAACGCCAGCGCAGTTACCTCACATCCCATTGTCCCACTTTAGAGGTCAGGCAGACGCCATTTCAGGGGCCCACATGGCTTCATTTACAACTGCATCACACATACCTAGGCCTGGACTCAACACACATACAGGAAGATATTTGTATTTTGTGTCGTGTTCTGTGTAGCTGTGGGTAAATACCTCAGAATTGGTTGACTCTGTGGTCGCTGTTGTCCTTCCTAGGCACCGTCAGCTGGGACATGTGAGGAGATGGCGGAACCCTCCGGTGTACCGACCGTGGGTGGACCTGTTGACAATGGAGGAGCGACATTTAATCATCACCTACAGGTTTGACCGTGCCACAATCCAGGAACTGTGTACCCAGTTGGAGCCAGATCTGATGTCACCAATCCGCCATCCCACAGGAATCCCCCCTCAAGTGCAGGTGCTGTCAGTACTCCATTTCCTAGCAAGTGGGTAATTTCAGACAACAGTGGCCATGGCATCAGGGATGTCCCAGCCTATGTTTTCCAACGTGTTGTCCAGAGTATTGTCTGCCCTGCTGAAACACGTGAGGAGCTACATCGTTTTCCCTCAGGTGGAGGATTTCGCTACAGTGAAAGGTGACTTCTATGCCCTGGGACATATCCCTAACATCATAGGTGCCATTGATGGAACCCATGTGGCTTTGGTCCCCCCCACAGGAGTGAACAGGTGTACAGGAACCGGAAGAGTTATCATTCCATGAATGTACAGATGGTATGTTTGGCAGACCAGTACATCTCCCAGGTAAATGCTATGTTCCCTGGCTCTGTACATGACGCCTACATCCTGCGTAATAGCAGCATCCCTTATGTGATGGGTCAACTCCAGAGGCACCGGGTGTGGCTATTAGGGGACTCTGGTTACCCCAACCTGTCATGGCTACTGACCCCAGTGAGGAATCCCAGGACCAGGGCAGAGGAACGCTACAATGAGGCCCATGGGCAGACTAGGAGGGTGATCGAACGCACCTTCGGCCTCCTGAAGGACAGGTTCAGGTGCCTCCATATGACAGGTGGTTCCCTATTCTACTCACCAAGGAAGGTGTGCCAGATCATCATCGCCTGCTCTACGCTTCACAATCTTGCTTTGCGACGCCAGGTGCCTTTTCTGCAGGAGGATGGTCCAGATGATGGTGTTGTGCCAGCTGTGGAGCCTGAGACAGTGATGAGGAGGAAGCAGAGGAAGAAGACATTGATAACAGGGACTCTGTCATACAGCAATATTTCCAGTGACACACAGGTGAGAACAATTTTTTTACTATTACATTTACTTTCACACTTCTACCTCCATCCTGTCTGTCAATTTGAAGCAGTATTTGCTAACTGAGTGGTACATTTCCATTACGGTTTCACAGATGTGGTTACCAACGTGTGTCATCCGCGTGCATCCTTCATGGGCTTGTGATGTGTGACATAGGTATGTTGACATTACATTTTCGAACGGATTTTGTCATTGTCATAGCTAATACACATTTTCAAAATCACAGACTGATTCCAGATTGTTTTTTGGTTCAAGGGTGTTTATTGAGGTGCTAATTATTGGAGGGGTGGCAAAATGGTGATGGGGGATGGTGGAGGAATGTCCATGGCAGAGTCCAGTCTATTAGTCTCACAGGTGCACTGCCCATATGGGCATAGGAAGTGGAGCTGGGACAGTTCCAATCTGTACAGGGTAACAAAGTGGGACAGTGGGATGACAATCAGGGTGGTCTCATTTCCTGGCGGGGGTCTTGCCATCTTGCTCTGTCCTGTTCCTGGATCTCAGGGACCGCTTGCGGGGTGGTTCTCCATCTGCAGGGGGTGGGATGCTGGTGTGGTGGTCCTGTGGCGGGGCGTCCTGTCCACTAGCACCGGCGGAGGTGGTGGGCAGTTCATCGTTCAGGCTAGTGTCAGGGGCCCCTTGGAGTGCCACGGTGTCCCTCATGGTCTTCTGTATGTCCTTCAGCACCCCTACGATGGTGCCCAGGGCGGAGCTGATGGTTCTGAGCTCCTCCCTGAACCCCAAATACTGTTCGTCCTGCAGGTGCTGGGTCTCCTGAAACTTGGCCAGGACCGCAGCCATTGTCTCCTAGGAGTGGTGGTATGCTCCCATGATGGAGGAGACTGCCTTGTGGAGAGTGGGTTCCCTGGGCCTGTCCGCCCCCTGTCGCACAGCAGCCCTCCCAGTTCCCCTGTGTTCCTGTGCCTCCGTCCCCTGGACCGTATGCCCACTACCACTGCCCCCAGGTCCCTGTTGTTGTTGGGGTGGTGGGCTATCCTGGGTTCCCTGTAATGGTGGACACACAGCTGATTGACGTGTCCTGGGTACGGAGGTATGGGCCCGCTGGGTGGGTGCTGTGGTGGTGTTACCAGAGGGTGGAAGGTCAGTGTTGGGCTGTGCGAGGGGAACCGACTGTCCTGAGGCACACAATGGTCCGGGCTGGTCATCTGGATCCAGTTGGCCAGAGCTGCTGTCATCACTGTGGGCCTCTTCTGTGGGTGGGGTGGAGATGTCTGGACCCTCCTGTCTGGTGACGTTAGGTAGTGGTCCTGCAGGGGTATAAAAGCATGATTATTGCATGTGTGTGTGTCATGGTGTGCAATAGGTGGGTGAGCGTGTACCCCAGTGCTAGCATTCCTGTGTGGGGGCTTGTGTGATGATGGTTAGGGGGTGTTATGGGTATGTGCAGTGGGCATGCTTTAGTGATGGGTGTCCATGCTTTGTTGTGTCATGCAGGGCTTGGTGTTGGGATGTGTGGTTTGTGTTATTAGTACATTAGTGAGGAGTTGGAGTGATAGGGGAGGGTGTGAGGGTGGGGGTGTGTGATAGCATGCAGGTAGGGTGGGGGATATGATAGTTAAGATTTGACTTACCAGTGTCCATTCCTCCACCGACTCCTCCGAGGCCCTCAGGATGCATAATGGTCAAGACCTGCTCCTCCCATGTTGTTAGTTGTGGGGGAGGAGGTGGGGATCCGCCGCCAGTCCGCTGAATCGCGATGTTGTGCCTGGAGACCACTGAACGCACCTTCCCCCGTAGGTCGTTCCACCTCTTCCTGATGTCGTCCCGATTTCTTGGGTGCTGTCCCACTGCGTTGACCCTGTCGACTATTCTTCACCATAGCTCCATCTTCCTAGCTATAGAGGTGTGCTGCACCTGTGATCCAAATAGCTGTGGCTCTACCTGTACGATTTCCTCCACCATAACCCTGAGCTCCTCCTCGGAAAACCTGGGGTGTCTTTGGCGTGCCATGGGGTGGTGTAGGTGATGTGTGTGGGGTGTATGTGGTGATGAGTGTGGTGATGTGTAGTGGTGTGTGGTATTTTGTGTGTGGATGTTGTGTGGGTGATGGTGTTGTGTGCCTCTGTGTGGTGGGTTGCCTGTTGCTGTGCTATCTCTCTGTCGCCTTCGTCTCTAATTTTGGGTCGTAGGGGTTTGTGGGTGATGTGGGTGTGTGTTTTATATTGTGTTTGGTGTGTGGGAGTGGTGTTTGTATGTGTATCAGGTGTGTGTATTTTGAATTGTCCAATGTGGCGGTGTTTTGGAGATGTGTTTGTATTTTGAGCGCGGCGGTGTGTACCGCCAATGGAATACCGCGGTTGAAAGACCGCCGCGTGGATTCGTGGGTCGTGATAGCATGGGCGTGTTTCTGTTGGCGTGACGTTGGAGGATTTGTTTTCGCCAGTTTATCACTGACCTTTGGTGTGGCGGACTCGTGTGGGTGTCTGAGTTTCGGCGGATTCCGAGATATGGGTCATAATAGCTGTGGCGGAATTCTGCAGCTGCGGCGGTGTATTGGCGGTCTTCTGCACGGCGGTAAGCGGCTTTTACTGCCAATGTTGTAATGACCCCCTATTGTAAGGAATTTTGCCACCATGAGCAGTCATAATAACATTTGATAATGGGTGCAGAAGACTGAAAACAAATATTTTTTTCTGAAAAATTGAAGTTTATTTACAAAACTTAAAGATTGGCAAGAACACTGAGCTTTTTTTGGCTTGCATGAGAGGTTGAGTGGCAACAAGAAGAGCGCAAATAAAGTTGGAGGAGGTAACAACATGAAAGCACAGAAACCAACAAGGTAAAAACAAGTCACCAGGCGAGAAGAAGGCAACGATTAAAGACCAGGAAGAGCACAACTTTTATGGTCATAGACATACCATGGTTAGCACTTATTTGTAGCATTTTCTTGTCGTATGTAAAGCACGCTCATATTAAATTAATACATAAATATTTCATTGTTTGCACATGGCCGACACTGGATGGCCACCAATTCGCTGCTAAGGTTTTTGACTCCACATTTGCCGGGGAAGGGCACAGAAAATTTCAAACAGATACATAAACATTGAGCTACCCAAAACTTTGAGTTTCTGCATATTGAAATGGCTTTCACTCTGCAGGACATGTGAGGCAGCAGTGCAAGCATTTCATCTCACACACAAAGAAAAGTTGTAGCATAGCGGCCGCTTTAAGTGCTTCCGTGACACACACACAAGAAACACCCAGTAACAAAACAACCTTCCTTGCCCTACAGGGCAGGTGCAGAATAGGCACGAGCAGCGGCCTAAAAACAAAAACAAAAAACATCCTCTCGAACAGTGGCTGTGGCCCTTGGACTGTAGGCTTACAACAGCACGGTTGGTGGTTGGCTGGTGTGTGTATGAGTTTATAAAGTCTTTGCCACTGCGAGGAATCAGCGGCCAGGGGAAGACGATATTGTAAAGGGGCCACATTTCGAGCACTGGTACCCATCAAGCCAGTGTACCGATTTATTTATTCTGAAACGTGCTCTCTCTAAAACCATCGGTTCGTGAAATATACTAGTTGATTTGTCTCCACTCAGATCCGTGTTTCAATGCAGGCACTAGCTAAATGTCCATCCTTCTCCAGGCACTGCCTTGGGCCCATTTCTGCGTTGATAATCCAAGGCAGACAAGCATAGCGCCTCTGAGGCTGTAAATTGGCTTGAGTGGCAGCTGCAGTTTCTTAACCTTTGTCTTATCAGAACTCATCTGTTGGCAAACTTTCAACAATCTTTATATCAGTGCGGTGCAAGGAGGAATAAAGAACCTTTTGCCAGCGCAAATTTATTTTAAAACGCAATAAACTGGCTTGAAAAATCAGTAAATTGCCACTGGACCCAGAAGTCAGGTAGAAGTATAAATATACGAACCCCATAACGCCTCCACTTGAGCCTGTTGTCCTACAACAAAAGAGATATATTTTAGGTTTGGATCTTTTTAATCTCCAGATCAAAATAATTTTAGTAAGCCAGGGCAGGTGGCCATGGCGAGGTGGCTCACTGGAGTAATGTAAACAATTAAACGGGTGGAAGTGGAGTGACCGCCAGAGCTGAAAACCTCAGAGCTGGGGAAACCAGACTCGAGTCTCGGTGTTGGCTCATCATCTTGTGTCTGTTAGGGCCTCATTACGAGTGTGGCGGGCTACAGTCTGCCATACTCGCGGTGGCGGTCTGGACCATCGCTGTTGCAGCGGTCCAACTGCCACATTACAACTCCGGCAGTCAGACCGCCAGGGAACCGTCAACACCCCCAGGATCCATGATCCCGGTGGCCAGGCAGTGGCAAAGATCGTAATCTGCCTGCAGCGCTGCCCGGCAGATTAGGACCTCTTTCTTTGCCAGCCTTTTCATGGTGGTTTTACCGCCATGAAAAGGCAGGTGGAGAACAGGTGCAGGGGTCCTACTGTCAAGCACCCTCGCAGACAGTGGACATTGTGAGGGTGCTGGTGCACATTTGGGCTACAGCATTGTCGTCGACTCGATTACGAGCCTGAGACAATTCTGTAGCCTTTTTCCTGCTAGGCCGGCGGGCGGAAACTGAGGTTTCCTCCTCCCAACCTAGCGGGAAACTCTTAATAACTCCGGTGGGGAGGTGCATGCGACCACAAAGCATGGACACCCATCACCAAAGCATGCCCACTGCACATCCCCATCCCCCCCCAAACCACCGTCACAAAAGCCCCCACACAGGAATGCAAGCACTGGGGTACACGGGCACCCACCCATTGCACGCTATGGCACACACAGATGCAATAACCATCCCTTTATACCCCTGCAGGAACCGAACGCCACGTCACCGCGCAGGAGGGTCCACAAATGTCCACTCCACCCCCAGAAGAGGCCCACAGTGATGACAGCACCTCTGTCGACCTGTATCTAGATGACCAGCCCGGCCCATCGGGGACCTCGGGACCGTCGGTTCCCCTCAAACAGCCACAGGCCACAGCAGACCTTCCCCCCTCTGGGAACACCAGCACAGCACCCACCCAGCGGGCCCATACCTCTGTCCCCAAGACACGTCAATCAGCGGTGTGTCCACCACTAGAGGGCACCCAGGTTAACCCACCACCCCAACAACAACAGGGACCTGGGGGCAGTGGTAGTGGGCACACGGTCCAGGGGACAGAGGCCCAGGGAAACAGGGGAACTGGGAGGGCTGCAGTGCGACGGGGGGGTACAGGCCCAGGGAACCCACTCTCCACGAGGCCCTCTCCTCCATCATGGGAGCCTACAATCATTCCCAGGAGACGATGGCGACGGTACTGGCCAGGTTTCAGGAGATCCAGCTCCTGCAGGAGGAACAGTATTTGGGGTTCAGGGAGGAACTACGAACCATCAGTTCCGCCCTGGGCACCATTGTAGGGGCTCTGAATCTGGTAGTCACCACATTGCGGGACACTGTGGCACCACAAAGGGCCCCTGACACTAGCATGGACCAAGAACTGCCTGCCACCTCTGCCGGCGCTAGTGGACAGGAGGCCCCGCCACAGGACCAACAGGCCACCAGCACCCCACCCCCTGTAGAAGGAGAACCACCCCGCAAGCGGGCCCTGAGATCCAGGAAGAAGACAGAGTAAGATGCCAAGACCCCCGCCAAGAAAGGATACCTCCCTGATTGTCATCCCACTGTCCCACATTGTCACCCTGTCCATCCTTAAACTGCCCCTGCTCCACTTTCCACAGGCATTTGGACAATGCACCTGTGATACAAATAGTCTGGACTCTGCCATGGACAATCCTCCACCATCACCCCTCACCGATTTGCAACCACCCACCAATATAGAGCACTGTAATAAACACAGTTGTTGCACAAAACAATCAGGAGTCTGGCTGTGATTTTGAACAAATGTATTAGACATTAACGTGCCAAAATGCTTATTTACATTGTGATGCCAACATACCAATGTCACACAGCTGTAGTTCATGGGAAACAAAGCAGATGTCACGCAGTGGGGCCCACATCTCTGAAATCGGAAGGGAAAGTCACAACTCAGTTACCATACACTGGGGGAAAAGGACAGACAGTAGAGAGGTAGTAGTGTTTAAGTATATGTAATATGCCGGTGTGTATTCTTACCTGTGTGTCATTGGAAATACTGCTGTATTACTGTGTTCCTGTTGTCTATGTCGTCTTCTTCGGCTTCCTCGTCTTCACTCTCCACAGGCTCCACAGCTGCTACAACACCACCATCTGGACCATCCTCCTGCAGAAAAGGCACCTGTCGTCGCAAAGCCAGGTTGTGAAGCATACAGCAGGCCACGATGATCTGACACACCTTCTTTGGTGAGTAGAATAGGGATCCACCTGTCAAATGGAGGCACCTGAACCTGGCCTTCAGGAGCCCGAAGGTCCGCTCACTCTCCTAGTTCTCCCATGGGCCTCATTGTAGCGTTCCTCTGCCCTTGTCCTGGGATTCCTCACTGGGGTCAGTAGCCATGACAGGTTGGGGTAACCAGAGTCACCAATTAGCCACACACGTTGCCTCTGGAGTTGACCCATCACGTAAGGGATGCTGCTATTACGCATGATGTATGCGTCATGCACTGAGCCAGGGAACTTGGCATTAACATGGGAGATGTACTGGTCTGCCAAACATACTATCTGCACATTCATCGAATAATAACTCTTCCTGTTTCTGTACACCTGTTCACTCCTGTGGGGGGGAACCAAAGCCACATGGGTCCCATCAATGGCACCTATGATGTTGGGGATATGTCCAAGGGCATAGAAATCAACCTTCACTGTAGGCAAATCCCCCACCTCAGGGAAAACGATATAGCTGCGCATGTGTTTCAGCAGGGCAGACAACACTCTGGACAACACCTTTGAAAACATAGGCTGGGACATCCCTGATGCTATGGCCACTGTTGTTTGAAATGACCCACTTGCAAGGAAATGGAGCACTGACAGCACCTGCACTAGAGGGGGGATCCCTGTGGGTTGGCGGATTGGTGACATCAGGTCTGGCTCCAGCTGGGCACACAGTTCATGAATAGTGGCTCGGTCAAGCCTGTATGTCAGTATGACATGTCTTTCCTCCATTGTCGACAGGTCCACCAACGGTCTGTACACAGGAAGATTCCGCCATCTCCTCGCATGTCCCAGCGGACGGTGCCTATGAAGGACAACAGCGAGCACAGAGTAAATTAACCCACAGGTACGTAACCACAGCTTGCACATAACACGATTCTCACTCCATTGAATGCTTTGTATGAGTGTTGATGCAAGGCCTAGGTATGTGTGACGCAGTAAAAAGTAAGCCATGTGGGCCCCTGAAATGACGGCTGCCTGACCTGTGAAGTGCGACAATGTGATGTGAGGTAAATGCGCTGGCGTGGCACACCGTGGCGGTAGGCGGTAGAAGACCGCGGCGCAAAGCAGCATTGGTTAACATTGAACCCTATGAGTCTCATGAGCCAATGACGATGTGCGCCGGCGGTTGCGGTACGCACCGCCGCGGTACGCACCGCCTTGGGCGTGACCGCCATTTTCTATCTGCTTAATCACTCGATACCTGATCTTCGACAGGAGAGGACCTACACTGCAAGTGCTGCTGTGACCTCGGTCTGGAAGAGACAATGGCTCATGCGACTGGGGAAAGGGCCCCTGCCTTCACAGCTCAGGAGTTGGAGAAACTTGTGGATGGGGTCCTCCCCTAGTACGCGCTACTCTACCGTCCTCCAGACCAACAGGTTAGTACTGAGGGAGCATGCTTTATGGGCAATGCCTGTGTTGAGTGGGGTGGATGAAAGATGGTGGGGAGGGGAGCGATTGAGGCATGCATCAAATGACGGTGAGAGCATGTGCCACATGGCAAGGGTAGGGATGGGGGGCCACTCACATTGAATATGCAGAAGGTGATGACTATTTTTCTCCCCCTGTACATTTCACATAGGTCAGCGCCCACCAGAAGATCGATATTTGGCGTGCCATCGCCAAGGACGTCCGGACCCTGGGGGTCCACAACAGACGGGGCACCCACTGCCGGAAGAGATGGGAGGACATCCGCCGCTGGAGCAGGAAGACGGCAGAGGCTCAGCTGGGGATGGCCTCCCAACGTGGGAGGGGTGCCAGTCGGACTTTGACCCCCTGATGTCCCGGATCCTGGCGGTGGCCTACCCCGATTTGGATGGGCGCGTGAGGAAATCACAGCAGACACAAGGGGGTGAGTACACTCTCATTCTGTTGACTTTGTGCGCAGTGGAGGTGTCTGGGTGGGGGAGGAGGGCTGTGGGTATCCCTAGGCTAGGGCGATTTCTGTAGGCTAGGCCCCTCCGTAAGGCATGGCCCTGTGCCCCCGCCCCCACCTCTGTAGGGTGCCTAGTACAGCTATTCATGGCCCTGTGTCATCTATGTGTGCAGATGTCGTCCATAGGCTTGTAGGCCATGTCCCACGGATTGAATAGTCGACCCCAAGTGCGCGGCGTAGTGCAGGGGGCTTCTGTGTCTGTCCTGTCCGCCAACGGTGTCGCCAATGCATGCACTCAACATGTCTTTATTTTCTCCCCCCCCCCTTTTTTGTGGTCTTCCTGTTCATGTGTGCATTAGCATCATCAGGCGGAGGAGAAGTGGCATCGTAGCACGAGGGAGCTGCATCCCACATGGCCATGGAGGGCCATGCAACCGACTCCGAATTCACCAGTGGGACAGAGGGCGAGGGGAGCTCCACAGCGGGGACTCGGGCAGACATCAGTGACACCGACTCGTCCTCTGAAGGGAGCTCCCTTGTGGTGGCGGCAACATCTGTGCCCCCCGCAACAACAGGTACAGCCGCCACCCACCGCACCAGCACCGCCCTCCCAGCAGCCCCTCAGCGTTTGCCCCGTGCCCGCTCACCCAGGAAGGTGGGCATCTCCTTCGGCCCAGGCACCTCAGGCCCTGCCCCAGTCACCCCTGCTGCCCTCAGTGAGGAGGTCATTGACCTCTTGAGGACGCTCACTGTTGGGCAGTCTACCATTTTGAATGCCATCCAGGGTGTAGAAAGGGAGGTGCACAAGAGTAATGCATACCTGGAGGGCATTCATTCTGGTCAGGCTGCCCTTCAGCGATCGTTCCAGACTCTGGCCTCAGCACTGATGGCAGCCATTGTCCCTGTCTCTAGCCTCCCCCCTCCAACTTCCTCCACCCATACCCTATCACCTGTACCTCTGCCTATCCCAGGGACACCATCAGACCAGCCTGCACACACCTCAACACCCAAGGGAAGCTCAGGCAAACATAAGCACCACACATCACACAGGCATTCACCAAAGCAACATCCACATACAGACATACCAACACCCACTGCCTCCACTGTGTCCCCCTCCTCCTCGTCTCCCTCCTCCCTCCCTGTCACGTCTCCACTCACACCTGCATGCACAACATCTTCAGCCACTACGTCCCTCAGCAGTACACACACCAAAACCCCCGCACACGTGCAGTCACCACCCCCACTGCCATTTACACGTCCCCTGTGTCCTCTCCCAGTGTGTCTGTGACCCCCTCTTCCAAGATACACAAACGCAGGCAGCCACCCACCCAACAGCCATCCACCTCACGACAGCCTCCAGCCCAAGCACCTGCACCCAAAGATACCAAACTTACAACTCCTACAACCACAACCTCTTCCTCCACTCCCATACCCACTACACCTACCCGTCCCACTGCTCCTAAAAAGCTTTTCCTGTCCAAACTCAACCTCTTTCCCCCAACTCCCCCACCCCGTCCATGTCATAGGACTACAGTCAGCACCTCAGCCACGACAAAACCGGCCCCTGTCATCACAGTCTGCCATGGACTGTGGAGTGCCCCACCCTCCAGGGCAGCCAGTTCGGTACGAAGCCAAGGTACGGGCAGCCCACCCCCAGAGAAACATCCCAAGATAGGCAGTGGCCGGCGCGAGAGGGTGAAAACACCAGGGACTAAAACCCCTACCATGGCTCCGGCAGGAAGTGTGGAGACAGCTGGCACACCGCTCAAGGTGGGGAAGGGCCACAGGCGATCAGGGAAGGCTGGGAAGGGCAGCACGCCCGACAACACCGCCATCAGCCCAGCTGGCCAGGAGGGCCCCGCCAGCCCCATCCCAGGTGGGCAGGAGGCCACCAACAGGCCCGGCACAGCTGCCCAGGAGGGCCCCGCCAGCCGTAGGACAGATGGGCAGGAGGACCCCGCCAGCCACAGGACAGGTGGCAAATGACCTCCCCGCCATGGCCGGATCCGCTGCACTGGGCCCTTCATCTCAAGCACCGCTGAACTGGGCACCGCCGTCTCAAGCACCGCTGCACTGGGCACCGCCGTCTCAAGTACCGCTGAACTGGGCCCTTCATCTCAAGCACCACTGAACTGGGCCCTTCATCTCAAGCACCGCTGAACTGGGCACCGCCGTCTCAAGCACCGCTGCACTGGGCACCGCCGTCTCAAGGACCGCTGCACTGGGCACCGCCGTCTCAAGCACTGCTGAACTGGGCCCTTCATCTCAAGCAACGCTGAACTGGGCCCTTCATCTCAAGCACCGCTGAACTGGGCACCACCGTCTCAAGCACCGCTGCACTGGGCACCGCCGTCTCAAGCACCGCTGCACTGGGCACCGCCGTCTCAAGCACCGCTGCACTGGGCACCGCCGTCTCAAGCACCGCTGAACTGGGCCCTTCATCTCAAGCACCGCTGCACTGGGCACCGCCATCTCAAGCACCGCTGCACTGGGCACCGCCGTCTCAAGCACCGCTGCACTGGGCACCGCCGTCTCAAGCACCGCTGCACTGGGCACCGCTGTCTCAAGTACCGCTGAACTGGGCCCTTCATCTCAAGCACAGCTGAACTGGGCCCTTCATCTCAAGCCTGCTGAACTGGGCCCTTCATCTCAAGCACCGCTGCACTGGGCACCGCCGTCTCAAGCACCGCTGCACTGGGCACCGCCGTCTCAAGTACCGCTGAACTGGGCACCGCCGTCTCAAGTACCGCTGAACTGGGCCCTTCATCTCAAGCACCGCTGAACTGGGCCCTTCATCTCAAGCACCGCTGCACTGGGCCCTTCATCTCAAGTACCGCTGGCCCATGAGCGGCAGGGGCTGGGCCGCATCTGTGTCGGGCAGGGCTGCACGAAGCACTCTGGGCACCAGGCCCCCTCCAGAAGCAGTGGAGACTGTTATCCACTTGTGACACTGTGGCTTTACACTCCCCAGGATGTAACAGTGGGCAGCCCACCCACTGTCTGGACTTGTGAGACTGTGGCTTTGCACTCCCCAGGATGTAACAGTGGGCAGCCCACCCACTGTCTGGACTTGTGAGTCTGTGGCTTTGCACTCCCCAGGATGTAACAGTGGGCAGCCCACCCACTGTCTGGACTTGTGAGACTATGGCTTTGCACTCCCCAGGATTGAACAGTGGGCATGGAGGCCACTCGTGGATCTGGCGTCGTGCACTCATCTGGCTGAGGTGCCCCCCCTTCCCTTCCCCCTGAGGTGTCTGTAGTTTTGCTATCAGATGCCCCTGCAGTGTTCTCTCCGTTGGAGTCAGGTATCCTGTGTGGGCTTTGCC
This sequence comes from Pleurodeles waltl, assembly GCF_031143425.1. Taxonomy (NCBI): domain Eukaryota; kingdom Metazoa; phylum Chordata; class Amphibia; order Caudata; family Salamandridae; genus Pleurodeles; species Pleurodeles waltl. The sequence continues at coordinate 94,740,268 of NC_090448.1, forward strand.
CATGTGATTTGGGCCCAGTGGTCCACGAACAATGCCTGCTACAATGCTTGCACTTGTACATTTATGTATATAAGAGTTTTTGATGTGTATATATATTTTTTTGCCAGTAATACAATATATTCCAATGTTTAGAATCATTTCCTTTTGTATTTGCATTCTTCCAGGGGGTTTGGGGGGTGTCACTCTGATGTGTTGCTATGCATTGATGTGTGTGTTGTAGTGGGTGAGGGTGAGGGTGGGTGTGTCGCGTATGTGTGTACCCGTAATAATTTCCCCTCCCCCCTCCCCAGTGTCGTAGGTGCAGTACTCACCGTTGTCTTCTGCGCCGGCGTTCGTGCTCCTGGTAGAGGAGCAGGAACACTATCGCTGGGAGTATGTGGAGTTCGGGTTCCATGCTGTCCTGATTCCTCGTGGGCTGTATGGAGGTGAGCGTTTTCCCTTCGAAATGGCTGTTTCCGCCGTGTTTTTATCGGCGGGGCTACCGCCCCGGAAAAGGTGGCGGATTGGTAGGTTGTGATACAGTGGCGGTACATTGTCTCCCGCCTGTCTGTTGGCGGTGACCGCCGCGCTGTTTGTTTGTACCGCCGTGGCGGGCGGTGTGTTGATGTGGCGGTCGCTGTTGGCGGTTTCCGCCAGGGTCGGAATTCCATTTTTTTTCCCGCCAGCCTGTTTGCGGTTTGCCCGCCGCTTTAACACCGACTGCCAGGGTTGGAATGACCACCTCAGTCTTTTATACTCATTAGGTTCATAAAATGTGTATCATTGAGTTGGGCAACACTAAATATCCATTATCCATGCCAAGAAACCCTTCAGGTACCAAGAAAGCCTTCAGGTAAAATGTGCACAAATACCCACGTTTTGTGATTTTGTGTTAATTTCATTTTCATCACGTTATGCAGCAGTCCTGGGGAGAAGTCAATCAGATGTATGAGGATGCTTCGAATGTATCTGACTCCGTCCCAGCCCCATCTGCCTTTCTGAAAAAAACTGAAATATATACGCCTTATACTGTTCCACTCCAGCCGGCTTCCAGATTTGATTCTGAGAGGTGCCTGAAAGTGCCTACGAATTAAGTCAGGTGTCTAACATTGACCGAATCTGAACCAGCCCTACCATCCTTTCAGAGGCCAATCTGTCATGTGACTAACACTAACTGAGCTGTTTTGACCATTTGTGGGCGATGCTAGTAGTAGACATTTGACACTCCTGCCATCCTGCCAAGGGTACCACTGAAGGGCTAGATTCCACCTCAAGCCTGCCTAGTTTCAGAGATGATGTTTACAGGTGCCCCCAGTACTGTCATGCAGTACCATCTCACGTGCTACATCTTTAGCCAATCTGGGCTTTCAGCCATCAGCATCCAGACTCTTGGGACATGTAATTTTGATTTCTACAGTCAAAAGTGCGCTGCGTGTTAAGTGCTGTGCTCTAAAGAGCCATCAATGGCATTGCCATCACACTTTACATGGGGCGTCTAAGCTAACATCTGACTGATGGCTTCTCTGCTTTCCCAGCCTTTCAGAGGCAGGTTATAGAGTAATTCTCCCAAGAAATAAAATGCAAATAATGATATTAGCAAACAAGTCAGACAAGATTTGCTTAATTAAATGCATGGATTGCTAAATTATACATAAATGTCAACACTGCACTGCAGACTGTTCCATCCAGAGTGTATTCAATTATCCCATGCAGTGCACTTTACAGGATTGATGTCAAGACAGACAAGTAACCAAAGTAGGGGCCGAAGTGGTCTCTTACAAAAGAAAGACCATGCTGCTGAACACAGGTACTAGGAAGGGGAGAGGATAGGAGGGTTGGTGGTCGGGTGTGTGTGTTTGTGGGGGTGCGGTGGGGGGTTGGGGCTCTGCTGGAACTGGGAATCAAAGATCCAGAAAAATTAAACAATTTTCCAAAAGGTTTTTGAGTGAGGTGTTGCTAATTCTGACTTGAACCCGTTCCATATTTTAGCCGGAACATCTAAGAGTGATTATTTGGGTAAGTCTGAAATGTGTGGGGGTCACGTTTTAAAATATGTGGTCTCTGAGAACCCTCGATTCACCAAGTGTGTTGAGTAGGTTAGACAAGGAGGGTTGTGACGATGTCCTGCTTTGGAAGCAGCCATTTTGAAATGTTATTCTGATCTCCAGTACAAGCCAGTGCAGCTACCTAAAGTCTTAAGTTGACGCGGACGAGGTTACTGATTATGGTAGTGAAGTTAGCTGTTGAGGGAAGAACAGCCTTCATAGGAGTCATGGCGCGCTGAGCACAGCCAACAAGGTCTGCGTTTTCAGTCCTTGTGTGAGATAAGTAAGGCTTGCATTGCCAATCTGAAATCGTTTTATGGCTAAATATGCTTTATTGTATTAAGAAGGTTGGGTAGGATGACCAGTGACTTCATAATTTCATCCTTATAGGAGTAGCTAGTAAGATGCACATTAATGATACATCCTAAGCATTTAATATTAGGGGGTATGGATGGGATTAGTTCATTTATTCTTTAAGTTCTGCAAGCACAATTGGTACCTTGTACAGTATGTTAGATATGTTTTTCAGTGCAACACAAACGTAGATGAAGGTGGTTGTGTGTGTAGCAGAAGTGTGTATTACAGAGAGTATGCGTGTGTATATAGTATGTTTCGGACATAGGTGTGGGAAATATACATGGTGTACAGTGTAGATGGTGCCATATGGCAGATATACTAAGTAATACGTGTACGGTGTAGGATGTTGATGATATTGTTTTAAGTAAGTTTAATTGCATATAGTTAATAACAACTGTTACAATATGTGAAACAGGTCGTCTTAAAATATAGAGCACGAGAGGTAAAAAAAACACAATGTTAATAGCAATAACATAATTAAAAAATGTTTATATAGCAATAAAAAGCTGGATGTTCAAATACAGCTTATTACAAAAATAGTACGCATTTGTACTAAGTGCAAGTTGCAGATTTAACTAGTTGGGCACATTGTATGTAGGTGGTGTTGGATGTAGTTGGTGTGTGCATAGGTGTGGTATGGGATTTAGGTGGCAATGGTGTAGGTGGTGGCAGGTGTAGGTAGTGATAGAGGAACGTGAGTGTTGGTTGCATGTAGTGCATTCAAAGTGGGGAAGTTGAAGGTTGAGTGTGTGGTGCAGGACATAAGTGGTGTGGGGTGCGGGCAGTAGTTGAGGATGGGTGTAGGTGGCATAGATGGCGCGGGAAGTAGGAAGTAGGGGTGTATGATGCAGGTAGTGTAGGATGTTGGATGGAAGTGGCAGAGGGTTTTGATAGTGGTGAATGGTTCATGGTGTTTGTTGGTGGTGAAGTGTTTGGTGTGGTGTCAGGGTGGCATAAGTTGTAGAGAAAGGTGAAGTAGTGTAATGTACTAGGGTATTTATTTAGTATAGACGATGGGTAAGAGGGTAATGCAAGGTCATAGTTTTGGTTTTCTTGATAAAAACGCTATGGGTTTCTTGGGGGAAGATTCTTTTCTCTACCATCATCATGTGGAATTCTGGGGAAAGAATCTTTAAGAATATTCTTGAAATTTATGTTATACAGAAATCATACTGCAAAAAGAAATGTATCCACCGATCTTGACAATCATTTCTTCTTTCTATTTGTTGTAAAACTTGTAGGTTTCTGTGATCTATCCTTCCAATCACCTTCTGCTGTGATCCACATCATCGCCATTTCCGAAGAGTGTAAAACAGAAAAAAATCCTTTCAGCACATGAAAGGAAAGCCACTGCAGGTCCTTACCCTGATGCAAGTTTCTGAAAAAGGACTGCCCCAGTGGCAGCATGAAAGGCATCAGTCTTGGCAATGAATTGTTTTGAATTTGCCTTAAGTGTCCAAGAAACCTCCTTGCTATTTTAAGTAAATCAAAAACAGCAGCAGTCTAAGATGAAAACAGTTGCTATACATACCCTATAAAAACTAGCAATTCTAATAAAAACATTGATTTTTTCAGATAGATGTTGGTTGTTGCCAATCAATGATTGTTTGAGCCTTAAGTTTTTCAATGCCAGTGTCCTCACACGAAATAGAAAAACCCAAGTAAGAGACTGACTGTTATTCAAAAAGACATTTTTTCGTTTCCACTAGGAACTGTGATATCTTTAATGGAATAACACCTCCTTGTATGGCTCCCTTAAATCTTTGGAAAAGATTACTGTGTCATCTGAATGAACTACTATACTGAGATGTAAAAGGTCTGAAAAACATTACCCATAAATCTCTGAAAGACAGCAGGGGCATTGCTCACCCCAAATGCAAGACAAGATATTTAAAAAGTCATAATGTCAAAAAGCAATTCTCTAAAGTGTCTGCCATTCTTCTCTAGCCTTGGTTCTTAAAATGTGGCTAGCTCATCTGAGGTCTAATTTTGTAAAACACCTAGGGGGTCATTATGACCCCGGCGGTCGGGGTTAATATGGAGGAAAGTACTGCCAACTGGCTGGCGGTACTTTTCTCCATATTATGACATTGGTGGTTTGGCTAAAGCCAAACCACCAATGTACCACACCGCCCGCCACGGCGGTAATGACCCCCAGGCTGGAGACTTCACTCTCCAGCCCGGTGGCAGTCACTTCTCCGCCTGCGGGATTATGACCCCACCTACCGCCATGGTTATCGTGGCATCCCTACCGCCACGAAAACCATGGCGGTAGGCACTATCAGTGACGGGGAATCCCTTCCCTGTCACTGATAGTGGTCTTCCCCGCCCCCTCCAGAGGTTCCCCCTACCCCCTTTCCTCTCCAGACCCCCCCATACACGCCCCTCCCTTCACACATGCATACACACACCCATTCCAACATACATCCACGCATGCATACATCCAGTCACACACACACCCGCACACTCTTACATACATACACGCACATACGCAACACACACCCACATATACGCATGCACAGACATAGACACATACCTCCAAACACACACACAACACACCACAACCCCCTCCCCTGTCGGAGCACCCGACTTACCTGTCGTCAGGGGGTCCTCTGGCAGGAGAAGGGACAGGGCGCTCCTGCCAGCAGCAGCGTCCGTCAGCAGAACACCGCCAGGCCGTATTATTGTCATAATACGGCCGGTGGCGGTCTACTGGTGTGGCGCTGCTGCTGGCAGGAGCGCCACCTTACCGCCATCCACCGGCATGGCCACAGCCAGATTTCCGCCATCCTTCTGGTAGAAATCCGGCTGTGGTCTTAATCCGGCAGATGGCTGGTAGCCGTGGTGATGGTCTTTTGGCGGCTGTTGCCGCGACGGTAGGCAGTTTTTACAGCCATGGTCCTAATGAGGGCCTTAGATCCTTGTAAGACCACAAGAATATCTGTAATGAGTTAAAAAGGAGATCTATCATTGATTGCATCTTGATTCACAACCTGATAACCAATACAGGGTCTTAATTCTGAAGTATTCTTCACAAGACCAAAAACATAAGGTTGCTTCTGCAGCTGATCTAAAAGTTAAACCATTATTCTTATTGATTTAAAGATATTCTTGTTATGCTTTCTTTTCTAGAAGGGATAAATCATAAATTCGTCCAAATGGGACTACAGCACTAGTTAATTTATTTTGCCTAATCCCAGAAAAAACACAGAGTATTCATGATATTCTACAGTAATACAAGTCAAAGTGGCACCCTAACAGATCCAATGCTTCCTGAAAATTCTTGAAGACAAAAAAATGAAAATGGAACACAGTATGGACACAGTATTCAGAATGTAAGAACATGGTCTTCACTGTCCAACTAATATAGGGATTGCGTAATGAGAATCAGAACGTACCCTATACTAAATGGAAACTAGGAGTGGAGTGTAAGTCAAAATTTAAGATATTGGGCAGTTTGGAAATGAAATACTAGTGTTTATTGTATGACTGGCCCAGAGAAAAGTGAAATACCATCTACTGCCTCAACCTGATACGACTGAGATTTGAAAGGAATTGGTTGTTTCTAAGCCCACTCTTCATCCATACAGCTTCAGGGGCCCGTGGCCCCCGAATCCACTAAATCATGGGCTTCAACTATTTGATCCTGTAGATGGCAATAGCTCATAACAAAATCAACGACTGCAGAGGAGCAATATCAACAATCGTCTCTGTCCTCTGCCTGAAACTTAACAATGAATGAAATTGTTTCCAAACTGTTTCATAGGGTGGGCTGGATTCTTATCAATTGCCTTTTCTTACCGCAGTGCATTAAAAGTCAATAATGTCAAGAATTAAGCTTGCAGTCACAGTTCCTGACTTGAGGTGAAGATAAGGCTTGCTGTTTTTGTCTGCCACCCTCAAGCTGTGTCTATCACAGCACAGGCATTTTAAGGGGAAAGAAAATATAAGAATGAAATAATCTAGTCTTCCAAAGGAAAACTTGGAAACTAGGAGTAGAAAACCTCAGGACATGTGGCAGATCTTACTGCAGCTTTATGAAGCTGACAAGCGGCAGAAGGATTTTAGATGAAAAAGAAAGCTTGTAGGATCATTACAAAGAGGATTCCTGAATATATCACAAAGAACGATAACAGGAAATAGGCCGATATCCAGATTCATGGAGAGCGAGAAGCTGCTGAAATCAGGAACATTTGCAATCCACTGAATGCTCCAGTCTTGCCTCTTCCATACTCAAGAAAATGAATTTAACCTGGAAGCAATGGAGAGAGCAAACAGACAACAAGTAATTTTCCACAAAAGTGAAATAAGAAGAAAAGTGATAAATGACCCAAAAAACAAACATGATCCCAAGATAAAATCTGCAATGGAACATAAATGTTCCAGACATTTCCACAGAAATATGAGCCCAGAAATACATGTAATTGCTACAAAAATGCTAGAGATGCAGCTTCAACATCAAAACAAAACAAAATATCAAAAGGCAAGCTTGGAAAAAAAAAACACAGTCAAATCAATTACTACAGTGGATCATAGAAAGCGTTCTTCGGAAATGCCTCCCACCAGACACTATGAGGAAAGGCGAGAAGGAAGGAGATACTTAGAGGCTGGCAGCCTTTTCAGCCATTGCTTGACCTCCAATCCCGACAAACACCTCAGGCCGAACCTGATCCTTGGTAAGATCTTGTTCAGATCCTTGTGACCAATATATCTTTCTTTATCATATTTCCACAAATCCTGAAAATGTTCTCTGTAGAAATAGGGGCATAGCTGACTTTGAGTCACTCAGTACCTACATTCCCCACTGGATATACTGTTCCCAGGTAAGTGCTCTGCAGCGTGTGATGGTATTTCCACCTGGATGTCACAATGTTGGATACGGTTATGCTAATTCAATCCAAAACAAGGACACCTCAGCACTCATTTGCTACTTACTGTTACGCTGCAAAAGCTGAAGTCTAAACTGTGGGAAATCTTTCACAGGTCAACTATGTCCCACACTCTTCAATCTTTTCCACCACTGAGGAACTGTGGAAGCATATGAAAGAGAGGTAGCTGAACGGGAATGGAAATAACAAAAGGCTTCGATCAGAGTTTTACCTTGCAGTAAGCAGCAAACATGTGGTTCTGTAACCAATGCACTTACTGTGGGTGTGGCCTCTCTTGCACTACCATATCCAATTCTAGAGGCCACGTGTCATGAAGGATAAAGACATATTAGGGATAGTCTTGGGAGTTATGGGGTATCCGTGGCATAATCTAGAAGTCCTCTGGAATCTGAAAATGTATTTATGAAAGAAAGGAGGAGAGGGTGTAACAACAGAGATCTTCTAAGTACCAAATAAAATTGGGTTAACATCTGAAAAGTGAAAGGTACTCCTAGAATGGGAGCTACAACAAAATATTGCCAGGAGGATGCTAAGAAGCCACATCAAAGAGGATGTTTTCAGAGAAAGGGTCTTGAATACATGGAACAGCCTTCAGGAGAGTTGGCAGTGGCAAAAAAAACAACCCAATCTAAACAAAAACACCTGCCCTTATTAGTCCTAAGTAAGTCAAATACAAAAAAGGAAATCAAGTGTCTGTGTTTGTGTAAGAATAATGCATCTCCTACAGTGTTGAACCTAAAGTTATAAATAGGCCACTAACACCACTTTGTCCAGTCAGGTCTCAATAAATTAACCCTAGCTCAACCCTTGGTAGTGTGTAAAGCATTCAAATACTACAAAGCCATAAGTAAGCAAATCACAGGAAACATGCTAGCCTTTACATGGTGGGGCTACTGCCATGTAATCGCCGGTAGAAAAGGGACTTGTAATCCCCAGGGCAGCACTGCTTGCAGCGCTGCCCTGGTGGATTAGGAAAACTAGCACCACCAGCCTCTCCAGTGGAGGAGAACTGGTTGTGCTGGCGACACGACCGTGGCGCAACCACAACAGTCGGAATGTAGCTGTCAGACCGCCACATTGGCAGCAGTCCGACCGCCACCGCGAATTTGACTAAGTCCGAAGGTAGAATTCTTAACCAAGGTCTGCTTTGACGTGTATCAGAAGGCGGCTCCAAGGAAGTCAGATACAATCTGCGACTTCGTCCCAGTGAGAAACTCATCCTGAAAAAAAACTAAGGGCCTCATTACTGCTTGACACACAAGGCGCTCTGCAAAAGGGGCTTGTAACCCCTAAGTTATTTTTAAACAAGGTGCCAGGTGGAGCTCCACTGGTCGCACCACCCTATAGCCAGCCTTGCTTGTGATAGGTAAGCTACCAGAAAAGTAAAAAACTAGGTGACTTTTAAACATTGCTAACTTAACTGAAAGAGAATCAAATGTCCTGTGTCTTTAGAAGACAAATTTCAACGTGGTAAGAGTCACAAGGATAAGGGTAGAGTTGATGGCTTAGTGGTATTATTCTGTGGTTAAATTCTCAGAACAAAATTGAGTCCACCAGTTTGCAATTCCAGCAGGCCTTGGTGTAAGTAATCAAGCACACAGCAACTGGTGTGGAATAACACCCAGTGAAAGTCTGAAAGACTAGAATTAGCTTAAACAAGCACTGGCAAACCAATTGGAGTGGGTTTTATGTACCGATGCATGCAAACACATGGCTGCACATATTCCCACAGATCATTTTTTAAGTGTCAAAGTGTAACCTGCTGAATGGTCCCAAGAGATTGGGTAATGAAAAACAGGGACACCAATCTTAGGTGGCACCGAAGGAGGTATGCTGAACAAACATGAGGAGCAAGTAGTCTCATATTTGTGTATCTCCATAGTTACCTACATTAACACATTAATGGCAGGCGCTTTGGATTTGCAATTTCTTGTTTGTTTTCTTCTAACAGATGCCTTAAGTTCAATGGGTAAACCCCGGGTCTGTGGTCATGGTGCAGTAAGACTCAAGCTGTATGTCTATGATGAGGCAAAACAGGGTAAAACTGGTCTGGTTTGCTCAAGTTCCTTTTCAGCGTACTAAAGGAGAAACAGGGCAAGTTAGTATGAGGTTAGGGCCCAGTGCTTAATTTGTAAATTAAAACGTGCCGGTGCTCTAACCCCTTCTCTTAAACACGCGGCTGCTGCAATCAAATGTGGGAACTCGGAATACTGAGGCAGGTAATCCTAAAACATCTCGGGCCTCTTCAATCCATTTAAAGCCACTCCTAGTCCCTGCAGCTAACTTCTACAGCTTTCTGCTTTCTCCCATTGTGACGCTTTTTCGTTTTTGTCTTCCTCCGTTTTTCCCATATGTGTCTTTTGCCCGCAGCATTTGCTTGAGGCAGAAGAATAAGCGTCGGCCCCCCACAATAAGTGCCGGTGCTCAGCACTGGAAACAAAAAGCACAAATTAAGCACTGTTAGGGCCTGTCTGTAGTGGCAAAGCGAATAGAAAAACAGTGGACTGCAATGAACCCATGACTAATAACAAGTGGCTAAGATTCATTCAAGCATTTCCTTCATCATTGTTATGTTTTTAAGTGGTTACAAATGTGGTAGATGCTTGTGTTCCTCCTTTGCTTACAGCTGTCGTAGTTGTTGTCCCTCCTGTGGAGGCAGCTGTTAATGCTACTTAGGTACCTGCTCTTTTGACACTTCAACATGTTGTCAGTCAAGCTGCCCCTACTTTGCTGGCAGCTATTGCAGCTGGTGCTCTCTGTCATTGCAATTGTATTTATATAGCGCTTACTACTTCTGATGAGGCGTCAACGCGCTTTTTGGCAAGTAGCATGCTACTCTGGAACCCCAAAAGGATTAGTGGTTGATTGATGAAGGGAAATATGAGTTAAGTTGAGCGGTGGACATGGAAATCTGTTATTTGGATTGAATAGGATCATGGAAGGATAGAAGAGGGAAAAGTCTAGAAAGTGTCATTTGGGAGATCATAGTTGTCAGATGAGGTTTGGGATGAGTAAACGGAGAGATGAAGGAGAGAAGAGTCTCTAGAAATTGATTAGGGAGACCATAGTAGTCAAAATATGTTTGGGATGAGTTAAAGAATGAATACACTAGGGAAGAACAAAGAAAGGGTTGTATGGGAGATCACAGTAGTAAAATGGGGTTTGGGGTGATCCAAGGAGGGACAGAGGAGGGGAGAGTCTAGAAAGGGTTACTTTGGTATCATAGTAGAAGAATGAGGTTTGGGATGAGTCAGAGAGTGGGGGTACAGGGTATATTGAGAGAGGTATAGGCTGAGACATAGAGTAGTGCATTGGAAAGAATCAAAGTTGTTTTTCCTTCTACAGTAGGAGAAACATAATAAATCTATACATACATAAGTACACAGAGAGGGTATACATGTTTAAGGAAGATAATATATTGAGATTTAAAGTTTGGTTACAAATGTTATCACTACTCTGATGACAGTTGTTATTGCTGCTGATGTCCCTGCCTTGGTAGCAGAGGCGGTCACTGCTCAGGTGACAGATGAGGTTACACCTGTGGTTTCTTTTGTGGTCCACACCCTTGTGGCAGTTGCAGTGATGGCTGCTTTGCTGTCAGCTGTTGTTGCTGCAGTGGTGCTTCTGTGGTGAAAGCTGATGTGGCTCCTGTTGTTGGGGTAGCAGATCTTCTCTTTGCTGATGCAGAAGCCATGGTCGCTGCCTCAGTGACAGCTGTAGTAGTAGAATAGTTAGTTGCTCGTGTAGCCTTTCTGTGGATGCACCCGCCCTATCAAAACAAGCATTGGTGAAGCCAATTGGAGTAGCATAGTGGGGAGTCGTGCAGACTGGCATACACTGGAGTGGCATAGAAAAGAGCTGACTGGGGTGGAGTGCATTGGTGTAGAGTGTTGCAGAGTATAGTGGAGTAGAGTGCAGTGGCACTGAATTCCGCGGCATACAATGCAGAATCATAGAATTCAGTGGCTTAGATTAGAATGGTGCATAGTAGAGTACAGTGTTGTAGAGTGGTGCACAGTGGAGTGGCTCAGAGTTGAGTCAAGTGGCATAGAGTGCAGTGGCATAGAGTGCAAAATAGAGACAACTGGCATAGAGTGCAGTGGCATAGAGTGCAAAATAGAGACAACTGGCATAGAGTGCGGTGGCTAGAGTGGAGTAGCGTAGAATGGAGAAATGCAGAGTAGCGTGGCATAGAGTTCAGTGGCAGAGAGTGCAGCGCTGCAGAGTAGAGTGTCAGAGTGCAGTGTTGTAGAGTGGCGGAGAGCAGTGGCATAGAGTACAGTGATGCAGAGCAGAGTGCAGCGGCATGGAGTGCAGTGACAGACTGTAGTTGTATAGAGTGTACTGGTGTAGAGTGCAGTTAGATGGAGTACAGTGGCGCAGAGTGGAGTAGAGGGGTGTAGAATGCAGTGGCATAGAGTAGAATGTTTCAGAGTAGAGTGAAGTCGCATAGAGTGGAAGGGTGCAGGGTAGAGTGCAGTTGCATAGAGTGACATAGAGTGTAATGTCATAGAGTAATGTGGTGTAGAGTGCAGCGGTATACAGTGCAGTGGTGCAGAATAGATTGGAGTGGCATACAGTGGATTGGCATAGACTGCAGTGACATAGAGCTGAGTGTTACAGAGTAAAGTGCATTGGCGTAGAGTGTATTGCCATAGAGTGCAGTGGCATGGAGTGCAGTGTTGTAGAGTGGCGTAGAGTACAGTTGGTGTGAAATGGAGCTGTGCAAAGTAGATCAGTGTGGCCTAGACTGGAGTGGTGTAGAGTACAGTGGCGAAGAGTGCAGTGGTGTGGAATAGAGTGGTGAAGAGGGCATTGGCACAGAGGAGAGTGGTACAGTGTACAGTAGGCGTAGCATGAAGTGCCATAGAGTGCAGTGGGTAGAGTGGAGCGTGCAGTGCATAGAGTGGTGTAAAGTGGAGTGGTTCAGAGTAGAGTACAGTGGTGTGAAGTGGTGCAGAGTACAGTGGAGCAGTGCAGAGCAGAGTATGCATGGTATGGTAACACTGCCATTAAAGTCAACATATTTTCAATTGAAATGACCATTACATGTGCACAGACATACAGGTTTACTGATAAAACCGTACAGGGCACAAACAAAAATGTGTTGGAATTGCATCACCTAGTGTAATGATTTGTTTGATCACATGAAAGTATTTGCTTCCATCACACTTCAGAAATGACAAAAACATTGCTACATTTGTGTTTCTAATGGTGATATATTCTGAAGTACTTGCACAGTTCATTTAAATGTTGTTTGTGCTAGAAAAAACCTCTTTCGTACCCCCAGTACCCAGCAAGATTGGCACATAAATCCTCTCACTTTGAAGTCAGAGAAGGAAAAGTAAACAAGCGCCTTTGGAAGACAGTGCCTGATATTTGACCTCGATCTTTGAATACCACCAAATTTGATAAGATAAGAACACAATTTACTGGCCTGCTTACAGAAAGGGAGCACTTAGAAGCATACTGTAAACATGATTTAGGCAACGGGAGGGGCAAACTGAACCTAGAGAGCCTCAAGCAAGTAAAGCCAGCAAGTAGAAAGCCAGAAAATGTGAGCTACAAACCACAAACTCCAATGGTAACCAACAGGCAAAATGCAGTCCTAGGTCAACGTTCTGTAAGTCCCCAAGATGTCTTTAGTAAACCAAACTGTTTGATAGGCTACAACCTAAAAAGCAAACACTCTATGCAAAATGTTTAACTAACTGCTCAATATCAACATAGATATGTCTTTCTATGCTTATTTTTTTATATTAGGTGGATAGTAACAAACAGTTAATGCTGCTTCTAGCTACACCTAAAAATACAACTATTGTTTAAGAACGGAAATCAAGCTGTTCTGTGCTACACCGAACGATCTGGACTGAAGCCAATGTGCAATTAAGAATCAGCAGTGCCGCTGATGCTGAAACTATTCCAAAACTAGACCAAGTACTAATTTATTCGTTGTTAATTCACATCTAACACAACCCGCACGGAGCAGTACACGATGTCCCATGCAAATAAGGTTAAAAACACAAGTATTCACCTTCAGAACATCACTTAAAGGTGAAAAATGACATTAGAGAGCTACAAGAGAACTAGCAAACCCCTCCGAACACCTGAATAACTTGACTGCATGACGAGGGCGTAAATTGAGGCCAAAGCCAATGAATATCTGTGAAATATGGGAGACGTAGGAGGGACCCATCACCACATTCTGCAGGGGGGCGCCACCATTTTGAGCTGGGCCACTGCTGCATGACCTTTTCATCGCCCAGTCAAAAAAACACATGTTCTATGTTAGTTTGTGGAAAAAGCTGAGAGCTCAGGCGAGTTTCTGGCAAGGCATCTCTCGTGCGAACAACCTGCAACTGTGAATAATGCAGAACATAAATAACAGTGTTGTTTCTAATATCCCCTTCCATGGAAAGAATGCATCTTTTGATACAGAAAGCACAATCCATAAACCCTTCATATTGAATCTGTTACAGGAGAGCACCGTGCACTTATAGTTTAACAATGCTGGATCAAGGTATGAAACAAAACCTAAGTGGCAATAAACCCATCAGGTGCCAAATACCTCACAAGGTACCTTGTTATTGTACTTCACTGGCGACACTGTTAATATTTAATTTCAAATGGCTTTCTTTGCAGGCTTTTTAAGCTCGAGAGAGGTTATGATTTCTTTTCCAGTGTTACTTTGGAAAACATTCCAGGGCAAAATGTACAAAAAAAACTGGTCGTAAAAAAGTGGTTGCAAATTGTGCATCAACTTTTTGCGACCAGTCTTTAATTTTGGGTTATGAACTATGCTCTAATAATTCTCATTGCAAAATCTCTAGTCATAAAGGGGTCACAGAACGACCTGCGTAATGAATGGCTGTACTACGCATGCCTTTACCACGCAGATGCCTTTACCACGCTTTGTAAGTAGAATTAAGGAAACACCCTATAATATATATATATATATATATATATATATATATATATATATATATATATATATATATATATATACACTCAGAGAAGATTCCGGGTTGCTCTGACAGACAGCCTGGCTATACCTGTGCGCAGTGGACCTCAGCTCCTGTCCAAATACATGAACCACTGTGTCCTCACAGTTCAGGAAAACAAAATGTGCCACACCCAGGTAGATATTAGCATCCTTTAAAAGTGCTCAGTGCTGATGCATTTCAGCTTCACAGAAATACACTTACAATTCATGAAGAGCGACAACATACTATGAATCACACTGCATAAGATTGCTTACAATACTGTGTATCAGCTTGTTGCCATATGCTGTAAATTGGTGATATATTAATATTCGTATTGTTATTGTCCAAAATGAATGATTTTAGCATTTGTGGCTCAGTGCAATTACTCATTACTCATTACCTCTTGATATATAACAGCTCAAGTGAGCATAGAAAATCAAGCATATGCTGTTCTATAGCCAAAGAGTATGTCCAACCATGTCTCAAAGGCTCGCGTAGTACTAGTTATAGTGACTTGAAATTACTCTAACTATAACTCCTGAATTTCTCTGATATTGCGCGAGTAAATTCAGAACCTAACTATAACGTCCTTGTAACCTTTGGTTTTTTAAGTGAATTTCTAAGGTTTTTAAAAATAAAATTTCCTAACTATAACATCTTTGCAACCTTTGTTTTTTTCAGTGAATTTCTTTGTTTTTTTAACATAAAGTAATTTTCATTACTATATGTTAATCCAACCACCGCCACGCAAGGCCTTTGGCACAGCGTGGGTTGGCCCTGCAGCCAAGCCCCTAAAACCAACTAACCCCGCGCCGCGCACGCCTTTGACCGTGAGCGGTGGGGGTTGGCCGCAAGGTCTGGCCTGGGGCCAGTCCCTGCAGCCAACCCCTCTAACCATCCAACCCCTACACTGCACTCGGCCTCTGGCATGCACAGTGGGAGCTGGCCACAGGGCCTGTCTCTCTTGGTGAGAGAATAGGTGTGAGAGGGCGTCTCTGGATGTGAGAGTGGCTGCAAGAGTGTTTGTCTGGGTGTAAGAGTGGGTGTGAGAGTGTCTGATTGCACTCCAATAGATGAAAGATATATTCACCTCCACGTAACATTTCAGATTGTTTTTCAATATGCTTGCTTTGCCTTCGCCAAGCTCAGGAGTTAAGATCTTCATCCTTTCCAAAAGTGGAGCTTCAATAGGGGCACCTGATACATTTATATTTGTAAGTGCTTCCTGTCGAGGTTTAATTTCAGTGAAATAAGCATCATGGCCAGAATGGAAGCTCACCTGCTCGTTTACTCAGCAAGAGTCCACAGTTTTGCACAAAATGTCTATCCAAAAGGAGCACTTTCTACTGGTTAGTTAGGAAGTGCTACCTCAGTGGTTGAAGGTCCAGTGTGGGGAAGGGGACTCCATCCCCCAGGGCCCACTATAATTCAATTGGGGGAGTGTGTGCGGCTCCCCTCCCTCGGCGGATCTTGGCCCGAGGACCCCATCCCCTGGGGCCCGGTCATCTGTCCTGGGTGCCTTGCAGGGCTGCCAGTGTTCAATGGGACCACGGGGGACCCTGAAGGCCGCGGCAGTCCCAGCCGGCTCCCCACCTCCTAGGAGAGCTAGCATTGCTTTTGCACATAAGAAGCTAATAAAGATGCAGCTTCCTGTCTGCAAAAGCAATTGTTTCCTCTGTTTCCCTGCCCACATGTCTGTAGGAAGGGAAACAGAGGAAACTTCTGCTTCCAGCAAGAGAGAGCTGTTTGACAGTGATGTCATGAGTGATGTAATTTGAGATGTCATCAGTGATGTCACTGGCCATGTCATGAGTGATGTAATATATGAGGTCATAAGCAGTACATTACGGGGGCAAAAGCTATAGTTAGCTCAGGTAACTATACCTATGGAATTTCTATAATTTGGTTTGTTTAAAATGTGAGCCTAACTATAACGTTCCTGTAGACTTTGTTTGTTTCTATCTCCTAACTATAGTGTCCCTGTAACCTTCGTTTTTTCAGTGAATTGCTACGTTTTTAAACTTCTTTTTCCTAACTATAACATCTTTGTAACCTTTGTTTTTTTCTTTGAATTTCTATGGTTTTTTAACGTAAAGTAATTTGATTACTTTGTTTTAATTAAACCATAGCTGCTGTTAGGCCATGCACTAAAACCTTATAATCATACACCATAGCACTCTATGGAGCTACATTCAAATGTACTCAGCTTAATTCAATAATATATTTGGTAACGATAACATCACTTCAAGCTCTTTTTGTTTCTTTATAATTTTTAAAGGTTTTTTTATTCTGTTTGAAACCAAACTGACTGTATAAAAAATCCTCTTGTAAGTGAATTTAGATAATTTTTAATTGTATTTGCAAACCATAACATCCGTCTAACCTTTTAAATTTGTATAACTTTTCTGATTTTTCTTATTTATTTTAATTTATGACTATTTTCTGTTAGTTGTTATATTTCAATACATATTGTTTAGTTTTGTTTCTTAATAAAAGTATACAATATGTATGACAACAAAACAAACAAATACACCTAAAATGGTAATTTAAAAAATATATATTTTGGAGTTGTTTACCCATTGTGGATAGTCGCGTTGGAGACGAGAATATGTTGTATTTCTCATACTGTTTAAATATATACATAACTAGGTCCTGACTGTAGAATAGGTTTATGTAATGTTTCATACTATGCTTAAAAACATATTTATTATTGCTAATTTTACTTAGCTGCTGCTTTTAATACTTTGTAGGGATTCGTGATGCATACGCGATCCCTACTGCTACATATTTCTGGGGTTGCAGTGGAGACCTGGCTCCTCCGTTACTTTAACATATGAAAATAGTATATAAATGCAACTTTAACATGTTATTTGAATACATAGGTTTTCTATGTAGCTTCTAAATTACGTGTAAGAGCACACACATAAGTTTTATTTTAAGTTTTCATGCATTTTTTGGAAACTGCGACAAAAGCACAGTTTGTACTTGACGGCATCGCGACGCCCACATTACTCACACACAACATGATTTGATTGATTGAGAACCCTTCCCTTATTTGCAGAAGACTGCCACACCCATTTTTAGTCATCCTTTGACTGAGTTTGTATATGGACAGCCCTGTGTTTTGAACTGCACTTTGTCCTTTGTTTTTTTTTTTTGTGTTTTTCTTTTTTAAGACAGAAGAAGATGGCAACAGCTGGTCCTGCAAAAGAAGATCTTCCCAGTGACCACTCAGAGGATGAAGAACATAACAGGAGAAAGAAGGAGAGCATCATCTGGACCTTCTTTACCATACCTGAGGGGGTGAAGAAAGTAAATGTTAGAAAAGTTAAATGTACCATCTGTAACAAAGTTCTTTCTAGGGGATCCGAAAGAAAATATTCATGTGGCACTTCATCCATGATGAAGCATCTGCAAAGCATGCACAGTGCACGGCCTGCACATGCACAGCGCCAAAGAGACCTGAATGAAGGAAGGTCTACTGATCCGGATTCCCAACCTGGACCATCTTCTCGACCTAGCCTTCTAATGCCACGAACAATGACCTTTTCGGATTTGCAGCTGTTAGTCAACATTGTCTGAGATGTCAGGTCATATTGAGTGCTGGACAGCAGTCAGTTGCAGCGATCATCAACATAAAACACCATAAAAAACACCATAAAAAAATCATTTTTTTTGTTCCTGAAACATTTGTGTTGTTTGTTTTGTAGCACTATGCTTTAACTTTTTATTGAAAAATAAAAAAAACACAAAAGTGTTTCAAAATACAAAAACATTTAAAAATAGTTTGGAAAAACCAAAGGAAAACAACGAATCTTTTTAGAACCCCTCAAACTGGTTAAAAAAGACACGGTATTTATCATATGTTTGTTGGAAATAGTGATGGGCCATGTGAGTAGCTGCATAGCTGAGTGATAAAAGCACCTGACAGTCTGTATAGGTCAGTGAGTGCTTGCGCAATCAGCTATATGAGTGACTTACTGATTGTGTAAGTAGTTGTATCTGTGAGTGAAAATGTGCATGAGTGGTTGTCTGGGTGAGTAATAGAGTGTATGAACGTCTGTATGAATTAGTACATGTTTCTGTGAGCAGTTGTATGGGTAAAAGAGTGGATGTATCAGTGATCGTATGGGTGAGGAGCTATGTATGTCAATGACTGGGTGAGTCAGTGTGTGCAAAAGTGGCTGCATGGTCTAGTCTTTGAGTGCTTGATTGACTGTAACTTTGAGTGACTAGGTGCAGGAGTGACTGTATGGCTGAGTGAATGGGTGCATAAGTGACAGTATGGGTGAGTGAATGAGTGCATCAGTGCCTGTATGGATGACTGACTGGGTGTGTAAGTGGTTGTGTAGGTGAGTGAGTGGGTGCCTGAGTGTCTGTATAGGTGTGTGAATGGGTACATGAGTGTTTGTATGGGTGAGTGAATGGCTGCATGAGTGTCTGTATGGGTGAGTAAGTGGGTGGATGAGTAACTGTATGGGTGAGTCACTGGGTTCATAAGTGTCTGTATGGGTGAGTTGCATGAGTGGCTTTAGGGGCGAGTGAAAGGCTGCATGAGTGCCAATATGGGTGAGTGAGTGGGTGTGTAAGTGGTTTTATACGTGAGTGAGTGGGTGCATGAGTGTCTGAATAGGTGAGTAAATGGGTGCATGAGTGGTTGTATAGGTGAGTGAATGGGTGTGTGAGTGGCTGTATGGGTGAGTGAATGGGTGCATGAGCATCTGTATTCGTGAGTGACTGGGTAAGTGGTTGTATGGGTGAGTGAGTGGGTGCAGGAGTGGCTGTATGGGTGAGTGAATGGGTACATGAATGCCTGTATGGGTGAAAGAATGGCTGCATACGTGGTTGCATGGGTGAGTGAGTGGGCGCATGCTTAGCTATGGGGGTGAATGAATGGGTGCATGAGTGCCTTATGGGTGAATGTCTGGCTGTGTAAGTGGTTGTATGCATGAGTGACTGGGTGCATGAGTGGCTGTAACCGTGAGTGAATGGTTGCATGAGTGTCTGTATGGGTGAGTGAATGAGTGCATGAGTGTGTATTGGGGAACTGAATGGGTGTATAAGTGGTTGTATGGGAGAGTAAGTGGGTGCATGAGTGCCAGTATGGGTGAGTGACTGGGTGAGTAAGTGGTTGTATAGGTGAATGGGTGCCTGGGTATCTATATTGGTGAGTGACTGGCTGTGTAAGTGGTTGCCTGCATGAGTGAGTGCGTGCATGAGTGGCTGTATGGGTGAGTGAATGGGTGCATGAGTGCCTGTATGAGTGAGTGAATGGTTGCATGAGTGCCTGTATGGGTGAGTGACTGGGTGTGTAAGTGGTTGTATGTGTGAGAGTCCGGGTGCATGAGTGGCTGTATGGGTGAGTGAATGGGTGTGTGAGTGTCTGTATGGGTGGGTGAATGGGTGCATAAGTGGTTGTATGGGTAAGTGGGTGCCTGAGTGCCTGTACGGGTGAGTGACTGGGAGTGTAAGTGGATGTATAGGTGAGTGAGTGGGTGCATGATGTATGGGTGAGTGAATGGGAGTGTGAGTGCCTGTATGGGTGAGTGAGTGGGTGCATACGTGGCTGTATGGGTGAGTGAATGGATCCATGAGTGCCTGTATGGGTGAGTGACTGGGTCTGTAAGTGGTTGTATGCGTGAGTGGGTGTATGAGTGGCTGTATAGGTGACTGAATGGGTGCATGAGTGTGTATAGGTGAGTGAATGGGTCCATAGGTGGTTGAATGGGTGAGGGAGTGGGTGCATGAGTGCCTGTATGGATGAGTGAATAGGTGCATGAGTGTTTTTATGGGTGAGTGAACAGGTGTGTAAGTGGCTGTATGGGAGAGTGAATGAGTGCATGAGTGACTGTATGGGTGAGTGAATAGGTGCATGAGTGTCTGTATGGGTGAGTGAGTTACTGTATGAGTGACTGAATGGGTGCATAAGTATCTGTATGGGTGAGTGAATGGGTGCATAAATGCCAGTATTGGTGAGTAAATGAGTGCATAATTGGTTGTATGGGTGAGTGGCTTTAGGGGTGAGTGAATGGGTGTGTGAGTGTCTGTATGAGTCAGTGAAAGGGTGTCTGAGTGTCTGTATTGGTGAGTGACTGGCTGTGTAAGTGGTTGTATGAGTGTGTGAGTGGGTGCATGAGTGGCTGTATGGGTGCGTGAATGGGTGTATGAGTGTCTGCATGGGTGAGTGAATGGGTGCATGAGTGGCTTGATGGGTGAGTGAATGGGTGAATAAGTGTCTGCATGGGTGAGTGAATGGGTGCATAAGTGGTTGTATGGGTGAGTGAGTGAGTGGGTGCATGAATGTTTTTATGGGAGAGTGAATGGGTTCATAGGTGGTTGTAAGGATGAGTGAATGAGTGCATGAATGGCTGTATGGGTGAGTGAATGGTGCCTGAGTGTCTGTATTGGTGAGTGACTGGCTGTGTAAGTGGTTGTATGTCTGGGTGCATGTGTGGCTGTAGGGGTGAGAGAATGGGTGCGTGAGTGTCTGTATAGGTGAGTGAGTTGGTGCATGAGTGGCTTGATGGTTGAGTGAATGGGTGAACAAGTGTCTGTATGGGTGAGTGAATGGGTGCATAAGTGGTTGTATGGATGAGTG
Organism: Pleurodeles waltl; assembly: GCF_031143425.1. Taxonomy (NCBI): domain Eukaryota; kingdom Metazoa; phylum Chordata; class Amphibia; order Caudata; family Salamandridae; genus Pleurodeles; species Pleurodeles waltl. The sequence goes on from NC_090448.1 coordinate 94,761,119, forward strand.
AGTGAGTGGGTGCATGAGTGTTTTTATGGGAGACTGAATAGGTTCATAAGTGGTTGTAAGGATGAGAGAATGAGTGCATGAATGGCTGTATGGGTGAGTGAATGGGTGCATACGTGATTCTATAGGTGAATGAATGGGTGTGTGAGTGTCTATATGAGTGAGTGAATGGTGCCTGAGTGTCTGTATGGGTGAGTGACTGGCTGTGTAAGTGCTTGTATGCATGATTGAGTGGGTGCATGAGTGGCTGTATGGGTGGGTGAATGGGTGTGTGAGTGCCTGTATGGGTGAGTGAGTGTGTGTGTAAGTGGCTGTATGAGTGAGTGAATGGCTGCATGAGTTTTCTGTATGGGTGCGTGAATGGGTGCATAAGTGGTTGTATAGGTGAGGGAACGGGTGCGTCAGTTGCTGTGTGGGTGAGTGAATGGGTGAGTGAATGTCTGTATGGGTCGGTGAATGGGTACATATTTGGTTGTATAGGTGAGTGAATGAGTGCGTGAGTGGCTGTTTGGGTGAGTGAATAGGTGGGCAAGAGTCTGTATGGTCGAGTAAATGGGTGCATAAGTGGTTGTTTAGGTGAGTGAATGGGTGTGTGAGTGGCTGTATTGGTGAGTGAATGGGTGCATAAGTGGTTGTATAGGTGAAGGAATGGGGGTGTGAGTGACTGTATGGGTGAGTGAATGGGTGCATGAGTGTGCATGGGTGAGTGAATGGGTGCATACGTGGTTGTATGGGTGAGTGAGTGGGTGCAGGAGTGGCTGCATGGGTGAGTGAATGATTGCATGAGTGTGTGTATTGGTGAGTTAATAGGTGTATAAGTGGTTGTATAGTAGAGTTAGTGGGTGCATGAATGTCTGTATGGGTGAGTGAATGGATGCATGAGTGCCTGTATGAGTAAGTGAGTGGCTGCATAAGTGGCTGTATGGATGAATAATGGGTGCATGACTGTCGATATGGGTGAGTGAATGGGTCTATGAGTGTCTGTATGGGTGAGTGACTGGGTGCATAAGTGCCGGTATGGGTGAGTGAATGCGTGGCTGAAGGGTGAGTGAATGGGTGCATGAGTGTCTGTACTGGTGAGTGACTGGCTGTGTAAGCGGTTGTATGCATGAGTGACTGCAAGCATGAGTGGCTGTATCCGTGAGTGAATGGATGCATGAGTGTCTATATTGGTGAGTGAATGGGCACATAAGTGTGTATGGGTGAGTGAATGGGTGCATAGGTGGTTGTATGGGTGAGTGAATGGGTGCATGTGTTCCTGTATGGTTGAGTGACTGGGTGTGTAAGTGGTTGTATAGGTGAGTGAGTGCATGAGTGTCTGTATGGGTGAGTGAATGGGTGCATGAGTGTCTGCATGGGTAAGTGAACTGGTGCATAGGTAGTTGTATAGGTGAGTGAATGGGTGCATGAGTGTCTTTATGGGGGAGTGAATGGGTGCATATGTGGTTGTATGGGTGAGTGAGTGGGTGTGTGAGTGGCTGTATGAGTGAGTGAATGGGTGCCTGAGTGTCTGTATTGGTGAGTGACTGGCTGTGTAAATGGGTGTGTGGGTGCCTGTATGGGTGAGAGAGTGTGTGTGTAGGTGGCTGTATGGGTGACTGAATGGGTTCATAATTGGTTCTATAGGTGAGGGAATCAGTGCATAGGTGGTTCTATAGGTGAGGGAATGGGTACATGAGTGGCTGTATGGGTGATTGAACGGGTGCATATTTGAATGTAGAAGTGAGTGAATGAGTGCATGGGTGGCTGTATGGGTGAGTGAGTGGGTGGGTGAGTTTCTGTATGGGTGAGTGAATGGGTGCATAAGTGGTTGTTTAGGTGACTGAATTGGTGCTTGAGAGGACGTATGGGTGAGTGAATGGGTGCATAAATGGTTGTATAGGTGAGTGAATGTGCGTGTGAGGGGCTGTATGGGTGAGTGAATGGGTGCGTGAGTGTCTGTATTGGTGAGTGATTGACTGTGTAAGTGGTTGTATGCATGAGTGAGTGGGTGCATGAGTGGCTGAATGGCTGAGTGAATGGGTGCAAGAGTGTTTGTAATGGTGAGTGAATGGGTGCATGAGTGCTTGTATGGGGGAGTGACTAGGGCCCTCATTACAACCCTGGCGGTCAGTGTTAAAGCAGCGGTAATACCTCCAACAGGCCGGCGGCAAAAAAATGGAATCACGACCATGGCGGAAACCACCACCATAGACAGCCACTTTAACACTCCGACTGCTACGGCGGTAGAAACAAACACCGCGGAGGTAACCACCAACAGACAGGCAGAGGACAAAGTACCACCCACCCTATCACAACAGGCCTATCTGCCACCTTTTCCAGGGCGGAACCAACGCTCTCAAAAGCACGGCGGAAACAGTACACAGAGGGGAAAACACTCACCTCTCGACACCCAACGAGGAACCAGGACGCCATGGAGCCAGAACTACAGGTTTTACCAATGCTGGTCTTCCTCCTGCTCTATCAGGTGCAGGACAGACGCCGTTGATGACCACGGTGAGTACTGTACCTACAACACAGGTGGGGGGGAGGGAAAAGAGAGTGACACACACACGCAACACGCAATACCTGCACCCCCTCCCTCACCCACAACAACATACACACAAATACATGCACCAACATTACATATACACCCTCCACCACCTGGAAGAACGCAAGGACAAAAGGAAATTATTGTAACAATTGTAATCATGAAAAATCTGATAGTGAAAGTTCAAAATTCAGTATATACAAATCTGTACACCAACTACACAAGTCCGGATGGTGTACCAATCATTGTCCGTGGACCAGTGGTCACAAAATGCATGGGCGAAGCCCACACAAGATACCTGACTCAAAACGGAGAGGACACTGCTGTGGCATCTGATCGAAAATAAACAGGCACCTCAGGGGGAAGGGAAGGAGGGGCACCTCAGCCGGATGAATGCACAACGCCACTGCTGCACGAGGGGGCTCCATGCCCATTGCTGTATCATGGGGAGTGCAAAGCCACAGTCTGTCAAGTCTCTCAAGTGGGTGGTTTGCCCACTGCTTTATCCTGGGGAGTGCAAAGCCACAGTCTCTTAAGTCTCTCAAGTGGGTGGTTTGCCCACTGCTTTATCCTGGGGAGTGCAAAGCCACAGTCTCTCAAGTCTCTCAAGTGGGTGGTTTGCCCACTGCTTTATCCTGGGGAGTGCAAAGCCACAGTCTCTCAAGTGGATAACAGTCTCCACTGGTTCTGGAGTGGGCCTGGTGCCCAGAGTGCTTCATCCTGCCAAGGACTGAGGTAGTGGATGTGATTCTCCACTGGTTCTGGAGGGGGCCTGGTGCCCAGAGTGCTTCATTCTGCCAAGGACTGAGGTAGTGGATGTCAATCTCCACTGGTTCTGGAGGGGGCCTAGTGCCCAGAATGCGTCATCCTGCCAGGGACTGAGGTAGTGGATGTCAATCTCCACTGGTTCTGGAGGGGGCCTAGTGCCCAGAGTGCTTCATCCTGCCAAGGACTGAGGTAGTGGATGCGATTCTCCACTGGTTCTGGAGGGGGCCTGGTGCCCAGAGTGCTTCATCCTGCCAAGGACTGAGGTAGTGGATGTCAATCTCCACTGGCTCTAGAGGAGGCCTGGTGCCAAGAGTGCTTCATCCTGCCAAGGACTGAGGTAGTGGATGTGATTCTCCACTGGTTCTGGAGGGGGCCTGGTGCCCAGAGTGCTCCACATGCAGTGCAGCCGGTCCCATTCCCTCACCTGGGTGTGTGTGCCACGAGATTGCCTGGGAACAGGTAGCATGATACGCCATGGAGGCAGAGACATACCCCACACTGCTGCGGCTTCGCCTTCACCTGCAGGTGCAAACAGTGATGGAAGTCATGCCTCATGGAAGCTCGGCAGAGGCCAGTAACTCTCCTCCAGCCTCAGACGACTGACCACTGGGGATGGTAGCCATGTCAGCGGTGGTGCCACTGTCCGAGCACGTCTTGGGGCTGGTGGCGGTGTTGCGGCGGTGTCTGTGGCAGTGGTGCTGGCGGTGGTGCGTGGGTCAGCACCTGTTGAGGGACACAGCAGGACATTTCCTGCAGCCTCGGACGGCTGCCCACTGGGGAAGGTGCTGGGGACTGTTGCTGAGGCTGCAGACGTGCCGGTGGCTGTGCAGGTGGCGGTGCTGGTGCCGAACAGGTTGGTGGAGTCGTGGACAGAAGGGGTGACACTAGTCCCTCTGTAGGTGCCACCGTGCCCTGTCCTGACCTGCTCTTCTGCTTTTGTTCCTTCCCCACCTTTGATGGTGCTGCAGGTGGCTTGCCACTGTCCCCTTTTGATTTGGCGGAGCACTTGGTGGCTGGGAGGTGCAGCTTCTCCCTCTGGGATGTGGGCACCTTCTTCACCTTGGCAGGTGGCGGAATGTCCTTGCCCTCGCTACGTGGCACACTGGCAGTCCTGATGGGTGGCGCACTCGATGACCCCACAGTTGCTGGCACCACTGTGCCTGGGGATTTGGTGGCTGAGGTGCTGGGACCTGGAAAGCCTGGCCCTAGGGGAAGGACGGGGTGGGAGGTGAAGGGAAGAGGTCAAGTTTTGCCAGGAAATGTTTTTTAGACACACTGGGACGGGAAGATGGAGGGGGTTTGGGAGTGGAGGAAGAGGTAGTGGTTGTAGGAGGTGTACGTTTGCTGAATTTGGGTGAATGTGCATGGGCTAGAGGCTGTTGTGAGGTGGATGGCTGTTGGGTGGGTGTGTGCCTGCGTTTGTGTACTTTGGGAGGAGGGCTCACAGACACACTGGGAGAGCACACTGGGGATGTGTGCATGGTAGTGGGGGTGGTGATTGCATGTGAGCAGTGTGTGGTGATGGGCGTGCTGGTGATGGAGGTAGTGGCTGAGGATGTAGTGCATGCAGGTGTGAGTGAAGACGAGACAGGGAGGGAGTTGGAGGATGTGGAGGAGGGGACACAGCGGAGGCAGTGGATGTTGCTGTGTCTGCATTGGTATGGTGCTTGTGGGATGTGTGGTGCTTATGTTTTCCATGTCCACTCTTGTGTGTTGATGAGTGTGCATGCTGGTCTGATGGTGTGCTTGGGATAGGCTGAGGTACAGGGGATTGGGTCTGGGTGGAGGAAGTTGGAGGGGGGAGGCTGGACACAGGGACAATGGCTGCCATCAGTCCTGAGGCCAGAGCCTGAAATGCTCTCTGTTGGGCCGCCTGCCCAGAATAAATGCCCTCCAGGTATGCATTTGTTTGTTGCAAATGCCTCTCAACACCCTGGATGACATTCAAAATGGTAGATTGCCCAACAGTGAGGGATCTCAGGAGGTCAATGGCCTCCTCACTGTGGGCAGCAGGGCTGACTGGGGCAGGGCCTGAGGTGCCTGGGGCGAAGGAGATGCCCACCCTCCTGGGTGAGCGGGCACAGGACAGACGCTGAGGGGCTGCTGGGAGGGCAGTGCTGGTAGGGGGGTGGCGGCTGTACCTGTTGATGCAGTGGGCACAGAGGTGCCTGCCACCGCAAGGGAGCTCCCATCAGAGGAGGAGTCGCTGTCACTGGTGTACGCTCCAGTCCCCGTCGTGGAGCTCCCCTTGCCCTCCGTCCCACTGGTGGCTTCAGACTCCGTTGCTTCACCCTCCAGGGCCAAGTGGGTTGCAGCTCCCTCCTGCTCCGGTGCCACTGCTCCTCCGCCAGATGATGCTATTGCACACAAGAACAGGGAGACAAAACAAAAAGGGGGGGGAGACAGAAGAAAAACATGTTCAGTGCATGCAACACCACTACCGTTGGCGGACACAACACACAGGGAGCAGCCCTCTCCACTACGCGATGCACTAACAGTTCCTGGCAAATTCACATGCCCATGGGGTACAAGGCCTAAGCCCAATTGCTGCCCACCTGGAAGTAACAGGAGCCTGACTAGGTGTAGATGGCTATTACCACTAGTGGGGTTGGGGTGCCACAGAGCCTGCCTAAAAAGGGACCTTGCCTACCAAGTCCGCCCTGGCCTAGGGGAACCCACTGCTCACCTCCTCCACCCAGACACCTTGTAATGCATGCAGAGTCAGCTGAATGATAGTGTACTCATCCCCATGTGGGTGCTGTGATGCCCTCAAGCACCCATCCAACTCCGGATAGGCCACCGCTAGGATCCGGGACATCAGGGGGGTCATGGAGCGACGGGCACCCCTTCCACGTTGGGAGGCCATCCCCAGCTGGGCATCCGCCGTCTTCTTGCTCCAGCGCCGCAGGTCCTCCCATCTTTTACGGCAGTGGGTGCTCCGTCTGTGGTAGACCCCTAGGGTCCGGACGTCGTTGGAGATGGCACGCCAAATACCCTTCCTCTGGTGGGCGCTGACCTAGAGGAAAGTTACAGGAGGAAAGGACATTACTACCCCATCCAGACCGTCATACTCATTGCCCACCAGTTCCCACCCATGCCCTGATGCACATACACTCACCATTCGTACATGCAGGCCTCAGCCCCCCCCTGTATCTTCCATCCACACCATTCTAAACAGGCATTGCCCACAGAGCATGCTCACAGTGTACTCACCTGTTTGTCTGGAGGACCGTACAGTTGTGTGTACTGGGGGAGGACCCCATCCACCAGTTTCTCCAACTCCTCCGAAGTGAAGGCAGGGGCCCTTTCCCCAGACACTGTAGCCATTGTCGCTTCCAGACACAGTTCACAGCAGCACTTGCAGTGTAGGTCCACTCCTGTTGAAGGTCAGGTATCAAGTGAGGGAACTGATAGAAAATGGCGGTCACGTCCGCGGCGGTGCGTACCGTCACTGCCAGCGTACATCTTCATTGGCTCCTGGGACCCTTAGGGCCCAATGTTAACCAATGCTGAATAGCGCCGCGGTCTTCGACCGCCCACCGCAACGGTGTACATCGCCAGCGCAGTTACCTCATTTCCCCTTGTCCCACCTTACAGGTCAGGCAGCCGCCATTTCAAGGGGCCACATGGATGGGAAAAAAATGTGTCACCTATCTAGGCCGGAAATACAGACAGATATCGGCACATTGCGAATTACCAACGTTTCAGCAAATAACACATTATGATACCTCTGTGTTGGATGACCCTCTGCTCACTGTTCTCCTCCATAGGGCACGTCTGCTGGGGCAGGTGATGAGATGGCGGCATCCTCCGGTGTACAGACCCCTGGTGGACCTGTCGACAATGGAAGAGAGACACATCATAATCACACACAGACTTGATCGTGCAACAATCCTGGAACTGTGTGCCCAGTTGGAGCCAGACCTGATTTCAGCTATCCGCCATCCCACAGGAATCCCCCCATTAGTGCACGTTCTGTCTGTACTCCATTTCCTGGTTAGTGGGTCTTTTCAAACAACAGTGGCCATGGCGTCAGGGATGTCCCAGCCAATGTTCTCTAACGTGTTGTCCAGAGTGTTATCTGCCCTGCTGAAACACATGCGCAGCTACATCATTTTCCCTCAGGTTGAGGATTTGCCAACAGTGAAAGGTGACTTTTATGCCCTGGGACATATCCCCAACATCATTGGTGCTACTGATGGTACACATGTGGCATTTGTCCCCCCCGCAGGAATGAACAGGTGTACAGAAGCCGGAAAAGCTACCATTTGATGAATGTGCAGATGGTCTGTTTGGCAGACCAGTACATCTCACATGTGAATGCCAAATATCCTGGCTCAGTGCATGACGCATGGGTGAGTGAATGGGTGCATTAGTGCATATATGCACTGGTGACTGAATGGGTGCATAAATGGTTGTATGGGTGAGTGAATGGGTGTCTGAGTGTCTGTATTCATGAGTGACTGGCTGAGTGAGTGGGTGCATGGGTGTGTGTATGGATGAGTTAATGGGTGCATGAGTGCCTGTATGGGGGAGTGATTAGGTGTGTAAGCGGTGGTATGTGTGAGTGTCTGGGTACATGACTGAATCTAGGGGTGAGTAAATGTGTGCATGAGTGTCTGTATTTGTGAGTGAATGGCCACATAAGTGGTTGTATGGGTGAGTTAGTAGGTGCATGATTGGCTGTATGGGTGAGTGAATGGGTGCATGAGTGTCTGTAGGGGTGAGTGAATTGGTGCATTAGTGGTTGTATGGGTGTTTTGGGTGCATGAGTGTTTTTATGGGTGAATGAATTGGTGTGTAAGTGGTTGCATAGGTTGGTGAATGAGTGCATGAGGGGCTGTATGGGTGAGTGTATGAGTGCATGAGTGGCTGTATGGGTGCGTGAATGGTTGCATAAGTGGTTGTATAGGTGAGGGAAGGGGTGCGTGAGTGGCTGTGTGGGTGAGTGAAAGGGTGCATGAATGTCTGTATGTGTGAAGGAATAGGTGCATTTGTGGTTGTGTAGGTGAGTGAATGGGTGGATGAGTGTCTGTATGGGTGAGAGAGTTGGTGCATTAGTGGCTGTATGGGTGAGTGAATGGGTGCAAGAGTGTTTGAATGGGCGAGTGAATGGTTGCATGAGTGCATGTATGGGTGACTGAATGGGTGCATAAATGGTTGTTTGGGTGAGTGAATGGGTGCCTGAGTGTCTGTATTCGTGAGTGACTGGCTGAGTGAGGGGGTGCATGGATGTGTGTATGGATGAGTTAATGGGTACATGAGTGCCTGTATGGGGGAGTGACTATGTGTGTAAGTGGTGGTATGTGTGAGTGTCTGGGTACATGACTGGATCTATGGGTGAGTAAATGTGTGCATGAGTGTCTGTATTTGTGAGTGAATGGCCACATAAGTGGTTGTATGGGTGAGTGATTAGGTGCATGATTGGCTGTATGGGTGAGTGAATTGGTGCAATAGCGGCTTTATGGGTGAGTGTTTTGGTGCATGAGTGTTTTTATGGGTGAATGAATTGGTGCGTAAGTGGTTGCAAAGGTGGGTGAATGAGTGCATGAGTGGCTGTAGGGGTGAGTGTATGGGTGCATGAGTGTGTGTATGGGTGAGTGAATGGGTGCATAAGTGGTTCTATGGGTAAGTGAGTAGGTGCATGAGTGACCGTTTGGGTGAGTGAGTGGGTGCATGAGTTTCTGTATTAGCGAGTGACCGGCTGTGTAAGTGGTTGTATGCAGGAGTGAGTGGGTGCATGGGTGAGTGAATGTGTGTGTGAGTCCCTGTATGGGTGAGTGATTGTGTGTGTAAGTGGCTGTATGGGTGGTTGTATGGGTGAGTGAATGGGTGTATGAGTGTCTGTATGGGTGCGTGAATGGGTGCATAAGTGGTTGTATAGGTGAGGGAATGGGCGCATGAGTGGCTATGTGGGTTAGTGAAAGGGTGCATGAATGTATGTATGGGTGAAGGAATAGGTACATTTTTGGTTGTGTATGTGAGTGAATGAGTGCTTGAGTGTCTCGATGGGTGAGTGAATGGGTGCATAAGTGGTTGTATAGAGGAGTGAATGGGTGCGTGAGTGGCTGTATGGGTGAGTGAATAGGTGTATGAGTTTATCTAGGCGTGAGTGAACGAGTGCATAAGTTGTTATATGGGTGAGTGAATGGGTGCATGAGTGTCTGTATTGGTGAGTGACCTACTGTGTAAGTGGTTGTATCAGTGAGTTGGTGGGTGCATGAGTGGAAGTATGGGTGAGTGAATGGGTGCATGAGTGTCTATGGGGGTGAGTGAATGGGTGCATAAGTGGTTGTATGGGTAGGTGAGTAGGTGTGTGAGTGGCTCTATGGGTGAGTAAGTAGGTGCTTGAGTGTCTGTATGAGTGAGTGAATATGTGCCTGAGTGTCTGTATTGGTGAGTGACTAGCTGTGTAAGTGGTTGTATGTATGAGTGTGTGCATGAGTGGCTGTATGGGTGAGTTGTCTGAGTGCCTGTATGGGTGAGTGAGTGTGTGCGTAAGTGGCTGTATGGGTGAGTGAATGGGTGGATTAGTGTCTGTATGGGTCAGTGAATGGGTCCATGTGTGTCTGTATAGCTGAGTGGCGGGTGCATAATTGTCCATATGGGTGAATGAATGAGTGCATGCATGGCCGATGGGGTAAGTGAAAGGGTGCATGAATGCCTGTATGGGTGAGTGTCTGGCTGTGTAAGTGTTTGTATGCATGAGTTACTGGGCGCGTTAGTGGCTATTTCTGTGACTGAATGGCTGCATGAGTGTCTGTATGGGTGAGTGAATGGGTGCATAAGTGTGTGTGGGTGAGTGAATGGGTGCATAGGTGGTTAAATGGGTGAGTCAGTGGGTTTATGAGTGCCTGTATAGGTGAGTGACAGGGTGTGTAAGTCGTTGTATAGGTGAGGGAATGGGTGCGGGAGTGGCTGTATGGGTGAGTGAATGGGTGCATGAATGGGTGCATATTTGGCTGGGTAGGTGAGTGAATGAGTGTCTGAGTGGCTGTATGGGTGAGTGAATGGGTGCGTGAGTGTCTGTATGGGTGAGTGAATCAGTTCATAAGTGGTTGTATGAGTGAGGGAGTGGGTGCATGAGCGGCTGAATGGGTGAATTAATGGATGCATGAGTGTCTTTATGGGTGAGTGAATGGGTGCGTAAGTGGTTGTATGGGTGAGTGAGTGGGTGCATGAGTGGATGTATGGGTAAGTGAACGGGTTTGTGAGTGTCTGCATGGGTGAGTGAATGGGTGCATAAGTGGTTGTATGGGTGAGTGAGTGGGTGCATGAGTGTCTGTATGGGTGAGTGACTGGCTGTGTAAGTGGTTGTGTGCATAAGTGAGTGGTTGTATGGGTAAGTGAATGGGTGTGTAGGTGTCTGGATGGGTGAGTGAATAGGTGCCTGAGTGTCTGTATAGGTGAGTGAATGGGTGCATAAGTGGTTGTATAGGTGAGTGAATGGGTGCATAAGTGGTTGTATGGGTGAGCGCATGGGTGCATGCGTGTTGGTACGGGTGAGCGAATGGGACCATGAGTGTCTGTATGGGTGAGTGACTGGGTGTATAAGTGTCTGTACGGGTGAGTGAATAAGTGCATGCATGGCTGAAAGGGTGAGTGAATGGGTGGATGAATGCCTGTATGGGTCAGTGACTAGCTGTGTAACTGGTTGTACGCATAAGTGACTGGGTGCATGAGTGACTGTCTCCGTGAGTGAGTGAGCACGTGAGTGTCTGTAAGGGTGAGTGAATGGGTGCATAAGTGTGTATGAGTGAGTTAATGGGTGCATAGGTGGTTGTATGGTGAGTGAGTGGATGCATGAGTCCTGTATGGGTTAGTAAATGGGTAAGTGGTTGTATAGGTGAGTGAGTTGGTGCGAGTGTCGTTATGAGTGAGTGAATGGTTGCATGAGTATAGGTCAGTGAAATGGTGTATATTTAGTATTACAGGTGCGTAAATGGGTGTATGATTGTCTGTATGGGTGAGTGAACGGGTGCATGAGTGTTTTTCTTGGTAAGTGAATGGGTGCATACGTGGTTGTATGGGTAAGTGAATGAGTGCATTAGTGGCTGTAGGGGTGAGTGAATGGGAGTATGAGTGTCTGTATGGATGAGTGACTGGCTGTGTAAGTAGTTGTATGCGTGAGTGAGTGAGTGTGTAAGTGGCTGTATGGGTGAGTGAATGGGTGCATGTGTTTATCTAGGGGTGAGTGAATGAGTGCATAGGTTTTTATATGGGTGCATGAGTGGGTGTGTGAGTGGCTGAATAGGTGAGTGAATGGGTGCGTGAGTATCTGGTTGAGTGAGTGAGTGAATGGGTGCCTGAGTGTCTGTATTCGTCAGTGACTGGCTGAGTGAGTGGGTACATGATTGGCTGTATGGGTGAGTGAATGGGTGCATGAGTGTGTGTATAGATAAGTGAATGGGTGCATGGGTGTTTGTATGGGTGATTGAATCGGTGCGTGAGTGCCTGTATGGGTGACACAATGGGTGCATAAGTGGTTGCATGGGTGAGTGATTGGGTGCGTGAGTGTCTGTATGAGTGCGTGAGTGGCTGTATGGGTGAGTTAATGGGTGCGTGAATGTGTGTATGAGTAAGTGAATTGGTGCCTGAGTGTCTGTATTCGTGAGTGACTGGCTGAGTGAGTGGGTGCATGATTGGCTGTATGGATGAGTGGATGGATGCATGAGTGTGTGTATGGATGAGTGAATGGGTGCATGAATGCCTGTATGGGAGACTAAATGGGTGCATAAGTGGTTGTATGGGTGAGTGAGTGGGTGCGTGAGTGGCTGCATGGGTGCGTGAGAGGCTGTATGGGTGAGTGAATGGGTGGGTGGATGTCTGTATGAGTGAGTGAATGGGTGCCTGAGTGTCTGTATTCGTGAGTGACTTGCTGAGTGAGTGGGTGCATGGGTGTGTGTATGGATGAGTTAATGGGTGCATAAGTGCCTGTATGGGGGAGTGATTAGGTGTGTAAGCGGTGGTATGTGTGAGAGTCTGGGTACATGACTGGCTCTAGGGGTGAGTAAATGGGTGCATGAGTGTCTGTATTTGTGAGTGAATGACCGCATAAGTGGTTGTATGGGTGAGTGAGTAGGTGCATGATTGGTTGTATGGATGAGTGAATGGGTGCATTAGTGGTTGTATGGGTGAGTGAATGGGTGTATAAGTGGTTCTATGAGTAAGTGAGTAGGAGCATGAGTGTCTGTATTAGTGAGTGACCGGCTTTGTAAGTGGTTGTATGCATGAGTGAGTGAGTGCATGAGTGTTTTTATGGGTGAGTGAATTGGTGCGTATGTGGTTGCCTAGGTGGGTGAATGAGTGCATGAGTGGCTGTAGGGGTAAGCGTATGGGTGCATGAGTGTGTGTGTAAGGGTGAGTGAATGGGTGTATAAGTGGTTCTATGAGTAAGTGAGTAGGTGCATGAGTGTCTGTATTAGTGAGTTACCACTGTGTAAGTGGTTGTATGCATGAGTGAGTGAGTGCATGAGTGACTGTATGGGTGAGTGAATGTGTGTTTGAGTCCCTGTATGGGTGAGTGATTGTGTGTGTAAGTGGCTGCATGGTTGAGTGAATAGGTGTATGAGTGTCTGTATGGTTGCGTGAATGGTTGCATAAGGGGTTGTATAGGTGAGGAAAATGGTGCGTGAGTGGCTGTGTGGCTGACTGAAAGGGTGCATGAATGTCTGTATGTGTGAGTGAATAAGTGCATATTTGGTTGTGTAGGTGAGTGAATGAGTGTGTGAGTGTCTCTATGGGTGAGTGAATGGGTGCATAAGTGGTTGTTTAGGGGATTGAATGGGTGCGTGAGTGGCTGTATGGGTGAGTGAATGGGTGGGTGAGTGTCTGTATGAGTGAGTGAATGGGTACATAAGTGGTTGTATGAGTGAGTGAGTGGGTGCACAAGTGGTTGAATGGGTGAGTTAAAGAGTGTCTGAGTGTCTGTATGGGTGAGCGAATGGGTGCATTAGTGGTTGTTTAGGTGACTGAATGGGTGATTGACTGGGTGCATGAGTGGCTGTATGGGTGAGTGAATTGGTGAGAGAGTGGCTGTATGGGTGAGTGAATTGGTGAGAGAGCGGCTGTATGGGTGAGTGAATGGGTGTGTGAGTGTCTGTATGAGTGAGTGAATGGGTGCATAAATGGCTGTATAGGTGAGTGAAGTGGTGCGAGTGGCTGTATGGGTGAGTGAATGGGTGTGAGTGTCTGTATGGGTGAGTGACTGGCTGTGTAAGTGGTTGTATGCATGAGTGAGTGGGTGCATGAGTCCCTGTATGGGTGAGTGAGTGGGTGCATTAGTGTCTTTATGCATGAGTGAATGGGTGTATGAGTGGATGTATGGGTGAGTGAATGCGTGCATAAGTGATTGTTTGGGTGAGTTAATGGGTGCATGAGTGTCTCTAATGGTGAGTGAATGGGTGCATAAATGTTTGCATGGCTGAGTGACTGGGTGTGTGAGTGGCTGTATGGGTGAGTGGGTGCATAAGGGGTTGTATGGGTGGGTGAATGGACTCCTGAGTGTCTGTATAGGTGAGTGAGTGGATGCATGAGTGGCTGTATGGGTAAGTGAATGGGTGCATGAGTGGCTGTGTGAGTGAGTGAATGGGTGCGCAAGTAGCTGTAGGAGTGAGGGAATAGTTGCATGAATTGGTGGGTTAGTGAATGGGTGAATGAGTGGCTATATGGGTGAGTGACTCTGTACATGAGTGACATTATTAGTGAGTGAGTGGGTGTGTGAGTGGCTGTATGGGTGAGTGACTGGGTGCGTGGTTGGCTATATGGCCTAGTGACTGGGTTTGTGAGTGACGGTGTGGGAGAATGGCTGTATTGGTGAATGACTGGATGCATTAATGTCTGTATGAGTGAGTGAATGGGTGCATGAGTGGCTGTATGGTTGAGTGAATTTGTAGAGAGAAAACTGTATATTTCTTTTTAAGCAAAAATAATTTTTTACTGCATTTATCCACTCTTTCTTCTTTGATATGTTTTTGGAGACATAATCGCTGATAGGCTGAATGATATATTAAGCTGTATATATGCCAACACAAGAGACTATGGGCCTCGTTACGAGTGTGGTGGTCTTACGACCACCACACTTGCAGTGGCGGTCTGGACTGCTGCATATGCGGTGGTCCGACAGCCACATAACAACCCTGATGGTCTGTCTGCCAGCTCCACCAGGATCTTGCATCCCGGCGGAATGGTGGAGATCCTAATCTGCCAGAGCAGTGCTGCCCTGCTGATTACGACCTCATTCTCCGCCAGCCTTTTCATGGTGGTAACACTGCCATGAAAAGGCTGTCGGAGAACAAAAGGCCCCTGCACTGCCCATGCACTTGGCATAGGCAGTGCAGGTGCTCCCCTGCCCAGCACCGTCACAATATTCACTGTCTGCTTTCTAGACAGTGAATATTGCTAGAGTGCTGGTGCACCCTGCTGGCTACAGCATTGCCGTTGGCTCGATTACGAGCCGGAGACAATGATGTAGCCTGTTTCCCGCTAGTCTGGCATGCTGAAATTCAGGTTTCCACCTGCCGACCTAGCGGGAAACTCGTAATGACTCTGGCGGGGAGGTCGCCACGTAGGTGGCAGCCACCCTGTCGGGAGTTTGGCAGACTGGCTTTTCCATCCGGCAAACTCAAAATGAGAACGTATATGTTATATTTGTTTAAAGAAAGGTTGCTTAGAACTTTGGCTGAAGGAATAGTAGGTAAGATTTAGGAAGTTTGAAAGGCAGTTTTTGTTTGAATTTCAGACTACTGTAATTGTACTCCGTGCATCCACTTTAAGTCTTTGTATATGCAATATAGGCCCTCATTCTGACCCTGGCGGTTCCCTACCGCCAGGGCCAACGGGGGCGGGAGCACCGCCGACAGGCCGGCGGTGCTCCCTTGGTCATTCTGACCGCGGCGCTTTGGCCGCGGTCAGAACGGGAAAACCGGCGGTCTCCCGCCGGTTTTCCACTGACCCTTAGAATCCTCCAAGGCGGCGCAGCTCGCTGCGCCACCGAGGGGATTCTGACCCCCCCTACCGCCATCCTGTTCATGGCGGGAAAGCCGCCATGAACAGGATGGCGGTAGGGGGGGTCGCGGGGCCCCTGGGGGCCCCTGCCGTGCCCATGCCCATGGCATGGGCACGGCAGGGGCCCCCTAACAGGGCCCAACTAGGCTTTTCAGTGTCTGCGATGCAGACACTGAAAAGCGCGACGGGTGCTGCTGCACCCGTCGCACGCCTTCCACTCCGCCGGCTCGATTCCGAGCCGGCTTCCTTGTGGAAGGCGCTTTCCCGCTGGGCCAGCGGGCGATCTGAATCAGATCGCCCGCCGGCCCAGCGGGAAAGTCAGAATACCCCTCGCGGTCTATTGACCGCGGGGCGGTATTCAGGCGGCTTCCGACGGGCGGGCGGCAACCGCCGCCCGCCTAGGTCGGAATGACCACCATAATGTCCAGATGTAATATTTACACCTCTGTGGAAGATGATACCCAAAGTACAGTATGTTCTTACAGAAACTGATATTTGTCCAGCGTTAAAGTTTGTAATCTCGGTCTCCAATTGTGTTTCATCTGTTCTGCATCTGTGAAACATTGCTATAATGTTTTTACCACTCCTCCATATAGGCAATGTAGATAATACATTTGATTTACAGATTTGACAGGTCATATTTTGGTCACTCTTTTTTATTAGTTTATCAAAAGACACTTTTAGAATCCGGCAGAGTTGAATACAGATTGGATTTAAGTTGTAGATGAGAAAAAACTATTTTCTCACTCATGGTTCCATGCATAACTCAGACCATGTATGTCAGCAATATTCACATCTTCGTCTTCTAATACTCCAAGGATCACCATATTAAAGTCCTGTGCATCTTGTTGAGCATTTATACTAAATACTACAGATCCACCATATTTGTCTACTAGTTGTCAGATGCCTGAGGCAGAATGTATTACAGTTCTGCCACGAGATAAGCGCTGAAGGCCATTACATAGTGCTGTGCACAATGTGTTCCTTGGATTCTCTTGGGTTGTATTTACAACATGTGGTAAATGGAAGAGAACATTGAGAACAACACTAGCATAGCAGTTTACACCAGTAGTGTTCTCCAACTGGTAACCTACAATATCTCTATTCTTTTCCAGTTGTATTTTTTTGACACCTTCTTCTTTACCTTTCTTTTCAGTCTTTTCTATAATTTGCTTTGATTGTTTTGTTAGTTTCCGCTTAGGGCATAAAACCCATTTTTCATAAACAGGATACTGTCTTAAATGAGGAGCATATTTACTTCTTAATCTACTGTACTCTCTCACACAATTTGCATCTGCACTAAGCTTCTTCTCATGAAATTCAACCAGAAACAAACCAGATAATATTAGAACTTGTGACAATGTTACATATGACATTCCTTCTTTAAAAACTGCACTTCCAATATTAATAAATGCATCATCAACACTGAAGCCTTGAGACTTGTGGATCATCACCGCTTAAGCAAGACAAACAGGAAACAGTTTTCGTCTAACATACAAATTTCTCACAAGCCAAAAGCACACAACACATCATCCTATTAAGCCTTACCCCACTAACCTGATCAAATGTTATAGCTAAGAAGTCAACTTCATCACAGTTAGGAAAATTAACAAAATCATCAAATTTACCAAAGGCACCATTTACCAATCCTTCTTCAGCATTTAAATTACGTCTCAAAATTATTCTACTGTTTTTGCAGACACGTAAACACTTCTCTAGTCCAGCAGTCCTGGATACAGATTTCTCCAAAGAGTTTATTTATCTTGTAATTTTTCACTCAGCAGTACAGTTACTCCTTGGTGTTCCATTTTGTCAATCACACTGATCTCCAAAATCTCTTCATTCTCAAGTTTTATTAATTCTTCATTAAACGCATCACACTCTTGAAGTGTAGGCATCAAAGAACCTATATGTTGGCCCTCTTTACAAAAGTTATACATTAGCTCTGCTGCTGTCTTCTTTGAAGGAAACAATTTCTTAATAAGTCGACTTTCTAACATCAGTCTTCCCTCCTCTGTCAAAACTCCTACTCTGTCTTTTAGAATGCTTCCATACTTCCTGTCACAAGCTTGACACATATTTTTAACAAGTTCCTTGTATTAAAAATATTGCCAAATGTTAACATTCCCAATACTTCCCAATGAATTTTTAGTCTCTTCATGTGAAAGAGTTTTAAAAACAGGCTGACTTTTTACAGGTGTAAGTTGTAGTGTCGCCAAAAACAATCATATGCTTTTCTTCAAAAAATACATCATATTCAGTTGTTAAAATCTGTTGCATTTGCAAGTGAACAAACAACATCTTCCCAACCCAGGACCATCCCACGCCCAACACCGATATAGCCACCACCAAAGCTCCTCCAAACCCCCATCACCATCTACTCTGCTGGGCCAACATCTCTGACGAGGAAACCCTCAACATCATGAACTCCTTCCACTCCTGCTCTCCCCCCAATCCCTGCTCCCACCACATCTTCAACAAAACAAGCAGCACCATTGCACCCAAGCTCCGGCACATCATCAACCGCTCCTTCGAAACCGCCACCTTCCCAGAAATCTGTAAACATGCCGAAATCAAGCCCTTACTGAAGAAACCAACAGCAGACCCAGATGACCTCAAGAACTTCCGACCCATCTCTCTACTCCCCTTCCCAGCCAAGGTCATCAGAAAGGCTGTCAACAGACAACTCACCAAACACGTCGAAGTCAACAACATCCTTGACCCGTCTCAGTCAGGCTTCTGGAGCAACTACAGCACCATGCTGGCCTCCTCGCCGCCACAGAAGACATTTGCATCCTCCTAGATGGGGGTGAGACCGCGGCTCTTATTCTCCTGGACTTGCCCGTTGCCTTCGACGCCATCTCCCCCTGCACTCTACAGACTCGTCTCCACGCCGCCAGCATCCGAGACAAGGACCTAGAATGGACAACTTCCTTCCTCTCCGACAGGACTCAAAAGTCAGTCTCCCCCCCTTCTATTCAGAGGCCACCAAGTTCATGTGCGGCATCAGGCAAGGTTCCTCTCTGAGCCCCACCCTCTTCAACCTCTACATGGCCCCCGAGCCACCATCGCCAGACACCACGCACTCAACATCGTCTCATATGCCGACGACACTCAGCTAATCATCTCCCTCACCAACAACCCGCTCACAGTCAAAGCCAACTTCCACAACGGAATGAGGGCAGTCGCAGCCTGAATGAAGGAGAGTTACCTCAAGCTAAATACTGAAAAAACAGAAGTAATCTGCAACAACCCCTCAGCCTGGGACATCTCCTGGTGGCCCACTGCCCTCGGAAGTGCTCCAGCCCCCACCAACCATGTCCGCAACCTCGGTTTCATCCTGGACTCAGCAGTCTTGATGAACCATCAAGTCATTGCAGTCTCCTCCGCCTGTTTCAACACCATGCGCATGCTCCAGAAGACCTTCAAATGGATCCCAACCGAATCCAAAAGAACAGTCACCCAGGCCGTCGTCAGCAGCCGCTTGGACTACGGCAACGCACTCTACGCCGGAACCACCACCAAGGTACAGAATAGATTACAACGCATCCAGAATGCCTCCGCCCGTCTCATCAAGAACTCCCCCAAACACAGCCACACCACCGCGTTACTGAGAGACCTGCACTGGCTCCCAATAGACAAGAGAATCACCTTAAAACTTCTCACTCACGCATACAAAGCCCTCCAGAACGCCGGACCAGAATACCTCAACAAAAGACTCCACTTCTACATGCCCACCAGGCAACTCCGCTCTGCCGACCTCGCCCTCGCCACTGTCCCACACGTCCGGAAGGCCACAGCCAGAGGAAGGTTCTTCTCCCTCCATGCCGCCAAGACCTGGAACTCCCTCCCTATCCACCTCAGAAGATCTCCCACTCTATCACAATTCAGAAAGGACCTCAAAACTTGGCTCTTCACCTGATCCCCTCTTACCTTCGCTTCTGCCCCCCCAGCGCCTTGAGACCCTAACGGGTGAATAGCCACGCTCTACAAATACATTGATTGACTGATTGATTGAACAAAGGCAAGCATTAGATTTGAAGCCATGCTTACCTCATCAATAATCAAAACCTTCATCTTCTTCAAAGTTGTTGCCACCTCATGACAAACTTCACCAGATATCTTCTGATCTTCCAGCTTATTCTCATGTTCAACAGGTAACATTAGTAGACTATGTAAAGTTATTCCTTTGATATTGTGTGCAGCGAATCCAGTAGGTGCTGTCACTACACACACAATAAGTTTAAAGCTGTAGTTTTCTGTAGGTAAGCAGAGATAACTTTGATTAAGAAGATTTTTTCTAGTACCAGCCTGACCACTAACATATAGTAGTATTGGCTTGAAAGATGAGCAATGGCATAGCCTGTTTTCATGTTGCAATCCATGTTCTATTTTCTCTCTTACTTCAATATAAATCTCTTTTTGTTCGCTGTTGAGTTGCCCAACTAACTCTTCCAAATCTACAGATTCCTGTCTAGCTTGTTCCATGGCAGTTTCCACTTCATTCCTAGCTATTGCAGGTTCATTTTCAATAATAGGTTTTCCAAGAGGATCCTGACTTGAAGGTGCTGAAATTTAGCTACTTTGAGAAATATTCTTCGCTACCTCAGCAGCAATCATTACTTCTTGTTGCAGCTCATCATTCAACATTTGTAAGTAGCTTTTGAACATGGGACACTGAATACTATCTTTGACAGCATTGAAGAATCTTCATAGCAGTCATAACCTCCAAGTAATTCCAATTCAGTACACCAAGGTTTGAATAATAGAAGAAGTGCTAAAAAGAAAAATTATCTTTTCTCAAAAGTTTGGAAGCCAAGCTTTCGGTGGTTAATCGGGTTTTGTTTTCCATGTCTTACTAAACATCCATCACATCCACGTACTCTATATTTCCCTTTGTCTATGTTTTCACTTACATTACTTCTTTACCTATAGTTTTGAAGAATTTTATACAGGCACTTGTCTTCTAGATGTGGACATCTTCTTGGATAGTGTTGGCGCAACGGACCTTAATAAGCAAACTTACAAGGGGACTTGAATAGGTTGATGAACCTTGTGACTCGTTTAAGATGTTCTTGCCATGGCTCTAGAGCAGAAATCATTTAACTCAATAATCACTAATCAACAATCATTAGTAATTAATAAATCAATAATCAATGGAGTCAGTAAGAGTCACTCACCAAGACCTTTCAGTCATGAATAACCACACCTTTAGTAAAGTTTAGCAAGTTTATTTCCCTTATAATAACAATGCTAAAGTCATGTAAATTAATCTCAAAATCAAATTAAACACACATAAGAACATAACTGGTTGTCCAAAATAACGGAAGAAATGCAATCTAATCAAAGCTTGAATCACAACACATTCTAAAGTTACAGTACATATTAGTAGCAGAGTCAGCTGCAATGATGTAATGACGTACACAGAATTCATCAAGATAACTTGTCAAACATTAGTCCCTGTAATCCGCCAGTTATTATATGAATTCCCTCAACTAACTTCAGATTAGCATCAGCATGTTGGGCTTCATGCAAAACAATCTAAAACACAAATTTGGAAAAATATCTAAATATGGATCTAGTAAAAAAAGTGCAATTGGTACCTAGAAAGAAAAGGCATAAAAATGTATTACAGTCACATTGTCATATCTACCGATCCTCGGTATGGGTCAGCAAGCAGAATCAGTCTTCGTCCTCAGGTCATCAATGAATCAGCAAAGCATCAGGCTGTCAGTCAGAGAGTATGAGCCGAATGACAGAATGAATCTCGAATCTTCTTCTCTCGAAATCACAGTAATTCTAGTCTCATCATCATCTTCATCTGAATAATTTCCCTCTGTTGCGTAGTTATATCAAATTCCCATAAACTATCTCCTAATTCCCTATTGGTCAGTCAATCGTATGTTTATACTTTATCCAATAATATCTCTATACCAAATCTATGAATTCTAATATTTCGCTCTTCACATGAAGTTGATTGGTGCACTTTACCATGTCCTCATCATCCAACTCGTCAGGTAACACTATTGTTGCATCTTCAGCTCCAGTCAGTGTCTTCATTGTTCTCATCCTGGGAAAGTACATCTCACACACATTACACAGGATTTGTTACACTGCTAGGAACATCATCTCCTGTTAATCGGGTCTCACAAAAAGCTTCTGTTAAGCACTTACTTACTAACAAGACAATGGACATTTCACAGTTTAGTTCCCTCTGTCAGCATTTTATTAACCGCTAAGAAATACAGCTTCTACATGAAGCCTGCCAAAAACTAGGCCAAGACACTCGCTAAGTTAAGGCCCACAGTTAATAAAACTAAAACATACTTCATAACCTTTAATATGACATATTACTACATTAATCTAATACATTTTCAATATTTCATAAGTATTAATCATTAATTAGTACATATCGTGAACACTCGTGGCCATTCTTCGAGGTCACATTTCAAACGTGTGCATTATTTTTTTCTACATTATTAAATTTCTACAAAAATAATTATTCAGATTTACATAAACACTCATTAATAATTTCTAATTAAAACACCTGCTGCAGCAATAGTATGTATCCAACATATTTGATTTTTCAATGTCTGTACTTTCTGGTTCAAACGCTGCCATGTACTGAATTTCAGGGAAAGACTTCAGTACTCTGTTTCTTGTAGTAGATAGACCAAGACTTACCCAGACAATTCCTTTTGATTTTGAGAACAATCTTTCCAAACTCAACCTGTCACAGGCTTCATAGGACCCCATTTCCCTGTGGGAAAGCATTTTCAAGCTGAAAGAATACAATTTTTTACTAAGAGTCTTCTCTGCAGAAATCTCCTCCCACATCTCCTTCATCTCAGTTTTTTCAAATTTCATGATGTACGATGTCACAAACCAAGCCACACCAATAGAGTTGCCTGCAACAAATTGTATATCTTTGTTAGCATTCCACATTTTTTATATTACAGGAATGTAGTCACTAATATATTTGGAATCTTCAGTTCTCTTCAAATTCTAAATATTCTTTGGTGATTTCCGTGGGAAAGTGTGCCTCCCTGAGGACAAGCAGCTGTTTACTCTTTTTTTTAAAACATATTTTATTGGTATTTATCATAAGCATTCGGAACAGGTGTACTTCCCTGGATGATTCAACTATTGAAATACACGTTGAACAGTAGTAATATGGTACATGCGTCGAAGACAGGTGATATCAGGTACATGCGTTCATGGAATTTCACGGTATATGATCATCCATTCTAATTCCCCTATAACAACAAAAGAGTCCCCCCATTCCCCCTTCATGCATCTGCTCGCCATAAGGGTCATTGGCGGTCATTCTGACCACGGCGGGCGGCGGTAGTCGGCCGCCATGCGGTCACCGCCATTTGGCCGAAGGAGCGCCTGCCGGCCCAGCGGGAAAGGCCCTGCAACACAGGGGCCGGCTCCGAATGGAGCCGGCGGTGTTGCAAGGGTGCGACGGGTGCAGTTGCACCCGTCGCGATTTTCACTGTCTGCTATGCAGACAGTGAAAATCATGCTGGGGCCCTGTTAAGGGGCACCTGCACTGCCCATGCCAGTGGCATGGGCAGTGCAGGGGCCCCAGGGGCCCCCAGGGGCCCCACGACACCCGTTCCCGCCATCCTGTTCCTGGCGGTAAAAACCGCCAGAAACAGGCTGGCGGGAAGGGGGTCGGAATACCCAAGCGCCGTCATGGAGGTTCAGCCCAGCCCAGCTTTACCGCCGTGGTCAGAATGGGCAGGAAAGCACCGCCAGCCTGTTGGCGGTGCTTTCCGTCGTTCACGGCCCTGGCGGGTTTTACCGCCAGGGTCGGAATGACCCCCATTATGTCAAAGTACCAGAGTGTATGAAGAAGCTGATTACTCTTCCTTTTGAAATAACAGGTCACGGAAATCTAAATTGGCATCTTGTGTAAAACGTTTCTTTGGACCTGTATGTACGACAACAGTACTTCCCGCATCTATGGATATCTTTTAGATGAGAGTTTGCTTTTCTCAAGAATTTAATCAGGTCATCCCACCTATACTCTGCGCAATGCATTGTAAAAAAACAGGTTGGGGGCCCTAAGTTTCTCAGCATACACTTAAGTTCTCCATGCCGACTGAACCAATATTCATTGGTTCTGCATTGGCACGCCATTAAATTAATTAAGTTATATTCTAAGTTTTTATCCTTTTCTTGAACTTTACTAACAAAATCTCTTGCAGACATATTTTGAAGTTTAATTCCTGTTTTGAGAATGTGATTCACTGCATAGGAAAGTCCAGACAAGTCACTCTCAAATAGAAGGTGAAATATGTATGGGATGCACTGTCTGAATCTTGGATCCTCTGAATATAATTGTGTTGATCTGTATTCAGCTGCTGTTATTTGTATGGGCCGGTCATCATACCGACCTCCTTCTCCAGTGAGATGAGTAGGAAAACAGCGAGCCTCTAAGCTTTTTTTCTTCACACTCATGGGAGCTCCTTTAGCCTGCTTCATTTGAAAAAGGTCAATAGCATCACCAATGACTTCTTCGGAATGTAACAGATGTATGCTGTAGTGCTCGTAAATTTGTTCTGATCGGGATGGATCTACTTTTTTCTATTTGTCCACTTCCTGGGAAACTTTCATTATCAACATTAAGTACATTAGATTTCATATCAACATTTTTATAATAAAAATTATTTTGCACCAGGGATAATGTTGCTCCTTTTACTTTATTAACAACTAACTCTTGCCAAATTGTTTTATTCTTAGTTGGTACACCATTTACCAGGATAAGAAGTGATTCTTTTATTGGCTTTGTTCAATCCTACAGTTTCAACTTTTTTTTTAAAGTCTAATGGCAAATATTCTACTCTTCTCTTAAGGCCTTTCAGTAACTCTTTTTGATGCAGTTTATCTGTATTTGGTTCCAATTGTATATTTGCTTGAAATGGATGTATAGATTGTATACGGGTAGATTCATATACATTTAAGTCTTGTAAATGTTCTAGAGTAGTCACAAGTTCTAACCTGTTATACACTGCTCTAGCTAGTGCTTTCTAATCCTCTAACTTATCATAGCAGCACTTACATATAACTTGCTGAATGTACAAGTCAAAGCACTACTCTACAAATAAATAAGCAGCAAATTCTTGCCACTTGTCTCTGTTTCCCCTTCAGTTTTTGAAAATATATCTCCATTTCAGGTTTGACTTTCATAGTGAGTGCGTCTACAGGAAATGCAAATAAGGTTAGTTTTTTCTGAACAAGTGGTAGTAAACATTTTAATCTGTTCTTCAAAATTCTCAGTAGAAATACCTGTGCATTGTTCCTCGATACTTGTACCTATGAATTCCTCATTCTGTCTGGATTCCTCTTCAGGACCAAAGAACCTAAACTGCACATTCTCACATTTTTTTTCTACCTCTTGCACAGTATCGTGCAAAAGTAGTCTCTTTATCTCTCGTACATATAACGCCGGACTCTTTACAAAGTAAATTCTCCTAACTAAACGTATTATTTTTAAATGGTGAACTGCCAACATCCTAAAGTGCTGAAAGTTCCTTTGGCACACTTTCTGGGATAAACATGCTAATGAATGTCCTTGTAAATTGGTATACTTTCTAACTTTGCATGGATCTAATCCTTGCAAAATAGAATTTTTTGTTTCAAACTACTGTATGGAAATTTGCATACAGATGTCTTCAACAAATCAATTGATTGCTGCCAAATACTACAAATACTGCTACAATTACATTTGTACACAGGAGTCTGTCTGTGCCTTCCCTGAATCTCTTCTTCTACCACCTCTTCAACATTTCTAGTAACAATTGTCTCTCTTTCAACGGGACTCCCATCCTTCATCTCATAAAATCGAGCAGTTGAATCCACTGCATGTACTATTTTATTCTAAATACCCTTCTTTATTAAAGAAAGGCTCTGTAATGGAGGTATAATTCCATTCACCTCTAAATACTTTACAAAAATTACTTTTATTATTCAGTTTTTTCCTTCACCTGCATCTGTTCATATATAACACTGTTTTATCCTTCTTAAAAATATGGAGAAGCACAAGAGGAGAAGGGAAATACTGAAACAAAAAGAACGTGTTGAGAGTGTAGTTGATAGGGCATTTGCCTTAAAGAGAAATCTTTTTATTGGCAGGAGTAATAGTTACCTTAGGGCATGAGTTGAGTTATAGTTACTTGAGATAACTCTAACTATAACAAGTGAATTTCTATGGTTTTGTACATTTAAAATGTGAGCCTAACTATAACGTCCCCATAACCTTTGTTTTTTTCAGTGAATTTCTTTTTTTTTTAAATGTATAGTAATTTCCATTACTATACATTAATCCAACCACTGTTGTGCACGGCTGTAGGCCATATGTGGTGGCGGTTGGCCAGAGGGCCTGGCCAACGGCCAGGCCCTGATGCCAACCCTCTATAAGCGTCCAATCTTGTGCCTTGCATGGCCTTCGACAGTGCAGAGCAGATGTTTTTGCCAGACCCTGCGGCCAACCCCCCATACCACCCAATCCCACGATGCGCACAGCCCTTTGTCTGTGCGTGGCGGAAGTTTGCCGCAGTCTGTCTTCTCTGTGGGTGTGAGAATAGGTGCGAGAGGGTGTACCTTGGGGGGAGAGTGGCTGTGAGAGGCTATGTCTGGGTGTGAGAGTGCGTGCATCAATGTCTTAGTGGGTGCATCACTGTCTGCGCAGGTCTGTGAGTGTGTGCATGAGGTTTTCAGTGGGTCTGTGACTGGATGCGTGAGAGTCTGAGTGGGTCTGTGAGTGAGTGTCTGAGGGGGTGAGTGAGGGTCTGAGTGGGGCTGTGAGTGAGTGCACAAGGGTCTGAGTGGGTGCATAAGTGTCTAAGTGGGCCTGTGAGTGGGTGCATAAAGGCCTGAGTGAGTGTGTGAGTGGGAGAAAGAGACTGAAAGAGAGGGAGAAAAAGAGTAAGAGGGAGAGAGATAGAGAGTTTTTTAGGTTTTGATGGACGATATATTTAGAATTAGATATTTGTGGACAAATTGAAAAGAAAAATCTAATTGTCATTTAAAAAGAGTGAGATCACCTTTCAGTATGAACCTTAAACTTTTGAAGTTTAAAAGAAATGAAAGAAGGAAAACTACCACGGGCACACCTGGAGTAGAACCTTCAACTTTCAGTGCTAGGGTCTGCGACTGTAACCTTTAGGCCATAGGTGACTCCTTACTGTAATGCTTCCAGACATACCTATGACAGTCAACCACACATGTGATTGGAAAGAAATGTGAATGTTCCATCACTAGGAAGGTTTAACAGTCAGAGAACCAGTAAATAAACAAACACACTGCCAAGCGATACTAGGATTTGAACCTTCAGCATACTGAGTGATAGCCCAAGATCTTGACCATTAGGCCACGAATGACTCGGTTCCACTTTGCATCCAAACATTTGCGGTCCTAGCCGGCTCCATGCATCATGCGGGAGCTAGCATTGCTCCCCTAAGCGGGAAGCTGCTTATAATAGCAGCTTCCTGCTTGCAGGAGCAATGTTTTCATCTGTCTTCTCCGAACGCATGTTTGCGTGCAGGTAAGACAGATGAAAACTCTGCTTTACGCAAGTGAGAGCTGTTTGACAACTCTCACTGACAGAAACCGGACTTTGTTTGCTTTTCCTTGGCTCCTACCAAGCAAAAGCAAACAGCTATGTCCTGGGTGTGGGCACCCTGGGACATAGCAGGAGCCGGCCCTGGAGGTTGGTGGTTCACAGGGCCATCATTGGCTCTCAAAGGGGGGCCACGGGGCCCGCCTCCAACTGTGAATTTATCCCTGGGGATGAGGCAATTCTTCGGGCTGCGGGGATCCGAAACTGACCCCCTTTTTTTTCATGTCTGCCCCAGGGAGGTGGTGGACCCCAGGGCTGCAGTGGGGCCACGCGGCCCTTCTGCATTCAAATAAATACAAGCCCCGGGAGGTGGTGGTCCCCAGGGGTTTCTGCCCCCCCCAGCATTAGATTTAACTAGATCCTCGGGCGGTAGTGGTCCCCAGGGGTTTGGTGGGGTCCACGCCATACCCTCCCCATTCAAATAAAAAAAAACCTGGGGAGGTGGTGGTCCCCGGGCTGTGGGGGGGGGCAGGAGGGGGGACCCAGTGTGCCGCCCTGCTAATTTTTTACTTTTCCCCTGGCAACTGGCCCACCCCAGGGCTTTAAAATAAAATAAGCGCAGGAGCCCGCATTGGTTTCTATAAATTTATTTCCACAAATTTGGGTCAAAAAATGTTTTTAAAAAATCCTTTATTTGCCCTGGCGGGGTCCTTCTGGGACTCCAGCACCAGAGCTAAGGGGTCAGGGTGTCTCTACCCTGGCCTCTTTTCTTTTTTTCAAATTTTTTTGAGGGCCTCGGCTGAAGCCGAGACCCAAGATAGCTGCCAACACTGGTTGAAGTGTTGGCAGCCAATCAGAGCTGTGCATTTCTCTGCATGTCAAAAAACACTTTTTCTATGTAAACATGGTCCTAACTATAACGACCATAAATATATATATATATATATATATATATATATATATATATATATATATACATATATCAACAACATTCATGAAATACTTCACGAACGACCGCACTCCGAGATCTCTTATTTCACAAAATTCATTTATTCAGGCTCCGTTAACTTCGTTTACAGCTCAACAATCACCCTGCCCAACGCGTTTCGGTCTGAGAGACCTTGATAACGGGCATTTCCGGTAGGGGGTTTCTGTTTCCACATTTATATCTACAGATAACAACTCATCAAGACTCAACATATTTCTAAATGCACTTTGAAACTACTTCTCTCTGCTTGTTAAGCTTAATAACTGCAGTCTGCACAACTAAAACTCACCCATAATTTCCAAATAAGTTCAATTATTAACTAGTGCACTACAAACTTATAATGCTGCATTCAGGGAGTTGTAGTTACCGCAAAACAAAACCAATTTAACCAATATGTTGATACACCTAATAAATGTGCGTACGTGACATACTGTCCGTGTCTCCCCCCATAATAAAAAAACTAAAATATTAACCAAACTGAATATTAGCTGCAAGTGCTACAGAATAGAAAATAGAAAATAGAAAAAACTATGTTTTATGAATATTTGCAATGGCTGCCATGTAAAATTACAAATGTACAAATAACTCCTCGTCCTGATTCATCCCCAGAGGGGTCAAGGTTCGAATCTCCAAGATGTGTTTAGACTCCAATTGTCGTAGTCTCTTTTCTCTGTCCCCTCCTTGTTCACTTATGGGGGCATGGTCAATCGCATAAAAAGTCATTGTTTCCCATTGTGCCAACTCCATATGCTTAGCCGTGGCATAACTTCTATCTGTGTTGACGATGGCACGAATATGTTCAAGAATCCTTTTCTTTGTTTCACATATGGTGCTCCCAACATACTTTAAACTGCAGGGGCATTCAATAACATATACTGTGAACCGGCTCTTACAAGTGATATGTTGTTTAATGCTTTTTGTGACACCATTACCAATGGTGTATTCCTTAGTGTTTTTCGCAATTTTGCAAGCCTTGCAATTGCCACATTTCCAGAAAACGGTTTTTTTGAGCCAGTTGCCCCCTTTCTGAGAGCTAAAGTGACTTTTCGTGATTCTGTCCCGCAAATTTGGTGCTCTTCTAAAAGTCATTCGAGGAAAGTCTCCCATAATCTCCTTTACTATAGGATCCAATTGGAGAATAGACCAGTGTTTTGTTAGAATCTTCCGTAACTGGGAGACATTATTGGAGTATGTTGTGATGAAACGTATAGGATCCTCCGATTGACCTTCCAACACAGAAGTTTTTTTATGAACTAATTCTGTTCTCGAAATCTTTTCCACTCGCTGTTTTGCCTTATTAATACATTTCCTGGGATATTGTCTGGAGATAAATCTTTCTTCTGAGGCATTCATATGTTTAGCAAATTCTCCAGATTCTGAACAAATTATTTTTATCCGTAAGAATTTGCCATATGGTATGTTCCATTTAGTATTGGGTGGGTGAAAACTATTGGCATGTAACACTGAATTTGTGGCAGTAGATTTTCTGTGTAATGTGGTATGTATCTCTCCTTCTCTTATATAGATTTCTGTATCCAGGAACGTCAGTCGTGTGTCACTGATTTCATAAGTGAATTGCAGTTTGGCAACCGTATTGTTCAAACGTTAAAATATTCCTTAAATTCAATTTCTGTGCCATCCCAAATTAGAAATAGATCATCAATGAATCTTAACCAGCTAATGACTTTCTGCTGGAATCTTTCATTTTCTTCTGCCCATGCTATTCTCTGTTCAAACCAGCCCATTGTTAAGTTCGCAAAATTTGGAGAAAAGGAACAGCCCATGGCTGTTCCTTTTATCAGTAAAAATAACTGCTGGTCAAACTGAAAGAAATTATTGGTAAGGCAGAGATGGATCATTTCTAAAAGCATTTCATTATGTTGGGCAAATTGAATATTTCTTTGGCTCAGAAAGTGCCTACATGCATGGATGCCAATCTGATGTTCAATATTGGTGTATAATGAAATTACATCCATTGTTATCAACTTATATGAGTCCTACTACGGAATGCCATCCAAATGTCTCAATAAATCCCCTGTGTCTTTCAAATATGAATTTAAGTTACATGCCACTGGTGCTAAAAAGAAATCAATGTAATTTGATATAGGTTCCAATAAAGATGGATTCGCTGAAACTATTGGCCTCCCAGGTGGATTTTTGGGATCTTTGTGAATTTTGGGAAGAAAATAAATTGTGGGATTGACCGGATGTTCAACTGTCAGGTATTTAGCCTCCTCTTGATTAATGAGGCCATGTTCTATCCAATTTTGTAAATATGTTTGAATCTGAATTGCCACATGTTTCGTATTATTGCTATTTATGGGTTGATAATAAGTTTCATCTGATAGTTGTCGCATTGCCTCCTGTACATATCTGTTTTTATCTTGAATTACAATATTCCCGCCTTTATCTGCAGGTTTAATTATTAAAGTTTCATCTTTTTGTAAATCACGCAAAATTTGTACTTCTGTTTTTGTCAAGTTGTTTTTGCCACAAATCAATTCTGTTTTATACAAGTCATCAACACCTCCACACCCGCACCTTTCTTCTGCTACCTTCCCCGAATGCTGGAAACACGCCGAAGTAAACGCCCTACTAAAGAAACCTACGGCTGACCCGAGCGACCTAAAAAACTTCCGCCCCATCTCTCTTCTGCCTTTCCCAGCCAAATTAATAGGGAAGACCGTCAACAAACAGCTGACCACCTTCCTGGAAGACAACAACCTGCTCGACCCCTCACAAACCGGATTCCGAACCAACCACAGCACTGAAACCGCCCTCATCTCAGTCACTGACGACATCAGAACCCTGATGGACAACGGTGAAACAGTCGCCCTCATTCTGCTCGACCTCTCGGCTGCCTTTGACACCGTTTGTCACCGCACCCTAATCACCCGCCTCCGCTCCACCGGGATCCAAGGCCAGGCCCTGGACTGGATCGCCTCCTTCCTCTCAAACCGTTCCCAAAGAGTTTACCTCCCTCCGTTTCGCTCAGAACCCACCGAGATCATCTGCGGCGTACCCCAAGGCTCATCACTCAGCCCAACACTCTTCAATGTCTACATGAGCCCCCTCGCCAACATCGTACGCAAGCACGACATCATCATCACCTCCTACACCGACGACACCCAACTTATACTCTCCCTCACCAAGGACCCCGCCAGCGCCAAGACGAACCTACAAGAGGGTATGAAGGACGTCGCAGATTGGATGAGGCTCAGCCGCCTAAAGCTGAACTCTGAAAAAACTGAAGTCCTCAACCTCGGCAACACCCCGTCCGCCTGGGACGACTCCTGGTGGCCCACGGCCCTCGGCACCGCACCGACCCCCACAGACCACGCCCGCAACCTCGGCTTCATCTTGGACCCTCTTCTCACCATGACCAAGCAAGTCAACCCCGTGTCCTCCGCCTGCTTCCTCACCCTCCGCATGCTCCGCAAGATCTTCCGCTGGATCCCCGCCGACACCAGAAAAAACGTGACCCACGCCCTCGTCACGAGCCGCCTGGACTACGGCAACACCCTCTACGCCGGGACCACAGCCAAACTCCAAAATCACCTGCAACGCATTCAAAACGCCTCGGCCCGCCTCATCCTCGACATACCCCGCAGCAGCCACATCTCCGCACACCTGAGACACCTGCATTGGCTCCCTGTCAGCAAAAGGATCACCTTCCGACTTCTCACCCACGCACACAAAGCTCTCTACGACAAGGGACCGGAATACCTCAACAGACGCCTCAGCTTCTACGTCCCCACCCGCCTCCTCCGCTCCTCTGGCCTCGCACTCGCTGCTGTCCCTCGCATCCGCCGCTCCACGGCGGGTGGGAGATCTTTCTCCTTCCTGGCGGCCAAGACCTGGAACTCCCTCCCCACCAGCCTCAGGACCACCCAGGACCACTCCGCTTTCCGGAGACTCCTAAAGACCTGGCTGTTCGAACAGCGATAACCCCCCCTTTTTCCCCTAGCGCCTTGAGACCCGCACGGGTGAGTAGCGCGCTTTATAAATGTTAATGATTTGATTTGATTTGATTTGATCAACAACAATTTCAGCAAATAAATCAATTTTATTTCCTGCTGGTAATGCTGGGCGAAACTTGGACCTAGGTCTTTTTTTAGTTAGGCCTGCTCCTAATGGTATTATCGCCTGTGATTCACTAATCGGCTCTTCCTCTTGCGTGCAATCCAGATTTATTAAAGTCATTAAGGTCTCTTTATCTTGTACCGTTAATTCATAGGTTGGCGTGGTGATACATGTTTTACTAATCAGATTTGCATCTCTGTGAAAGTTTGCCAATTTGATTTTCCGTATGTATTTGTATAAGTCAATCCGTGTCTGTACTAAGTCAATGTCGATGGCAGGACGAAAATTGAGGCCTTTTTTCAATAGGGACTCTTCTTGTGATGACATTACTCTATCAGAGAGATTTATCACATTTAATTCTTGAATAATGTTGCGGTTTTCGCTCTGGTGTTTCTTTGAATTCTCCCTCTGTCCCCTTCTTGTGCGTTTGTTTTTCTTTCGCCCCGTCCTCGTCCTTTTCCACGTCTGCTGCCCTGTTGGTCCTTGGATTGTTGTTGGAGGGCGAGGCGCATTTCGTTTAAAAGTGTCGGATTTGATTCATATGATGTTGCACTTCCATCCTCACTTGCACTGGTGTCACTATGCACAGAAAGAGATTCAATACTTGAATTTTCCGATCTTTGAGATTGTGGCGAATCAAGTTGAGCTCCATGTTTTGCACTCTGGAATGTGCAAGAAAATGTGAATATTTTTCCTTCCGCATAATCCTGTTTTTCTCTCTGAAATTTAAATTGCTTGCACGCTATAACAGTTTCCTCATGTTGCTGTACTTTCAAACCTAGATCATTTTTAATTTTCTTTTCTTCCTCAGTCAGAGTTAGAGAGTCCAAATCTTGTTCAAGATATTTTAGCTCATTTTGAATTTTATCCAATGCTATCTCTGCATGCTTAATAAGAATTTCAACCAAACCTCTCGATGACTCCAAAATATATGTTTCCCATTCTTCCAATAGGGCACTGCTGGCATCTTGGTAACTTGGCATAATTCTTATTCTCAAACCTCTAGGTATGCGTTTTACTTCAATGTATTTTTTCAAAGTCACCACTTCCCACCATTTATTTATTTCCTTCTGATACAATTTCTCCTATTCACATAATTTAGCTTTAACATTTGAAGGGCCTTGACCTGTGCCCCCATTATCAGTTTTGGAATTAGTTGTGATGCCCTTGAAAGCTTCCTGTGCCATTGCCGTTTTTCTGTTCTAGAATCCATTGCATGCTAAATTCAAATTGCTTTAAAGACGTAATCCAAAGAAACATGAGTCTTTCTCTCCTCTTTTATTGCAGTGAGATTCTCCGCGAGGGAAACTATTTGATCAAACATTGTAACCATTTAGTTTCACAGTGCCGCTTTAAAACCATGCCAAGGATAAAACAAACATTTACCGGCTTTTCATTCAAAATATATATGTATATATCCTAAGCCCTAAAATTACCCTTACCCTTTGCCAATTGCAGGGTTTGAAATCTTAAAAGGGCTTTGTACATCTCGCCCCTAATGCTTTGTTATCGATTTATAGCTTTGCTTTGTGACATTCCAGGCTACTAAACAAAAATATAGTATCTGCTAAATAATATACTGGTAATGTTGAACAGTGAAGAGTCATTTAAGTGTAGAGATGCATTTTCTTAAGGGAACTCTCATAAATTTTTTCTCCTTTTTTGCATACTTGGCAGATTGCAGAACTACTAGAACATTTTTATAGTAGCAGGGCCATCTCAAACATGAGGAGCTAAAGCGTTACGCAGGGATGTGGGGTTTGTGCTTATATGTAATGTGGAGTGTACTAGGTAGCATACCATAGAGTATTTTTTGTTTTACATATTTACAATTTGAGCAACAGAGATATACATTTACATACCTAGAAACTCAAGATATTTTTGGTCAAATGTCAAAAGAGTACTTAAAATTGAAGTCCTGGGTTAGAAGATCAATGACTTAGGCAAATCTCCTATTGGAAGTGTACCATCAGATTTTATGCACAAATAGGCTTTTCAGGACTTTAAAAATATTATTATAATTTGAAAAAAGTGGTTTTACAAACCAAATATAATTCACCCACACATTTTCCTGTGTCCAAATTTCCGACATAGACTAGGGGAAGTGAGCTGTCCAAGGATGGGAATGCCTTGAAAGTTTGAGTTCACCCATAAAAGTAGTTGTTTGTAGATATTCACAAACATTTTCGGAACCAATGCCTACTGTGGAGGAATGAAAATACAACCAAAAATGGTGGTAGTAAAGTAGAAAGGGTTGATCCATGGGTAAGTACTTTTCGTAGAGAAAAAAACATAAAGATACTGAGTGGAATTGCACCAATGCAGGATATTCCTGCATGTACAATTCTGCACTATGCACAATTACTCATGCGCAGTTCGCAAATACTTCCATGAGCACTCCAGGAAAGTTCAGATTGTCGCAGCATTATGCTGCTGTTGTTTCTATCCATGAGTCTTGGCAGGCGTATAATTTCCATATTGAGGTACTGATGAGAGAGCCACGTGACAGCTAGACAGTACAGGGTCTAGCCGAGAATAGTGTACTTTCCAAGTGAACCAGTTAACCAGTGTTGTCTTAACGAATTTTGTGTCAATGGACAAGACATATTTTGGGGGCCCTTGTTCAGAAAGACTGAATTTTATTACACACTTTCTGCTAATTCAAGCTCATATTATGCCACAAAAAGTTTCTGAAATGGGAGTCAATCAAAAATAGTTGAAGTATGCCTTGCGTGTAGGAAGAAAATGCTTGCTGTTTGTATTGCCACATTAAAACCAATAAAACGTATTTAGAAAAAAATAAATATGCCTTGTATAGGACCCAAAAATCTTAAGATTACCCTGAGCAAATAGAGACAGACCTAAAGGTAGAGGTAGGCAGAGAGAAGGAGAAAGGTTTGGATAGAGAAGAAGACAGAGGTCAGACAGAGAAAGTTGACTTTCCCAAGGTGCTCCTTGAATTACCCATTTTGCTCATGACTTAAAACATCTCTGCAGATAACAATTCACCAACAGGGAGTGGCCGAGTAGAGCAAAGTCTATAAATTCAGTTCTGGCCTAGAATCATGCTAAAACTGTACAAGGTGAGCCAATTGCGTGCAGTCAAAAGCAGAGACGCTCTGTGAGCCCTGCTAAGCCAATTAAAATTCTTGATTGGGACATGAAGTTCTTAACCTCATGGCCTGAAGTATTTGTCAGTGGTGTGACTTCTTCAGACCTCCACACAAGTATGCATCAAGTAGGAACGATTAATGAAAAATGCCTTTGTATAATAAATGATTTACTATACTGTTTGGTTAACTGCTGCCTAAAACAATGTCTAAATTAATCTAAGTTTCATTTACATTGTGTGGGACGCTTCACACTACGGACTCAGATGTGGAAATTTAACCATTATATAATTTCAGGATTATTAGATATAGCAGCATGAGATCGATAGGTAGGATTTACACAACTGTGTTGGCCAAAAGTGTGATTGCATTGGGACATCTTCAGTTGTAAGCATCTAGAAATACTTAAGTAGAGGGAGTAAATCAGATAGGATTAGGGAAATGCCAGCAATGTGGTGGTTGAGACATGTGTGTGAGATGGGCCTGACATCTATCAGGCCGACTAAAACACTTAACTTATTCTTGTAGTAATTTTTTACATAATACAAAACAAAATCATGAAGAGAAAAGCGACTTATGCTCAAATCTTGTTCCTTTGAAAGAAAATGTAACTTTGCCGAATATAACCTAAGCTCCATCCATGTCTTTGGAAAAGAATAGGCAAGCCCAGATAGTTGTTATTGCAGGCTCCAAGGCCTAAGATAAAGGATGCTGGGAATTACTAAAGTGATATTCTAATGATAAAACCGTCCTGGTGGAGTCCTTAAGAATTAACATTGAGGA
Organism: Pleurodeles waltl; assembly: GCF_031143425.1. NCBI lineage: Eukaryota > Metazoa > Chordata > Amphibia > Caudata > Salamandridae > Pleurodeles > Pleurodeles waltl. The sequence goes on from NC_090448.1 coordinate 94,796,953, forward strand.
TACCAATAAATGAATGGACCACATTTCAAATTCTTTAATCCTAAGAGCAAGAGTTCTTAATGTATGGGCTTGTAGCATTTCTTTGTACAGCTTAGCATGAAGTAGCTCTAATTATTGAGCATGTTAATCACAACTCCCAGCACAATCATGCATACAATATGACTCCAAGTCATTTAAAAGTCGAAACGTTAGTTATCAGTACAGCAGGGCCACTCCACTCGTGTACATGGCCCCACAACAGTACACACCAAACAACTCTACAGCATTGTTATGCTTCCAAATGCCCTCTAGTTGTCTAAGTGGTTGTCGCTTTAATGGCTCTCCCAGCTCAAATTATACTTACATCTCTTCCTACACCAACAGTACATATTAGACCACAGCTTCCCAAACTTTTTTTAAACCACAGCCTAATTTTTAGAACAACAAACTTTTGTGACTCACCTAGTCATTTACAGACAGCACATTTTCCATTGAAATGACCAATAAATTTGCACAGACATAAAGTTTTACTGATAAAACTATACTGCACACAAATGATAATGTCTGGGAATTGGGTTTGAGTGAATAATTATCATTTGTGAATCACCAAGTAAAATGTCCTGATTTGTTTTGATGCTATTAAAGTTTTTGCTTCCATCTTACTTCAGAATTACAAAACAAAATGTGCTTCATTTTTGCGTTCCTAACAGTGGAATGTGTATGTTTCATTTACCGGTATTTGCATTGTTTTTCGTCTATGCAAAAAACATGACAGTCCTACATCCTTTCCTTTCACACTTCCCATACTCCAGCAAGACTGTCACATAATTCACTTTATTTTTCTTTCTCTGACTGCAAAGTGAGAGAGATTTGTAAATGCCAATCCCACTGTTAAAAATAAGCAGCTGTGTCTCTGTAGACATAGCCTGACACTTGACCTCTGTGTTTGAAGTACAGCAACTGTGACAAGATAAATACAGAATTTAAGGCATATTTTTTACTGCTTGGACTTTTGCGACCCACCAAAAATAGGCTTGCGACCCACAATTTGGAAAACACTGAATTAGACACAAAAACTGAAACCATCACCGACACAACATGACTCTAAGCCATGGTGCTGTGACTATGCATTTGCCACCTCAGTGGTTCATTCCCTCATGTCATTCTAACACAACTACGGTCTCTCCGTCATCTACTTAACAACCATCCTAGCAAGTTCACTTACTACCACACACATAGAATGACATCAAAGCCAGATAATGAGCAAAGATGCCCCAAAACCTCTGTCTAAGTTGAACAATGGACAACCGTACATACTAGCAAAACAAAATAAATGGCGATGTCCTTCCGCCCTCATCAGGACACAAAGTTTCATAAGCATCTTCAAAGAGCTAGCCAGCCACTATCCAATATGAGCCATTGGTAAACAATTATTTTGTCTATTAAAAGATTGCCAACCACTATGCAACACAATTCACCTCAAAACAATATGAAGCACTACAAAATGAAATATGAACATACCTCTTAAGTTCCAGTCAAGTGGAAACCTAGAACCATATGGGGCACCAAGATACTGAACATGCTTTGGGACTATACAAATAGTGGGATTCTGTTACACAAATGCAGCTATCGTAACATAGAAATCAATGCATGCCACAAACAAACAATGAGGCATTGCCACCTAATTGATGAGGTAATGATTTTGCCTCGTGTGATTTTTACATTTATTGCAAAAGGAATAAATATTTATTTTAAAACATGAATCAGTGTCACCTCATTTGTTTTACCAGGAGTTTACAAAGGATTGTGTCAAACTTGACTCAAAGCAAAGCAATTTGGCTCCACACTGTCCGGAAACCTCTGAGCACAATGGCCGGCAATGTTCTCGTGCACTGTGGTGCACTTAAAGGCATTTCAGGGCTCCTGTGACTGGCTATACATGTAGTGGTAAGTACAGGTGCTTCCCGGTAGAGTTTCAGTGGTGCACAGCTGATACTCCTGAGCAGGATTGCTATACTTTTATTGGGACAACATCAGAATGTAGCTACAGGTATTCTGTACATTTAATAAGATTGTAGCAGAACTTCCAGCAGGGCTGCAATAAATCTGATTGAATGTTACTGGTGCTTCTCAGAAGCATGTCTATATGTTTAATGGTCAAGTACTAGACCTTCCCACCAAGGTTGGCATACTTTTAGGTCAACTGTAATGATAATTGGTATAAAATGTAGCAAAGAGGACATCATATGAATGCCAGAACTCCTGTTTTACATGTAAGAGGTCAGAGGTGGTGCGATGCACAATTGTCTGGTGTACAATCCAGAAGTCCATCAGTTTTTGTAATTTTCAGGGCCAAGAGTCCCGGTTGACTATCAAACGATTAAAAACTGAAGGACTAGAAGACGTTACGAGGAGTGAGGGGGACGGGGCCGCCAGCCGACAAGGCGATCAGTGTGGCTTTCTTGGCGGCTTATAGCTCGTTTTCCGCTACATTATAGCCACGTTGGAGTAATTGGAGGTCGTGGTTGTGACTCCCCCCCCCGGTCTCCATACGCCGGCTGTTACGGCCGGTGCCACTCAGCACTGCATGGCCTTGAGGTGAGGTCACTTCAGCCGCGTGGTTCGGAGTTGTGCCACTATTAAGGTTAGCCCCTGCTGCTACTGTTTCTCTGCGGCCCCTCTTTTGCAATTTGGGTGACGCCCCCCAGACGCCCCTAGATGCCCCTGGCACACGGACTCTGAGGACTCTGCTGTGTATTTAACAGATAGCCAGCACTCTCCAGTTGTAGCAGGAGGAGTAAAAGAGGAATATAAGAGTGCCAAGAAGAGGCAAGTGGACCGGGTGAGGACAAAGCAGGCCAGGAATTTTTCATGGTACTGCTGGGTCTGCAAAGTTTAGGGCTGGCCAAAGGGTGATGCAAGTGTCAGGTATTAGGTGCGGTGCCTTAGAGACGTCCAGGCTAGGCCCAGGTGCAGCTTCTGGGGGCGTTTACCCACCTGACTCGCCATTACCCAAGTACAGGCCAGTGCAGCGCTCCTGAAAATTTTAAAATGTACTTCTTTGGATTGGAAATTTAATCCTGAGGGAAAAAGAACTCCTGAAGAAGAGAGGCGTGAATGTATTTCTAGTTATTTTGCCCCACCTGCCCTGGTGTTTGATTGGTCAGTCATTTTGAGCCGCCTTGGGGATTCCAGCACATACAATTTAGGAGACGTTAATAATAAAGAGACGGAGCCCCCAGAGTGTGAAGTTTTAAAAGATACCAAAATTAATTATGACTGTAAGAAAGCAGAGATCAAGTTGTTTGCTTCAGGCAAGAGCTTGTGCAAAGGCTAAATCAAATCCTCTCTGGAATAAAGATGCCTCTTAGATGATGCTGAAAGGGAAAAATCAGTTATTCAGCTTGTGGGAAAAGGATAAACCACTGAAAGAGGAGCCGAACTCAATTGTGGAACTGTATGGGGGTGGTCTAATGTTAATGATAATTTGTATCCCACTGATTCTGTGGAGTCTGGTTGAAAGGGGTAAAAGTCGCCCACACTGCAGAAGGATACTATACAGTGTGCTGGGGGTATTTCCAATGTATCCCGTATTGGTTTATCCCCTTCACTATGACGGTAAATGATAATCCCCATATAATCCCGCAAGAAGATCTTTGCCCTCCTATATTGCCATATGCTCAGGAGGATTTTACTTTACCAGATTTGGATATAGATTTATGTAGAAGATACGGTTTACAAGATAATAAAAACGTTAAGACTGTAGGTACACCTTCTGTGATGGCTCCCACAGGATTGTAGCTTTACAGTAGCACTCCTTCAGATATTTCTTGCATTGAGATCTCATCTCTCTTTAACCCCTGATCTCAATGTAAGTGGTATTCAACCTTGTCACCTTCCTGAAGAAGAGGTAGAAGTATCAGCTTCTTTAATGTGTCTGGAAAGGCTTTTGTTAGAAACATTTGTTGGTGGTTCCAATTGTGTTCTCAACACTGTAACAAAAATATTAGGGGATCTGGTGAGCAATAAAAAGAAAACAAGATTTAGACCCTGGTGTATTAGTGGAAATAGAAGGGGCCTTGATCCTAAGTATGGAAAATAATCAGAAAGCTGTTGGTTGTCAAATGGATTTTTGCTCTCTAACTGGTAAACCTCAATGTAAGAAGCCTACCAAGAACGCTTCCCATATTGAGAGCCCAGTAGATTCTATAACATTCATTTTTAATACTACCACTAATATGAAGACATGCACAGTATTGAACAGGATGTGTTTCCAATTTTCAAATCTCGGTCTAGACTGGAAGTAAGTGATGGTGAATCAGAGGCTCTATGGGAAAAGGCTGGGGAGAGGAAGGAAAAGTGAAGAAGGAAGAAGAAAAAACCTCTCCGCAGATGTGCTAAAAAGAGTCGGAGGAGGTTACGTTTTAGAGCAGGTATCGATGTCATACGGAGTGCAGAAGGTATAACACGATCTCTGCAAGTAACTCATCAAGCCATGGATCATGATCAAGGTCCTGCTAATGTAATGGCTGAGGGTCCTGTAGTAGTGTTAGCTGCAGATTATGGGACATCTCTGTGTCATACACCACCTTCACTGATTCCAATGGCTGTTCCTTTCCCAGATACAGGTATAAAGATGGGTATAAAGAGGGGCCTCCAGGTGCGAGGAGGGTTAGATCCTCTATGGTGTAATGTGGATACTTTTAGGTTGGACTTTATTCCCCTGTTTGGTGTAGATTTCATTTTAACTAGGGGTTTGTTGCTTAAATGCTTTTATGAGATTGCGAATTTAAAGCTTATCCAAGGTAGCAGTATTAATTTGGTTTCTCTTATACCCCTTGAAGCTGGTTTTAAATCATGGGTAACCTTTTATTCTAAATTTACGGCAAATTTGGTATTAAGATTTTCTGAATGCTTGCAATGTAGGTTGTAATTTCAATATTAGAAGAGAGTGGGTTGTGTGCTGCGAATAAAAGGCCTTCGTCTCACCCAGACTCTCATTTTTTGTGGGAGGTCTGTGCCTGATTTGGGGGAGGGGGGGGATACAAATCCATCTAGATAAACATGGTAGACAAGTGTCCATTAGAGAATCCCCTGCATTTCCCGCCCAAGGAACTTTTAAAGATGATCCCCCTCAAATGGAACTGGTTACCTGGTGTATTATCCAGTGTCTCCCAGAGTAGTTACCTGCAAAGGCCTTTCTACTAGCAATGAGCTAAAAATTATATCTTGAAATGCTGCCGGAATAAAGAACAGTAAGGGAAAGATGTATTACTTGAGCTTGTTAGAGGTCAATGGTGTTTGTCTCCAGGAGACTTGGCGTACTGAGGAACTGGTTTGTGGTGATTACATTATTTTAGATTGTAAAGCAGCCCCCGCCAAGGAGGGGACATGTGAAGGGAGGAGTGGCATGCCTTTTGTCCAGTACAATTCAGTGGAGACATGAATGCTACAAAGATCTAGGTAATCTATTCATGGCAGTAACCTTGTTTCATCTTGGTGGAAATCAGAGACCTCTTCTGCTATTGTTGATAAATGTTTATATTCCTCCTGAGGCCTCTTATTATGTTCTCTTAAGTGATGTTTTTTCTTACATTAGTAAAGATCCCGATAAGGAACCCTCCCCACATATAATTATGGTTGGGGACTTGAACTGTAAAATATCAAATTATACCTTAGACCACTGCAGGAGATAGAAAAGGAGGAAGCTATGCAGCTACCTGCAGCCCTTTTTCCTTTTTCCAAAATAAGAACTAATAAGAGAGAGAACACTTTAGCAGCCCGGCTGAAAAAGGTAGATGGTCTCATAGTGAATGGGAGGTTGCCCTCTGATTCCCCCACAACATATACACATAAAACACTAAGGAGGGCGTCAATATTGGATTATGTGGTGCTAGGAAGTGCCTCCTTCTTTTTTTGGGTGATTAAAAGGTCACTGGCTCCCTTCTTAGTGATCATAATCTCCTCAGTCTCTCTGTAAATTTGAATACACTTTCTACTGGCTCTTGGAGGTGTGATGGGCAGGCTGCTAGGATTAATAGGAAAGCAGGGAGAACTCACTGGGGTTTTAAGTAAAACATAGGCCTCAGAGGCACTCTAGGGGGCACCCTTGACAAGTTGTCTGGTTGGATTGGGAAAGAAATAGAAAGATGTAATACTTTTATGCAGCAGTTAGTTAAAGTTGTTGAACAAGCGAATCCAGGGGAGGGATCGAAGGGGATTCCCCAGCCCTTCCTCCTGCTAAATAGAGAAATAAATGCTCTGATCAGGGAGCAATATCTGGATTATGTCGCTGAAAGATGTACTAAGGTGCAGTTATTAAAAAGGAGGAGGAGTCGGTTGAAGGCGTGCTTAAAAAAAAGAAGTGGGGGATAGATTTTGGATAAAACTTAGGTAAACGGTATTGAAATGCTAGATTTTTGGGGCACTTGTAGGGGAGGGTTGTGGAACAAGAGCCAGATCCGTCCCTATTGCCATTGAAGAATTGAGATGGGTTAATTTTATCCAGGGTCTCTATGCGGCTAATGAGAGAATCGCAAAGAGGTTTAGAGTAAAGGAAGATTGTACCTTGTATGGTCCGTCATCACATAAAGAGATAGAACTCGTAATTAGGGGAATGCGCTCTTCGGCGGTAATGGGCCCTGATGAAATTCTAATTACCATTATAAAACAAAATGGACCACTCTGGAGTAAACATTTTTGCCTAGTGTTTAGAAGTTTGCCATGAGACAGAACCCCCCCCCCCCCATAAGGGGTGTGTCATAGTACCACTCTTTAAGAAGGGAGACCGTAATCTATCAGAAAATTATTGTCAGGTTGCTTTTCTTGATGCAGTGGGTAAAGCCTTTGCTAAATGCTTGCTGACTCAGATTAATCAATGGGTGGAAGGTCATAAAATTATCCCAATGGAGCAAACTGGGTTTAGGAGTAAGCTTGGAACGATCGATAATATGACTGCCTTTCAGGTAATAAATAAAAAATGTGCTAAAGTTAGAGGGGGAATCGTATATATGGCTTTTATAGACTTTTTCACAGCATTTAATACCGTAGATCATCTTTTGCTGTGGAATAAGCTTTTTAGACTGGGTGTGCTGGGTTACCTTTTAGAGTTAGTCTGTGTTCTCCATACTGATACTTGGTGTAGAGCCCTCCTGGGTGGGAACAGGGGTTTATCACAAGCAATCCCTACTCTAAATGGGTTAAAACAAGGGTGTTTGCTTGCCCCCCCTCTTTTCCCTATATATTTCTGACCTCCCTGATCATTTTGCTTGGAGTGAGTATTTTGCTCCGATAGTTGGGGGAAAGCCCATTGTGTGCTTATTGTATGCAGACGGCATCGTTTTTTTGGATCTTACACCGAAAGGTTTAAATAGCCGTCTGCAAGCATTACAACAATTTGCTGAGGCACATCATCTAAAGAGTAATGTATTCAAAAGCAAAGTCATGTGCGTCTACTGGAGGAAAAAACTGAAATATGGGAATTTTGCGTGGTCTCTGGGTGGTCAAAAATTGGAAATTGTAAAATCATATACCTTTTTAGGGAAGACAGTGTGTGGAAATTTAAGTGACAAAGCCCATATGGAATATAATATGACTAAAGTCGTCTCCCAGGCTAAATGTTTGGGGTCTCTTTATAGGGCCAATGGAAGAAGGCATTTTGCACGTTTTTGGAGGTCTAGTGAGTCAAGATTCATGCCTCTTTATTGTATGGCACAGAATTGATTGATGTTTTGAAAGGGGGTTTTCAAAAATAGAATGGAAGGTTGAGTCCTAAGAAGCTTGGCCTCAGTTAATCCATCTCTCTCTGGCAGCTTTAAGGTTAGAATGTGGGCTGAGAAGTGTTTTTGTGCAGGGACTTGCAGCTGTGGTGTGCTGGATTGTGTGTGTAGCAAAGAACTATTATGGATCACTAAGGTGCTGGTTAAGAAAATACATTTTAGATGGCCCAAAAGGAAACTTATGAATCTATAGAAAATTTGTGGCAGCAGCAAATTTGCTGCAATTTGATCCTTCTTTGATCTTTACTTTGACTATGCAGCAATTAAAAGCTAGCTTAAAACAAGCCACTTGGGCTTTGAGCTTTTGAATGGATAGCGGGGCCTGTATCTTAAAGAGGGGCCACCATCCAGCTATTGCCTCCTGTTTAATAAATAAAGCACAGACTTATATTTCTTGGAATCTGCCACCTGGAGTGCGATGTTTTTGGTTACTTTTGAGGCAGGGTATGCTCCCTCTAAACCCCTTCTAGCCAAATAGTATGGTTCTTCAGCAGTTTGTAATTTGTGTGAAAATGCCCTTCAAGATCTCAATCATTTCCTATTTGTTCATTTTCCTATTTATTTATTTATTTATTTATTTTATGTGTTTGGCAAATTTACATCGCACTCATGCATGGTAAGGTATAGAAATGCTCTGCAATATTACACAAACATTGATAATACCGTCTCACTTGGAAAAAAGAACTGGAAGAAATAAGCACAGTCCTAGCAATTAGGAATAAATGAGGTTATAAATGTACAGCAAGAAATAAATCCGGGTGAGATAGGAGGGATAAATATCAGCAGGCAGTGGGAGAGAACTAAGGGCCAGATGTAGCAAAGGGTTTTTCCCATTCTGTGTCAATGGGAAAATGTGTTCGTACATATGGCCCTAAGAACCAAACAGAACTCAGGCAAAAGGATAGGTACATGTGAAACTGAACTCAGGCAAAAGGATAGGTACATGTGAAAGTTTAAAGAATAGTGTGGGTAGGGAGAGGGAGAAGGATCAAAAGGGCCAGGAGTCCTAGTAGGAGGAGGAGAAGACTTAGGGCAACAAGAGACTACCGTCAAAGTCAAAATAAAAGGCAGAGGCACACAGCATGTAGTCATGCAGGGCTTAAGGAGAAACCAGTAGAGGTGCGGTAGCCAACCAAAGACAAGCAAAAGACTGCACATGTAGGGCGGAAATGGGCAAGGTAAGAACCCATGAGTTGTGAGAGGTTAAAAGGAAAGAGCGAGACAGAGTGAGGAGGATAGATAGAGGATCTCAGGTGGAAGAATGCAAGGAATGAGGACAATCGCAGAGAGTCAAAAAGAACATAGATGTTGTCGGAATAAGAAGAGTGAGGGCTTAGTTCTGAGGATCACTAATTGTGAGTTTCATAGTAGAGATGCTTTTCCTGAAATAGATTGTCGCTTGGCATGAGAGATTCTGAAGCCTGGGCAGAAGATTAGTTTTACTCCCAACACCTCTCGCTCCACCTGACAACGTGATCTGGTTACAAAGGGAGGAAGTGTGATTAACAGTGCTGCACATACAATATAATGTCAATCACCACAAGACTTAAAAGAAGCTTAATGGTAGTTTGTCCTATACTGTGCTGGTTACACTATGTGTATGAGCTTGTGGTCTTCCATCAAGATACGCTGACCTTGGTCTGAGCAGTTGCAGGCTCTCACTAGCTCCAATGGACCTAGATAGCTTTCACAAAAGTAAGTAGGATTGAGGACCAGATGTCCTGCTGATATATGGGTCAAGGTGGGGAGCACGTCAGTGTGAAAGACAATGTCCTTGAGCCTTGTGTGGTATTCGTTTTCTGGCCCAATACAGGCAACACCTCTACTCCACCTCTGGAGCCCATTCAGAGCATGTTTTAGCCCACCTTAGGCATATTGATGACCATTCTTGGCATAGTGAAAACATTTCTGACATGATAGGACTCACACGTGGCATCATAGGGTAATTCTAGGATCTTTGTGGGCATTTCTGGCACAATGATTCCCATCTCTGGCGTGCTGGTAACCATTCTTGGCGGTCCGGGGGCATTCCTCGCCTATGGTGATCGTACTGGCATAATGGGGCCTGCCCCCTGGCAAAACGCTTGCCGCACAATACATTTTGGTGGAACTTTGTCACTATGGAGCCCACGTCTAACATAAAGGTATCCCAATGACATACATGCAGCATTTGTGATTTGATTCTGAACAGTGTAGATCGTTGACATCTGTGGTATTGGAGGATGATGATGATACGTGGGCAGGTATGGAAGAATGCGTTCATATATTGCAGCTGTACATGGGAGTACATGAGTGTGAATATAAGCTGTTTCTTTGTGACTAAGCATATTTACTGTGTGTTTTGTGGCAAAAATATTGCTTTCATGAAATTACAATTATATATTTTCTGCAGTAACATTTTATTTATACGTATGAAAATGTTTGTGTTTGATAGCAGCAGTTGTTAGAAACTAGAAGGCTCAGAATGCTATTCTTGAAGCATACAACATCTTCAAATCCAACCTTGCCTCTACCCTGATTCCACAAACTCCTCTCAGTTACCTTCTTCACACAAATCCAACGCCCACGTATTCACACTTACAATGCACATTTAATAATAGACCTAAAACAGAAACAGAGCTTTCAAAAGAGCATGACCTAACCGTTACTTTGCCCATTTCAATATGGAAACAGATTTGGATAAAAATCAGAAAATCCTCCACAGGATCAAACAATGCAAAAGATTTGCACATAAATAATATGCTAATTTCCACCCTGCAATAAAATCAATCCAGATATTCCAGACTCGTTCAGTGCAACATGATGATCTAAAACATTTATTTTTCACACGCCCTTCCATCTCTACTTTTTCATCACAAATTTTGAAACAAATAAATGCCATCTTTAATTTCAATGTCTAATATGTTTTTAAGAAGTGTATCCAATGACTGGGCAGAAGTAACATTGAATGTAAAAATATTAGACTTATTATTAGCAGTTGCTTTTCAGCAAATAACACAAGACTGAAACTGTACTCAACTCCCATCTAAAGCAACGTGGTATGCAGTTTACCATAATCATAGAGTGGACACAGCATATATTCATCCTATATCACTTGTTTTAAGATGATAGGACTTCTGGAACCCAGTTACCTACTTTCTAAAATCTGCCAAAACATTGTTTGCCCCATCACCTACTACGCAAGAAGTTCTTGATCCTCCATGACTTCCCATCTCTGATAATATTACATTTCTCATAATGTATCCTACTCTGTATGCATTTTTACTTTTTCTGTGTATTATTATCAGAGTAAATTGTGCATGAACCATGTACACCCCTTCTTTTCTTCCTTCCATTGTATATTTGTACTGATTTTCATAATCTAATGTTTCAGACTGTATCTTATTTATCAAAATAAACGTACACTTTCAAAACTTAAAACAAAAGAAAATAGAAGGCTGGTGTTTTGGGCCAAAATCACTATATTCACAAATGTACTTAACCCCTTAGCTGCCGCCCCGCCCAGTGCTGAGCCCTTTTTTGGCTATTTGTGGTAGTTCACGCTTAAGCCTTTGTAACTTTTTGTCCAAATAAGCTATCCACGCCAAATCTGTGTCCCTTTTTTCCAACATCCTAGGGATTCTAAAGGTATCCAGAGTTTGTGGGTTCCGCTGGAGGAGACCAGGAAATTAGCCAAAATACAGCTTGTTTTTCCCATGAAAATGGCATCAACAAAGGGTTTGCCATGCTAAAATCATCATCTTCCCAGATTTCAGGAACAGGCAGACTTGAATCTGAAAAAACAATTTTTTTAACACAATTTTGGCATTTTACTGGGACATACCCCATTTTTACTATTGTTTGTGCTTTCAGCCTCCTTCCAGTTAGTGACAGAAATGGGTGTGAAATCAATGCTGGATCCCGGATAGCTAAACCTTTCTGAAAAGTAGACAAAGTTCTGAATTCAGCAAGGGGTCATTTGTGTAGCTCCTTTAAGGTTTTTCTACAGAAAGTAACAGCAAAAAAAAATTAAAAAATGAAATTGAGGTAAAAAAAGAGCCATTTCTTTCCACGTTTTCTTCCATAACTTTTTCCACCTCTGGCAGATTTTTGAAAGCAATATATCATTACATCTGCTGGACTCTTCTGGTTGCGGGGATATATAGGGCTTGTAGGCTCATCAAAAACCATGGGTACCCGGAGCCAATAATTGAGCTGCTCCTTGCAATGGGTTTTTATTGAATACCGGGTATACAGCAATTCATTTGGTGAAATATAAAGAGTTAAAAATAGGTATCAAGGAAACCTTTGTATTTACTCAATGTGCACAAGATAAGGTGTTGAGAAGCAGTGGTTATTTGCACATTTCTGAATTCCGGGGTCACTATACTAGCATGTGACTTACAGGGCATTTCTCAAATAGACTTCTTTTTTACCCACTGTCTTACATTTGGAAGGAAAAAATTTAGAGAAAGACAAGGGGCAATAACACTTGTTCTTCTATTCTGTGTTACCCCAAGTCTCTCGATAAAAATGGCACCTCACTTGTGTGAGTAGGCCTACTGCCTGCAACAGGAAATGCAACATGGGCACATCACATTTTTACATTGAAATGTGCCTAGCTGTGGATTCTGGCCTCTAGCTCAGTCAGCACCTAGGGAGACCTACCAAACCTGTGCATTTTTTTTAAACTAAACACCTAGGGGAATCCAGGATGGGGTGGCCTGTGCGGCTTTCACCAGGTTCTGTTACCCAGAATCCTTTACAAACTTCAAAATGTGGCAAAAAAACACTTTTCCCTCAGATTTCGGTGCTGAAAATTTCTGGAATCTGAGGGGAGCCACAAACTTCCTTCCACCCAGCAATCCCCCAAGTCTCCCGATAAAAATGGTCCCTCACATGTATGAGTAAGCCTAGTGCCTGCGACAGGAAATGCCCCAAAACAAAAAGTGGACACATCACATTTTCCCAAAGAAAACTGACGTGTTTTTTGTAAAGTGCCTAGCTAAGGTCTTTGGCCTCTAGCTCAGCGGCACATAGGGAGACGTACCAAACTTGCACATTTTTTTAAAACTAGACACCTAGGGGAATCCAGGATGGGGTGACCTGTGGGGCTCTCACCAGGTTCTGTTACCCAGAATCCTTTGCACACTCCAAAATATGGCAAAAAAACACTTTTCCCTCAGATTTCTGTGCTGAAAAGTTCTGGAATCTGAGAGGAGCCACAAACTTCCTTCCACCCAGTAGTCCCCCAAGTCTCCCAATAAAAATGGTACCTCACTTGTGTGGGTAGGCCTAGTGCCTGCGACAGGAAATGCCCCAAAACAGAATGTGGACACATCACATTTTCCCAAAGAAAACTGATGTGTTTTTTGCAAAGTGCCAAGCTGAGGTCTTTGGCCTCTAGCTCAGCCGACACCTAGGGGAACCTAGCAAACCTATACATTTTTTTAAACTAGACATCTAGAGGAATTCAGAATGGGGTGACTTGTGGGGATCTCACCTGGTTCTGTTACCCAGAGTCCTTTGCAAACCTCAAAATTTGTAAAAGAAAAAAAAACACTTTTTATTCACATTTCAGTGATGGAAAGTTCTGGAATCTGAGAGGAGCCACAAATTTCCTTCCACTCAGCATTACCCGAAGTCTCCCGATAAAAATGGTACATCACTTGTGTTGGTAGGCCTAGTGCCCGCGAGAGGAAATGCCTCAAAATGCAACATAGACACTTTAAATTTTTACATTGAAAACTGACGTGTTTTGGGGAAAGTGCCTGGCTATGGATTTTGGTCTCTAGCTCGGCCAGTACCTGGAAAAAACTACTAAACCTGTGCATTTCTGAAAACTGGACACCTAGGGGAACCCAGGATGGGGTAACTTGTGGTACTCTCACCGGGTTCTGTTACCCAGAATCCTTTGCAAACCTCAACATTTTGCATAAAAACACTTTTCCTCACATTTCGGTGATGGGAAGTTCTGGAATCTGAGAGGATCCACAAACGTCCTTCCACCCAGCATTCCCCCAAGTCTCCCAATAAAAATGGTACCTCACCTGTGTGGGTAGTCCTAGTGCCTGTGACAGGAAATACCCCAAAACACAACGTGGACACATCACATTTTCCCAAAGAAAACTGACGTGTTTTTTGCAAAGTGCCTAGCTGAGGTCTTTGGCCTCTAGCTCAGCCGGCACCTAGGGAGACCTACCAAACCTGTGCATTTTTTCAAACTAGACACCTAGAGGAATCCAGGATGGAGTGACCTGTGGGGCTCTCACCAGGTTCTGTTACCCAGAATCCTTTGCAAACTTCAAAATGTGGCAAAAAACACTTTTCCCTCAGATTTCGGTGCTGACAATTTCTGGAATCTGAGAGGAGCCACAAACTTCCTTCCACCCAGCAATCCCCCAAGTCTCCCGATAAAAATGGTCCCTTACTTGTATGGGTAAGCCTAGTGCCTGCGGCAGGAAATGCCCCAAAACAAAAAGTGGACACATCACATTTTCCCAAAGAAAACTGACGTGTTTTTTGTAAAGTGCCTAGCTAAGGTCTTTGGCCTCTAGCTCAGCCGGCACATAGGGAGACCTACCAAACTTGCACATTTTTTTTAAACTAGACACCTAGGGGAATCCAGGATGGGGTGACCTGTGGGGCTCTCACCAGGTTCTGTTACCCAGAATCCTTTGCACACTCCAAAATATGGCAAAAAAACACTTTTCCCTCAGATTTCTGTGCTGAAAAGTTCTGGAATCTGAGAGGAGCCACAAACTTCCTTCCACCCAGTAGTCCCCCAAGTCTCCCAATAAAAATGGTACCTCACTTGTGTGGTAGGCCTAGTGCCTGCAACAGGAAATGCCCCAAAACAGAATGTGGACACATCACATTTTCCCAAAGAAAACTGATGTGTTTTTTGCAAAGCGCCAAGCTGAGGTCTTTGGCCTCTAGCTCAGCCGGCACCTAGGGAAACCTAGCAAACCTATACATTTTTTTAAACTAGACATCTAGAGGAATTCAGAATGGGGTGACTTGTGGGGATCTCACCTGGTTCTGTTACCCAGAGTCCTTTGCAAACCTCAAAATTTGTAAAAGAAAAAAAAACACTTTTTATTCACATTTCAGTGATGGAAAGTTCTGGAATCTGAGAGGAGCCACAAATTTCCTTCCACTCAGCATTACCCGAAGTCTCCCGATAAAAATGGTCCCTCACTTGTATGGGTAAGCCTAGTGCCTGCGACAGGAAATGCCCCAAAACAAAAAGTGGACACATCACATTTTCCCAAAGAAAACTGACGTGTTTTTTGTAAAGTGCCTAGCTAAGGTCTTTGGCCTCTAGCTCAGCCGGCACATAGGGAGACCTACCAAACTTGCACATTTTTTTTAAACTAGACACCTAGGGGAATCCAGGATGGGGTGACCTGTGGGGCTCTCACCAGGTTCTGTTACCCAGAATCCTTTGCACACTCCAAAATGTGGCAAAAAAACACTTTTCCCTCAGATTTCTGTGCTGAAAAGTTCTGGAATCTGAGAGGAGCCACAAACTTCCTTCCACTCAGTAGTCCCCCAAGTCTCCCAATACAAATGGTACCTCACTTGTGTGGGTAGGCCTAGTGCCTGCGACAGGAAATGCCTCAAAACAGAATGTGGACACATCACATTTTCCCAAAGAAAACTGATGTGTTTTTTGCAAAGCGCCAAGCTGAGGTCTTTGGCCTCTAGCTCAGCCGGCACCTAGGGAAACCTAGCAAACCTATACATTTTTTTAAACTAGACATCTAGAGGAATTCAGAATGGGGTGACTTGTGGGGATCTCACCTGGTTCTGTTACCCAGAGTCCTTTGCAAACCTCAAAATTTGTAAAAGAAAAAAAAACACTTTTTATTCACATTTCAGTGATGGAAAGTTCTGGAATCTGAGAGGAGCCACAAATTTCCTTCCACTCAGCATTACCCGAAGTCTCCCGATAAAAATGATACATCACTTGTGTTGGTAGGCCTAGTGCCTGCGAGAGGAAATGCCTCAAAATGCAACATAGACACCTTAAATTTTTACATTGAAAACTAACGTGTTTTGGGGAAAGTGCCTGGCTATGGATTTTGGTCTCTAGCTCGGCCAGTACCTGGGAAAAACTACTAAACCTGTGCATTTCTGGAAACTGGACACCTAGGGGAACCCAGGATGGGGTAACTTGTGGTACTCTCACCGGGTTCTGTTACCCAGAATCCTTTGCAAACCTCAACATTTTGCATAAAAACACTTTTCCTCACATTTCGGTGATGGGAAGTTCTGGAATCTGAGAGGATCCACAAACTTCCTTCCACCCAGCATTCCCCCAAGTCTCCCAATAAAAATGGTACCTCACCTGTGTGGGTAGTCCTAGTGCCTGTGATAGGAAATACCCCATAACACAACGTGGACACATCACATTTTCCCAAAGAAAACTGACGTGTTTTTTGCAAAGTGCCTAGCTGAGGTCTTTGGCCTCTAGCTCAGCCGGCACCTAGGGAGACCTACCAAACCTGTGCATTTTTTCAAACTAGACACCTAGAGGAATCCAGGATGGAGTGACCTGTGGGGCTCTCACCAGGTTCTGTTACCCAGAATCCTTTGCAAACTTCAAAATGTGGCAAGAAACACTTTTCCCTCAGATTTCGGTGCTGACAATTTCTGGAATCTGAGAGGAGCCACAAACTTCCTTCCACCCAGCAATCCTCCAAGTCTCCCGATAAAAATGGTCCCTCACTTGTATGGGTAAGCCTAGTGCCTGCGGCAGGAAATGCCCCAAAACAAAAAGTGGACACATCACATTTTCCCAAAGAAAACTGACGTGTTTTTTGTAAAGTGCCTAGCTAAGGTCTTTGGCCTCTAGCTCAGCCAGCACATAGGGAGACCTACCAAACTTGCACATTTTTTTTAAACTAGACACCTAGGGGAATCCAGGATGGGGTGACCTGTGGGGCTCTCACCAGGTTCTGTTACCCAGAATCCTTTGCACACTCCAAAATATGGCAAAAAAACACTTTTCCCTCAGATTTCTGTGCTGAAAAGTTCTGGAATCTGAGAGGAGCCACAAACTTCCTTCCACCCAGTAGTCCCCCAAGTCTCCCAATAAAAATGGTATCTCACTTGTGTGGGTAGGCCTAGTGCCTGCGACAGGAAATGCCCCAAAACAGAATGTGGACACATCACATTTTGCCCAAAGAAAACTGATGTGTTTTTTGCAAAGCGCCAAGCTGAGGTCTTTGGCCTCTAGCTCAGCCGGCACCTAGGGAAACCTAGCAAACGTATGCATTTCTTAAAACTATACATCTAGAGGAATTCAGAATGGGGTGACTTGTGGAGATCTCATCTGGTTCTGTTAGCCAGAATCCTTTGCAAACCTCAAAATTTGTAAAAAAAAAAAACACTTTTTCCTCACATTTCGGTGATGGAAAGTTCTGGAATCTGAGAGGAGCCACACATTTCCTTCCACCCTGCAATACCCCAAGTCTGCCGATAAAAATGGTACCTCACTTATGTTGGTAGGCCTAGTGCCCGCAACAGGAAATGCCTCAAAATGCAACATGGACACTTTAAATTTTTACATTGAAAATTGACGTGTTTTTTGGAAAGTGCCTGGCTATGGATTTTGGTCTCTAGCTCAGCCGGTACCTAAGAAAACCTACTAAACCTGTGCATTTCTGAAAACTAGACACCTTAGGGAACCCAAGATGGGGTAACTTGTGGTGCTCTCACCATGTTCTGTTACCCAGACTCCTTTGCAAACCTCAACATTTCGCAAAAAAACACCTTTTCCTTACATTTCGGTGATGGAAAGTTCTGGACTCTGAGAGGAGCCACAAATTTCCTTTCACCCAGCATTCCCCCAAGTCTCCCAATAAAAATGGTACCTCACTTGTGTGGGTAGGCCTAGTGCCTGGTTCAGGAGTGGTTAATACAACGGATTTGATTTGATTTGATTCAATGATAGTCCTTAGATGACGGCAACTGTTGACCCTGGGGTGATCCATTCCTGACGCAGACACTAAGTACAGGCACTCAAGTGGGGTAGCGCTTTTATCAGGACAGGTGGGCAAACACTGGGTGGTAGGCATTTTGTGGATCCAAGCATATTCCCGTAGTTTGTCTGACTGAAATGCAAGAAAAACATAGAATTTGTATTCAACATTTCTCCTTTGCAGGGTATTCTGGGGAGGAAAACTTTGGGGAATCCACAAAAGTCACACATTAGTGGACTCCCCCGGGTGTCTAGTTTCCAGAAATGTCTGGGTTTGGTAGGTTTCCCGATACGGCCACTGAGTCTGATACAAAAAACGCAGGTGCCTGCATTACAAAACCAGGTTATTTTTTTGATAGATAATTTTGATGTCTCCACAATACGATTTGGGTGGTGGAATTTGTGGCTGAACTAAAATGGGGAGCTCCAAAGAGAGCACTCTCTCTGTGTTTGCCGCCACATGCACCTGCTCTCAGGGTTAGGCTAACCCGCTGTCTGTCCCGCTGCACAGACTGTGCTTGCGAAGGGACAGCAGTACTGTCCTCATCACCTCCCTCAGAACCACTGGAAGAGGAGTTTTCAGAAAAATCACTCCCAGAGTCTGCGCCATTGTCCTATCCCTCAGATGCTGTCTCAGTATCTGCTATCTCAGTCTCTGATCCTATGTCAGAGCTGTCCTCTATAACCCGAGTTAGGGCTTGAGCAGCAGTCATGCGACGAGAGGAGACACCATCTCTGCTACTGGCTAAACTCTCGCTCTAAAACACTAGCCTACGTAGACAGTCACTAAATTGCTGGTGGGTGTGTGTGTGTGATGCATGCAACAGTACAGGTCAGTCACCTTACCTTTGCTTCTTCCCTCAATCAGCACGTTCTCTCAAGGCACTCACAAAAACAAAGAAGACACACTATTACTTCACCTTGGGCCAGATTTACGAAATTCCGGCATTGCGGCTCGCAAATTGCGAGTCTGAGCGACTCGCAATTTGCAAGTTGCAATGCCGGATGCAGGATGGTGTCCCTGACACCATCTGCGAGTCGCAATGGGGTTGCAAAGGCCCACCTCATTAATATTAATGAGGTGGGTCGCAATTTGCGACCCCCTTGCGAGTCGCAGCACTCACAGGGATGGTGGCCTGCTGGAGACAGCAGACCACCATGTCTGTGACTGCTTTTTAAATAAAGCAGTTTTTTTTTTTTTTTTATGCAGCCCGTTTTCCTTAAAGGAAAACGAGATGCATTACAAAATGAAAAATGAAACGTTTCAGTTTCATTTTTTCAGAGCAGGCAGTGGTCCATTGGACCACTGCCTGCTCTAAAAAAATGTTTTCAAGGCCATTCCCTTTTGCAAATGGGTTACCACCAGTGTGACACTGGTGATAACTGTGAATTGCTTTGCGACCGCGTTCGCGGTCACAAAGCAATTCTACATCGCGATGCGACTCGCAAATAGGAAGGGGAGCACCCCTTCCTATTTGCGACTCGCAGTCCCATTTTGCAAGTCGGTAACCAGGTTACCGACTCGCAAAATGGGAATGGGAATGGGCATCGTGATGTGGCTTTTGCGCCTCGCAAACAGCGATTTTCTCTGTTTGCAAAGCGCAAAAGCCTTGCTACATCTGGCCCCTTGTCACATACCAATCGTCACAGTGTTTAGTGCCTCTGGCGCCCAGTCCAACAATCATTATTGGGGCTCCCACTCCCATGACCTCCTCCTCGGATTGCCTCACTACCACCCAGCAAAAGAGCCCTTCATCTCCCCAAAGCCCCCCTCGCACATATATCCATAAAGATATATATATATATATTTATATATATTCTATATATATATATATAAATATATATATATATATATATATATATATATATATATATATATTTATATACACATATATAGATCTATCTTTTTTTTTAGGCGTATCGTTAACTTGGGGGCCAGAAACCATACAACCAGGTAACCGCCCGTCAATTTCATTAAACGTACTTTTTTTTTAATATGCCCCATGGGGGAGTGGGGGCTCATTTTCAGATCGGGCTGTGAAATCCCTGGTGTCTAGTGGGGTTTCCTGGCCCTCAATCGCAGCTGCGGAGAATCTCCCCTTTCAGAAAAGGCCTTCGCGAATGGTGGGGAGGCCTGTTTGGGACCGTTTTCCCTACCTCCGCTTCCTGCTCCGATGAGAAAAACAAATTGTGACGTCAGATGTCACAAAGGGGCGGGTGGAGGGGCGGGGAGACACGGAAGCTCTTCCGTGTCTCCCAGGGGTGTTTTCAATTAAAAATAAATTGCACCAGAGGATTTTTCAACCCCCTCCCTGGTGGCGGCCACTGGTCATGACCTGCACCACCTTCCGACGCCCGCACCTAAGAGGTTAAGGGTATTAAAGTGGTACTTCATGCTCATTTCGGGAGACTGCTGCTATTGTTTGTTCCTTGGTGCCAGTTGGCACTTACAGCTATTTCTGACTAGTGTGGAGGCATTTCATCATATACATTAAAAAGGCTTTATATGACTTGCTTACTACTGGTATCTGAGGTTCGAGTAGCAAAAAACGTTGTATCCTCTCTGTTATCTGAAGCTGCAAGGGCTATGTAATCTGAGTGGCAGAACAGTTTTAAGACGAGTTTAGCACTGTTCTCCATGGCCTAATATTGTATGATGTTTGCAACTTTTGTTTTATCCATTTTGTCAATCTGAGTACATTCACTGTCATGAAATGAAATGTGAAAAGGAATGCAACATAGAAGTGAAAAATATTTTATAGAGTCTTCTTACACAAATATTAGAAAGGAATACACCATACCCAATATTTTTTAACTGCCTAGAAAACCTCCAGGTCACAATAAATCTAATAACTTGGAGTCCCCCAGGTGTTCATTCCATCTCTGGTCATCTTCAACCTTTATGTGGAGCAACTTCGGGCTCTACTCTCAGGTATAATCATCAGGATTCACCAATATACCAAAGATTCACAACTCTGCTTAAACTGCTTCCATGATTCAGACATCCAGTGCTTCACATACCACCTGTCTGGATTTCCAGAGCTTACCTGATGTTCAATGCAAATGAGACAGAATTATGGTTATTTCCCAAGAACAACAAACAACAGCACAAATCTGGCTCAATGGGGTGAACACTGACGACTGGGCCCCTAACTTTCACCAAATGCCGTCATTTGGATTCACCCCGAACACCGATTTTACCATCAAGGAAAACAATGTCAAAAACACAAAGGCAGCCTGGTACCAGATCTCTCTTCTAAAGAAAGTGAAATCATTTATTCTAGAATGTGACTTAAGAACTGCTAATCAAATCCTCATCCTCTTGCGGCTAGATGGTTGTAATGCGCTACTCCATGCTCTCCCACACTCTATACTGGCACCCCTTAAAAGAATCCTACATGCTGCAGAATGTCTCAACCAGAAGAAATATTATCACATTGCCCTTATCAAAATGGAACTCAACTGGCTCCCATTGCTGGCATGCAGCATCTTTGAGACTAGTTGTATGATTTACAAAGGCATCATGACCAGCAGCCCTTCTCATTTTGCAGACTAGCTCAACTCTCTTTTGGTTCTTGGCACTCCCGCATCCTGGACAGCATCAGACTGCAGTGTATTGAAGAAATAAAACACAAGGCAATGTGCTAGTTCCATTGATGCACCCAGGATCTGGACAAATCCCTGTATACAGCAGGATCTCCCCAATGAAGATTCACTTATTTAAAGAACACTACCTCAAGATGCATTAACCGCCCAAACCCAGCTTCCTCTCCTGTTACTCATTGACTTTTTGCTTCTCCTTGACTGCTGCCTTTTGGCTAGGTTCAGGCTGTCCAAATACTATACACAAACAAATGCCTGTAGCTTTATAGGAACTTTTTAAAGGAAACTGATCTGAAAAATGCACCATTACATCATTGTGTTCTAAACCTTTTCACATAGAAGATGAGTCCACCCAACACTCATTTGGAGGGCTGGGCTTGCTTGCACTCCATCAATGTACTGAAATATTTTGCTGGTGACCATTCAACATCTATTCCTTTAAGACAATGCATGTGATAATAGTTCTGTATCATTCACAATTAGGCTTGTTCCAGTGACCAAATTTTTCTTAGGGAAGATCTCAGCTCAGTTAAAATTCATCTTGCTTCCTTCCTTGGCTTGAGGGGATTTGGGGTGGATAGCTACACCCCCTTTTTTCAGAATCCACCAGCAGACATTGTTGCAGTAATCAGGGAGGATAAAGAGATAGATAAAAGGTGGATGTCTAACAGAGTTACATTAATCTCTTCTTTGGAGTGATACTTCAATGGATAAACAGGACATTAAACCAGTATCTTAAAATCTGTCTAAATCATTGTAAATGAGGAAATTTAAAACATGTGTTCATGAAAAATTGTTTGTGTAGAGTATTTACCAGGAGTGTCAAAATGCAAACGTCATCCAAATTAGGACTATTTTCTTCCTGACATACGAGGAATTGGTACCTCAATTGTTCAAATTATGAATCCATTTCTAATCCAATAAAAATCCTTCATTTGAGTGACAATATATGAACACTTCAGTTAAATCATGGAAATCGACTTATCTGTCAAACCATTAAAAATGTAGATTTTGCAAGCTGGACTATGAAACTCAGTCACATATTTTATCTACACTTCTAGGATGGATGAATATCTATTTGAAAAGTGTTTTATATACATCTAGCTGTATATATTACACAGTGACTGTCACCACAGTGAAGTTATAGTTAGGTCAAAGTCTCCATATGAATTACAGTTTTTATTTGCTAATAACTTTGGCCCCGTTAAATGAATCTGCACAAAACTTTCCAAAACATTTCATCCACTTTGGCTTCTTTTTGGAAAGTTCACACTCATCTGTCGCACGGGGCCAAACAAAAGGGAGGTTCCTTAAAGTATAATTTTCCATGTTAATTTCCAGAGGAAACTTTGCTCTCCAATACATAAAAAATAGCTAAACAGAATAAAACCAAATTTAACCAAAGGTTATACACCACGAAGCATACAGATAGCAAGGGAGAGCACGTTGTATGTGAAATTGCCATGGTCTGGCTTACAGCTGGCCAACAGCAATTCCTTGTGTTCCCCCCCCCATCACGCATGAAGAAATTTCTTAAGCCACTGATGCCCCCAGTGGCTCCAAGGCCTCTGGTCTTGATGGCTTTACAGGTCACTTCTATAAGGCTTTCAAGACGATTCTGCTCCACACCTCCCCGAGGTCTATGCTGAAGCCCTTGAGGACAATATCCTTCCCACTTCTATGTGGGAGACAGAAGTGACTCTCCTTCTCAAACCGGGCAAACCCCCACATCTCTGTACTTTGTACAGACCTTTGTCACGCCACAATTATGATACTAAAATTCTGGCAAACTTCATGCAACTTGCTTGGCTCTCCTGATGGAGCAAATAATTTCCCCCCTCCAGACACCACTAGGTTTGTATCCCCCCTGTATCGGACCAGTCTTGAGTTACGCCCCATATGTTGCATTACAGCCTAGGCGGCTTGGGAGCGTGATCCGAACTCCCCCCATCTCTTATAAGATGTGGCAGTTCTGTTGCCTGCAGACTAAGTTGGTGTTGATAAACAGTTGTCAAAAACTCCTACATTACAAGTTCTTACATCGCGCATTTACCACTCCCCAGTCACTGACTAACACTCACCTGTCCCGCTCTAATCAATGTCCCAAGTGCGCAGGCGACCATGCTGACTTTTCACACCTCACATGGAACTGCACCTTCATACAGGAGTATTGGCAGGACATCTTCACACACATATCTACTATGCTAGACCATATAATTGATCCCAACAGAGTCCTGCGCACCTGGGGTCCTGTCAAGCCTTTTGCCCCACACCACAGAAGATTTGCAGCTATGGCGCTCCTGCTTGACAAATGGCAGATTGCAGTACTATTGGGCAGTGGTCGAAAACCCACTGTTGATGATTGGTTAAGGGACCTTGGGCCAGATGTAGCAACCCGTTTGCGAGTCGCAAACAGCGAAAATCGCCGTTTGCGAGTCGCAAACGTGGGTTTGGCATGCAGAAATGCATATTGCGAGTCGTTACCGACTCGCAATATGCAATTCCGACTCGCAAATAGGAAGGGGTGTTCCCTTCCTATTTGCGAGTCGCTGTGGAATGCAATACCATTTGCGACCGCGTACGCGGTCGCAAATGGCATCGCAGTTACCATCCACTTCAAGTGGATGGTAACCCACTCGCAAATTGGAAGGGGTCCCCATGGGACCCCTTCCAGTTTGTGACTGGACCCCAAAATATTTTTTCAGGGTAGGTAGTGGTCCAAGGGACCACTCCCTGCCCTGAAAAAATACCGAAACAAAAGGTTTCGTTTTTTTTGCAGTGCAGCTCGTTTTCCTGTCAGGAAAACGGGCTACACTTCAAAAAAAAACAACTGCTTTATTTAAAAGCAGGTAGCGAACATGGAGGTCTGCTGACGTCAGCAGGCCTCCATGTTAGTGAGTGCCCATACTCGCTATGGGGCCGCAATTTGCGACCCACCTCATGAATATTCATGAGGTGGGTCATTGCGACCCCATAGCGAGTTGCAGTCGGTGTCTGAGACACCGTACTGCATTGGGAATTGCGACTTGCAATTTGCGAGTCGCTCCGACTCGCAAATTGCAAGTCGCAATTCCCAACTTTCGTACATCTGGCCCCTTATCCTTTGGGAATCCACAAGTGATCTATATGCTTCATTGTTACACCCTACGTCCTGGCCAAAGGATATTTGGGCCCCTCTTTGTTCCTATTTATTGACTAGTTCCACTGGTTCCACTGACAATGGGCTTGATTCCTGATTTTTGACTCCTTTTTGATTGTGGCAGGGCACCTTAAACGGACTGAGCAAGAAGTGTATATGTATTGCGCTTAATTATGTCAATAATGTGTTGCTTTTTGGGGACTAAGGCAGTGGTGTTGTTCATTTCTGTGACAAGCTAAAAAAAACAGTTAAAAAATAACCAAGAGTTAGAATTTTAATCATAGAGCATGCTTTTTGTGATTTGGAGTATATCTGTTCAGCCATTTTCAACAAATTACCAATTAAATACGGAATCTGGTTGGGCACGATGGGGTTAATGCTAAGAAAAAGTTAGGTACATCTGAACACTTGGTCTTGTGGGACTTATACAGGACAGATTTCTTTTTTTTTAAAGTCTCTTTTGATTGGCTGAGGGAGTTTTTTCTACTGTCGGTCATTTCAGTAGCAGGGTTCTGGTGTCAATGCTGCAGTATCAAGAGATTTGATTGGCTAGCCATAACTCTGAACAAAATATTGCATGCACCAATACAGGACATAGAAAAAACTGTAAAATTCTGGAAGGGGGCAAGGTGAGCACACCCTGCTTCCAGGGGCATTTGCGTGAAATTTTTTTCACGGCTCCAGTATTATGGCGTCACCGTCTGGTACTGCTGTACCTCGGTACTCAAAAGACGTTTGCACAAAATACAAGGATCTGGTTGTAGACCAGATCCTGCTGCCAACCAACATTGTGCATATCTCAAGTCGTGAGCAGTGGAGGTTGACAGCCTGCATTGGGGAGGGCGCAGAGACAACCTACAACTGCACACTGCTGAAGGATGTGCACAGTAGGGGTTTGGTACCCGCAGAGGTTAGCGACAGAGGCCAGGTTCTGCTCCCAAGACTCAAGCGTTGACGTTATAGTCAGGTGTTGAAATGAGATAAAAATAATGTTTAAAATAGAAGAAAACACTGAAATTAACAAGTTGTAGTTTATTGAGCTAACTATAACTTGGCCCACTGCCATGCACTATTTATGACCTCATATGACATCACTCATGACATTTTCAATGACGTCATTACTGACAATATCCCGGTTCCAGGCATATAGTAAATAAAAGCTCTTTCTCTATCATTTTCTCTCTTACAAAGACGTCTTGGAAATGTATTTTCTTACATTTTTCTGAAAAAAATGACTAAAGAAAAACGAAACAACCACATTTCCTCTCATAGTCTGGAAAATACTGGAAACCGCAGAATGGGTAGCAAGGTGAATCTCTGTTCGTCACGAGGAGAAACAGTAACTCTGGGGAAAAACAGCATTTCACAAGACAACTTGGAACGTTAACACACAAAATTGTTATTTATGTATCAGATTATGTGACCACGTAAGTACTTGAGGCATCGCGTTGCCAACCGTCATACAAATGATGTATGTGTGTATAGCTGCCAACTGGCCCCGTGTTAGGTTACCAGGCGAGGTCATTCCCGATTAATTGAACTAGGCAGTCGCCTACGGCGCTCGCCGAAGAGAGACGACACTTTCAAAGAAAAAAAACATTAAAATTATCTTCTGGTTTTTAGTTTAACAACACAGAGAATCCTGGAATCTGTTTCTTCGCAATAATAACAAGGAGGGCATTCAGAAAACCAGTAATACAGTGGGTGAGCTAAAAAAGTTAGAACCGTACAAAGGTGCCAATCGGCAACTGTTTGTATTCTGTGGCCCTTAATTCACGTCATTATAGCTGCCAAGGGGCACTATCATCCAGTCCTGCCTTTTCAGTCGAAAGGACACTGCATAGAGGGATTGTTGAGCTCCTTCTGCTAATGTTAAAAGAAAAACTACAAGTTCCAGAATGCATTATACCATTAGCAATAGATCCAGGCCTTACGGAATGTGTCGCGCGTGTGTCTACATTTCTCTAATGGAGTCGAGTGCATCCTTAACACAAGAGAGCAAGCTGGGGAGGTTAAGTGGCCGGGAGTGGCAGAGCGAGTGTGTAAACTGTACACACGGGACAACCTCCTGTGAAATGGGGGGTGGGTGGGGTTTACAAGTGCTCGAGGGGCTATAGCGCGTTGAAGCAGGCGTCTGGTCGGAGCTACGCTTTCCGCCTAGGACACT
Source organism: Pleurodeles waltl (assembly GCF_031143425.1). Lineage (NCBI taxonomy): Eukaryota > Metazoa > Chordata > Amphibia > Caudata > Salamandridae > Pleurodeles > Pleurodeles waltl. Next base: position 94,823,586 of record NC_090448.1, read on the forward strand.
CGTGCTTTGAACTTGGTGTTTAACTTCTGGTTTGAAAAAAGAGCAAATTCAAGTTTCCTCTGTCACGTGACCGGGCACGTCACATGACCGTAAACATGGCTACCCCCGTGGCTGGTGTGGCATTGCTCCCTCTCCTGAGCCTGGGGCTTTTGTTTGTGCTCGGACCCCTGCCCGGGGGCGGCTCATGTGGCTGTCAAGGGGGGTCCAGGGAGCACGCAGGGGAGCACAGCAAGCAGGCGGCCCACAGGTACTCCAGGGAGGCCAACCAGCCTCTGAGGGAGGAGCCGACGAGGACGCCGCCTCAGGTGAGCATCATTATTGGGGTATCCGCAGGTCTGACTGATGGGGAAGGGGGCACGAACCTGTTACTCCACCTGTGAGAACCACGGGGTCTAAACGCGTCGCTGTTGCTCTAGAAGAAACGATGGCCCATTGGAAACAACAACAAAACTACTGGATGGTTATGCTAATAAACCGAGGTGATTAAAATGAGGACCACGCCCTCTCATGTAACGGATTCATGTTGGCTCAGCTCCTAGAACACTTTTTCTAAATAGGGCGGCACTTATGCATGTAAAGAATAAGGTGCCACAGGGCCTGTTTTAGCGCTGGTGGTGCCACGTGCGACAGTCTTTTTTGCCCCCCCCCCCCGCCCACTTATTCCCTCGCTATCACCCGGCAAAAGTGCCTCTCCATAGCTCCTCGCTCACATGCATTTCAATTTTTTTTTAAATAGCTTGTCAGGGCTATCCATATGAAAAACAGATCTCTTCTCTGCGCTACTTGAAAAGAGTCCAATCTGCCACTAGATAAAAATCCAATCCCACTCTAGCAGGCACATTAATCACAGTAGTTATCATTACATTTTTATTGCTGCCTGAAAGTTGAACTCACAAGAAACACTGCAGCAAGTTATTTTAAATAATAAGTTATTGCTAAACACAGCAATCCCTCCAAGTAGTAAGTTATTGCTAAACACAGGTACCCACTCCCGCCCCCGTCAGCACCCCCACTCCAGGTCAGCGCCGCATCGGTCGCCCTGCTAAAATCGGCCCGAGGAGCCTATTATTATTGGTTTAAAATTCTGGAAATGTCATGTTACTTTGTTTTATTTTACTAATGGCATGTTTAGTTGTTCAATCTCATTGTTTTTTTACTCATAGGTAACGGGGGTATTTAGTCGAAAATTAATGTTCTTTCTACGATTACCATGCTACGACATGTATTATTCGGATTTTCAGTATGAATCACTAATTGATATGGTAATAAACTATTGGTTGATTAACTTATTTGCAAGTTTTGTGATCTGTGGAAGTTGGCAAAACAGCGCAAACCATTGTATGTACAAAGTCTGCTTTCCAAGATATCTAGCCTACTCCTTAGTAATGGACTTTGCCGTAGAGAAGGTAAATTCCTGCAATGGACGATCGTAGGACAAGCGTCAATGCTCCAGTCCACCACATGGTCCTTGATACGTGTGTTCCTTCTCTAGAGAAAGGCACGCAGTTTTCCCAATACGGTGACTGTCATGGTGTTTACCATTACACCCTCACAGGGGGCAAATGCCCTATAACTATAATCTTTTATCAAATCAATTCATGGTTTATAAAGCGGAACTACTCACCCGTAAGGGTCTCAAGGCGCTAAGGGAGGTTTGTCCTCTGAGCTTCAGTCGAAGAGCCAGGTTTTAAGGTACTTCCTGAATTGAGGAAGCGATGGTGACTGCTTGGGGTGCAGAGGCAGGGTGTTCCACCTCTTTGTCTTGAGGTAGGTGAAGGATCTTCCACCAGCCGAGGCCTTCCGTATGCGAGGTACGGTGGCTAGTGCTTGTTGAGCGGAGAGGTCCGGTGGGGGAGTAGAGGGTGATGCAGTGGTTGAGGTAGGCGGGTCCTAGGTCATGGAGGGCCTTGTAAGCGTGAACTAGGAGCTTGAAGTTAATTCATTTCTCAATAGGAAGCCAGTGGAGGTCTCTTGGGTGATTGGAGATATGTTTGCAGCGGGGAATGTCCAGGATGCGTCTGGTAGAGGCGTCTTGGATGTGCTGTGGTTTCTTCAGGTTGTTCTGGGTGGTACCGGCAGAGAGGGTGTTGCCATAGTCAAGTCTGCTGGTAACCAGGGCATGAGTTACAGTTTTGCAGCAGTCATTTGGGATCCATTTGTAGATCTTTCAGAGCTTTCGGAGTTTGTGAAATCAGGAGGATGCGACTGAGTTGACCTGGCAGGTCATGACGAGTGATGAGTCGAGGATGAAGCGGAGGTTGCGTGCAAGGTTTATTGGGGTTGGGAATGGGGCAAGTGTTGTTGGCCACCAGGAGTTGTCCCAGGCTGATGTAGACGTTCCCAGGATGAGGATCTCAGTCCTGTCAGAGTTGAGCTTCAGGCATCTCTCCTTCATCCCGGCAGAAACAGCTTCCATCCCATTTTGGAAGTTCTTCTTGGCAGTAGTGGGGTTTTCAGTCAGTGAGATGATCAGCTGGGTGTCATCGGCATAGGAGACGATGTTCAGCCCAGGGTCCCTGACGATAGATGCGAGCGGGGTCATGTACATGTTGAAGAGTGTGGGGCTTGGTAAGGAACCCAGTGGAACGCTGACGCTGGCTGCGTAGATTCTGACAGGTAAGGCGGGAGTCTGACTCAGTGTTCTGCCAGACAGGAAGGAGCATATCCATTGTAGGGCCATTCCGTGGATGCCAGCTGCGTGGAGCCTGGAGCAGCGGGTGAGGTGTGAGACAGGGATACCTTGTTTAGTGTAAGTACAATAAAATATAGAATTAGGAAAACATAACAGCTTTAAAAATTAGTCATAAAAGTTTCCATAATAAATGTATTTTAAAGTCATAGACCAATACAGTGAAGAGGAACACTTCAATATATACATATAAAGTCCTCTCAATTGAGTGATAATAATCCAAAGAAGATCAAGTCATAATATAGAAATTATCCAGTTCATCATCCAATTATCCAACGAGGAGTCATGTGGTAGTGTAATTATTTATTTTTTTTTTTAATTAGATTTTCTTTATAACATCTTTCAGCCCAGCCAACGCGTTCTGTCCAGCAACAGACTTCATTAGGGCTGTAAATTAAAAACAGCCATAAAAATCTAGCATAATTTAAAAATACAAAAAAGTAAATAATAACACTAACATGACTCTCACAATACGTATTCACTAGTCACATTAAAAATCCTTTCACGCACATGACCCCCTTCCACCCAATCCACAATTCGCAAAATCAAAGTCAAAGCAATTTGGTGCCAAAAAAATTTAATTCCATCCATTTGATGTTATTTCAAAATCACAGTTGCTAAAATGTTATTTAGCAAGCATTGTCTTAAAGATTTGTTACCTCAAGATTTAAATTTTAACAATTGTAAAGAAGTTCCAGGAACATACAATTGTTAAAATTTAAGGAGGCAGTTAGAATTATCCAACCCATCACAGTTCGATTAAAGCCTTTTTGGATGGTAATGATTTTCTCCTCAGAATGATTGGAGAGATTAACATATAATGTGTGAGAAGGAGAAATATCTCTCCCAGAGGTTTTGGATTGAAGAAATGATTTGGTTATCTGAAAAAGTTTCTTGGGTCATTATTAGCAAGTTCAGTTTGAGACGTGAACAATAACTTTTTTGCCTCCTTTATCAGGTTGTGAGACTGTGTCAAGGCAGATACATATCTAAGTTTGTCTTCCAATTTATACAGAATCCTCCACTTTTGCAAGCTGCTTGCAAGAAATCTTTTGTTTGGCCAGAGATGAAATAAACCATGGTGCAGAGTTAGCAAGGCTATTCCAACAATGCTTAGTTAGAGAAGCAAGCTCATCAATTGCTTCTGTTAGGTTAGCAACATTACGATAATAAAAGACTGGGAACAAAACATACCTTTCTAACCTGTACCATTGCAGTTTGAATGGGTCTCTTTGACTGACGTTCGTAGCTCACTGTGCTAGATTACAATTGTAACTTATGAACTGCACAGTAACAAAATTTTCTCTGAGACAAAGGCAGTAACCCACCGAGCTATGCACACTATTCCGGGATCTGCATGGTACATGTTCTTTCCAGCAGGCATATTAATCCTCTGCTCTACCTTAGATGAGTCAAAACTGCCACTAGACAAAACTCTGATCTGTCTCTAGCAGGAGCATTAATCAACAGTTATCTCGCCACTTTTATTATTGCCTGAAAACTGTTGGATATACAAGGAACTCTGCAGTGCTTTTCATAATTGCTGCACTGATACATAACCGCCCCAATAACAAAAGCAGCCCCCTACCATTCCAGCCTCCCGGGAAAATGCCCGATACTCAGTATGACCAGTGGGCCTTGAAGAAAGGTGCTTGAAAAAAACAGGTAAATGGTTCATGTTAGGCATTTTTGTAATCTGTTTCTGCTCAATGGATTCGAAGATCATTTCTATTTGAGAGTCAATAAGCTCTGTAATTAGTAGACATCACAACCGGCTGCACACTGAAGGCCCAGAATATTCTAGTGCCCACTAGTTTCTATGTGAAAACCTGATATTAATCAGACATTGACAGTCATTCATCAGGCCTGGAGTTTGTGTCAGCAGCCACAGTATTAGTATAAGGAAAGATGTCCCATACGAGTGCCTTACAATCCAAATTTCACTCCCATCCACATATAATGAGGCCACAGTTGTTACATATTTGGTGACACCTATACAAAAATATGTAGAAGGCATTGATGATAAGTTACATTATTTGTGTACTTATTCAGCTAAGTAACATTGTTAGTTGCTTTGCCCAACAGGCTTCAATTACTGCCTTCTACCTTTTATTCAGATTTTCAAAAATACATACTGTGTCCCTCGCCAAACAGGGTGTACATCTACACTGAATTTGATTCCATTAATGCACCTTATAACTAATGTAGTTGAAGGTTTCTGCTGGACCTTGCCCTTTTTTGCAGAGTCACCCCAAACGTTTCACCTTGTCCTGCCTTCCCTTGCTGAACCCATTTTTGTTGGTTACTAGGAATTTATGCACTTTTTGTGAGTGGTAAAGTGTTAATGTTCTCTTCCTAAAACATAGTACAATTGGCAGCTACCTGATTGCTACATTTAATTTACCTGTAAGGCCCTAGAAAATGGTACGACATTTACCCAGGCCCTGTAAATTAAATGCTACTAGTGGGCTGCAACAGTCAATGTGCCACCCACTGAAGTAGCCTTTTAAAACACATCTCAGGCCTGCCACTGCAGTGTGTAGTGCTGTTTTAAACTGCCATTTCTGGTGAAGTAAACTTTTACCAGGCTTAAACCTTCCTTTTTAATACTTATAAGTCACCCCTAAATTGGCCCTAAAGGTTCATAGGGCAGGGTGCATTTCATTTAACAATTAGGGCATGTGTACTGAAGTTTTACATGGCCTGACAGTGAAAAATTCCAATAGTCATTTTTCACTGTTGTAAGGCACTGTTGTCTGTCTCTTTGACTAATACTGGGTTATTTATTACATTTATTAAGTGATAACATTTGATTGGGATAAGATAGAGATATGTCTTTTACACTCAAATAAATTGTAATTTAAAGACCTCTTTAATAGTGAAGTCTGATTTTAAGTTCCAATTTTGAAAATAGCCCTTTTAGAAGGTTGTCTTTCTCTTGTCCCATACAACTGTACCTTTCTGCCAGTGTTCTGGGTCACATGACAGTGATGGTTCTACTTTTGGGGTTTGTGTTTTGTTTCCAGACAGTAACACTAAAGGTGTTTATCTTTAGACGGGATGGGCCATGCTGACAAGATAGCTGAGGAGGGATGTGCCCAGCCTCACTTACACTCCAAAGGGCATTGCCTACAGCACACACAAAGGAGCCGGACACCAAGCCTGTCCTGACTTTTGTCACTTTTAGGCAGTTAACCAGGGGGAAGGACTTTCCAAACCCAGTTTCATGGTAGGACAAGGATTCCCACCACACAAAGGCTGGAACCAGGAATACAAATTGTACCTACAGAGCAGCTAAGCAGCACTGTCCTGGACCTGTGGAAGAATCAGAAGGACGTCCTTGCTGCTTGAAGGACCTCCTTGCTGCCTGACAAGGAAGACCTGGCCTGCTTCTCTTCTTGACCCATTAGCCGTAGTGACTTCATGGGTCACTTGGCTGACCTGTGTGAGGTATAACATGCTTCAGGGGCCTCCCTGCAACTGCTCAACTGACCTGCTCCAACTAGACCTGCCTGAGCCCTGCTGCTGGCGTGTGTCCTGATCCCCAAGAAATTGTCCTCTGGTCCTAGACCTTTGTCTTGTATCAGAATGTACTCTTCCCAAAGAAAAGGTGAAGATCCTGAAGTGTGGGCTCCTTGCGACTGCGAACAGGTTAGCGTGCGCTAAAATTCTGCTGCCCACAGCAACTGCCAATGCAAAGCTCTGGTATACCTGTTCTTCACGCTGACAGTGACTGCCCGCGGTGACTGCAAACATATAACGCACACTCCACTGCACAGCAACAACTGTCAAAAGGAATCTTCAGATCTTTAGCAACTATTGTCCGCAACACTCGACCAGCTCTTTGCACTACAGCGATGACTGTCCGCGATGCCTAGCCTGCTCTCTCTCTATAGTGACCACCATCCACAACACTCAATATACTCCTTGTGGCTTCCCCCAAAGCAAACAGTACTTTTTTAACCAGACTAGCAAGGTAACTTTTTGGCCACACTAACCTAGTCCCTGTATACGACCTGCGCTCCATCGCAGTCGGCCTGAGTGTGACTTTCCCCCTGTCTAGCTTGACCAGATGATCCGGAGTTGTGCTTTGTGCCTTTAGCCCCTATTTGTACTGAAAACTTTAAAATTGAATATCTCATGTTATACTTATTGGATTTTTGTTGTTGTGGCATAATTTTATTTACTCTATTTTTCTAATGTGATTTCATATTTTTCTTGCGTTGTCTTTTCACTTTAGTACTGTTTATGTGCTACATAAATACTTTGCATTATATTAAACCTGACAACGTTTGTGCCAAGCTGCCACAGGTTAATTTAGTGACTTTTGTGGTTCATCTTGGCAAGGATTGTGGTTGTTGCCGAAGATATTGAAATTCTTACTGTTTCTAATATGACAACCGGTACCAGTATGAAAAACACTTGCTGATGCTACAACGGGTAAGGTCACTTATGTCAGAACCTCACAATTTATGAAAATCTCAAATTGCATAGGAAGATAAAAAAAATGTTTTAAAAAGTGCTTGAAGGTTTAGAACACTTTGGTAAAAAAAAAATTTTTTTTATTAAGTTCCCAAATTTTTTTTTTTCTGAACACACTATGCCCAATGCAATAAATATATATAAATACAAACTGAACTCTGTCAAGGAGGTGGGTGGGGGCTACCTCACTACACCACAGTGTACCATGCACAGTGTTATCAGGCAAAATTAATTTCATGCATAATCATTTGAAATACAAGCAATAAATGGATTGCTAGCCTTTCAAATGTAAAAATCATGCAAATCATTTTTTATTAATATTTCTGGAACGCGTGCTGTGAAGAAGGGTGTTGTGGCTGGGTGTGACTGACATTCAGCTAGCTCTACTAAAGCCACGTTCCAATAATGAAAGTAAGACTTCAATACAAAAAGGAGACTATGTCACAATAAAGTAGTGTGTGGCAGGGCTAAAATAAAGCTAAGCACAAAGGGAATCTTCTAAAAATGCAAAATAGGAGAGGAGCATTAAATCAGACCAGAGGCACTGCGACCACTAAAAAAAGACCAAATAGTGATGGTGGTGCCCTAAAGCAGTTCACAAACCTGAAGGTAGGTGGGAACCCCATAAAGACAGTGCTTTGAAAATGTAATTTCTCCTTGACTCCCTCATGCCACCGGGTCATTTTCACCCAGGTAGCATAAACCCATGAGATCTCAGAGTCTTGATGTGGCTCTGTGCTGACATCTAGGAGCAGGTGGGCAAGGTGAGTTACAGTTTGACCCCTTCCATTAGGTTATTAGAGCTGATGCTGGTTGGTATAGGGGCATCACACTGCATGTGACTGCATCTAACCCCACCAAACACTGGGATCTCCAAACAGAGAAAAGGTAGCAGTGCTTTAATAGCATGACTCAAAAAATGAGTGTCCCTAAGGGCAAACTTGTTCATGACACCATTTTACCGCACCTCCCTATCGCAGCACTATTAGCATACTACTTCGTGCCATACTTCTGCAGCTGCTAAATGATGTAAGTAGCAGGAAGATGGACCTTAGAAGATGGAAAACTGAGAGTTTTCCTGAGATTTAAACGTGTGTCCTGCGTGTGATGCTGGAGGCGCTGTGCTCACTAAGTCATCCACTCATAAACACAGATGCTAGCCTTTCACAAGGCACAACCTTCTCAAGTGGTGCTGGACTGTGCAAATAACACAGGAGAAAATATTACATTGGAATTTCTATTATAAACAGAACCATGAAGGTGGAAAATGCACTAATTACACTAACAAGCCTATATAAAACGTAAATATATCCAGCAAATACCACACAGTCTCCTTACTTTCTAGTGTCTATAGGGTAGCCGATGTACTAAAAATTCATTACCTGGGTTGATGGACAACTGATTTCCAATGAGAGATGGGAAACCTATATGTGCCTACAGTGTACCATGGACAACATGCTCAAAGAAATATTAGTGAAGCCCAGGACATGCAAGTAGCCGTGCCCTCCGAGACCCCGTGCCACACATGGCCTGCTGAGAAACTGCAGTCCATGTTGCACCATAAGCCAAAGGAATGACTAAGCACAGCAGACCATTAAAGTCTTTTACATTATACTGGGATTCTCAGTTCCCTCTTCAGTTCTATTCGCTTTGTTTTTTCTACATCCTCTAAGTAACTATCTTGCTCTCATTTCCTCTTTTTACCCTCTCCATGCACTTCCTTCATTGACCCCCCCCGCCTTGCACATTATGCACTTCTCGCTCTCTACTTCTGTCACTCCCTTCTCTATTCTCATGCATAAAGCTTGCTATTATCCCTGTTCTTCTGTTACTCTTTCTACTGCCTAATTAATATACTAATGTTTATCCCTCTCACTTTCTCCCGCTACCTCTATCGCTCTATCCTTACTCCAAGTGTCCCTGCTTGTTCTATAACATCTTCAGCTTCCCTCCTATTAACTCTACTAATTAATTCAAGTTTCTCTTTCCAGCTTTCAATCTGTTCTATCATTCTTGCTTCTGCTGTCTTTATTCCCTCACCTTTCTTAGTCTCTATTTCTCTTGATTCTGTTCCTGTTATTACTCCTCCCACTACCTCCTGCCTCTCTCCATCTTCAAGAGCAGAAAATGAATTCAGCACATGGGATGCTAACGCTGTAAAACAGCTCTCACTTCAAGGGTCTGACCTTCACTTTTAGTTAAAAAACAAAACACTTACTGAACGTTATAACCATGTGTGCATCACCATTCATTTAAATAAATGGTTATTAATAGATGAAAGACGGCGGAACCATAACACTTATGGCGTCGAAAATGATATATACTTATCTACAAATTTCACGATGCAGTGCCTAAGCATGTAGGTATATCATGTGCTTTGGGCATTGCACTTCCTGGCAACCTGACACGTACAAAATTATGTGCAAGGAAATGATTGGCTGGTTGCGCTATGTTTTTTTCCCTCTGGGCAGGACAGTGCTTAATTTGTAAATAAAAATGTGCTGGTGCTCACAGCCCTCCTCTGAAACTCGAGGCTGCTGCATTTAACGTGCAAGCGCGGAATACTGAGGCAGAGTAATCCCGAAGCTATCGCAAGACTCTTCAATCCATTCACAGCCACTCCCTGCTCCTTCAGCTCACTCTTGCAGCTTTCTGCTTTCTACCTTTGTGACGCGTTTTCATTTTTCTCTTCCTCCATCTTTCCCATAGGTGTCTTTTGCTTGCAGCAAGTGCATGAGACAGAAGAATAACGCCGGGGCTCAAAAATAAGTGCCGGTTCTTAGCACCGGAAACAACAAGCACAAATTAAGCACTGGGGCAGGATGTCATATAGCACAGTGTACAGTGTATCGGAGCCGGGGCACTCACTTTCTCTGGTGGTCAGTAAACTGCCTCTCACTTGCTATCCACCCTTCAGCCGCTGTGCCAAGGCTGATTCTGCCAGTTCAGGCCGGGTGCCCTGCGGTCCGAATCTCAGTGCAGTTTCGGTCATGGGAGCAAGTCAAGATCCTGTGTACAAGTTAGAGAAGAGGGCCCACAACAAGTTACAATGGAGCCAGTGCTCGAAATGGAAAAATGGAAATGCAGGTACTCTGTACCTGCTTGTTTCTGAGAAGTGCCGATACTCTCAAATGAAATTACTTTTTCCTTGAGAAGTGCAGGTACTTTCCCTCTTAAAATAAAAAAAAAGTGCCGGTTCTCGGTTCCGGCCCATTTAAAGCACTGATAGGAGTAGTGGCGGGGGTCAGACTCTGGTGCGCAGCTCGTTTGCCCCCGCACAGTAAGTGCTGTTCCTGGCGGGAGCAAGTGGTAGGCCCTGATTTCCTTTCCCAGTTCAAGTCCCGAGGCCCCGCCCTGCGTCCTTCTCGGTTGAACTGTCTTTTCAGAAACAGTTTAAGAGGCAGCAAGGGCCTCGATTCTGAAAAATCTAGATAATACACATTGCAGCAGAAAAGCATGTACCTGAAGACAGTGCTCAAGTGTATAATAATAATAACAGCAATAATGAGGCCTGTGATTTGGGGAGGGGGGTGCACTCACAAAAATATAGACTGGCCGTGCCCCCGCTGCCGCCCGCGACTACGGCCTTGCCCAACAGCATATAATTGGAAAACAAGCATTTGCAATGCAACGGGTCTCACGTTTGCTTGAGCTAGCGCAATTAGCATTGTAAACTCCTAACAGGACTTTGCTTCCACATAAATAGAAAATTAAAATAAATCAGTTTCACATAACTAACTGGACTTTTCTTGCCATATAAATTGAAAAGTAAAAGTTTCACATAAGCGCGCCCACGGCCACCATCAGTGCAAAGCAAACACACAAAGGGAAATAAAAGTTCACTTGTAGTGAAACCTATTGGCAAAAGTGCAATTATCTAGGTAACCGGCAAAAGTGCAATTAACTATGTAACAGGGTCGATGTCATGCAAAGCGCTCGACTTCTGCCCAGCGTGATCACGCCTCGCAAAAAGAGAAAAAGTAGCCCAGAAACCCGACGGAAAACATGGAGCCTTGTATGTTTTCAGTACTTGGTCGCTGCGCTCGAGGAGGGCTAAACACCGGAAAAGGCATGACTTACGCATGCCTTTCGCTAATAAAAGCAAGCAGATTTTAAAAGGCAAGCTCACGAACCAATGAAAGAAACTGATGTGACATGAGTGTGGTTTGAAGCCCAAAGAGAGATTACAATACGGGACGGATCGCTTTGTGCTCGCCTCTAACCAGGAGCAGTAGTTGTATGCAACTTAACTTTCAGATTATGCTGCACTTCATTTTCAATTAGGTCGGTGTTTTCAATTCTCTGTTTTGATGAGCGTTCTGTGAGTGATGTACCTTCTCTTACATCGTTTGCTACGTTAAATATTCTTTGTAAAAGGGTACCCCTTTTCATGTTTACAATCAGGCTGTTTCAGATGCCAGCACAGTATTGCCCATGGGACAGCAAGGCATTCCTGTTATTGTGTTCTGGTATTGTGCTTTTGAGGGAACTTGCTTCCAGAGACTGACTCATGTGTTGGCTGCCCAGTAATGTACAGTTTATTTTCTCTGTGTTTTCTTTGGCTTTTAGAATTGGTTCTGTGGAAAAGTCTGCAAGTGGGATACTTTTTCATCCCACCCTCACTAAAATGCATCATTTCCCATTTGTAAGTTTAATATACATGTCGGTTTCCTTTGGCTGTGAGGATTTTAAAGTGGCGGCTGCTTTGGGGACACATCTGCACTCTCTACAAATCAAGGCCCATATCCCTCACTCTAACACACATATTTACGTATGTGTTAGAAGCTTCTCACAAAGCAATGGGGCTCGTAGCTCACAATTCCTACTGCAGCAACTCAGGGTCATTAGTTGTCATGGCAGATTGGTTTAGAACTTTTTCTTCCAGATGGGGCTCAGAAGGTCGTATCTCGTTTTCCTTGTTGGCTACGGAGTGCCCCATGTTAATCAATTCAGTGGCCTCTCCTCGTGTGTGTGTGTCTGTGTGTGATGCCACCGGCAGCCCTCCTGTGTACACTAGGAGTGCTTTCCTGTGTGTACACAGATAATGCGCTGCTAAGGTTTGGGCTTTTCAAAGAAGGATGTATGCTGGGAAAATGGGCGTCCTGCACTCTGAACATATTTTCTGTCGATGGTGCTTCAGTGGATTACAGCAGATTTTCTCTAATTAAACCTATCCAAGACTGAATCCCTGTTTGCGTCTTTAATGATCTCTGTGTGTATCGCACTAGTTTTGCCCTTATTCATGGGAGTCAAACCCACTCCAGCCAATATCTTGTGCAAATTGGTGCTGCCCACTGATCCCAGGTTGTTGATGGAAAACCACTGATTGTAGCTAATTCATAGCACAGCTGCTCTATTTTTGGTTTTAAAGCCTGTGTCCACATCTGCAAACAGGTTTCTTAATTGGTAGCCCATGCACAGTGGAGTCAAGTTCAAGGCATCGGCCATTGTGCACGCAACCTAGTGCCTTCTGATGCCATAATTCATGGAAGCAAAGGTTAGCTGCCTGACATACCCCTCAGAAGACCCTCGCATTGAAGGCCTCTATGATTAAAGCAGTCATAATGGGTGTTCAAGCTGTCTTTGTCACTGCTGCAAAGCTATGGATCTCATACTACTGCTCTGCAAGGAACGGTTAGTGTGGAGGGTTTGGCAGTCAGATAAGACCTGGGTGTTTCCTTTTATTTAATAAAGGAGAGGCATTTTGTGTTCTGTGCAAGATGCTTTTGTGGCAGCAAAAAGATTTATGACATAACATAACAAATGGGGCGTGGAAGCTAATACTACTGTGGTATTCTGTAATAATCATGGAATAGAATGTCTGCTTTGTTCTGAGAATGTGCACACGGAAGAGGTGAAGATTCTAAAGAAGCAGACATTTTTGTAACAATGGGATGGAATGATAGATGAAGCCCTAGGTTATGGAATAAACTACTAAGAAACATCGCTGTGTGGTATGGCTTTGAGGGAGCGTAGCTCTTATACTCAAAACTAACATGAAATGTTATGAACTAATGCATAATAATGTCGCAAGGAAAATGTATTAATGTGTTTTTGCTAAACGTGCGCTCGAAATGTGCCCACGGGGAGTGGCCGCCAATGTATATGATGATTGATGAAATTAACTAATGATGAAATAATGATGCGTTAATGAATGATTTTACACTAATATTAAGAGTTATATGTTAATGTTTTGCTAATTAATTCACTAGGCATTAGTTAGCATGAGTCGGGGCCTAGCTGCCCGGTTTCATATTAAATGTATTTCTCTAACGTGCAGTGTGCGGACTTGCTGAAGGACATGTACTTGTATTTTTCCAGAGGCTAGAGGATGAGTGTAACTGTAGTAGATCCGTTCTCATGAAATTCGACTTGCTCAAGGAAACATTCTTGCTGAATGCAACAGTGTCGACTTGTATCGGGTACAAGGTCGCCTAAACCAGTATAGACAATGGAACCACTGACTGGGGATGCGAGAGGACCACGAGAATATGAAATCATACCGGACATTCTACCCGTTGGAGACGTCAATCACAAGAACCAATAAACTACGTGAGAACTGTTATGAGGTGACAAATTTGATGGTACGACTGGAGAACCATTGGATGGAGATAGTGGGGTGCCAAATCTGCCCAATTAAAAATTAGGGGACTGTATAACAGGAAAGGGATAAAAACCTTTGACACAGGGAGCCAATAGAGATGCCATTACGAATTATTCTTGCTATTACCAGAGACTTTGTCACTCTGCCTAAAGACTTTGCTGTTTGACTCTTCAAACCATCCTCGCCCTTACCTTACCCGTTCTATACGTCTCCTCCTTATGAGGGAAGTGTCCCTACTTATCCCGTCTTGCTGAACTTTGCTCTGTTTCCTGGCTGATGGCGTATCAACTGATGTCCTGAGGATGAAGATTGACTCTGTATGCTGACCCATTACGGAGGGTAACTATGTGATGATGAAATTGTAATTGTCTGTTTGCCTTTCCTTTCTAGGTACCAACTGCTCCTTTTGACAGAGACCATAGTTAGATGTTTTTCTAAATTTGTGTTGCTAAATTGTTTTGCATGAAGCCCAACATGCCAATGCTAATTCGAGGTTAGTTAAGGGGTTCACTAAACGGACACAAATAGACAAATGACTGAATCAATGCTTTGTTGAATAATGCGCTAATGATACTCTGGTAAGGTTAACCTATGTTGACGTCGTGTTATGTTCTAATGTTCGTTATCTTTGCTTTGATGAAATCTTATTCGAGTTACCATATTATGACAATGTTGATGTGTTTCATGGTTTTGAGACTAATAAACTTACTAGTAGAATTGTAATCAATCGGGAAAAACATCACAAAATCGTACTAAACTGGTGTGGTTATTCATGACTGAAAGGTCATGGTGGTTTCTGAGTCTTATTGATGTCATTGATTAATCTAATTGATTTGTTATGGTGAATATTGATGACGTTATTGACTGGTTGATTGACATGTTGATCAGTTATCTCGTCTTAAGGTGTCTTCAATCAGGGTCAAAATATTCATCGGCCTAAAACGAGTCCCTGAGTGAATAAATTAACTAGTTTGGGACGCGTTAGCAGCTCTGGTACCAGAGGATGGTTTGGCCCTTTGGGGGCCCTAGGACGAGGGACCATTGTTTAAAAGTGTTTTTGAAATAATGCAGATTGGAGGTATGATGTGTCTCTAAATTCCCCATGACTTTCCTGGAATCTCTGAGCTTGCCTAAGTGTAGGATTCGCGCTTGCTCAGCTTATGCATATCGCAGGTGATTTGTGAAGTTTGTGTGGATTTAGGTCAGGTAATGTTTTAGTAGGAGTGGGTGTACTCCGCAGTATGAGAGTAGGGAAGTTGGCGAACTTCATGTGAATGTGGCGCTTTATGCTCAAAAATTGTCCACGTGGTTGTTGGTGACGTACAGACCTGTTGTGGTCTGAGACTCCGGAGTATATTGAGAAGTCTATGAGACAACTGGTTTATGTTGTAATTTGTGCGGTTTAAAAGGTCAATCAGACGTGGTTGACAAGTCAAGTTTGAGTCAAATGTGTGAATGAAACCTTCAATGGAGATTTGGCAAGTTCTAAAGTGCACTAGAACGAACCATTGACAAGTCAAGAGTAGGATTTGCGGGTCGAATTCTGCTTGCGAGTGCGGGATCTGAGAAGGAGAGAGTAGCGGCCAAGGCTTCAAGTGAAATCTCTGTAAAGTTCTGAAGCGATTGTGTTACCCTTCCTGTAGTAAACCGGCAAATTTGGGTTTTGTTGTTAAAGGTGCTCGCAACATTGCATTCGTTTCTGTGTGAATAGAGAGTGAGGAAGACAAGCCGCAAGACTTTGTCAGCCGCAGTGTGTGTGTGAGTGTGACGTCATTGGAGCCGCGCTGGGATAGGCCAGTTACTGAGAGGGGTCGCGCACGGATTGGCAGCCGTCCGTGAGAGGCAATTGGTTGAGAAGGTAGGCGAAGAGTGTTCTGGGAATTATAGTCACTTCCTGATTAGATTCTAAACAAAATAAGACGCAAAAAAATGAAGTTTTTCAAGGCTCTAAAGAGTGCTTTGAGGGGAGATACATACATTACAGCGAGTGTGGGGTAGCCTACACCCCCAGAGGATACTCCGGCTTATACCGTAATGGAGGAGAAGGGAGTATCGCCATGTCTTTGGTTAAAGTAGTGGTGCAAAATGACAGAAAAGGAGGGATGTTTGGTGTTTCCGGAGTACGGAACGTTCAATATAAGAATTCTGGAAAATTTGCAGAGGGTGTTAAGTGAGCAAAAAACGCCCGAGACCAGCTCAGTTTGAGGCATTGGCAATTTGGGATATAATGGCCATACAACAGAGACAGCAGAAATTTGTGAGGAGAATGAGAAGAGCAGAAAAGACTCTAGCGCAGGCTAGATGGGATAACGAGACTAAGATGTGGAGAAGGGGAATAGTTGACGGAGTTAGGATGTTTCTGGCAATAACTCAAGATGACGAGACACAGGGAAAGAAGGCCACTTGTAAGACAGACAAGGGCTCTAGTAAGCCAAAGGAGACTCAGAAGTCTTGGGCAGATGTAGATGATTCAGACGATGAGGAGTTTCTTAATCAATTGTTACTTGATCGCCCGCCACCATATGCCATGAATGATAATGGACCAAGTACTAGTGCGGGTCCTGAAGATCTGACCCAAAATCAGGGTATCATAAATACAGCACAGGCAAGTAATTCAGTTCCTGTACGGAATGGTGATAGTGTACCCACTGCACCAGACACGCAGATACAGTTGCAGCCACCACCAATTCAGAGGCTCTATCCTGATGCCCCAGTATTGGAGACAACTACGAGTTTGATGGTGCCGCCTGATCCAGTATACACGAGAGCAAAATTAGTGCAGATTGAGCCAACTCCACAACTGCTGCCCCAGCCGCAGCAACAGGTGGTTCAGAATTACACTTCTGTCACAGGACCGCAGTCAGTGGCCACAGCACCCATGATGAATCAAGCAATGGGAGTTAATGCTCCACAGGGTTTGGGAATTGGACAGACACCAGCTGCTATATCACTGCCAATTACTGTTGGTCCACCAGTTCTGCTGTATGCGCAAGCTAAGCCTAGCGTATGTGACCAGGGGATAATGACCCAAGAGGCGATAAGAGGAGGGTTCACAGGAAACTTGCAGGGAATGACACAAGGGGGCAGACAGCCGAAAGGTCTAGATCCTTGTTGGACTTCAGTCCAATTGGGGTTCCTTTGAAGACAATGAGGCAGGCAGGGTTGGGTACACTGACCCCACAGGTGATGAGTGCAAATACGTCACAGACATCAATGATGCAGTCTGGAAATGTCTCGTTGCAAGGCTTAACAGCGCAACAGTTGAATGAGTGGTTAGACAAGCTCAACGCTCCGCAGACTACCTCAGTGACTGCAGAGAGATCAGAAAGAGAGGAATATCTGAATTTTGTGAGGCTGGGTGTGAAAGCCACAGCATTAGTAGAAGGAACGATGGGGGTGAACAGATTAGAGTCATACACAGAAGCAGAATTGAGGTTTCTGTGCCTCAAAATAACCAAAGAAGTGAGCAGGGTGCATCAGAGGTTGGCAAACCTAGCAGACAAATACGGCATAGACTTAGACAATACTAAGCATTTGAACAGGAGTTATAGGTTAGACTTCGAACCTAAAGATTTCGATCACATGTGATCCACCGGAATGAAGGCACATCTTAAAGAGATATTGCAGAGTGCTCAAATTTGGGGAGCATTAGAGAAGTGGGAAGGCAGATGGGCAAAGAAGAGAGATAAGGAGAAAGGTTATTGCCCGGAACCGAAGCAGGCGAAAGCTGCACCAGACACGGGGACAATAAAAATGTTACCAATGAGAGAAACAGCTGGAGGGGTTCTAGTCCATGTACCGTGGTCTAGGGGTGACATCCTGTCATTCACAAATGATTATCCCAGGTTGAGAGAGAAGCCGATAGAGTGGTACCAGCAGACGGACAGGTTTGTGAAGCTTGCAAAATGTCTTTGGGAAGACTTGAATACCCTGTTTGAGATCATAGTTCCAGCAGATTTGTGGCTTGAATGCAAGAGGGGTGTGTATTGGCTGACAGAGGAACTGGCAAGGGAGAAAATTACTGGAGCACCGTCTTCTGAAGTGATGAGGTATTATCATAAGGTGATTGAATTTTTGAAGCAGAAGATGTCGCCGAAAGTTCCTGATTAGCAGAAAATTGATCGAACGTCACAGGAGGGCAAAGAGTCGATACATGCCTACTATGAGAGGTTGTTGAAGGCATTCAAACACTATAGTGGCACTGAGGTTGTAGAACCGAAAGACATGAATCATCTTGTGTTCAGGTTTGTTGAAGGGCTGAGACCAGAGATTAGCCAGATGATTAAGAATCATTTGATCTGTTGGCAAGCAAAGCCGATTGATGAGGTGTTACAGTATGCGAAATACTGTAGTGACGAGATTGAACTGAAACAGAGAAAGTTGAAGGAGAAAGTGATGGTGATGCAAACTAAGGCAGCGCAAGCAGGGATGCAGGAAAACTGAGTACAGCAGATGGTACAGCAGCAACCGCAGGGAAACGGAATGTTTCATTCACAACCGAGAGGACAAGGAGCTTTTGTGAACCGTGGTCCAGATATGAATACTGTGGTGGTTCAGAATGATGTGCAAGGGATGAAAAAGGTGTTACCATGTCACGCATGCGGGGACGTGGGGCACTGGAAGCGGGAGTGCCCAGTGCAGGATGGTGTTGTTCAATAAAGCAATGATGTTGGTACTTTTCAAAATGTGAGGGGTCCAAAAGTGAGGGGTCAAAATCCGAACTTCCAGAATAACATGGTGCAGAATCAGGGTCTCCAGCCTATGCAACAAATGCAAATGCCACGTGTTCAACCAACACAGATGCCGCAGGTACAACAGCAGATTCTCATGGTACCTAGACAGCAAATGCAGTTACCATTAGCTCCAATGGGACAGCAACAGGTGATGCTTACTCAACAGGTCACAGGTCAAACAATGAGTCAAAATAATACAGTACAACAGTTCCCATTGCGTGGTGAGGATGGAATAAACGATGAATGGTCGGATGATTGTTCAGATAGTGAGGAGTGCAGGCTTGCAGCGTCCCTAGAAGTAGATCAGAGGGGACCTTATGTAGAGGGAAAGGTGATGGGTCATAAGGTTTTGTTCCTTGTTGATACAGGGGCTATACGCTCTACAGTCAGAAGTGCAGAGGTTCTGAAATTGCCACTTTCGGGGCGTACCATAAGGGTGGTAGGAGTGGCAAATCAGTTCCTGACAAATCCGATTACAGATCCAGTCCAAATTGAGATTGGTACCTTCCAGGGATTACATAGATTTGTAGTCTGTGACTCGAGTCCTGTATCCCTACTGGGAAGAGACTTACTGTGTAAGACGAGGTGTTCGATTACCTGTTCAAATGAAGGGATTGAGGTGCAGACAAACAGTGATGATGAAGGGGACAATGGTCAGATCTCAGAGCCAGAGACGGAAACCGCAAATGAGGAGTACCCTTTGATAACCTTATTCCCGATGTTCACAGTGACTGACTTACCAGCCGAATTACAGGGAACAGTGACGGAGAAAGTGTGGGACCTGACAGGAAAGGAAGTGGGACTAATAAGAGGAGTAGAATCAGTCAAAGTAGAGGTAAAGCCAAATGCAGTGTTTCCCCAGGTACCGCAGTACCACATGGCACAAGATGTCCTTATACAGTTGACACAGATAATTGCAGACTTTATAAAGCAAGGAGTCCTAAGAGAAGTGATGAGCAGCCCGTGTAATTCACCAATAATGGGTCTGAAAAAGCCTTGTGGGAAAGTTCAAGTTGTTCAAGACTTGAGAAAAATCAATGAGATTGTGGTAAAATGTTGCCCCATAGTGCCAAATCCAGCTGTCATTATGTTTCAGGTTCCGTGTGATGCAGAGTGGTTCATAGTTGTGGACCTGTCTCAAGCATTCTTTTCGGTGCCTCTTCATGAGGACAGCCAATTTCTTTTCAGTTTCAAATTCCTGGACAAGGTTTACAGTTGGTGTCGAATTCCTCAAGGGTTTTCTGAATCACCTTCCATCTTCAACCAGATATTGAAGAAGAACTTGGAATCATTAGAATTGCCTTTTAGTTTGACTCTAGTACAGTACATTGATGATTTGTTGATTGCGTCCAAAACGGAAGATGACCGCAGGTACGATACTATTGCCTTACTGAATCATTTGGGAAAGAACGGACATAAAGTGTCCCCAAAGAAGCTAGAGTACTGTCAGAAAGAGGTGAAGTACTTAGGTCACCTGATTGAAAAAGGGTTGAGGAAAATATCCAAAGAAAGAGTGACAGCCATATTGCAGATGAATCCCCCGACAACCAAGAGAGACGTTAGGATGTTTTTGGGAATGGTGGGCTACTGTCGTCAGTGGATTCCCAATTTCTCGATTATCTCCAAACCTTTGGTGAGATTGACTATCAAGGAGATTCAGGATGGCCCGGGTGCCATAACCATGTCCGAGAAAGAGATGAAGGCATTCATGGAACTGAGGGAAAGCATGTGCAGGACACCAGCTTTTTAGGCATGCCTGATTACACAAAGCCTTTTGTACTTTTCTATCATGAACGTGATGCTTGTTCTTTGTCTGTCCTGACACAGGTCCATGGAGGTGCAAATCGCCCAGTAGCATATTTTTCAGCTACTTTGGACCCAGTCGCAGCAGCCTTACCGGGTTGTTTGCGCACAGTTGCAGCAGTTGGTCAAAGCCTCACTCAGTGTGAAGGCATAGTGATGGGACATCCCTTAACAGTAATGGTCCCACATTCAGTTGAAATCCTGTTGACACGAACAAAGACTCAACATATGACAAATGCTCGCTTAACTAAGTATGAAACAATTATACTGGGGTCACCAAACGTATCCCTGAAGAGATGCACTGTGTTGAACCCTGCAACTTTGCTTCCTAACGAAAATGCAGATATTGATGATGCTGAGGAGGTAGAACATGATTGTCTTGAGGTAACGGATCTGTGCACCAAACCGAGACCCGACATTAAAGATACCCAATTGGAAGAAAAGGATTACATTATCTTTGTTGATGGTTCATGCCGGGGAGACTCAGTAGGAGTACTGAGAGCTGGATATGCCGTGTGTACAATATCTGGTATCCTAGAAGCATCCTGGCTCGAAAGAGTTTACGCTGCTTAAGTGGCCCAATTAATTGCTCTTACTAGGGCATGCCACGCTGCTGGGAACCTAAAAGTCACTATCTATACTGCAGCAGATACGGATTTGGAATTGTCCATGATTTTGTCCAGTTGTGGTCACAGAGGAGCTTCCTGACGGCTTCTGGTTCTCCAGTGAAAAATGGTGAAAGAATTAAGGAATTGTTGCACGCGATTCAATTACCTCTTGAAATTGCCATGGTGAAATGCAATGCTCATGTTAAATCACAAGACTTTGGGCCTGATTACAACTTTGGAGAAAGTGTTAATCCGTCCCAAATGTGACGGATATACCACCGCCGTATTACGAGTTCCATAAGATATAATGGACTAGTAATACGGCTGGTGGTATATCCGTCACTTTTGGGACGGATTACCACCTTCCTCCAAAGTTGTAATCAGGCCCTTTGTGTCAATGGGAAATGGATATGAAGATCAAGTCGCAAGGTTTTGTGCATTGAACTGTATATCGTTTCAAGATCAATGGGAATTGTTACCTGAAACTGAAAATGAAACATGCTCAGGGTATGCATTAAGGGTGGTTGACACACTGGATGAGTTGAGATCATTACAGGGACGTGCCAGCAAGGAGGAGAAACGCTCTTGGCTCAAAATGCAATGCGTACAGAGATCTGATGATTTATGGGTTTCAGGAGAGGGAAAAATGGTTTTGCCAAACAGCCTTTTGTCACAGTTTGTGAGGTTTTACCATGGTCAAGCACATGTTGGGAGAGACGCAATGATCAGGTTGTTCAAAGTCGATTGGTTCAATCCAAAATTCAGACAAGCTGCAGAAGTCATCTGTCACAGGTGCATTATCTGTCAGCAGATGAATGCGGGAAAAGGGACCGTGGTGAATTTGTGCCACTTTGGGTGAGCAGTAGGTCCATTTAGCAGAATGCAGATGGATTTTAATGAAATGCCTATGTGTGGAGGTCTGAGGTACGTGTTGGTGATTGTGTGCATTTTCAGTCACTGGATTGAAGCTTACCCTACACGTAGGAATGACAGTCTCACAGTAGCAAAGCTGCTGCTTAGGGAATTGATACCACATTTCGGGTTTCCGATCTCTTTAGAATCAGATAGGGGAAGTCACTTCAACAATGAGGTGATTAAGCTCTTGTGTGCTGAATTGAACATTGAACAGAAATTACACTGTAGCTACCGCCCTGAAGCATCCGGACTAGTGGAGCAGATGAATGGTACCTTGAAGTCGAGAATGGCAAAGATGTGCACAGCTACAAATTTGAAATGGCCAGATGCATTGCCCTTAGTGCTGATGTCAATGAGAAATACACCCTACAAGAAAACAGGACTGTGTCCTCATTAAATTCTTATGGGCGAGCTAAGAGATTGCCCACAGTGCCTACCAATGTTCTTGTGAATATCACGGATGATATGGTGTTGGACTACTGCAAGGGTCTGGCTGACGTGGTCCGCTCTTTCTCTCACCAGGTGGAAGCTACCACATTGCCACCAATAAGTGATCCAGGTCACACCCTGAAAGCCGGTGATTGGGTTGTTGTCAGGAAACACGTGAGGAAGTAGTGTTTGGAGCCACGTTCGAAGGGGCCATATCAAGTGATACTGACAACTACTACTGCTGTGAAATGTGCAGGACTTCCAAACTGGATCCATGCCAGTCACACAAAGGAGGTGACGTGTCCAACTGATGAGGAACTCGAATTGTCCAAAACAACAGCTGCAGAGAAGGAAGTCTCAGGGCCGGAGAGTAATCAAAGGGAAACTGAGACTGAAGGAGAGCCCGTTGAGGACGGCTTGGTCACTCAAACAGCAAACGAGATCCAGAGGGGGTGACCGTGAGCCTATCTCAACTGAGGCACCAGGAGAACCGACCCAGAGAGAGGTTCTCCCAGAAGCAGACGGATACAAGTTTGAAGTCGAACCCCTAACAGACCCTGAAGGCGAAGGAGGTGAGGTAGAAGGAGGTCAAAGTGTTCCAAATCCTCCTGAGCCGCTTGCAGATCCATCAAGAGAGAACACCATAGCACAAGAGGAGGGCACTGTTCAACATCCTGAAAGGCCGAGCGCTAGGAAAACACTTAAAGGAGATAACTGGCCGGAGCCACAAGCTGCAAAGGAGAAAGTGGTCCCTAACAGAACAATAGAGGAAGAAGTCGACACAACCAGGAAAGAAGATCTCAGTGAAGGGGAGTAGCAGGGTGATCGAAAACTGAAAAGAAAGAGAGTTGCAAACAGGAGGTACGCAGGTCCTGAATGGGCGTATGCAACATCAGCTGAGTGGCAACAAGAATTCTTGGCATTCTGTTGTGATCGAGAAATTCCAGGTCAATACTACGGCACCTGAATTCGACCATAGAAAGAGACTGTGTTAAGTTGAAATTAAATAGAGAGAGAGAAACCTGAGAAAAGAGACTGATAAATTACCGGATGTGACACTATTAACCTGAATTGACTCTGAAAAACCGATTATGACAAGCTGCTAACCTGATTTGACAAAGGGTCCTGGAAGTGAGTGAAACGCTGTAAATACTTGCCAAGAGAGAGACTTTGCACAAAAAAAAGGGCTTTAGATCATCCTCAAGTTGATTGTTTGCTTTGTTATTCTGCTCTCTGATTCTTTACAGATCATGAGTAACATTAGAAATAATGATAATAGGGGTAGAATTCGTGGTTGGTTGAGTGTTATTTTGGGTGTTGTGTGTGCAATAATAATTATAGGTGTGATTGGGGGAATGCCATTGGTGGATAAGAGTGCGATTAACAGTGCTTCAGCTCCTGAGACTGCTACACTAACACCATGGGGAAGGTTTGAGCAAGATACGAGGTATTTGCATGAGGGAACTAACACGAAAAAGGAACTATCTACTAATGTCTTCTATCGCTTGTTGAATGAGTATGTTGAGACAATGGATGCAAAGAATTGCTATGTGTGCACGAAGATTCCTTCGTCAGTACAAGGGGTTACTTATCATAGTTTGCAGCTTACCTACGTAATAAGCTGTAGTTTGCTATTAACAAGATTCTATGATCAAGAACATATTCAATACTTCTATTCTAATCTAGATGTAGTGTTTTCTTTTGTGCCTATAATTGAGTTTTTGAGTAAAATAGCTAAAGAACATAACATAAAAATAGTTAGGGTTTCTTTGAGCCGACACTGACATTTGGGACAGCTTATGCGCACTGCAATAATCTAACCTGCTTACCAATGCCTGTAGAGAAAAGCTTTTTAGATCACACTGTTGATAGGAGAAAAGCGTTAAAGGAAAAGCTAGAAAAGGGATTAGAAAAACAAACGTTTGCAAATGATTATGCTTATAGTGCAATAAAAGTGAAAGGCAAGTTAGCTATAGATGCATTACACGTAGGAAAGCTTTGTGTGTATATATATATATATATATATATATATATATATATATATATAGGCCAAAATCTGATCATGACACTTTATTTGTGGGAACGAGTGAGTGCAGACATGTGTTTTTGTTTCACAGTAAGTGGTCATTCATGTTAAATGGACAGGATCCAGCGATCCCTGCGATCTATTACATATGTGGACTTAATGCTTATTACCGTCTTCCAAAGGGATGGTATGGGACATGTTATTTGGGAATAGTTTTCCCAAAGATCTACCAATTTGATGACTTAAAGAAATTTCTTAAAATGTCTGAATTACATCATACTAGACAAAAGAGAGAGACAGCGGCTGCTGTTGTAGGTGATATATTTGGAGCCATAATTCCTTCAGTGGGGGTATCTTAAACTCTATTAAGATTCGAAAGTTGTCTACTATTGTGGATAACATGCTGACAAACTTCACAGGGGCTATACTCCTGATGGATACTGAACTTGCTGCGGAGAGGGCTATGACTCTTCAAAACCAGCTTGCTTTAGACATTCTTTTAGCAAAGAGTGGGGGAGTCTGTAAGATGCTTAATGAGCGCCACTGTTGTGCATTCATTCCTGACAATAGTAATAAGATTAGAAGTATGCTTACTAACATAACCAGAGACAGTACATATTTGAAGGAGCTGAAGGAACCTGGAGTTTGGGAAAAGGTTGGAAAGGGACTTGCTAAAGTAGGGAATTGGTTTAGTAGTATTTGGAATGGGATACTTGCAAAAATAATATGGGGTATATTGATTGTTCTAGCCTGTTTATTCGGACTATGGTTATCATGTAAAATTAGTAAAATAATTTAAAAAAAATTGGCAAAACGCAATAGAAGGAAAAAGGAGAAAATGTTCAAAGAAATTTGGGAAAAAACACAAAGGGGGAAGAAATTGAAATGCGTGAACTAAGAAAGTAAAAGGTTGTGAAGGGAAAGGTTTTGTGTGATGACAAGTGTCATCAGAGGAGGGATTGAGGGAGCGTAGCTCTTCAACTCAAAACTAACATGAAATGTTTATGAACTAATGCATAATAATGTTGCATAGAAAATGTATGAATGTGTTTTTGCTAAACGTGCGCTTGAATGTGCCCACGGGGAGTGTCCGTCAATGTATATGATGATTGATTAAATTAACTAATGATGATATAATGATGCGTTAATGAATTATTTTACACTAATATTAAGAGTTATATGTTAAGGTTTTGCTAATTAATTCACTAGGCCTTGGTTAGCATGAGTCGGGGCCTAGCTGCCCGGTTTCATATTAAATGTATTTCTCTAACGTGCAGTGTGCTGACTTGCTGAAGGACATGTACTTGTATTTTTCCAGAGGCTAGAGGATGAGTGTAACTGTAGTAGATCTGTTCTCATGAAATTCGACCTGCTCAAGGAAACATTCTTGCTGAATGCAACAGTGTAGACTTGTATCAGGTACAAGGCCGCCTAAACCGGTATAGACAATGGAACCACTGACTGGGGATGCGAGAGGACCACGGGAATATGAAATCATACCGGACATTCTACCCGTTGGGTATGTCAATCACAAGAACCAATAAAGTACGTGAGAACTGTTATGAGGTGACAATTTTGATGGTACGAATGGAGAACCATTGGATGGAGAGAGTGCGGTGCCAAATCTGCCCAATTAAAAATTAGAGGACTGTACAACAGGAAAGGGATAAAAACCTTTGACACGGGAAGCCATTAGAGATGCCATTACGAATTATTCTTGCTATTACCCAGAGACTTTGTCACTCTGCCTAAAGACTTTGCTGTTTGACTCTTCAAACCATCCTCGCCCTTACCTTACCCGTTCTATACGTCTCCTCCTTATGAGGGAAGTGTCCCTACTTACCCCGCCTTGCTGAACTTTGCTGTGTTTCCTGGCTGATGGCGAATCAACTGATGTCCTGAGGATGAAGACTGACTTTGTATGCTGACCCATTACGGAGGGTAACTATATGATGATGAAATTTTAATTATCTGTTTGCCCTTCCTTTCTAGGTACCAACTGCTCCTTTTGACAGAGACCATAGTTAGATGTGTTTCTAAATTTGTGTTGCTAAATTGTTTTGCATGAAGCCCAACATGCCAATGCTAATTCGAGGTTAGTTAAGGGGTTCACTAAACGGACGCAAATAGACTAATGACTGAATAAATGCTTTGTTGAATAATGCGCTAATGATACTCTGCTAAGGTTAACCTATGTTGACGTCGTATTATGTTCTAATGTTCGTGATCTTTGCTTTGATGAAATCTTATTCGAGCTGCCATATTATGACAATGTTGATGTGTTTCATGGTTTTGAGACTAATAAACTTACTAGTAGAATTGTAATCAATAGGGAATAAACATCACAAAATCGTACTAAACTGGTGTGGTTATTCATGACTGAAAGCTCATGGTGGTTTCCGAGACTTATTGATGTCATTGATTAATCTAATTGATTTGTTATGGTGAATATTGATGACGTTATTGACTTCTTGATTGACATGTCGATCAGTTATCTCATCTTAAGGTGTCTTCAATCCGGGTCAAAAGATTCATCGGCCTAAAACGAGTCCCTGAGTGAATAAATTAACTAGTTTGGGACGCGCTAGCAGTTCTAATTTTGTGAGGCGATACCACAACTACTTAAAAACCACTGCAATGGAGAAATGTGACCCAGCTGTAGATAGCTGGGCAATGTAAGGGTTTTTTATAGATCACTTGGGCATGTTAAGTTAGAGACTTGAGATTTTGCTGATGGTTTATCTTCTTTATTCCAAACTATGTATGCATGTGAGTAGGGTCTAAGGCAGCTATGTGCTTCATTTATCTTCCAGCTACCCTATGTCGTCCTATTACCCTTGTAGGGACTAGATTAGAGCCAGGGTTTACCCAAATGATTGCTAATCTTAATTGGTGGTTCAAAGTAGTTCCCATGTACATACTTCCCTCTGGCTGCTCCCCCACCTGTTTCAATTTGCCCTGGAGTTGTTTGAGTTGACTCTACTCAGGACATGTCAACCACTGCCTTAAGCTAGGGAGACCCAACAGGTATGTGCTAAGTTACTAGATGCCACAAATCCTTGCACAGTTTGGGTCCCCAAAAGAACACAGTCATTTAGTGTGCTTATTCAGTCTCGCACTCTAGGCTCAGACCAATGGTAACTCTCACTTGATATCTCTCATGCAGCATACCCCTAGCACTCTGTACATTCACAGTATACACACTTCCAAGTTAACTCAGTCAGTCTCCAGTTATCTCATCTGTTGATAAAGGACCCCTACAACTA
Source organism: Pleurodeles waltl (assembly GCF_031143425.1). NCBI lineage: Eukaryota > Metazoa > Chordata > Amphibia > Caudata > Salamandridae > Pleurodeles > Pleurodeles waltl. Next base: position 94,851,141 of record NC_090448.1, read on the forward strand.
TAAGAATTGTCTTCTGTGTGACAGCTGCTATACCCATATTTGGGCCAACAGTAGTATTTCTCTCTCTCTCTCACACACACACACACCCCTGACCTAGCACACCATAAATGCACTGTTCATCCTCATTCTCTCACTCACAAGTCACTCTATAAGGCAAGTCTTGTAATTTGTTCAGGAGAATGAAGTATGGGTTCTTTTTTAAACACAGTGCCCTATTCACTATAAAAGGGCCTCTAACAGTTGCCAACAATAGGCGTTCCTTTTGTTTGATGACATCTTCTGAGTCTTTGAGATCTGTTGTGACATAATTCTTTGATTGGACCTTTTAACCCCTTGGATGCCCAGGACATAATGCTTATGTCCTCGTTTGCAAAGCTTGGGTGCCGAGGACCTAAGTCCTGCTATGGGCCCTTCGGGCCGAGCAACCCACTCCCATGGGCAGGGATGGAAGGGGAATTGCTTCCCCTTCCACCTCCGCCCCCCTGACCACCCACCCCCGTGGCAGCTGATGACATCAGGCCGCAGAAATGCAAGAGCATTTCTCTTCCGATCACTTGGTCGGGACAGGAGTGGCATCCTTTCCTTTCCTTTGATGTCTCTCTGAGAATTTCTTCACGATCGGGCAGCAGAAATGCCCACTAGAAGCCAGGGATGTTTTTTTTGTTTTGTTTTGTTTTGTTTTGTTATTGTCATGAGTGGAGCGACCCCTTGGGCAAGGGTCGCTCCCCAGGGGGGCAAATTATTTTAAGGCCATTTCTGCCCTGCCTGGAGGGCTGATCCTCTAGACACAAGGAATCATTTTTTTGTTGTTGTTTTTTAAAATCTTTTTTGCACATGGGGAGCAACCCCTTAGTCAAGGGTCGCTCCCCTGGGGGGGAAATTCTTTATGCCACTTCTACCCCCGTGGGGGCAGATTGGCCTATTTATAATGGGCCAATCTGCTCCCAAGGAGGGCAGAAACCACTAGACACCAGGGATTTTTTTTTAAGGTCACTTTCACGTAAGGGGAGCGACCCCTTAAGCAATGGTTGCTCCCCTTGGGGGCAAATTTATTTTAGGCCGTTTCTGCCCCCTTTGGGGGCAGATTGGTCTATTTTAATTAGGCCAAAACCACTAGGCACCAGGGATTTTTTAAAATGTTGTAATTTTTTTTTCCAGATGGGAAGCGACCCCTTAGGCAAGGGTCACTCCCCTGGGGGGCAATTTTATTTAAGGCCATTTCTGCCCCCCTTGGGAGAAATAGGCCAATCTGCCCCCAAGAGGGGCAGAAACCACTAGACACCAGGGATTTTTATTTTTTTGCGCCAGTTTCACGCAAGGGGAGAGACCCCTTAGGCAAGGGTCATTCCCCTGGGGGCAAATTTATTTTAGACCATTACTTCCCTCCTTGGGGGCAGATCATCCTACTTTTATTAGGCTGATCTTCCCCCAAGGGGGTCAGAAGCCACTAGGCACCAGGGTTTTTTTTTTTTGTGTGCAAATTTCACGCAAGGGGAGAACGACCTCTTAGGCAAGGGTCGCTCCCCTGCGGGGCAAATTTATTTTAGGCCATTTCTGCCCCCCTTAGGGGCAGATAGGCCTATTTCTATTAGGCCGATCTGCCCCCGGGTGGGAGCAGAAACCACTTAGGCATCAGGGATTGGTGTGTGTGTGTGTTGTTTGGGCAATGGACGCTCCCCATGGGGGCACATTACTGTTGGCCATATGTGCCCCCACCCATGGGGGCAGATAAGCCTATTTTTGTAAAGCCCGTAGCCCACTAGAGACCAGGGAAGATTCCTCCCCCCCCCCCAAAAAAAAAAAGAGGGTTGGGGTATGGCCATACCCCCACCCAAAATAAATGGGGACAAAGTTTTTCTGCCCACCGGTGGGCAGATGGGGCAATTACCCCCAATCCACTTCCCGAGTGGAGGGGGGTGGGGGGACAGAAAGCCAACTAGAATCCAGGGAATACAAAAAAAAAAAAATTGTGGGGTAGTGGCTGCCCCAACTGAGGAGGGGGGTAACAGTCTTTCACCTTTACCCCCGCAAACTAAAACATCTTCTCCCACGGCAAGCAAGAGAACATTTGATTATTTTGGGTTTTGGTTTTACATGTGGGACATGAGAGCTTGTCTAACTCTCAAAATCGTCCCACTTGGAATGGTGAGGGCTGCACTTTTTGGACTTTGGGACGCTGCCATGTAGAAAAATGTACAAGACCTAGACACATCTGAAAACTAAACATCACATTCACCCCACATAATTTTCTTACCCACAATGCCCTGCAAACCTCCAACTTTGCTGGAAAACACACCTTTTCCTATATTTTTGTAATGGATCCTTCCGGAATCTGCAGGAATCCACAAAATTTCTACCACCCGGCATTGTCACATCTATACCAATAAAAATTCTGCCCCACTTGTCAGCCTAAAAATGTCTTTTTATAACTGCCCTTTTGGCCCCGCTTTAGTTACCCCTCAATTTCGACATGTTTTTGGCTCTTCCCTGTCACAGGCACTTAGCCCACCTACACAAGTGAGGTATCATTTTTATTGGGAGACTGAGGGGAAAGTTGGGTGGTAGGAAAATTGACCCGGTGCGGTGATCCCACACAGAAATGTGGGGAAAATGTGATTAGATTTTTTTTTTTTTTTAGCTAAAATTTGAGGTTTGCTGAGAATTCTGGGTAAGAAAACTCTAGGGGATCCACACATTTCACAACTCCCTGGACTCCCTCTGGTTTCTAGTTTTCAGAAATGTTTAGGTTTGATAGGTTTCCCTATATGACTGTTGAGCCCAGGACCAAAAACGCAGGTGCCCCCTCTGTTGTTTTGTATTTGATAATTCTGATGTGTCCATGTAGTGTTTTGGGGCATTTCCTTCCACGGGCACTAGATCTACCCACACAAGTGAGGTACCATTTGTATCGGGAGACTTGGGGTGATGCTGGGTGGAAGGGAAATGTGTGGATCCTCTTAGATTCCACAAATTTCTGTCACCGAAATGTGAGAAAAAAGTGTTTTTTTCTGCCAAAGTTTGAGGTTTGCAAAGGATTCTGGGTTACAGACTCTGGTGAGAGCCCTACAAGTCACCCCATCTTGGATTCCGCTGGGTGTCTAGTTTTAAAAAATGCACAAGTTTGGTAGGTTACCTTAGGTTTCGGCTGAGTTAGAGGCCAAAATCTACAGCTAGACACTGTGGAAAAAACAAGTCTGATTTCAATGTAAAAATGTGATGTGTCCATGTTGCGTTTCCTGTCGTGGGCACTAGGCCTACCCACACAAGCGAGGTACCATTTTTATCTGGAGACTATGGGGAACACAGAATAGAAGAACAAGTGTTATTGCCCCTTGTCTTTCTCTACATGTTTTCCTTCCAAATGTAAGCCAGTGTGTTAAAAAAAAAAAAAAAGAGACGTCTATTTGAAAAATGCCCTGTAATTCACATGCTAATATGGGGACCCTGGAATTCAGAGATGTGCAAATAACCACTGCTTCTCAACACCTTATCTTGTGCCCATTTTGGAAATACAAAGGTTTCCTTGATACCTATTTTTCACTCTTTATATTTCACCAAATGAATTGCTGTATACCCGGTATACATTGAATACCCATTGCAAGGTGCAGCTCATTTATTGGCTCTGGGTACCTAGGGTTCTTGATGAACCTACAAGCTCTGTATACCCCGTAACCAGAAGAGTCCAGCAGATGTAATGGTATAATGCTTTCGAAAATCTGACATCGCAGAAAAAAGTTACACAGTAAAACGTGGAGAAAAATGGCTGTTTTTTTTCACCTCAATTTCAATATTTTTTTATTTCAGCTGTTATTTTCTGTAGGAAAACCTTGTAGGATCTACACAAATGACCCCTTGCTGAATTCAGAATTTTGTCTACTTCTCAGAAATGTTTAACTTTCCGGGATCCAGCATTGGTTTCACACCCATTTCTGTCACTAACTGGAAGTAGGCTAAAAGCACAAAAAATAGTAAAAATGGGATATGTTTTAGTAAAATGGCAAAATTGTGTTTTAAAAAAAAAAGTGGTTTTCTGATTCAAGTCTGTCTGTTCCTGAAAGCTGGGAAGATGGTGATTTTAGCACTGCAAACACTTTGGTGATGCCATTTTCAGGGGAAAAAACACATGCCTTCTTCTGCAGCCCTTTTTCCCATTTTTTTTTTTTTTTTTTTTTTTTTTTTTGATTTTTTTTTTAAACAAAACTTTAGCTGTATTTTGGCTAATTTCTTGGTCTCCTCCGGGGTAACCCACAAACTGTGGGTACCCCTAGAATCCCTAGGATGTTGGAAAAAAAGGATGCAAATTTGGCATGGGTACCCTATGTGGGCAAAAAGTTATGAGGGTCTAAGCGCGAACTGCACCAAATAGCCAAAAAAAGGCCTGGCACCTGAGGGGGAAAGCGCCTGGCAGCGAAGGGGTTAAAACCGCATACAGAGGCTATAATTTGTCAATGGGAAAACCGTGGTTGAGCAGTGGCAGGCTCCGTATTGTAGTTCTTGGGATGTAATAAGATGGGAGCAGGTAAGGTTTGACCTCTGTAAAGATACATTCCAAGGCATATGCTCTTGTGAGACAGGATTAAGGTGCATATGTGAGCCAAATAGCAGAGGGACGGGATAGTTACTTTGTGGGAATTATGTGGTAACAAAAGAATATAATAGCGCAAGTGGCCCAGCCATACATATCTGCTGATGGTATTCCGGCATAGAGTGACTGCTCTATAATTTTGCATCCCTTCATAACAATGTTAAAGTTAGCTTGTAGTCTGGGAGAAGCTGCTTGAGCAGGCGGTTGGTTCCCACAGCAAGCCTACGCACTTCCATTACATGGATGCCTGCTACTTTCACAAAACACATGGCATGATTTAGAATTTGGCTGTGAAGGATAAACCTCACATTTCTAGGGCAAGTGATAAATGTGGATGCGAGTCCATAAGTGTTATGACCTCCATCATTAGGACAGTATGCTAGACAAAATGCTGCTTCTATGATATTCTGCAGATATTGCTTTATCACTCTTCAATAACACCAAAGCAATCTCTTTCTCCGGCAACAGCACTCTCATCCTTCTGCAAAGCTTGGAAGTCTTTGAGAAGTTCCAGACCCCACCATCTACAAACTCAGAGGCGGTAAACCAATCAGGCGCCCACACACTCTGCCACTCAGCAGTTTCAACTCATGCACACTGCCTTTAGGACTTCCTGGCACCCTGTCATGGTTAGGTGTCCTTTCCTTAGCTGTGCCCACCATAATGCTTAGATACCCAATCACATGCTCATATGCTTATCACCTGGAATGTTGTACTCACGTAGCTCTCTCTGTTCTTCAGATTGCGAGTAGAGGTTTTTAAACATTAAAGAGTGGTTCTGAATTCCTCTCATTGCTTTTGCAGATGGTGCTAGTGCCTGCTGGGGTGTTCACGATGGGCACGGACGAGCCGGGCATCCCCCCTGATGGCGAAGGGCCTGCCAGGAGAGTGCACATCGATGCTTTCCACATGGACCGCCATGAAGTCTCCAATGCAGCGTTCAAGCAATTTGTAGACTCATCTGGGTACAAAACTGAGGTGTGTATGTGATAGATTGCAGAGGTGTGAAGGAGTCTTATAACAATTGTGGAGGGCCGGCATCTCAGTGTTTGGGTGCCCTTCCCATTCCATTAACCTTGTCTGCAACTACAATGCTGGAGCCGAGATTGCTGCTCTGCTGACAACAGACAAAACTTTAGAAAGAGTTTTTGGTCATGGTTTGCAGTTGGCTCTCTTTTGAAAAAGATGTTGTATTTAATCTTCTAAACAGAGGTTTAAAGTTTAAAAGCCAGTGTCAGAATATGAAATAACAGCAGTCCTTCACATCATGCCCTTGGGAAAGTTTCCAAAAGTTCAGCGTAGAAACGAATTGCTTTGAGATTTTTTCCCTCTCAATAATGGAATATTAAATCCTTCTCTTTTTCTTTTTCTGTCAGTCATTTTTAGGTTCAGCCTAGTGGCACTTGATGCCAGTAGTGAGAGCCCAGGGAAGTGATGTTACAAAAAGAGCTTCGCCTAGGACAGGAGGTGGTGATATTATACCAAGTCACATATGCTTCGGCTGCTCTGCATCATACCGCAATGTGTATCAGTGTAAGCAGGACACACTCATCCTGGTTTATGCAAAACAGTCATTATCAAAAATTAAACGCTCTACTCTACCATGCTTGCAGCGTAATGATCTTTCAGGATAATGCCTGGTTGCAAATGATGTCCATTCCAAAAATGGATAAAGCAATGTGCATTTGTAAATGTAAAATGGATAAACTTCAACTCGAGCAGGAAAGAAGAGCTGCCTAACTTTAATCAGTTAAGCAACACCTTCAAAAGAAGCATACCAGAAAGAAAAGGATGTTTTTATCTTTGACGTCTGAATGTCAAAGATCGTAATCCATAAAAACACTCTTGAAGGTACCTGTAATATCATGTTGAAGAGTAGGCGCAGCATCTGTTTTCTTTTTTTTTTAAGGTAAATCAGCTTTATTAGGATCAAAATACATATGGGTTATATACTAACAATACAAGATATCTGTCATAATGATAATGATATAATTTTAAAAGGAGTTGTAAAAGCTGTTTAGCATTTTAAAGTATAATAAGGGGAAGAAACAATGAAAACGGAACAAGACCATTTACGATGCGAAAAATGCATTGGAACTCCAACAGTTAACTAAAAGAAAAAAGTAATATTCAAAAAAGCATAAATGTAAGCTAAGTTAAAAATTCACTCAAGAACAGAGAAAATAAAGAATTCATGGTGGCTTAAAATACTCAGATAATGTACAAGTAGTAGAATTACAAGCAACAGCTTTAAGATAATCAGTCAAAGGTAACCAGTACAAATCTCTATTTATGGAAGGGCAGCATAAAGAGGTAAAAGCAATATCTAATCTATGGTAGTGACAAACATTATTCCACCAAGTTTTATAGGAAATATTGGATGATTTTTTCCAATTGAGAGTAATTTGTTGAAAGGCCAAAGCTAACATGAGAGCCAACAATTTTAAATTATTATCATCTGAAACAATGTCAGCAGAGAGACTACCTAAAAAAAAGTACCAGCGGAGATAATTGGGATTGCAAATGAAAAATGAAGGTAAGCTGACGCCAAACTTTTCTCCAAAAAGAGACAGTAGGAGGCCATTCAAAAAGGATATGCGTAAGATCTCCCTTTGGGCTATCGCAGGACCAGCAACTTGGAGTGGAGGATACAGAAAATGTTGCTATAGTAGAAGGGATAAAATAAAGTCTGTGATAAAGAAAGAAAAGTGACTGTGTGGGAGAAGCTTATCTGGATATTTTATAAGATCGATGCCACACCTTATTCCAAAAGGAAACAGTCCAGGTACATCCCAAATCCAATTCCTATTGAGATTCAATTTTAGATTTAGGACGCGTCAAAACAGGAGACTGAAAAAGTTTATAGATATTTGATGCCTTAGGATATGAGATAAGAAAGGAGGACAAAGAAAAGACTAATTCCAAAGAAGAAGGGGAAGGCAAGGATAAAAGTACATCAAGAATAATATTAATAAGAAGATATTTAGGCATAAATGAATTGGGACAATGAAATAGAAGTTGGAATTGTGAAAAAGAAAGTGGAGTATTATTGGAGAATAAATCCTTGACCCAAACTATATTTCTCTGTCGCCAGGATTTCCAAAATAAGTTTTTTTTTTATTAATAGTGATAAGACAATTATGCCAAATAGGGGAATTCAGAAAAGAGGAATGAGAAACCGATGGAGATAAATAGTGAGAACGCAGAAGAGAGCAAGTATGTTTAAGAAGCAGAGGAGAGGAGATAAGTGAAATATTATAGGAAAAGAATACCACCTCACTAGGGGAAAAGGCAAAAGAAAAGAACACTCCATATCCAACCATAATGGAGTAAACCTAGAGTCTGACAGGGAGACCCACCTAGAAGCTTGACGCTAACAAAAGGATTTGTGATACAATCTAAAATCAGGAAAATTGACTCCTTTCTACTGTTTAGAATGGCGAAGATGACTAAGAGAAATTCCAGATTTCTTATTGTTCCAGAGGAATTTAGACAATTTGGAGTCCAATTGTGTAAAAAAGGTACCAGGTAAAGGAAGCGGAATCATGGATAGGATATATAATATGTTAGGAGAAATCATCATTTTAATGGAGTCAAGATGACCCACCAAGATAAAAATAAGGGATTCCAAGCCAGAATCGAGCTATCAACTTTCTCTAAAACCTCTGAAATATTTACTTCAAGGTACTTTTTAATGTATGAAGTGAACCAAATACCTAAATATTTAATCTTGGAAGAATTCCAGTGAAAACCAGTGATATCAACCGATGCTTTAAAACAAAATTTTGTTAAAGGGAGGATTTCAGTGTTATCCAAATTTTATCTTATAGCCTGAAATCAAGAAAAATCCTCAATTTCCCGAAGTAGAGACGGAATCGAGATCTCAGGGTTTGAGATATATAAAAGTATATCATCTGCATACGCCTTTAATTTTAAATGTTTCTCGCCATACTGGAAACCTTCAATTTTAATGTTATTTCTAATACTAGATAGAAAGGGCTCGAGAGCTAGAATAAATAGGTGTGGAGAGAGCGGACACCCTGGACGTACACCTCGGCGTAGTACAAAATATCTAGACAGTTTCCCATTTACCAATATCGATGCCATTGGAGATTGATAAAGCAAAGAGATAAATGAAATGAAATGAGGCCCTAAACCATGCCAGGCTAAAGCTTTTAATAGAAAAGACCAGTCTAACCGGTCGAACGCTTTCTCAGCATCTATGGAAATTGCCGATAAAGAATACGACAGAGCGGGAGCTTTGCTGAGTACATTAAAGAATGTTCTAGAATTGTCAGAAGCAAGTCTACCTTTGACAAAACCCATTTGTTCCTTACTTATCAGCGCAGGTAAAAGGGTATCAAGACGTAGGGCTAATAATTTAGCAAAGATTTTATAATCTGGATTGAGAAGAGAGATTGGTCTAAAACTTTTACAGAAAGTATGATCCTTACCATCCTTTGGAATTAGGCAAATCGAAGCTTCCTGAAATGTGCCCCCTGTAAAACCAGAACCCATGAAGAATTGGAAAAGTTGAAAAAGTTTAGGAAGTAACAGGTAAGAAAAATGTAAAACAAATTCTGCTGTAAAACCATCCGGACCAGGAGTTTTCCCTTTTTTTAGAGATTGAAGGGCTTTAAAAAGTTCTAACGAAGTAATATCTGCTTCAAGTGAAGTAGCATCAATCAGTGCCTTATTAAGGTTTGGAATATTCTTTAAATAATCATCAATATGTAAGGGGGCCGGGACTGACTCAGGAGTATAAAGTGTCTGGTAATAATTAACAAATTCAGCTAAAATATCTTCATCCTTAAAAAGGGACTCACCAGTATCTGAAACTATAGACTTCACATTATGGCGTTGCTTTCGAACTTTTAAATAATTAGCCAGAAGCTTCCCCGCTCTATTTCGACCTTCAGAAAAACGAGCATAATACGTAGAAGAAAAGAGGAGGCATCATCCGTTGCGATTTTGTTAAATTGCAGTTTTGCCTGAATAAGTTCTTGTATATTAAAATTGGAAGAGGAAGAATAATACTGATGTTCTAAGGGCATTGAAAGATTTTTTTTATTAGAGACCAAATTTATTATATGACCACGAGCCGCAGCCTTAAACGAATCCCATAACAATTGTGGAGAGACGTGAGATACTTCATTAAATCGAAAAAATTTGTCCGCGATGGCAACAAAGGAAGTGGAAAATTTAGAGTCAAGTAATAAAGAAGTATTAAATCGCCACCTATTGGACTTGGGATGCACTGGGAGCAAGTCAAAATCTGTAATGACTGGGGCATGATCAGATATTACCATAGGTTCAATGGAGGAGTTAATAAGATTTTGGGATAATGATTTAGAAACAAAAATATGGTCAAGTCTAGATAAGGAGCCATGTGGTAGAGAATAAAACGAAAAATCCCTATTATCAGGATTACAAGTTCTCCATGAGTCAATTAAATTACATTGTGAGAAATATGCCTTAAATTGTTTATGCATTTTATGGGGAGATAATTTAATTACAGATTGCCTATCTATAAAGGGATCAAGAATTTGATTGCAATCCCCTCCAATAAGAAGAAAATCATCATTATAATGCAAACATTGGTTACGAATATTGGGCCAGAAAAAATAATCTGAATTATTTGGACCATAAATATTACCAATAGTCATTGTAATCCCATTAATACTGAGCCTCACAAAGAGCCACCTACCATCAGAATCCGAGTCTTGCGAAATAACATTAACTGATAATTTTTTATGGCAAAGCACAATTACACCATTTTTCTTTGTAGATGAAGGTGAAGTAAAAACATTGCCCACCCAGCCTTTTTTAAGTTTCAGAGCTTCAGAGTCCGTCAAATGGGTCTCCTGTAGAAGAACCAAGTCTGGATTATATTTAGATAAGTGGGATAAAATTCTCTGCCTTTTGATTGGATTAATAAAACCTTTGACATTCCAAGAAACAACCCTGAATTTACGTCACATAACCATATATATACACAAAAGGCCTTGTAACATAAATAACTGAAAATACATATAAGGGAAAAGAAAACAGAAAAAACAAAAGGAGAGAAGAGTAGTAAAGAAGAAAAAAAGAAGAGACAGTACATGTAAAATAAAGACGACTGCAAAAACATACCTGAGATGAAGGACCAATAGGGGAGGGGTGGTGACAGCACAGACTGAAGACGGGACAGCAAGGGAACGGAACGCATCAATGGACAAAGGTTACGAGCAAAAATAATGATTATAGAACACCAGGAACCTGTGAAAAGAAAACAATACATTATACAATACATAAAAAAAAAAAAGGGTCTGTAGTCACGTCAATATAGTATACTGTATAAACTGCATATAAAGGACCATCAATTCTATCGCAATAATAGTGAAAGGGCACAATTAATTAAGAAATGTATATAGTCAACGTGTTGAAGGACCAGCTGTTTCCATAGAATTTGTAGAGTGTAGTCGTAGAAAATCACAAAGAACTGCAGGAGAGGTAAATGAAGTGGTCTTGTTTTCATATGTCACTTTGAACAAACACGGATGCAATAATCCAAAACGAGCTCCCAAGTCACGAAGCTGTGGACGAAGATCCAAAAACTCTTTCCTCCTGTCTGCTTTGGACACATCCTGTGAAATGAAGATTTTACTTCCCTGCCAAGAAATTAGTTTTTTAGTTTTCGCAGCGTTAAGAATTCTCAATAAGTCAGTAAATTCAAGAAAGAAAATAATCACACCTCTTAGTTTAGATTTGGAGGAATGCGGCGAACGATGACCAATGCAGTGCGCTCTTCGGATGTTCAATACTGTAGAAGATGGTAGACCCACCAACTGTGGAAAGAATGAGGTAAAAAATGAAATTGGGTCATTCCCTTCAAGACCCTCCGGTAATCCATAAAGGCGAAGATTATTGCATCTATTTCTGTTTTCCAAATCCTCCGTAAGAGTCTTCAAGGTTGTCACTTCCTTTTCCAAACTAATAATTTTATGTGTTTCATCCTGCACATCACTGACTCTTTGTTCCAAAGCAGAGATTCTCACTACCATTTGAGACCACTTAGAATCAAGATTTTGTATCCGAGAATTAGTTTCTTCGATAAAAGGACTTTAGGCGAAGAAGAAGATGAGGAAGACATCTTTGATATGGAAGAAGAAGACGCTGCAGCAGAAGTGTTCAATTGTAAAAAGTGCGAAAGTTTGTCAGCTGAGGAGGACTGATGCGACAGAGATTTTATTTGCTTTATTTTGCCCATATAAAAATAAAAAGCCTTCAATAAGGAAGCAAGTGACACAGGAAGTCAAAAAATATGTTAACGAAACAGCAAAAAAAAAATAACTAGGCTTGCGCAAAAAAGAAAGTTAAATATACAAAAAAGTATAATGTAATGGTGAGCAAAGTTAGTCAAAATGGCTGCATTCATTAGGAGAAGTAAGAAAACGTAATTAAGGAGTCCGGAAATATGCTAGGCAGCTCAAAAAACGATACAAATGCTCACCAAAACATCCCATAGTTGTTTTTAGTGGAACAACATTAGAAAGAAAACTGGTTCTGGCGGTATAAATTCGTCCGACGATGCGCGGAGCTCTAATCAGGCGGCCATCTTGGTTGGCGGCTCGCGTGAGGCTCCCCAGCATCTGTTTTCTTTAACTTTCTTGAAACATGTTGCCACGAGGGGAGGCATTTCCTGGTCTAACAGTGTTCACTTCAGAGTTCTTTCCTCTCTGTCAGTCTCTCAGTGTTGAGCAGTGAAAGTAGATCAACTAGATGGCAATATGGTGCTTGTAAAAGTGCCAGACTGTGAGTGCCAGTGAGTGAAGTTCTTGGCAAGTGTGACCTCTTCACATTTCCTAAAATTGAATAGTATTCACTGCCCTCTAATGAGAGCACTACTGTCACTTTTTCACACTGCCCACCCCTACCCCTTGGTTGAACTAAGCTCCAGGGTCCAATCTTCATACTGCCAACCAGTGCCACACCTCACACTTAACATAAGGGCAAGTTATTCATGCTACCCACAGGTGCCACAAGAGCATCTCTTCTGACCTTCATTGTTCTCCATCATTCTGTGCCACTCTTCCTTGATGCCCCCCTTTCCTCCATCTTTCACTCTTATTATCTTCATGTTTGCTTCCTTCCTCCGGTTTTTGTTTCACTCCTGTTTCTGCACCTCCTTTCCTCTTACCAGTCAGTGGCTTCCACCCAAAGTCTTCCGTCACGTGACTCCCAGTGCCAGTCAGGGTGCCATTGCCTCTGAATACCAGTCAGAGTAGTGGCTACGGTGAGGCAAGACGAGTAAGCACGACGGGCATCTGACACTGCTATTCACACCTATGGCTGAAGAGCCTATGCAGGGGAATGTCTCATTTTATGATTGAACTACTGAATATCGCCCCCTAGAGTATCATGGTTCAAGAATACCGCCGACAGAATATCGAGTGACAAAATATCGAAATGTAAGTGCACCTAGGGAAGTATGGATTTACTATTCCTAACTCCACATCTATGTTTGTTGAAGATATATGTACCATGTAGTTTCACATTTGTGGAGTTGGGTATAGAAAATCCAAACTTACCTTTCTATATTGTTATCAGTATTTTGTCCCATGGATATTCTAGGATTGATATTTAGAGTGCATACTTCTTGCAAAAATGACCACTTCCTTACAAAATATTCATCCTGCCCGACCAATTTGTTTAATGAAAAGTTTAAGTTGAATTACCACTTCATTATCAGGTGACTTGAAGAGCTTTGATTGGAAGCTAAAGCCTCCAGTGGCATTGACTCTGGGAGTAGGGTGCCGGTTTCCATAATGTAATGCACGCATAGCGCGAAGAACATAATCAACTTTTCTCTGTACAAAAGCCAACATGATTTCGTTTGTCATAGCTTGTTTCCTAATGGCCATATCAACTGTGAGATGGTCATTATTGTAAATTCTTGCAAAGATTACTTGAATGCTCAATGGTATAGCCTTTGTCCATTGACGCAGTTGGACACAACTTTGAGAGTACACCCCATCTGTTGGGTCTTGTAAAGCAGCACCATGATGCATAAGCTCTTGTTTGGTTACATTGACAGCCTAATTTTGAATCAATGGCAGCCAATGAGGGTAAATGTCATTGGATGCAAACAGACTTTTTATATACTTTGTTTGGTCACCTCTTGTATGCCTGTTTTTTTGTTGTTGTTGTTAATCTAATGGTTGTCAGTCGAATAAATCCTCACCTCAAGGGTCGACGTGGGGTTACTCCAGCATTACTGAGTGTCTATTTATTTTGTAAAGAAGGAGGGCTTTTTCCAGCCTGGCACCATATTCATACTGCAGAGTCAAAACCCTGTTATGCAAGGTTCACACTGACCATTTCTGCTGAAGTCCTTCTGTTTGGTTTATGCTTTGGCAGTCAGAGCTTGTACATGATAAAAAGACTAAACATACGAGTAAGAAAAATGCACTAAACTCCACCCTCTGGGTCTTAAGCCCCATCTTTTACCATAGTTCAAGCCCGGTTAAAAAATAATCATACTGAACGTGAATTCCACTGAATTAGTAAAAACGGTATCCAGTGTACATATGGGTGAGATGGGCTGCTCAAGAGATGGGTGAACAGGGGGCTTTGGCTTCACTACATGTACCAGTGGCACGTTTATCTCTTCTGTCAGGGCATCATATTTTCCCCCATGCTGTGAATGAATGGGATTTATTACCAAGACAGTACATGTTTCTGTGATGGGCGGGTCACTATCCTTGTTTATATTATTTACATTGAAGATGCACGCATTTGGAGAGTAAGGATCTAAAATTGGTATTGGAAGAGGTGAATGTGTTTTACTGCAGCAAGCAAACTTCTCTCCTCTGTTTAGCACCTCTCTGAAAGAACCAGGGTGTGCTCCTCTTCTTTGCTTCATTCCAGGGCATAATTTTTAAAGAATTAAACTTATTATTTAACTTCTTTTATTTTCGTGTTTACTTCTTAACAATTTTCCTGCATTATGTTTGGGACACACTGGAGAATCATCCAGTTATTAATCACTTTTCACGAATGTACTCTAGAGTGAAACAAACGTCCTTAAGATTTTATTCAGTCCCCCTGAAACCTGCCAAGTCTATTAAGCAAGTTTCTTGTGTTGTGCATCTTACTGGGACAGAGCTCAATACTCTTTTTAAATGGTAAACCTAGATATTTCCCATGGAGTTTTATAAGTAGAATTTCATCTTTTAGACTCCCCTTTCTAGTTACCTGCTTATTTTGAAAAGAACCATGTTTACCCTAGATCTCAGCACGGTGAGCTATGTCCCACTCTTTCATTTGTCATAATCTCCTATGTATCCAGCCCCACTACTAGCGTGAGAATTGGGTTTCAGATATCTGAGGGCTGGGAGATGGCGAGGGGCACCCAGCAAAGGTATCTCCTCTGTCCAATTCTTTTTGTTGTTTGTATGGAGTCAGTTGCTGGATTATTGAGGAAGAACATAGTCAATTGTAGTGTTAAGGGGATATTGAGCATCTGGCCTTTTCCGTTCTACATATTGAGCCATGTGCAGTATTATTAAGGAAGCACTTCGTCAAATGAGGTATTCAGATTGGGGGTACTACACTGACAGGTCTATGTATGCTGGTGATCCTATCATATGCTTCAGAAACCCTGAAGAGCCAATCCCACACGTATTAGAAAAAATTGAGAACTTTGGAATTATTTCACACCCAGCTGGGCTAAAGCAGTGCTGTTACTTCTGGGAGAGATGGTCAGTAATTTAGATACTTAGGTATGTCATGTTGAGCTGACATAATTTTGTTAGAGGCCTAAGAGGGAATATGCTATTGCATTCCTTATCAAATGAACAGTCTTTGTTATTAGCTGCTGGGAAGTATATTGAAGTGGGTCACACATAGACTGATGAAACACTAGATGGGTCTGCCCCAATTTTTTAAAATATTCAAAGAAATTGATATACCCATATGGATTAGTAGTGGTTCACAGAAATAGAATATTTATATGTAAATGACAAAGTTGTGACCTTCGTAGAGATGTCTTGGATTCAGAGTTTGGTAAATCCTACTACAAATGAGAAAAACAGAAGAAACCTGGACCATAACAAGACATACCAGCAACACAAGAGTGTAGGTTAATAACAGAATTATATAAGGTGCTGAGAAGAGACCAAATAGGTCCCCCAGCAGAAGGTGGTTAATGAATAGGAAGCAGACTGCAAGAGTTGTAATAGAAGCAGAATGGGATAGAGTGTGGATCCATACTAGAAAGTGCATACTGCATATTACTGCATGGTGAATTGGCACATTTGCCTTTCACTTACAAGGATCCTAACACTTAGCACAAAGTTAATTCTAAAAAAGTGGAGTACTGTCTTGCAGATGTCTCTACTAAGCAACTTTTTTTCTTTTCTTTTTTTACCTGGTTTCAAATATATGCCCCATGATATAGGAGGTCAGGGAACAGTAATACAAACACTCCCTTGAGCCAGTAGGGCAATATTAGATAACGAATCTTCAGTCATGTTTGATAGGTTGATTATAAAGAAAAGTGGAGGGAAACAGCACAAACATTACTGTTACTGAGACTAGTAATAGCAAAGCAATAGTTGGCCCCAAGAGCTCTCTTTGTCTCTAAAGGTACTATTCTTGCAGACCCTACTTATATTTATGCAAAACTAGACAGTAGCTGAAGAGAAGCATATGTAGAAGACAATTAGAGTTGAGAACCTAGCGGAAGATCTGGCAAATTGGATAGCCTATGTCCATGCGGGTGGAATTTAATAAATTATCTACTTGTCCATGGGACAGGATGCTTCTTAAATCTACATGTCCTGGAAAAAAAAATCTTCTTGTACCTTTGGTTCCATGTAGTGTGGTGACAAATTATGGCAGCAATCTCATGTAAGAACTCTGATAACAGCCTCTCTGATTATGCCAGGGCTACTGCTATAGTAGGGCTTGAATACTTGCAATTTCAATCCCTACTATAGCAATTTCCTTATTTTGCTGCCTTTCTAAAGATCTACATACTCGGACTGGAGTAAGCTGTAAGCAATTGTTCCAGGGCAGGAATGCCTTTGAGTCTGCAAACCTACTAACTTGAATGTTGTAAGGATGTTCACAAGCTCTTCTCTAATCTTTTCCCATAGTGAGAAAGGTTGGAAATTTCCTCCTGACAATGGCAGAAGTAGACATTCTTCCAAGGTTTTGAAAAAAGTGGTTGGAGGGAAAGTGAACTTGTAAAGGCTCAATTGATTTTAACATGAGCAGATCTACACATGCATATTTACTCGTACTAAATGCAGTTCACAAATATTTTCTGGGAGTACGATTTCCTGGTCTACTTCTGTAAGTTCTTGTGAATTCATGAAAGCCACCAATTCAAAGACATAACATGGGTCCACTTTTGTGACTTTCTTTAAGAATTAGGTCCCCATGTAGGTCTGGCATTAACAAAGACTTTTTGTTTTTATTAAACATCTATTTCTCTCTCTATCTATCGACTGGGTTTACTGTGAGCATTCTGCTCTTCCACAAAGAGCATACTGGCACACAAAGTAATTTTTTTCAGTGCCAGGAACTACTGTGGTAGTCACTGGTGTAACGAAATGGGAGCCCCCCCCCCCCTGCAAACATGACTCAGTCAGGGCTGGTTCTTTACTGAGGGGGACCCATGGAGGAGAGCTACTGGGCCTTTGTTACGCCACTGGTGGCAATGTGTGCTTTTTGAGAACAAAAACCTTTATTTCTTTTTGCAAGTGTTTGTTACAATGGTGAGGGCCTGGCAGCTCCTACAGCAATAAAGTGTTACAAAAGCCATGTCAAAACAAGACACGCATTGACAACACCAAAAGACTCACAAAAAATGTTGGATCGGTTGGCTTTGCCAGTGCTTGTTTATTTTCATGCTTCCAATAATCTTGTTGAAAAGGGTTACACTGATTTTTCATTAGGAATATTTTTGGGAAATACTAGCATGCATCAACACATTTTACTAAATGACGCTTCAAAGAAATAGCACCTAAAATTTCATAGTAACGAAACGTTTTTTTTCCTACTTGCATTTTTTTTTCTGAACATTTTATTTTGAAAGCAAAGAATCATCACTCTCGCTTACAAGCTTCTGAAAACATTTGCATCTAATCAGAGAGCTTTCTGGGAGCATTATATTTAGCCTCATATTGTTAAACTTTTCAAACATCTGTGTACACTTCAGTCTGGAACCAGTTCTCTTTTCATAAGTAAGTGAAACTGTTCCAGAAAGCGACTTCATAACTGTTGTTCAAGCCCAAGTACTCTGGCATCGGGATGGTCGTAACGCCCTAATTGATGACAGACTCCACGCTGACACCTTTTAATGGTATTCTACATGCCACTGCACGTCTCATCCAGGGACTGAAGAAATATAATCACATCGCCCCCATCCTGATGTGACTCCATTGACTCCCCATGCTGGCTTGCACTGTCTTCAAAAGCTAAATCTTTTACAAAGCCACAAAGACCAAAACCTCTGCTTGCCTTTCACACAAGCGCACCACTTTTGGTGATTCTCGGAACACCTGCAGCTAGGACCTCATCAGACCACAGACCAACAAGTGTAAAAAAAATCAAAAAAACTCGGCAGTGGGCCTTTTCAGTCTGCCCACACATGATCTTGAATAACGTCTATGGATCCATTAGGACTGTCACAATGCTGCTCTAATTTAGAAAATAGTTGAAGATGCACATCTTTAAAAATATTGCACCACACGCATTAACAGTCCACCAGCCGGCAACCTTTCATACCACTCAATGACTTTATAATGGACTTAGCCAAAAAGCAGAAAAGAGCTGTGTATGGTCAAAGTTCATGCTATAGAGATTTCATATGCATTCATACATAAATACATACAATGTTATAATAGCAAGTACCTGATGTCATTAAAATAACTAAATTAAGTATGCACAAGACCAAAATATATTCCTCTGTGTCATGAAACACGTTTTTGTATGACTTGGTTTTGTTTCGTTTTTTTTGTCTACCTATTCACTACTTCAATCGAATAAACCTATTTCAAATACATCTTTAATTTAGAAAACTAGTGTTGTGTCCATTTGCTTGTTCTAACTCTATATGCAATTTCAAGGAAAGGTTTTGAGATTGTTTGTTTTGTAAATGTACACAACCCCAAAGTTTTTCTTAGAAAAGGTTAGTATACAAAGTGTAAAAAACGAGATGGAAGTAATGCTTGAATTTATCTCAGCTGATTGCATGCCATCATTCTTAGGTGTTTAGGTGCAACTGCAGATGGGAACAAGTGAGCAAAAATATGGCAGTCCATCCTGGCCATGCCTCATGAAGGAGGGTCCAGCCCACACTGCAAGCCCTTGTCACCTCTGAAAATTAGCATGTCTTTTAGTTTCTATGTGGCTAGTTGTGATAATGTTGATTATTTGAGAGGATGTGAGTCCTCCCCAAAATGTTATGTCACAATTCCATACGAGGGTCGGTTAGGTTTCAGTAATTTAAACCTGAACTCAAATCTTGGTAGCTGTAGCACAGAGCAGGCAGACATAACATAAAAGAAATGTGTAAAGCATTTTATCAGTACAAAAACAATTGAAAAGTAGACAATACTACACAATAAAAAATCCTATTCAAATGTATAAAAATTGAGTAAAAGGTAATGACTAAATAGACACCAAAATGACAAAAATCTGATGTCGTGAACCAGAGATGGGATTTTTAGATGTTTTAAGTCAAAATAGCTCCTTAAAGCACAAAACACCAATCACATTTATCAGGTCATGCTTGACTGGTCCATGTTGAAAGTTAAGCCGACCGCAAGCTGCAGTTGTTCAGATACGGAGACAAGGTTTGTCCCGGTGGAAAGTTTACTTCTGATTTAGAAGATTTTCTGGATAAAAAATTGACGGGTCAGGCTGTAAGCTGGATCATAAGGGGGTTTAACAACGGCGGCATGATGAATCGGGCGTCCTTGGTGTGAGCCTTTGCTCCGGTTGGAAAAATGATGCGGTTGGTGTTGACAACAGGAAAGCTCTGAGGTGATGAAATTTAGAAGTTGTACTTATTCTTTGGTTTCAATCCCCCCCCTCCACTATTCTCTGGTGCAAAAGTTATGAAAAAGTTTTTAAGTGCCCAGTTTTGCAGGTTTTGAGAGGTTAGAGGAGTACATGCTAACACCAGCCAAGGGCCTTGGACTTTGTGGGTACCACTTAGAGGTTGTGACTCACTCTCCCAGAAGCCATCTGCAGGTTTCAAGGCAAATCCAGGTAGCGCTGATCAGCTTTGCTCTTAGAAAATGTAGGCTTCTTGGAGTTTTGGTGCTCCCTCTGGCTTAACATGAGGTCAGCCAACTGACCCTTGGAGTCCACTTTTCTGACCTGGGTATAGGTGACAGGAGGTGGTCCAGCCCTTGGGCTCTCTCTCCACAGTTTCAACATCTGTGGCAATCCTTCTTCCATCTTCCACAGGCAGAATTATGTTCTGACAAAGGTACTCAGGGATGCCACACTTATGCCTGGCACCAGTTGGTGGGTGGTGGAACATCCCTGACCAATAAGGATAAAGTTCCCAGGGGCAACTCTACCCACTTTGACATCGCATCCTGGGAATTTGGTCCTTAATAATCCCACAGTACACTGCTCTGCCAAACTCCAACATGGCAGAACTTTTCTTTCCCCTGGGTACAGCTTTGTATATACCCTTGAGGTGTGTCTAAGGAAATGAGAACCCTCTTCCCCTGCAAACCAGTTCTGCAACCAGAATTCCTCCCACTGGGTTTGGTGCCATCCTAACTAGCTGGACCACAGAAAGGGCAGGCCTAGGTGTGAGTTATATCTGTATGTGATGGGGATGCCCCTTGGAAGCTTGTGCAATCGGTGGGCACATCGCCCAGGCTATCCTGTCAGGAGGAGGTCTCACCTCCCTCCCACCGAAGGCCCTTTTGTTCCCTCCCCTGTGATCCAGTCAGGAGCCCGCCAGGTAACAGTTGGTGATTAACTCTGAAAAGGTGACCACAGAGAGCAAAAAAGTAACTTTCTAAAGCCACTATTTCTGAAAACGTTAGACACAATTAAACTTTGGCATTAAGTCGCGTTTTGTTTAACCATACAGATGAGTCTTTGAAGTATTTTCGTAGTTAGTGCCAATCTGAAGGTAGCTTTATTAAGAGTAAGAAAGTAACAAAGCCATCATTACTAAAGTCAAAAAAACATGTTTGGGGCCTGTTTCACTTTAAGGAAAATATTAAATACATATGGCTTACTTTTAAATAGTATGCACTGTGTCTTAGGGATGGTAAGGCCTACTTTAGGTGTAACTTACTATTATTTCAAAGGAAGGTTTAAGTCTGTTAAAAGGGTGATTTTAATTGTTCAAAGTGGCAGTTTTAAAATTGCCCAGTTAGGCCACTATGACAGGCCTGGAGTCATGTTCTACTTGTCCGCTTTAGTGGTGACACAATAAATGCCGCAGTCCACTAGTGACTTTTAACTTTGAGACCGTAGGTGCACAGAGTACCATATACTAGGGGATTGTATGTAAGTCAAATGTACCAATCACGATTTTAACAAATTCAACAATTTTTAGGGGTGGGAGCACATTCAGCAGAGCCTGGTTGGCAGTGTCCCAGTGCCCAACAACCAACTGCATCAGTCAAACAAAATGTGGGTGATCATGCAAAAAGAGGCATTTTCTTATATTGATTACACCCTTTCCCTTCAATGTTTTTAATGACATTTTACACTGCTTAAAGTTTGCATCGTGCTAGCAGACCATGAAAGGTTCCCAGTGTTAGGCACAAATTACCCACACGAAGAATGAGATACAGTAGCTATATTGCTCATTGTTTTAGTGTGTAAGATTGGAATTTTAAATATCATTCTACAGAGCACTTGAATGACTATCAACTGCATTCTGAGGTGTTCCGCATCATTTTCTACCTTGTGGTTTGTCTGAATATGGCTACTGGATTGGCGTCTGGACTTAAAATACTGGTGATAGGAGTCAAAGGACATTCCTGGCGGTGAGCTAGTTAAGTCTCTTGTCATTGCTAGTCACAAGTGTTGGCCTTCCTCCTTATCCTCATGCTTTTGGGGCTGTTGCGTCCATGTAGATGGGGACAACAAATGGAGACCCTGGAGACCTGGTTCTGCAAGTTGCTTTCAGCAATGGGATTGACCTGTTTCCCATATTATTTTATGATCAAGCATCCCAGAAATGAACTAATAAGAACAGCCCAATCCAAGATGGTGTCAGAGGAAGGAATCATTATTCCTCTTTCAGATGAGAATAATCAGAGTTGCTATATAAGGAGCTGGCTGCTACAAATACTCAACTGGCAACTGTGCATGTTGGCAGCCTCTGTCTCTCTCTCTCTCTCTCTCTCTCTCTCTCTCTCTCTCTCTCTCTCTCTCTCTCTCTCTCTCTCTCTCTCTCTCTCTCTCTCTCTCTCTCTCTCTCTCTCTCATTCTAGTTTGCACTACGCTCTCCCCTTATGTGCACATTTTGTGCGCTGTTGTGTTCCCTTTGCAATACCTTTCGGGACTGTTAGTTCTTATCATATTTACTAGCGCCTTCATTTCTCCCTGCTAAACTCCATCCTCAATTAGGTTAGTCTTTTCATGCACTTGACCAGATGTGGACCTGATATTCTTTACTGCAAGTGCCTCATCTATAGGAAATACATATTATCATATCAATATTATATTTGCATATGTTTTTCTGCATGTTGTCCTCCTCTTAAAACAGACTGCTGACATCGCCCATTAATACTTTGAATGAGAGGTCTGATGTCTTGTAATTGGACGCCTGTGCGACCTTTGCTAGTGTTTCTTCCTTTCCTTTTCCCAGACCCTCTCCATCCCCAGTATGATTCAGGGTAGAGTTTTATCATATAAGTTGTGTTGGAATTGGCTTTCTCTGCAGGGTCACCCCACCATTTGGCTTCATGTCTCTTGTTTTCTGAACTCCCTTTTGCTGACATTAGGACTCTGTACACTTTACAACTGCTAACCAGTGCTATAGTGCTTGTGTTCACTCTCCCTAAGACATGGTAAAATTGGCCTACATTTAATTGGCACATTTAATTAAATTTTAGGTCCCTAGTAGATGGTATTACATGTGCCCAGGGTCTGCAATTAAATGCTATTAGTAGGCCTGCAGCACTCATTGTGCCACCAACTAAGGACCACTTTAAGACATGTCTCAGGCTGCCAATTAGTACTGTAGTGCAGTTTTAAAACTGGCATTTTCGCCTGGCAAAATAAATTGTTTGCCAGGTCTAAGCCTTCATTTTTAATACACGTCACTCCAAAAGTAGGCCCTTAAGGTCCAAAGGGCCGTGTGCATTGGATTTAAAATGTAGGACGTGTCTTTTTAAACTTACATGTCCTAGACCTGCCAACGCGCACAGTTGCCACCATATTTTAAACGATTTCAGCTCCTTCACGCGGTCACTCAGTGAGTAGTTGAAATCGCATTGTGGCAGGCAAGGCAAGCTGGAAACCACTGCACATAGTGGATCTCCAGCTCGTTTTTGTGGCTGCAAGCTGCCAATGTCCATTACGAGGTGTGAAAACTCCCCAGAACATCAGTTCAGCAACATCCTCAGTGACTCTGTTTTGTTTTTTTAAAATTTTTAGGTTTGGGGCATGGGCTTGGTGGGGGGCTGAGTACCTCTTGGGTAGCTATTGGCACAAGGCCTTACCCTTCCCAAGACTCCGCCCCCTCAGTGAAATTCATTTACAGGTTTGCAGGTCTGCATGTCCTGTTAGTGAAGAACTCCTTAATTCATTTTTCACTACTGTATGGTCTATCTCTCTCATTGAATAATGTTGGGTTACCTTTTTGGATTTATTATGTGCTAACTTTTGTTTGGGAGCAGGTGAAATATCATGTTTGGACTCCAATAAATTGTAATATAAACTCCGTCCCACTTGGGGTGACAAATGCAAAAACAACAGATGATGGACGTTAGATTAAACCTAGATCTTTGTGACTGGGGATGAATATTTGCATTGTTCAGCATTCCGTCCATCATCTGTTGCTTTTGCTTTTGTCCCCCCAAGTGGGAGGGGTATGCCCAGATGTGGGTCCCGTGCTCACTGCGCCACTGGATTCAAGCTAGCCTAGCTGATGAAGGGCGATACCCTGAAACCGGTCCTAGGATGCTTGTTTCGGGTCCAGGGAGCACCTGGCTTGGCAGTTCAGGCTGGACTGTTCCCATGAGGAACAGGGTCAAGACTGATTTGCATATGGCTGGGTCAAAACTGGGGTGGCGTGGTGAGCAAAAAAAGATGGATTAAACCCAGATCTTCGTGACTGGGGGTGAATGTTTGCATTGTTCAGCATTCCGTCCATCATCTGTTCTTTTTTCAGTCCTAAAAAGTTGGCATTTTCCTGCTCAAAAGCTTCTAAGGCCTTCTAGGAGTTTCCAGCTGCTTGGGCCTGTTAATGGCTCCCTGTTAAGAATGTGTATTAGACCCTGACTGTGAAAATAGGCTACGAGCTGTGGGGAGAATGAGCCATCTATCCAGGATGGCTGGTGGCGGAGCTGTTCCTGCCCCACTTATATTTCAAAGGGCTTGCCTCCAGCTCAAACAAAGAAACCAAACACTACTCTTTTGTGACCCTAAACGTCTTTGAACTTTGGCAGGGGAAGGGAAGTACTTTCCAGAACCAGATGTGGAGGGGTAGCTTAGAAACTCTGCCCACTGTAAAGGTTGGCACCAGGTACAAATATACTGGACCTCACTTCAGTACACTCCAGGACCTGCGAAAATTACAGAAAAAAGGACCACCTTGTTCCCTAGAGGGCTTTTGACCTGCCTTGTTCAGAGGACTGTAATGCTTCCTGGGGTCTGCCCTGTTCTTCAGAGGACTGCCCTGGTTTTACCAGAGTACTGCCTTAGTACTTGAGGATGGCCTTGTTCCCCCAGAGGAATGCCTTGCTGTTTGAGGCCTGCCCTGCTCTCTGCAAATAAATACTGGACTGCCTTCCTTCATCCCAGTCTACCTGAGTGACTCTAAGGATCAATTAGCTGACCTCCTGTTCTGCGCTACAGAGACGCGACAAGTTCCAGAGGCCTCAATGCAACTGCCCAGCTGACCTGCCAGGACCTGCCTGAGGCCTGCTGGCCTCTACTGGAGTGAGTTCCAGATTTCTCAGAGGTGCCTCCCAGGTCCTGGACCCTTGAGTGACATTAATTGAGCGCCTCCTGTTAAACCCTGAAATTTGGAATTCTTCAGACTCAGAGAAGGTAACTTTGTCAGCTGACTAACCTGGTCTGTGTAAACTGCCCATGCTCTATGGCGGCTTGCATAAACTTGTGACTTTCCCCCGGTCTAGGACAACAAGATGACTGCGAGTGGCGCTTTGTGCTTTTAAACACTATTCCTATCTAAAAAAATTAATTGCATATCTTCGGTTCTGTTAATTTGATTTTTTTACTGTTTTGGTCTTGTTTTATTGGTTTTTTTTTATGTATCATATCCTTCTAAATTACTTTGTGCTTTTTCTTGTGTTGTGTTTTCCCTTTATTACTGTTTGTGTGCTGCATAAATATTTATTTACAAAGCACCTCTAAGTTAAGCCTGACTGCTTTTGTGTCATACGGTTAACTTAGTGACATCTGTGGTTCACCGTGTTAAGGATTGTGGGTTTGTTTGAGTTTGGTTTACATTCCCCACCAAATAACCCAATTTCTTACAAGTTTTCAGGCTGAAGGGCAGCAGTGGACTTCTGTCTGGGGCTAAGCCTTCCTGAGGACCCACCCAGGTCGTTACAAGTCTTTTTGTAATTTTGCTGTCTTTTAGGGCCTTTCTAGATCGGTATTTTACAGTGGATTGCAATAAAACATAGAACTATAAAAATCACTGTTAATAATACAGTAATCAAACAGTAGTGCAAAACCTTCCCTGTACTGCACTGTAGAAACCAGTTGATGTTTGTTTTTTGCTGATCTTGCTCGGTCTTTGGCTCCTCCAAGTTAGCCCTAATAATACCAGGAGTGGCTGCTTTCGTTTATTTAAGTGTTTATTAAAATTGTTATATTAAACACAAAATTGCACACAATACATGTGTAATAAATGCCTTTCAATTTAAGAAGCAGTACAGACTATACACACGTTTTAAATTAAAGGAACAGAAACTTGGGTGCTAGAGTACCTAGACAAGATGGACAATTTTCACTGTGGCTGGGCCATCTACTCTGCGAGTGAATATGTTTTTGTTTTTTTTGGCTATCTTTTTTTTTTCTTTGGCGTGTAGCTGACATTGGTCATCGTTAGGAGTGGCAAAGCGGTTGGGGTTTCTGCAGCCCCCACAGTGGAATTGTGATGAGGATGCCTGTTTGCTGAAGAAGCACCTAAGGAGCATTAGTGGACCTACACCAAATGATAGGATGTTGCTGCTGGTCCCTGATAATGCAGTGCGATGCACTGGTGAAGCAGTCCACTGTGCATGCTTTCAGACCATCTGAACAGAGCCGACACACAGTATACGTTTAAGTGCACATGGACCCTGGGGCACTTTCATAGAGGGTGGGCTGTGAGAGGCATGGTTAATAATTGATCAGTTCAATTTAGCAAACTGAGTGGGCTAA
This sequence comes from Pleurodeles waltl, assembly GCF_031143425.1. Lineage (NCBI taxonomy): Eukaryota > Metazoa > Chordata > Amphibia > Caudata > Salamandridae > Pleurodeles > Pleurodeles waltl. Next base: position 94,877,326 of record NC_090448.1, read on the forward strand.
TGGGCTTCAGGGTGCAGAGACCCATTAGCCTGGAGAATTACCATCTTGCGCATGGTGCGGGCTGGCGGAAGGAAGCAGTGGTGTTCAGTGGAGAGGTGATGTGGTCATATTCTTCAGCTCTTGAGGTGTGCTGTCGGGTGAAGGATGCCCCTGATTAAGGGCGGGCAATGTAGTCTGTGAGGCCATAGAGCAGGGCATTGCCACCGACTTGATGCAAGAGGGCTTGGACCACAATTTAAGAAATCGGCAAAGATGCAACACTTTAAAAAGTACTGCATTACTACGAAGTAACAGTCTACCTCAGCTCACAGCACCCATGGACCACTCCAACCTTTCATTAATTTCATCTTTGTCCTTCTACAGAAGTCTGCTGCCTTTTGGCTAGGCTCAGCTTTACAATTACTACATACTTTGTGGGCTTACCGCAGTACTACCTGCTACGAAGTTCAATTTACTATGTTTGAAGTGTGGGGCGAACCAGAGGATGATTGATAGAGGGGAGAGTGCTTAAAGTGAAAATGTTATTAACGTGAATACATACATGAAGTACAGTATTTGGAAGGAGACTTAGAAGGTGGGTGATGGAACTTGAGTGTTGAAACCTGGGATAATCCGGAAGGGACTATCCAAATTCATAGATCCTCTCGAAATCATCAGGGTGAGCCGAAATGTGGTAGTGGTCGTCACAAATGTCTGGAGCATGTCTCTGTTAGTGAGATGTCCTGCAGGCTTTGGAGAATCGCCACAGGAGTACAAACGAGAGTGAACACATCTGACCAAAGAGGATCATTTCAGGAGTAAAAGACTGAAGAGGAGCCCAGGATGGTGGAAAAACTTTGTGTGCCAGTGACATCATCAGCTGCGTTCATCAAACGTAAACTATTATTGTTGCTTTACAGCTACTAAGACTATACGTAGTAGTTTATCTAGTCCGTTTTGTATTTCCTAGTTCGTTTTACGGTGATTCTCCTTTTTCTGCTTATGGAGTTTTTCCATGGTGAGGTTTTTTCTTTGGGGTTTCCTTTTGTTATTTATTAAAGGGGTTGTGGTATGTTGGGTTGACTAGTTGAGTGCTATATCGGTGGTGTATGCAAACGTGTGCATGTGTGTGATTAATCATTCTGTGTCTTGAGTGTGACGTAGAGAAGGTTCTGAGGAGGATGGTTGAGGGATATGTTGGGGTTGTCTTGTGGAATGCTGCATCAATGGGTTATGTGAACTTGTGCATGTGCCTGGAATCATCCTGTGTCTTGGGTGTGACATAGAGGGGGTAAGGAGGAGGGTGGTTGCGAGCGGGAGCAGTGATGCTGGCGGATTCATGGTGGCACTTCCTGTAGAACTTGAATAAAGAGGTTACTGCATATGATCTACGTGGAACTGGTTTTTATGGGAGACTGATCACGTAACACATTCAGTGGACTTCATGCTCCATTCTGTTTGTTCTAGCTGTAGTCTTTTTTTCTATAAGTGTGTGTATTTAGGGTGGTGGTATACTTCCTCCCCCTTCATTTTAATGCTCCTAGCTGAGCTTTCTGAACCCAGTAGTCTTTTACAGTCCCATTAAATATTTGTTATGCAAAGGGACCGAGTATTGTCCCTTCCAGTTTGTGTCAGTGTTTTAATGTATTTTTGGCTGCAGCAGAAATGAACCTTAGATACATGGAGAGCGTTGGGGGGAGAAATCCTTTTTTTGCTGTTATTGTCGCACCAGATGGCATTGCTCATTTTATCAGACTGCTATTTTTAGGTCTTTGTTGCTTTTGTTTTTATCAGTACATTAGAGTTTTGTATCCTAATTGATTGGGAACTCGAGAAAAGCATACATTTCTTGCTACCAGTGTTCACCCTTCTCTCCAGTTGTCTGTGCTGTGCATAGTTTCTGTGACCACTGGGGAGGCATCCCTTTCGGGTATCTACGGGTAACTCTGAGAGTCCCATTCATCCATCACCCGCAGCCTTGGCCCTGACAAATCATAAGGTTACTGTCCAACAATGGATTATTCCAAATAAAGACCTGACGTTGGAGGGGTTCCTGTGCAAGTGATTTGGTGATAGGGGAATAATGTAGATGATATGCTTCTACTGGTGCCCAGACATTTGTGCATTTGCTGGTGCATTGTTTGGTTAATAGTGCAGCTTAGCAATATTAAAGCATTTTTCCCTGTGCCTAGCGACAGATATATCGATGAGAGAGGCTCCCAAGTGAAGGAAGTCCTGCAGCGATGAAAACTTTAGGGGCACAGCGGTGCTTAGATTAAATCTTTTAGAGACTTTGGGACGGTTTACGAAAGTGTTTATGAATACGCAAAGTAGTACGAGAAATAATGTTAGAGGACTACTCAGTCAGTCAAAATAACTTTATTCGGCGTGTTGCCATAAAAGTACACATACATACATAAAAGTCATCATAAAATACAGTACTTATTACATAATTCAAAGGCAAATCTATGGAATCTAAGCTTACCGCCTAAGCTTACTAAATCGGTATAAAATAATAAATACTTATAAAATCGTGTATAACAATAAGACAATATCTAGTTTCTCTTAATAAATAGTCACATTACCAATTCATATCAGTTTCTAATGGTGATAGCGGATTTAATAAAACTAAGAATAGAACTGCACATTTGTTTGGATGAGAGGCTTTGAATGCCAATCAATCCTTCTTTATAGGAAAAAGTGTGCAAATTGCGCAAAATAGGTAATAGAAAGGTTTTCCTAGGAGCTGAGTAAAGTGTACAAAACAAAATAAAGTGGCAAGTACTTTGTTTTGAAAAGTTATCACAAGGGCATGGCGGTAGTGTTATTTCCCACACGCATTTTGTCGGGAACGCCACTCTAAAATGGATCATATTAAATGTAAAAAGTACAAGTAAAGAATATAAAGAAGGGATCGGGAACCAAACAAAATAAGGTTCTAACAAGCCAGATGGTGGAATTTGTACATATGAATTGAAAGAGCTCAATTTCTCTGCCACTTGATATCTAAGGTTCTTAACATGCTCTTTATGTCGAAGTTTAACAATTTCTTTCGCATTGGCAGGCAGAAGCTCTGGTTTCAAATACATAAACTCCAAGTCCAAGTTTCGAAAACTATTGTGAACAAAATTTAGCCATGGAATTTTGTTACAATTTGTTAGTGAAATACAATCTTTTACGCAATCATGTGTTAAAGTAGCCGCCGGATTTGACCATACTTTTATCCATAACAGAAGGGGGGTAATATCTATCAAATCTGTAATATAGCGAATTCCCAACTCCTCATGGCATAAAATATTCGCTATGTTCTTAGGTACCATAAGTAACCGATGGAGGAATTTATTCTCTGCCAGCTGTAAAGTACTTGGACTGGTATATCCCCAAAGGCCACCCCCGTAACTCGCCGCCGAGGCACATTTAGAATTGTAGAGCGTGATGATCTGATGGACCGGTCTATGCCCTACTCTACGGGCAAAGCAGAAGATAGCCTCAACATTTCTTTTCAGTTGTTGGAACTTAAAATTCAAATGGAATTTCCATGACAGAGTGGAGCTTAGATACAGGCCTAGATAGCAAAAGTCTTTTACCTTTGTTAAGGTGTTCCCCCCCCCCCATTGTAAAACATTTGGTGCGGGTGTTTTTAGGACCGCAAGTCATGACGTGTGACTTTTTAAAGTTAACTTTCAAATCAAGCTCGCGTGTATGTGTTAAAAAAAGATCCAAAAGGGTCTGTAGACCATTGGCCGTACGGGCAATTAAAACGGCGTCATCAGCATATAATAAAATTGGCAATTGTCTAAAACTCATCCTTGGGAAATCCTTACCATTTTGGACTAAATAACTATACAAGCCATTTATATACAGTAGAAATAAAAAAGGTGCCAGAGTGCAGCCCTGTCTAACACCCCGATTGGAAGCAAGGGGATAAGACCTTTCGCCATGTTGTCCAAACTGAATTATAATAGAAAGGTCAGAGTATAAGCGTTTGATCAAATCCAACAAATCTTGCTCAATCCCCATTGTATCCATTATATCCCACAGTTTTGCTCTATTCACCATATCAAATGCACTGGACAGATCTATGAAGGCTAAGTGGATAGGTTCCCTTTTTGCATTAACATATTTGCTAAGGATAAGATGTAAATTTAGGGCCTGATCCACTGTGCCTAATCCATGCCTAAACCCATATTGAATTGGCGATAGAATGTTTGTCCTTACAACCCAATCCTCGAGCCGGGTCAAAATGACACTCCCCAAGATCTTTGCCGTGGAGTCAATAAGAGAGATGGGTCTATAGCAAAGGGGGTCAAGCCTATTACCCTTTTTGAAGATCGGGACGATTATTGCCATTAACCATGAAGAGGGGATAGCACTTTGAATAGCACTGTTCAGAACATTTGTGATTAGTGGAACCCACAAATCAGGTAGAGATTTAAATAAGTCCACCTGTACCCCATCGGGGCCAGGAGCTTTCCTTAGTTTCATTTTAGTTATTGCTGCACTGATCTCGTATGCCTCAAGTGAAATGCCGCTCTTAATTGGAATAAGAGTAGCCGAACATGGGAGGCCACGTGCCTCCCCTCCATACTTGAGATTATTTACGGATTGAAATACAGATGAGAAATGGTCTACACAAACCCCCTCTGGTATCAGACAATCATCGTCCCTATTTACCTTTCCTGAGAAATATGGGTGATTAACCACCTTCCAAAATTGAGAGGAATCCCGTAATTCCGTGGCTACCATGAGATCTTCCCATGCGCTAGTGCGTATTTCATTCTTTCTTTCTTCAAGGACTGATTTGTATCGGCCCCTGGCCTGTTTAACTAGATCACTACTGAATGGAATAGTTTTAATGGCTGTCTTTAGATCTCTATGGGCAGCCGTACAAGCCGAGTTAAACCACTGTTGAGGTTTTACACCTTTGGGATATTGGGGACACGTCAGTGCCTCAGAAATAGCACAGCTTAAAGACTCGAAAGCAGTTATAAGGTGGACGGAAGTGGATTGCAGGGACAAGCAAGTATTGATGTGGACCTTATTTTGAGTTATAAGGTTCACATGAAAGGTGTTCGGGTTTACTCTCTCCCACCTCATGCGAGGGCCAGAATTTCTTTTAGAAAACTCTTTCCCTTTATGTACAATCCTGGGTAAAATTACTCTAGTTTTGAAAGATAATTTTATGCACAAGGGATTATGGTCGCTGGCACAGTGAGATTTAATTTTAAAATCCGCTATTGAACGTGAAAGTGAAGAACTGATAAGAATAAAATCAATAATGCTACCATTCGTACTCCCTGTATAGGTGGGTATTTCTCCTATCCAACTATTTGCCATATCCCTTGCAAAAGCAAGATCAAATTTATAGATAAGGGTATTCAAGGCATTTCCTAAATTAGAGTGAATAAAATGAGTAAGTGACTCTCAGCCTTCTGTAGCAGCACCACATAAGTGAGGTAATTCATACTTGCATAGCTGAACATTAAAATCTCTGTCCCAGATCATATCAAATTCCCTGTCCTGGAGTTTCCCAGCAGAGTCTAGCAGGTCTGTGAGATCTTCGAGGCTTCCTGGCAGGGCGGCACTTGGAGTGTTATTGTAAAAATTTAAGAGTAGGATGTCTTTCCGTCCAGTTATTGTTAATAAAACTACCAAGAAGAAAGCAGAAGACCAAATCAATGAAACCTCATTTTTTGGAAGTACCAGAAGGCCACCACTTGCTCTGCCTGCTCTGGATGGAGTAGCTGGCTGAGACACTGAATAGTAGCCATCTAAATAGAAGGGTGCCGTGAGCCAAGTTTCTTGAAAGCAAATTATATCAAATGTAGATATGAACTCCAACCATTCTAAATTTTCAGCTTTAGAACGAAGCCCAACAATATTCCAGCTAATTCAAGATAAAAATGCATTACTTTGCTGGGGCGTTATCCCAGACTCCTTAATTATGGCCGTCTCTGTTATGAGATGTGAGAAACTAACTGGCTCATCAGACCCTGTGGGCGATTCCATAGATGTATGCCCTCCCATCAACTCGATTTCCTGTAAACAATCAGTTGAGAGCCCCAAACCCTCCAATTGTCAATCAATTGCATCAAGGGAAGAATGATTTTGGATACCCTCAATGTCAGGGGTGGGGTTCTGTAAAAGTGCCTTTGTTGAAGTATTTTGACCATGGGAAGCCTTCATAGAAGGAAGTGATAAAGTGGGCGGCCTGTAGAAAAAGCTTAATGGGTAAACTTTGATCCCACCTTCCCATTTTGCACACGATGGTAAAGACGCCAACAAATAATTAACAAATTGAGGGTTTGCAAAGTTGATCACTATACAATCGCCTTCATATACTTTTTTAGACAAACCTACCCACTTCACCCTTCTTGCCATAATTATTCTATTATTTAGATCATCTTGGTATCTAAGTTTTTGGCTCATCCAATGTGCACATTTCCTTATTAACGCATGAGTATCTTCCTTCTGAGTACAATCAAGAGGAGGTACGTTTGCTAAAACTAAAACATATGGCAGACTATCCGGTGGAAGCTGTAAAACCTCCTTTGTACTGGTAGAGGATCTACGTTTAAGAGCAGTTTCAGGCTTTAATAAGGCAGTCGCACCACCAGTCAAAGTGGGCAGAGAACTACTCATTTATCTACTCTTAAATGCCTTTGTGAGTCTGTCATTGAATGTAAAAGTGTACTAACTGTATATGAATAGTGCCAGAATATTCCAATTTTTTTATGTTTTGAAGACCATGCTTGAATGAATGTAGTAATGCATTGAAGATGACTACCGGAGTATTGCTTTACATACTCCAGAATGCCACTGTGAATAGGCCACATTGTTTTTCAAAAAACATTGTTGGATGGTGTAATATTTCTATTTCCTTTATCAAAGGCTTGAGATATTGTTTGTACAGAAAGAATAATATATATTAGACATTGAGCAGGTGTTAGAAATGGGGTCTTTGGTTGGCAGTCAGGCTACCCCCTGTCCAAGCAAGGACCCTCACTCTAGTTAGGGTAAGTTGCACACAATCCAAATTATCCTGTGCTCACCCTCTGGTAGCTTGGCACTGGGCAGTCAGGCTTAACTTAGAAGGCAGTGTGTAAAGTATTTGTGCAATAAATTATGCAATAACACAGTAAAACACCACAAGAATACGCCACACAGTGTATAGGAAAATTTATATTATTTATCTGGTAAGATGCAGGTCAAAACTATCAAGATTCAGTAAGTATATGTTGAAATATCACTGTAAAAAAAATGATTTAAAGTGTCTTTAGTCTTTAAAAAGCAACAAATGTCTCTTGCAAGCACAAAGTACCTGGTTTCCGTTCAAATTCTCCGCAAGGGGCCGCAGAGGAGGAGTTGCGTGGAAAATGGGGAGGTATGCGTCGATTATTTATTTATTTTTTTAATGATTTTTTTTTCAGCACACACAGATGATGCGTCAGCGAGTTTTCATGCAGGGCAGGCTTTGCGTCTATTTCCGGCATGTAGACTGGGATCCTCTTCGGGTTGCAGAGTTTTCGGACACTCCGGGGACGATGAGTTGAAATCCTGGGCGTGCAAGGCAAAGTCACAGGGGCTGCGTCGATTCCTCTCAGGAAGTCTGGCTGCAACGTTCCGGCTCAGCTTTGCTTTGATCCAGAGGGCCGTGCGTCGAATTTCCAGTCGCATAGCTGACGCTGCGTTGTTATCCTCTTCAGGAAGTCGGGCTGTCTTGATCCGGTTCTGCGTGCTGTGATTTTCTCACCGCAATGCTGGCAGTGCATCATTTCTTGCAGGCTGTGTGTCGATTTTCGCCGCACAGGGAGTTCTCTTGCAGGAATGAAGTCTTTTTGGCCCTGAGACTTCAGGGAACAGGAGGCAAGCCCTATCCAAGCCCATGGAGAGCACTTCTCAGCCAGAGGACAGCAAGGCAGCAGTGCAACAGGAGGGCAGAAGTCCTTTGCAGAAAAGCAGTCAGGTGAGTCCTTTGGGCAGCCAGGCAGTTCCTCTTGGCAGGTTCTGGCTCAGGGATTCTTCTCCAGTGGTATCTTGTCCAGAAGTGTCTGAGTTGGTAGGGTCAGAGACCCTGCTTAAATACCCAAATGTGCCTTTGAAGTGGGGGGAGACTTCAAAGAGTGGCTTAGAAGTGCACAAGGTCCCCTTTCAGTTCCATCCCGTCTGCCATGGTCCCAGTAGGGGGTGCAGCAGTCCTTTGTGTGACGGCAGGCTACTGTCCTCTGACATGTAAGTGTCAGGCCCTCCACCTGCCCGGCCCAGGAAGACCCATTCAATATGCAGATGTGTGCAAGTGTGACTGAGCATCCTGTGTTTGGGGTTGTCTGCGTGAAATGCACAAGGGAGCTGTCAACTAAACCTAGCCAGACGTGGATTGTAAGGCACAGAAGGATTTAAGTGCAGAGAAATGCTCACTTTCTAAAAGTGGCATTTTTAGAATAGCAACATCAAATCCAACTTCACCAGTCAGCAGGATTTTGTATTACCATTCTGGCCATACTAAATATGACCTGGCTACTCCTTTCAGATCTAAATCTACCACTCAAACAGTATATGAGGGTAGCCCTAATGCTATCCTATGGAAGGAGCAGGCCTCACAGCAGTGTGAAACGAATTTAGGGGTTTTACACTACCAGGACATAAAGATCACACATGTTCATGTCCTGCCTTATACCTACATAGCACCCTGCCCTAGGGACTACCTAGGGCCTACCTTAGGGGTGACTTGTGTGTAGAAAAAGGGGAGTTTAATGCTTGGTAATTACTTTTAGATTTCCTGATGATCTCGGTGGCACCTGATGTTAAAATACATTATACTACAATCTAGGCGCACAAGGGGTTTAAGAGTCAGTGGAAAGGGAGAGGAATGCAGATTGGTAGGTGTACTAAGTGAGAGAAAGCACAATATTTTGTGAAATATCCAACATTTTTGAATTCCTTCTAAACAGAAAAGGAGAGAGTATGTGTGTGTTTTCGACTGTGTATATGTAAACATTCCTGGTGAAATCCTACAGACACCTCATCATACCTGACTGAAATCACCTGCAGCCAACTGTGTATCACAAAATAATTTTTTTAGGGTGTGTAACACCCCAGTCCCTCGACCCCCCCGAAGCTCCACCCCTGAGTGAGGCCCACATCAATCAGGTTAATTGGGGATTCTCTGGTGAGAGCCAAATACACAATGCAGTTAAATTCCGCACAAAAGTTGTCTTTTTTTTTATGAATCAATTACTGGCACAATATTCCGTGGGATAAGGGTGGTAAGTGGTTCAGACCATGGCTGGGTCATATGCTGTATGTTAAGTGCTCTCCGCGAATGCAGTCCAGGTGCAGTGCAGTGTTCGCACCATACTCCCAGGACGGCCACCCTGCCACCTGCCAACTGACTGTAATAGGGCCAGGACTCAAAATCTCATTGCAACTAGACCGCCGCCTTTTTCTCCTGTGCCTTTTGTGGTACTTCCATTTATCAGAGCTTAATGCAGGTCAGTGAAAGGGGTAAAGAGAGATAAGCAAAGTTTCAGCAAGCGGTCCCCTCCCGCATCCACAATCCACCCTTAAAGCTCGGGTCAGCGCAAGGCATTCAGGTGGCCAGTCCTATCCTCCAGTTTTACACCCAGTGGATCCACATTTACCAGGATGCCAGCTTCTCAGCAGCAGGTTCCTGTCTGCCATGCCTACCCCAGACCTCACTGTCTGCAAGTATTGGCCTTTGTCTCCGAAATCATGCCAGCCAGCCTCCCTCCCAAGTTTACATCCGCATACATGCACCACTCACATTCTGCCCTGCCGCAGATGGACAGAGCTATCTGCAGTAGGGCGGAGGGGGCTTCCCAAACTGAACTAGGCGACAGCCATCTTTGCTGGCCAGCAGAAAACACCCCTCAGAGGGTGTGATTTAAATCAGATCTTGCCTTATTGATTGGCTAAAGCTGATTTTATTTTTTTGTTGTAACCTGGGTTGGAAAAGCTACCTATTTTAAACTAACACCTTTTCTTGGTGTCTAGTAAAAAAAAAAAAAAAAAAGGGTTCAGAGAGAACCGTCATAAGCTGAAAGGGGAAAATGAGAGAAATTCATAAAGTTAGTTTTTTGTGTGCATTTCTTAGGGAAGTCCCTGATTTAGAACTCCAGGTACCATTGAAGTAATGTACAAACGGAAAGCAAAAGTTTCTTTAAAAAATCCTTGCTCGCTGTTCCTTTGCAGCCTCAGCATAAGCCGTCCCTTCAGAAGTGAGGCATGACTCCGTTAAGAAATATTATACAAATTAAGATATGGCCGTAAATGTTGCTCCGATCCATGAATTCAAAGTAGCAAGACTAGGCTAAAGCTATAAAAATTAAGATATTATACCCAGAGCTTGTAATGGAAAGAATAACACTCTTGATAAAGAAAACTTGAATGGTATTAAAACATATGGGGCAAAATGACTAACTCCTGGTTTGATAAAGTCCAAGCAGAATAATGTTCAGCTGGCTGCAAAGTCTGCACCTTGCTATTGGGTTACATGGATGGCATAGTGCTCCACCCCTCATTTTAAACTAGCTGTATATGCTCTGGTAAGGGAAAATGTGTGATAAGCAGAGTATTTGTGATTTTACACTCTACGGAGTATTTTCAACATTTTCTGAAGCTAGCAGCAGTGCCAGTACTGCTGAACACCTTTTGCTCATTTTTCGAAATGTCTCCAGCAGGGTTTTGGCTGCTCGGAGCAGATTTAAAGTATACGCAGAATAACCTTTTACTGTATTTCACAGTAACACAGTATATTTAATTGCTCTTCTTTTCTGCAAATATCTGCTTACCACTGTAAACCAAATAATGTTACTCCCAGTTTCTTCACAGAGCTTTCATATCTGGAAAGTGGGTTACTTGGCAGCTTGGATAGTAAGAGAACATTCAGTTGATATCTCCAAAAAAACAGAAGAGTCAAAAGAGTTATTTGCCATTTACGGGAGCATTAACTTGCCTCTGAATTTCATTAGACCGACTCGTACCATGGTACCAATAAGAAAATTGACCTGACCTTTACTGGGCAGGCCTAAAGCTGTTTATATTAAGGGAAAATCGTACATCTGCTCTCATGGCACAGACATGGACTCCATCTAGATCATGGGTACTCACAAACATTTGGTCAGGGGCCGCACTGTTTGGTCTGTGATGTGACCGAGGGCCGCATTGATGCCAACACACTGGCGGTCGGAGGGCTGGGGGTGGGGAGAGGTAGTGGTAAAGTGGTTGTAGAGAAGCTATACATCTAGTGTCTGAATTGCACAACGTGAAACCAGAAACAGGTATAAATTCCGGCTTCTCCACTTAAACAAATTGTGTGATCCTAGGCAAATGTTTTATTTCACTTTACCTCCTTTATTCCTTTTTCTTCATCATCACATAAAAAGACCTTGAAATACCTCATCACAATGTATGCTGTATGAAACTTTGTGTCTGATTTAAGAAACTATAATGTTGTTCATGTATAATAGAAACCCAGGCCTCCCAAAGAATTCACATAACAACTCACTTGCCTCTTAGTTCACAATTCACATTGTTGTCAGGGTCTTGAGCGGAGGGGGGAATGATAGTTCCTAAATTCTTGTTTGAAAACTATCACTTTAAAAAAAAAAATGCTTCTCAATGCAGTGATAGCATCTTGTGTACTAAGGTGAAGCGGTTCTGCAGGTTAATGAAATCCACTTTTTAAATGTCAGTTAGATCAAACTTTTGTACATTTGCTGCAAAATGTCTTTAATAATAAAGGTGTTTCTAAAGTTAAGAGGTTCTGGACACCCTAGTTACTCCCTTTCTTGAACTTCAAATACCCTCCAAGTACATACTTTCCTGTTTCTTTAACATTTTTTTTGTGCTAGTGCGAGTCGAGTAAACAGCAGCACAGTGCTGCTGTTGACCTGGGGGCCGCATGTAAATGTCAGAAGGGCCGCATGCGGCCCCCGGGCCGTACTTTGAGTATCACTGATCTAGACCATCCATTTTAGAGCGGCTGGTGGAGGTCAGTTCATACCTATGCATCGCACTCTTGTGGAAATTCAAACTTTTCATCCGACGTCCTTGTGGGCTGAGTTTCCCCACGGCATACATTTGCACAGATTGTACTCATACTGTGGTTGTAGGCCCCTCCTCAGTGGCATGGTTTGCCCTACTATTCTGTTCTGCTTTTCATGAATTTCCAAGAGCATCCAATGACAGAGAAGGCAAAGTTATTTCCCTATGGTGGACATTCTCTATTCTGTAAATACCTCACCAAGTTCTAGCCTCTAATCCTTTGTCCTATACAAATGGACTGCTTGACTGTTCATGGCATGTTGGGACTGTAGCTTCATGAATTGTTAAATGAGGACATTTTTTTTCCAGCCTTTCTGCTGCCTGAATGAAAGCGTTTTAACCATGGCGGTTTCAGTTGAACGTACAATAAGATTAATTTGGTTCCCTGAATGCGTTTTTTAAAAACGCAAACCACAAAGGATATCTTGTTACCTCCTTTGAGGATGTTTTCTTTGTTTAAATGCTATATCACAAAAGCCCAAAAGAGCGAACATTTGGCTTCATTTAGGCGATTATCTTTATCGAATGTAAATAAAATAATGTACATATGTTCTAGGGTTCGATAGTGGTGCTGGAATATCCTACTGGATGACTGAGAGAATCCTGCACTGGAGCCTGGTGTAAAGGCAGCGATGGGCTTGGACACTTAGACAGCTTTGGGTTTCTATTTCAAAACAAACTGCAGAGTTAAATGTTTTTTTGTCTTCGGAACCTAAGCTCCCTTTTCACTCTCCTATAAACAGTCTCAGTGTTTACCTGCAGAAACTGTAACAAAGCTGATGCAAGAGAGAACTATGATGTCCAGGGCATCTTTTGTAGCAACTTTGTGACCAACAAGCCCTCTGCTGCTGTCTTCATCCGTGTGTCCTTAGGGAGACTACCATGCCTTAGAGGTCCACCTGTAGCATCTGTGAGCCCTGGAGAGAGCATGCTTTATAAGGTGGCTGGTTTACACTTATGTGACCTGAAGGACTATGCTGAATAGACATCCTTTACCTGACTTTGTGACTACCAATGTAACTTGAAACAACACTCCTGTGAAGGTTTCTCTTCATGGACTGCTGGACAAGCTTGTTCATGGGAGGCAAGATGGCGGAGCAGAGTTCAATCCAAGCAGGGATTGGCCTCTAAGATGCAGTGGTACCCCATCCTGCTTTATGCTGCAGTGGGTTACAGCTGCTGCCCTAGGAAGGTTGCCTCATTTCGCATTGCACAGATAGGCATGATATATGTTCTCCGCAGTATGTCCTGCTGTGGGCAAATCCCTCCACAAGAAGAGTCGAGATACTGTAGGGCTGGAGGTGGGGAGAGGAGTTGGCCTGGCGGACTATTTACCCTGGAGTAGCCGGAACACAGCACAACAGAGTGGTGCAAGGGAAGCCGCTGAGGAACTAGTCAATCGTGTCTGATGTGTCACCAGAACACAGCAGAGGATGGAACAGGCTTGCCCGGCTGTTCAGTGTGCAGAGTGGCTATTGTAATGCAACATCCGAGAGGAAAGGGGTGGTGCGCTCGCGTCCAGCAGCTCAGAATACGTGGCATGTGGCACACTGAGTCATTCACCAAGCAGACCATTAGAGGAGTGGTGCCGAATGATCACTGTTATTTTCTCCCAAAATAGTGCTGAAAAGAGCGCGACGTTTTTCAGTCACTTCTAGCAGGCAATGTTAAGAGGATACTTCCTCTCCTCCTAATGTAGCTCAATGTGGGAACGAGACAAATATTACATTGGATAACGGGGAAAGGATCAAGGTATACAACATGGGAACGACCGTAGAGGGAGCCTCATTGGGCACATCAGTGATGCCTATGGAGTGTATGGAGCCAGTGTAAAGCCTCACAGAAGGACAAACAAGAAGGTTGAGGGCACGAATGTGGGTGTGAAAAAGGTCAATTTCATGGAGAGAGCAAGGGAATTCAATTTCCTCTCATTCCCTTAGTTTCTAAATTAAAGGATTTCACTCTATGCCTCTCACCAAAGGCTAAGCTGTATGCATTCTTGTTACAGGGAACACCTGAGAAGGCAGGGGAGCTGAACTTGGGTTGAGGGTGCGGGGAGGTGCTTGGAGATGTGGTGTGGTAAGGCATATGAAATGTAATATTCCAGCAGCAAGCACTGTTGTGATTTATGGTCTCTATAAGTTGACATCCAATCCACTTTGCAACTAAGATCTAGATGTGGAGTCACAAGCCCTGGAAAATCCATTGGCACTGTTACAGATAGATGCCCACATTTTATATCCACAGCAAACACACTTCAAACTTAGGCCCACCATACATCTGTCGGAAGGCACACTGGTGTCCTTCATTGGGAGCCAACATGATTGACGTTACCCACAGAAGGCGAGTGATGAATTTGCAAGACGTTGAAGAAAGTGTGCAGACAGGTGGGCTCTCATTCATGTCACCGTCTGTGTCCGCAAATGCAAAGCTACTGGAAGGGGATTACAGGATGTATGGCTCAGGTAACAGGAATGAAACTGGATAGCTCTATTAAACAATATATATTTATTATATGGGGGAAAGTGCAGTCCTAAAATACTTGAAAATATGGATGGCCCAGGGCCTTAATACGGCAGAGAGAGACAGGGCAAAAAAAATTAATGCCAGAGACTTACCAGCAACTGGGGAAAAAGATAAACTGGTGAGTGCTGGCCGAAAAAGTGGTATATGAGGGTAGGGGTTGCCCAAAGAGATGGGAAAAAATATAGACTGAATGGGAAACGTATCAAAGTCAATAAAAAAACATTATCACTAAGTGGTGCCCTTCAGTGTGAAGTGTGTGTGAGGGCCTTTTGCAATCTGCAGCATATTTCACACCAGGCCGGACTTGCATGAAAGTGCCCGGTTTCCACTAGCACAAAATCGTTTTTTGCCAGCATATAATACAGATAAATATGTTGAGTTCTTGCTTGAGACTGAGTTATCCATTTCCTAATTTCCCACTAATATTGGCTGCTGCTGTCCATCTGTCTGGTCTCAGTGATTTCTCCTGTTTTTCTAGGCAGAGCAGTTCGGAGACTCCTTCGTCTTTGAGGGGCTACTGAGCGAGGAGGTGAAGAGCAGTATTCAGCAAGCGGTAAGTAGTGGCTCCTAGGAGGTGTTGAATGTTGTCCTAGGCAAATTAATGAGAGGCGCTCTATTGCAGGTGGGGAGCAAGATCCATTACTGAAGTTAGTCGTGCCCTCTTGAAATAGGGTGTAACGTCCCACAATTGGCTGGGAGTGGCGCCCCCTGCTGAGGGTTGTGGTGTACTGCTGCATTAAATGGGAATTTGATCTAACTTCAGGTGTAACTTTGACATTTCATTGTAGATGAGGTTGAAAGTATGATTTATCTTGCACTGAGTCCTTTTAATTTGTTTCAATTTCCAATGTTAAAATGCTTGTTCCTAAGGCGGCCTTTGTTTTACAATTCTAGGGAATGGCATTGAATAAGTAATGCATAATATTCAATGTGCCTATAATATATTGGCCTGGATTATCTGGCACACAAAACTTTATTTTAGTACTATTTGCACATCAGTGTATTAGCTTAGATGAATTTAAACCATTATCTATTGTTTATTTCCATATTGAAAATGATTTTAACTAATCAATTGATAAAGCTTAACTAACTGATACAATGTATTTTTCTAGCACCGTTTGTCACTGTTTCCCATGCCGTTATTTTGGATGCCATGACACTGGAGTTTTTATTTTAGATCACCATACTTTTTTGTCACAATAGGTTTATGTGACTTAATTTCAGACCACTTTATTTATTTCTTTTTTTTTTTTTTTTAAATGGTTAAATATTTCATACTTTTTCAAATTTATTTTTTATGTTTGTTACAGTAGTGTTATTCACTTATTAGGTTGAGCATAGCAGCGCACAAGCGCTGCTTTTACGACATGTTGTCATCTATTTTGTCTTTTAAACACACCCACCTCACGCCCATCACTATCGCTCATTCATGGGCCTGCCCTTCAAAAATCCTTTATCATTGCTAAATGCTTTACGTTTGTCCCTCCTTGGTGCGGTTTGGTTACCGCCTTGGACATCGATCCTGTTACATGGCTAATTGCACTTTTACCCATACGTAAGACTGCGAGTGAACTTATTTTTCCTTTTGTGTGTCTTCTTCACACTGGTGCTCATGGCTGCCGTGGCACTTTGAATCGGTTCAATTATATGGAACTGTTTTACTCTTCATTTTCAATTTATGTGGCAAGAAAAGTCTGGTTAGGAGTTTAAAACGCTAATAGCTCTAACTCGAGCAAATGCGACACCCCTTGCATTGCAGATGCTAGTTTTTTTTTTACAAAGTAAGTGCTTCTCAGAGAGAACATTTTTCTAACAGAATATAAACAAGAGACGAGACATGCCAAAGAATGGCAGGTCTACCAGCCAACCCCCCACTGTGATCCAAAAGGACCGGCCCACTGGGACTCTATCTGTACTTCACTGTAGCTATTTCAACTTAAAAGACAAGTTCCAATAGCTAAGAGACTGAACATCATGTATTTACCTAAATTCACTTAAGTAAGCTAATATACAACCCTTGTTCCTACATGCACCTATCAGTTAACCAATATAAACTCTTGAAGGGTTCACGTGAAATGCACTAGAACGATACATGTATTTAAATCCCTCTTAGAAAGGCTTTGAAGCTCATTTATAATGAAAACTTCATGTTATTTTCAATTCTGAGCTTTGCTACCTTCCCTTGCCTGCCTCCCAATGTACTCAACTGCCTGGACTTTTAACTGTGAAATAGTATGATTATAAATAATGACATTTTTGGCCATTGGAAATCTACTATTACCAGTGCGATGAGTGGATTTGGTTCACATAAGCGTGGCTTCACCTTATGAAATCTTTCGCCTAAAAGTATGCAGCAATAGCATTTCAGCAAATCCATACACAAGACCTTTCCTAATGAAAGTTGGCCAACATTGAAGTGGTATTCCTTCACCTGTCGACGGTTGTGATGCGTTTTCACTTTTACCCCTTTAACTGGTAGGGTCTGTCCTGTGCTTAATTTGTAAATAAAAACGTGCCGGTGCCCAAAGCCCTCCTCTTAAATCAGGGGCTGCTGCAATTAAATGTGGGAACACGGAATACTGAGGCAGCGTAATCCTGAAGCCATATCGGGCCTCTTCAATACGTTTAAAGCCCCTCCCTGCCCCTTCAGCTCACTCCTGCAGCTTTCTACTTTCTCCCTTTGTGACGATTTCTCATTTTTCCCTTCCTCTGTCTTTCCCATATGTCTCTTTTGCTCGCACCAAATGCTTGAGGCAGAAGAATAAGCGCCGGCCCTCAAAAATAAGTGCCAGTGCTCAGCACCGGAAACAGCAAGCACAAATTAAGCACTGGGTCTGTCGACCTCAACCCCCGTGCTGAACCCTTTCTGACGTTTGGAATGGGTTCCATTTATGTCTTCAAAACATTTTCCACAGTCCAAATCCAGGTGAAATTTGCATCATTTTTTTCCATATGTTTTGCAATAAAGTGTAGATTCTTTGATTGCGCCAATATAAGGTGTACCCAGCTTTCTGAAACAAGCAGAAAGATTTTTTTTTTTTTCGTCAGTGGTTTTGCACTTTTGTAAATGATAGCCAATTTCCAATTTGCGTTTTTTTTTCTTTTAGCAACTTGTGGTCACAATTGGTGTGAAAACATCAGTGAGCCCATAAAACATTACTTTTCTCAAGGCTAAAGAACATTCGCAGTTCAGCTGGGGCTTATTTGAGTAGATTATCGAAGTGTTTTCCCAAAAACATTTATTCGTTGCACTCACAAGCGATTGAATGGGGAAGGAGAGGAGAAAAACATGTGTCAAGGTTTACATTTTTGTAACTTCTCTTAGGAAGGCTGATCTATGAAAGTAATGCACCGGTTACATTGTCCAGACTCATACACTCGTGGATATACATAGGTGTTTTTTTGTTTGTCCAAAATTCTGCAATATGCAAAGCCAGCAACTGAGTGGGAGCCTAGAGATTTTCCGTTGTGTACTTAACATGCATCTCTGGACCATGAAAACTAAAATGAATAGAAATTGGGTATCAACAAAAGCTATACATTTTGGGAATGTACTCAAGAATATATTTATGGATAGGAGTAGTTCAGCCCACTCTAAATGATGAATTGCCCTTAATGCCATGCAATTGTGAGGTGATTTTTGGTAGTGGTGTTTTTGTGGACATTTTCAATAGGAATCTAAAATGATTATTGAAAATCGCATACCATCATGCATACCTACGCTTTTCAATAAATGTAGAACCCCCGATCTGTAGGTCGACTGATTGTACACAACGCAAAAGGCCAAAGTCTGTAACCATGTCAAGGGACTCTGAAATGAGGAAAAAAACGAAACTTTCAAGATGAGGGGTGGTTGCCACAAATCATCCGATTCTCTGATGCCACGTATGGATATCCCTCCTGTTCTGTTTATGCATAACAGTACGTAAATACCACAACCCACGTAGCAGACCTGCGTGGGAGAGAGACCTAGGCACTACAATAATGGGTGAACATTGGTGGTACAGCTGCACACAGACAAAAATGCTGTCTATCAACCACCAACACAAACTGATCCATTTTAAGTCCCTCCACGTGGCATATTTTACACTTGAGAGGCAAGCCATGATAGATCAAGATGAATCTCGTCACTGCCCTCGATGTAATGCAGAACTCACTGGGGCCTATCATTTAACTTGGGCCTCCCATCAGACAGTTCTGGTGGGAGGTTCTGGATACCATTGCTAATGTGACTGGATGCACTATTGATCTGCAGTTCTTGATTCGCTTGGTGGTCTATGTAAAAAACCCATCCTCTGGTGTGTGCCACCTAGCTGCGATGGTATTCATGATAGCCAAAAATCCGATTGTCATGCACAGTGGCGGGCCAACAAGCAACTGGCTTGAGGATACAGCAACCTGCGATGACAGAAGTGAGAAGTTTGACGAACTTCAGCCCCCCACTTCGCAGCCTAAAGACATATAGGGCCTGCTTCAGCTTTATTTATTCTGTTCCTCTGGAGACGACACGCCACAATCTCCTGTGTCACCACCCAGAATTAACAGAGAAGAGACCTGAGCTACGTACATGTCCTATATTATGGCTGTATCCGGCATCTTCGACAGATACTGGCAAGGGGGTCCACCTACTGTATTTTGAGAATTCCCTTCTGCATACCGTGTTGGATGCTTTCCCAGTATAATAAATTGACACAATATTAACACGTTGTACTCCTCCAAACCGCTCCTCCGCCTTAAGTGCTATGAGGGCTGATTCTGGACTTAAGTAGCTCTTAAAATCATGCAGCATCCTATCTATGCTATATCATTGTGATGACATACCTACTATTTTCTGTAATGGATACATGCACCATGATTACTAATGTGTCAATACTCGCTAAGTGTCAGTGGTCTGTTGGAGAAATGTTGAATAAAGTTTAATAAAAAGCAAAGAAAAAAATGAGGGGTAGCTGCAGTATTCGTGCCAACTTGTGACCAGCACATAGAGAGCCTTACCAAGCCCAGACAATTCTGAAAACTAGAGGCCTAGGCTTCTAAAACTAGTATAACTCCTTTGTGTCTGTTATTGGAACTTTTCAACTCTAAAAAAACAGTTGCACTGCTGTTGTGTATTTTCATTTAGATCTGGTATTGATGGTCAGTGGATGTTAGACTTGTATACCTTTCACTTCAAGTAGACGGTCAGTCGTAAAGAATGATTGAGAAACTATTAGAAATGTCAGGAATTAAAAAGGAAGTTAAGAAAGGTTCCATCTACATGATATGTCTTGTGAAGTTGCATAACCTGGTTTTTAAACTGCCTACCTGCCAGCCAAGCGCCACCCCACGCACACCGCCAACCAAGTGCCAACCTACGCACACCGCCAGCCAAGCGCCACCCCACTCACACCTCCAGCCAAGCGCCACCCCACGCACACCTCCATCACTTATTTTTTTGTTTTTAAACAACAAAGAAACCACTAATTATAAATAAGTACAAAACTACAAACACAAAAGCTCTAACTGAATACATGACAGTAATGCCAACCGTGAAACTGAACATATAAAAATATAAAACCACAGTTTACGCTCACGGAATTTCCCAATAATTCTTCTGTGTGTGGTAGCTCCTGAAACAGCCACCCACACACAAAGCCCAGGCTTTGAAGGACAATTAGGGCAGTACATCCTAGTCTCCTTCCTGATACCAAACATAAGACTTACGAGCAGCAGTGTAAGGTTCCAACCTCTGATCTACTCTATCAACACCACCCATGTGCTTATTAAAGTCTAAAATGCACACAGGTTTGCGCTCTTCAGCAACTTGACCCCAAACAGGCACAGGTGAAGTACTCTCGTCATGGATGGTAGTTAGCATGTACACATCCCTCCTGTCTACAAATTTCAGAGCTAGCAGCTCATCATTCTGAAAGGCACTGCACTGTCCCTTATCAAGCTTTTTTTTTTTTTTTTTTTACAGACAAGCTCTCTTAGATAGCCTTTCAGATTAGAGCGGATTGTGCCACAAGCAACAGTTTTCACTCTGAACAGCTCCTTGAACAACTGAACTCCAGTGTAGAGGTCATCTACATATAAATGGTGACCTTTGTTAAACAGTCATCTACCAATTTCCCACACAATTTTCTCACTAACTCCAAAAGTGGGTGGACAACCAAGGGAGGTCAATATTGGAATCCCTACGAGTGTAGACCCGGAAATTATAAACATATCCTGTACTACTTTCAGACAGCATATACATCTTAATTCCATACCGTGCCCTCTTGCTAGTAATGTACTGCCTAAAAACCAAACAACCCTTGAATAGGACCAAAGACTCATCTACAGATATTTCTTTGCCTGGAACATAGATCTCTGAAAACCGATCTACCAAATTATCAAGGACGGGTCTAATCTTAAAAAGACGGTCCGAATCAGGGTGATCTTGTTGCAAGGCTAAAACATTACCTACAAAATGCAACATCCAAAGAAGAAGCCCATACCGGTTACGACTCATGATGGCAGGAAATATAGCAGTTGCCGTCAAGGGACTAGTAGACCAATATGAAGACAGTGATGGCTTCCTTATCAGCCCCATCAAAAAAGTTAAACCCAAGTACTTTTTCAACTCTTCCAGATTTGTGGGAATCCACTGGCTAGCTCTAGAGTGTGGCCTGAATCTGGCAGCGTTGTCCCTCAAATACTGCTCTGCATGCAAATTAGTCTGCTCAACAATCTCTTCCAAAAATATATTGTCCATAAACAACTCAAAAACGTTTTCCATATTAACTCGACACCCAGTGAAAACAGTAAACGCAGGCAACTGTGGCTGCTCCATGTTTGGTGTAACCCACGTGTCAGGTCTTCCAATGGGAAGCCTTTCAGCCGCTGGGTCATGCACCATTGGTACATCAGTGTACTCCTCTAAAACAGGCCCTTCATCAGCACTGAGAGTGGCTTCATCATCAGATGATTCCTCTCTGACAGAAAATTCACTTCCTCCTCTGCATCAGATGCAGAGTCCGTCTCATAATCATGGTCAGAAGACGACTCAAAAAGCGCACCAACAACCTGCTGAGCTGTCATCCTGCGGCTAGCAATGATCCTTCCTACAAACATTAACTCGAAAAATACACCACCAACAACCAGCACTGTGTAAGATAAGTAAAAAACCAAGTGTAGCTTTATCACTAAGAGTTATAAACTCAAAAACTATACCGCTCACTTGCCTGAAAAAGCTTGACTCACCAGCAACTACTCTGCACAGCCACCGCAATCACCAATGATATCCCACTAAAGAGAAAAAAAAACAAATTAGACATAAGACAACACAGTAATCATTGTGCATAAATCTAAGGACAATTTCACACACAATGCTGCAGTCAGTAACCACCTACATATTCAGTCACCAATTAATGTATTGCATAAATCTTCAAGATGTGTATCCAATGTTATTCTATTTTATGGATCTCTGTCGCCAGAGTACCAAAGTTGGGCATACTGTCAGCTCAAGAATATGAAAGTAGAGTGTAATGACAAGGGTGTGACACATAATTTTTAAGATTAAAGCAAGATTCTAGGATGTGATATACAATTTTGGGAATTAGAACGAGATTGGTGGGACAAACATGGAGTAAGTCAGACAGTGAACTATACATAACCACCAAGTACAAACAAAAAGATATGCTTTGCATTTTTTTCATTTTTGAGTAGTATATCAAATCTTTGTGTATATAACCTTTGAAGAAATTATTTACTTAGATTATTTTTCTTATTGTTTTTGTATATTGTGATGTTTAAAATATGTGTGTTCGTCCTTGACATAGTTGGGTGAATGTTGTCTTATGTGGTGTGTTTGTGTCTATGGAGTGTTGTTTATTGATTGACTTGCCTTTGGAGGAATGTTATTTATCATTTCGTTATATATTAGGAATTTATAGGCCTGTCTTTTTGATATATAATAAAGGTATTTCCTTCTTTTCAGAAGAGGAATATTCCACTATCTTGTTTTTTCCCTATTTATGACATAGGAGAGGTGCTCTTGTTTCTCGGAATTGTTTCCCTGGTTCTCTCTCCTTATAGCTTCAGGGACACTTTTGTGTGTGGTTCCCTAAAAAAAAAAAAACGGCCAATCTGCCCCCAAGGGGGCAGAAATGCCACAGAATATATTGCTCTCTTTGGGGGGCGACCTTGCCCAAGGGGCCAACCCCCCACACAAAACACACACATGATCCCTGGCGCAAAGTGGATTCTGAGATGGGCCTGGAAAAAAAAGTAAATAGGCCGATCTGCCCCCAAAGGGGGCAGAACGGCCCAATAGTGCTTTTTGCCCCTTGGGGGCGAACCTTGCCCAAGGGGGCGCCCCCCCAACACAAAAAAAAAAACTAAAGAAAAAGTCCCTGACGTCTTCATGGTTTCTGCCCATCCCCCCTCATCTCCCCCCAGAAGGGCCTAACAAAAAAAATAGGCAGAAATGGCATAGATTATATTGCCTCCTTTGGGGGGCAACCCTTGCCCAAGGGGCCACCCCTCGACACACAGCGCACGCACACACACACACACACACACACACACATGCTCCCCAGCTGTAAGTGGATTTTGCCCCCCCTTGGGGACAGATGAGCCTAAAAAAAATAGGCTGATCAGCCCCCACAGGGGGCAGAACTGCCCAATAGTGCTTTTTGCCCCTTGAGAGCGACCCTTGCCCAAGGGGGCGTCCTCCAACACAAAAAAAAAGAAGAAAAAAAATTCCTGGCGTCATCATGGTTTCTGCCTCCCCTGGGGGCAGAAGGGCCTACAACAACTAGGCCAATCTGCCCCCAAGGGGGGGCAGAAATGGCCCAGATTACATTGCCCCCTTTGGAGGGTGACCCTTGCCCAAGGGGCCACCCCCCCCACACAAAGCGCACACACACACACACACACACACACATGATCCCTGGCTCTAAGTGGATTCCTGCCCCAAGCCTAAAAAGAAATAGGCCGATCTGGCATCAAGGGCGGCAGAACTACCCAATAGTACTTTTTGCCCCTTGGGGATGACCCTTGCCCAAGGGGGCACCCCCCCCCCCCCCCCCAACACAAAAAAAGAGAAAAAAAAATCCCTGGCGTCTTCATGGGGCAGAAGGGCATACAGTGGCCTAGATTACATTGCCCCCTTTGGGGGGCGACCCTTGCCCGAGGGACCCCCCCCCCCCCCCCACACAAAGCACACACACACATGATCCCTGGTGCTAAGTGGATTCTGCCCTCCTTGGGGGGAGAAAGGCCTAAAAAAATAGGCCGATTGGGGGCCGAATTGCCCAATAGTGCTTTTGGGCACTTGGGGGCGACCCTTGCCCAAGGGGCCGCCCCCAACGCAAAAAAATGAACAATAAACAATCCCGGTGTCTAGTGGCTTTCTGCCTTTCTTGGGGCAGATTGGCCTAAAAATAAGGCCAATCTGCCGCCAATGGGGGCAGAAATGGCAAAAAATACATTGCCCTCCAAAGTAGAGCGACCCTTGCCCAATGGGGTCGCTCTCCAGCACAGTAAACACACACGCACACACACTAATTCCCTGGTGTCTAGTAGGCATCGCGATCGAGCAGCAGGAATGCTCAGAGGCATTGAGGGAAAGGAAAACCCTTTCCTTTCCCTCGATGCGTCTTTCAGAGGGATCCCCCCCTGCCCAGAGGTAAACCTTACCTCCTTTCCCGAAGATGCGCTGGAAGCAAATGGCTTCCAATGCTTCTTTGCACCCTTTCATGATGTCAGCGCGCTGTATCATGGGGGTGTGTGGGGAGGGGCCCAGCGCCGACCTGGGGGGGAGGGGGTCCCTCGGGCTAGCGCTTCCCCTGAGGGCTGGTAAATGGATGTAATGGTTATTTCCATGGTGCCTCACAGGCGCAGCCATGGATGTAACCATTACGTCCATGGCGAGCAAGAGGTTAAAGGGGCGGGCCATGGCGGATGAAGGGGACGAGGGGGAGTGCCTGTTTACTCCCCTTAGTGTTCATGTGTGTTCGGCTGGCCGTCTTGGGCCAGCCAAACACACACGCACACTGTGCTCTCTCCAACCTGGCACTGTGTTGCCGGGCTGGAGAGAGTGGGCACAGGCCCCCAGTCTGCCTTGGAGCACCCTGGCTGGGTGCTCTGGACAATCCAATCCAGGATTGGCCTCAGGACAGGCTGGGAGCCTGTGCCTACTAAGGGGACAGAGGAGAGGCACGGAAGATAAGTTTTTTTTATTTTTTATTTTTTTTTACTATTTATATTTTTATATATTTTATTTTTCATATTAATATTCAACCCATCCCGCTCCTTTGAACCCCTGTGAGTCGCGACTGACTATGACCACATATTGTGGGTGGGATTGTGCTGTTAAGTCTATCCACTGCTGCAACTTGCAATAGTCAATGGTTCTCTAGCCACGTCTCTGCCTCCGTCATAACCTCTTTATTGACGACTTATGTAAAAATTGTGGTTTAAAATGCACCATTTGGTCCTGTTCTATACCTCTAAGAACAGTCATACTTGCTGATTCTGTTCTCTCGTTCGATCCAGTTTGAGATAGGCATTTACATCCGACCGCTTTCAGAGCTTACCACCACAGGATGGACGTGCTGACTGCTAACATTTTGAAAGTGTTTTTGGTGAGCGCCAGATGTGTGCCTGAAGGTACTGCTGTGATATTTTACTCCATCCTTTTTGTTTTCTGTTGTTTGCCTACTTACAGATGCTAGCTCAATAAACACGTTATAGCACCTCGACCGCGGCAGTAAGCGCTATGTAAATGGAATTAGAAATAGATTCAGCAGTAGATAGACATGGGCTCTTTACCAGTACGTGCCATCTGAGACGATTGGTATTTACATTGTCGGACTTGAAAAACATGATGTGCTGTTTTCAGTGCCAGATTAGCCGTCGTAAATTGCGAGGTCATTCGTTGAGCACACATTGCTGTCCCCTTTGTAGCGCTGGATTTCACACACATTAAAATGTAGCGCCCATTTGGTGCTTTGGGGCACTGTGCCTGATGCTGCCAGTTTCCGGGACGCTGCTCTGGCAGCGTGTGCAGGCCGGAGAGCGGCTGCACGAGACCCATTTATTAGGCGCGCGTGAGCTTTTATGCCGAAGCCCTCGGGCCATCGCTACTGTTGAAAAATCCTAATGAAATCGAGTGGTCACTTCCAGCTGCATCAGCTGAAAAGATAGCAGTCGGCTAAACAAATTGTGGTGGGAAGGGGGGCAGGCTAAGAAGCATGTCACGCGGGATGAAACCTGAGCACGGCTAAGTGCATCTGTGCAGCTGTTGGTCCATAAGCATTTATTCATTGCATGAAGGGTTCCAGTGCTCTAACATGGTTGGTTATCTGGGCATTTCAAAACTGTAATTATTCTGCAGTTTCTAAGCCCGCTCTTCCGAATAAGGGCCGAGTTCATGTGAAGAACATTAGTGGAAATGAAACCTATTAATGCCAGGAAATTTCCCCATGTGATAATTAAACTGTAGATGAAAGTAGATTGTCTTATTAAAAAGTAGTCCGCATTTTACTATTAAATGAATATTTGAAAAGTGTAATAAGATTCACTGACTACATCTCCCACAATGCTGTGGAACCTTACTTAAGGCAGCTCTACTTAAGGAAGACACCGAACAAACACGTTCTGTGCTTCTCTGTTTGAGCCCTCCCACAATCCGTCTTCCTCTTCTTCAGGCGTGTGGCTTCCGGGCCAGTGGTCCGTGCCGAGGGCTCGCTCCCTCGCTGGAAGGGGTACCTGGGTATTTTCCCATTTGAATTGATCTGCAGCATTGAAACGCAGCACCACCTAACACGACTGAAGTCTTTAATTGAAGTGCTTTAAATAAAGCCATGCATCTTATTAAAGTGCTTTCTTTTAACCCCTTCGCTGCCAGGCCTTTTCCCCCTCCTGTGCCAGGCCTTTTTTTGCCTATTTGGGGCAGTTCGCGCTTAGGCCCTCATAACTTTTTGTCCACATAAGCTAACCAAGCCAAATTTGCGTCCTTTTTTCCCAACATCCTAGGGATTCTAGAGGTACCCAGACTTTGTGGGTTCCCTTGAAGGAGGCCAAGAAATTGGCCAAAATACAGTGAAAATTTCGTTTTTTTCAAAAAAATTGGAAAAAGTGGCTGCAGAAGAAGGCTTGTGGATTTCCCCCTGAAAATGGCATCAACAAAGGGTTTGCAGTGCTAAACTCAGCAGCTTCCTAGCTTTCAGGAACAGGCAGACTTGAATCAGAAAACCCAATTTTTCAACACAATTTTGGCATTTTACTGGGGCATACCCCATTTTTGCATTTTTTTGTGCTTTCAGCCTCCTTCCAGTCAGTGACGGGAATGGGCACGAAACCAATGCTGGATCCCAGAGACCTAACCATTTCTGAAAAGTAGACAAAATTCTGAATTCAGCAAGGGGTCATTTGTGTAGATCCTACAAGGGTTTCCTACAGAAAATAACAGCTGAAAAAGAAAAATATTGAAATTGAGGTGAAAAAAACATCAATTTTTCTCTACGTTTTACTCTGTAATTTTTCCCTGCAATGTCAGATTATGGAAAGCAATATACCGTTACGTCTGCTGGACTCCTCTGGTTGCGGGGATATATAGGGCTTGTAGGTTCATCAAGAACCCGAGGAACCCAGAGCCAATAAATGAGCTGCACCCTGCAGTGCGTTTTCATTCTATACCGGGTATACAGCAATTAATTTGCTGAAATATAAAGAGTAAAAAATTGCTATCAAGAAAACCTTTGCATTTCCAAAAAGGGCACAAGATAAGGTGCTGAGGAGCAGTGGTTATTTGCACATCTCTGAATTCCGGGGTGACCATACTAGCATGTGAATTATAGGGAATTTCTCAAATAGATGTCTTTTTTTACACACTCTCCTATATTTGGAAGGAAAAAATGTAGAGAAAGACAAGGGGCAATAGCACTTGTTTTGCTAATCTATGTTCCCCCAAGTCTCCTGATAAAAATTATACCTCACTTGTGTGGGTAGGCCTAGCGCCCGCGACAGGAAACGCCCCAAAACGCAATGTGGACACATCCCATTTTTTAAAAGAAAACAGAGGTGTTTTTTGCGAAATGCCTACCTGTAGATTTTGGCCTCTAGCTCAGCCGGCACCTAGGGAAACCTACCAAACCTGTGCATTTCTGAAAACTAGAGACCTAGGGGAATCCAAGATGGGGTGACTTGCGGGGCTCGGACCAGGTTCTGTTACCCAGAATCCTTTGCAAACCTCAAAAATTGGCTAAAAAAACACATGTTCCTCAAATTTCTGTGGCAGAAAGTTCTGGAATCTGAGAGGAGGCACAAATTTCCTTCCACCCAGCGTTCCCCCAAGTCTCCCGATAAAAATGATACCTCACTTGCGTGGGTAGGCCTAGCGCCCGCGACAGGAAACACCCCAAAGCGCAACGTGGACACATCCAAAATTCTGGAAGAAAACAGAGGTGTTTTTTGCGAAGTGCCTACCTGTAGATTTTGGCCTCTAGCTCAGCCGGCACCTAGGGAAACCTACCAAACCTGTGCATTTCTGGAAACTAGAGACCTAGGGGAATCCAAGGAGGGGTGACTTGCGGGGCTCGGACCAGGTTCTGTTACCCAGAATCCTTTGCAAACCTCAAAATTTGGCTAAAAAAACACATGTTCCTCACATTTCTGTGGCAGAAAGTTCTGGAATCTGAGAGGAGCCACAAATTTCCTTCCACCCAGCGTTCCCCCAAGTCTCCCGATAAAAATGATACCTCACTTGCGTGGGTAGGCCTAGTGCCCGCGACAGGAAACACCCCAAAGCGCAACGTGGACACATCCAAAATTTTGGAAGAAAACAGAGGTGTTTTTTGCGAAGTGCCTACCTGTAGATTTTGGCCTCTAGCTCAGCCGGCACCTAGGGAAACCTACCAAACCTGTGCATTTCTGAAAACTAGAGACCTAGGGGAATCTAAAGAGGGGTGACTTGCGGGGCACGGACCAGGTTCTGTTACCCAGAATCCTTTGCAAACCACAAAATTTGGCTAAAAAAACACATGTTCCTCACATTTCTGTGGCAGAAAGTTCTAGAATCTGAGAGGAGCCACAAATTTCCTTCCACCCAGCGTTCCCCCAAGTCTCCCGATAAAAATGATACCTCACTTGCGTGGGTAGGACTAGCGCCCGCGACAGGAAACACCCCAAAGCGCAACGTGGACACATCCAAAATTTTGGAAGAAAACAGAGGTGTTTTTTGCGAAGTGCCTACCTGTAGATTTCGGCCGCCGGCACCTAGGGAAACCTACCAAACCTGTGCATTTCTGAAAACTAGAGACCTAGGGGAATCCAAGGAGGGGTGACTTGCGGGGCTCGGACCAGGTTCTGTTACCCAGAATCCTTTGCAAACCTCAAAATTTGGCTAAAAAAACACATGTGCCTCACATTTCTGTGGCAGAAAGTTCTGGAATATGATAGGAGCCACACATTTCCTTCCACCCAGCGTTCCCCCAAGTCTCCCAATAAAAATGATACCTCACTTGCGTGGGTAGGCCTAGCGCCCGCGACAGGAAACACCCCAAAGCGCAACGTGGACACATCCTAAATTTTGGAAGAAAACAGAGGTGTTTTTTTGCGAAGTGCCTACCTGTAGATTTTGGCCTCTAGCTCAGCGGCACCTAGGGAAACCTACCAAACCTGTGCATTTCTGAAAACTAGAGACCTAGGGGAATTCAAGATGGGGTGACTTGCGGGGCTCGGACCAGGTTCTGTTACCCAGAATCCTTTGCAAACCTCAAAATTTGGCTAAAAAAACACATGTTCCTCACATTTCTGTGGCAGAAAGTTCTGGAATCTGATAGGAGCCACAAATTTCCTTCCACCCAGCGTTCCCCCAAGTCTCCCGATAAAAATGATACCTCACTTGTGTGGGTGGGCCAGGTGCCTGCAACAGAATAAGGCCCAAAACCTGAAGGGATAGAAGGGATAGCACAGCAAGTTTATAAGGGCATATTCTTTTATAGATCTTTAGACGGACTCTGCTTTGGGGACCCACATAAGTGAGGTGTCATTTTACTTGGGAGACTGAGGGGAAAACTGGGGAGTAGGAATTTTGTGCTGGAGCGGTGATCCTACTAAGAAAAATCAGGAAAATATGCTTTTTTTTATGCAAATTTTGAGGTTTACAGAGGAGTCTGGGTAAGAAAATGTTGGGGGAGCCACACAAGCCACACCTCCCTAGACTCCTTGGGGTGCCTAGTTTTAAAAAGTTTCTGGGTTTTGTAGGTTTCCCTACATGACGGCCGCACCCAGGACCAAAAACATAGGTGGGCCCTCCCCCCCAAACACAGGTATTTTTGGAATATATCACTTTGATGTGTGCACATACGTCCGTGATGTGCCAAACACTAAAATTGTGAAAAGAAACACACTTAGGTTATGTGAAGAAGACCCCTCACCCACCAACCAAGTTGGTGGCATGCTTCATCATCGGGGTCCCACCCGAGGCACCTAGCGTGTCTCAAGTGTGCTGCGACGCCTGATTACAGCGGAGCAGGTTTTGTCATTTGTACCACACATACTGGTTGGATTTGGCACGAGGGTGAGTGATGGTTCAGTAGATCAAATTTTATTAACAAGAGATTTCACAAAAGTGAAATGCACTGGTAATAACTGAAAGGCCAAAAAACTGAACCAATGACTCACAGCTCGTGAGCTGTAAAGCCACGACAAGGCACCAACCGCTTTACAGTCCATTCACACACCTTTCATACATGACATGCACTAGACCATTCACGCCGCCAGCCACGGGCCCAGCACATTACAAGACTCTCATCCACAGACAGCGCCAGTCAAGGGCCCATCACTTTCATACGCCCACATGCCTGATACAGCAATCACACCAGCTGATGAGTGTGTGGACTGGCGTTTGGCCGGCACTGCCAGCCAAGCGCCACCCCACCCACACCACCAGCCAAGCGCCACCCCACCCACACCGCCAGCCCAGCGCCACCCCACACACACCGCCAGCCCAGCGCCACCCCACACACACCGCCAGCCCAGCGCCACCCCACACACACCGCCAGCCCAGCGCCACCACACCCACACCGCCAGCCTAGCGCCACCCCACACACACCACCAGCCAAGCGCCACCCCACACACACCGCCAGCCAAGCGCCACCCCACACACACCGCCAGCCAAGCGCCACCCCACCCACACCGCCAGCCAAGCGCCACCACACCCACACCGCCACACCGCCAGCCAAGCGCCACCCCACACACACCGCCACACCGCCAGCCAAGCGCCACCCCACACACACCGCCAGCTAAGCGCCACCCCACACACACCGCCAGCCAAGCGCCACCCCACCCACGCCACCAGCCAAGCGCCACCCTACACATGCCATCCCCCTTTTTTTGTTTTTAAACAACAAAGAAACCACTAATCATAAATTAGTACAAAACTACAAACACAAAAGCTCTAACTGAATACATGACTAATGCCAACCGTGAAACCGAACATATAAAAAAATAAAACACCAGTTTACGCTCACGGAATTTCCCAATAATTCTTCTGTGTGTGGTAGCTCCTGAAACAGCCACCCACACACAGCCCAGGCTTTGAAGGACAATCAGGGCAGTACATCCTAGTCTCCTTCCTGATACCTCTTCGAGCACAGACTCTACATCTCTTAGCAGGAAAGTTTTTTTTGGCCGTGGGAGGAATGTGCTCAGCAAAGTGACGATCTTTCAATCTAGCCACATCCTCCACCACTGCTTCTCTAGGAACTCTTGCCTGTTCCAGCACAACAAGGCTAGCTATGATAGACTCCTGAAATTTCACAAATGTCATCCTTGACTCTGGAGAACTATCCTTAAACACAACAAAAGCATTAAAAGTTGCCAAGTGGAACAAGTGGAACAAGTGAAGCGCTAATTTCTTATACCACACATAAGACTTACGAGCAGCAGTGTAAGGTTCTAACCTCTGATCTACTCTATCAACACCACCCATGTGCTTATTATAGTCTAAGATGCACACAGGTTTGCGCACTTCGGCAACCTGACCCCAAACAGCCACAGGTGAAGTACTCTCATCATGGATGGTGCTTAGCATGTATACATCCCTCTTGTCTACAAATTTCAGAGCTAGCAGCTCATCATTCCGCAAGGCACTGCACTGTCCCTTCTCAAGTTTTTTACAGACAAGCTCTTTTGGATAGCCTTTCCGATTAGAGCGGATTGTGCCACAAGCAACAGTGTCCACTCTGAACAACTCCTTGAACAACCGAACTCCAGTGTAGAAGTTATCTACATATAAATGGTGACCTTTGTTAAACAGTCGTCTACCAAGTTCCCACACAATTTTC
The DNA here is from genome assembly GCF_031143425.1 of Pleurodeles waltl. Taxonomy (NCBI): domain Eukaryota; kingdom Metazoa; phylum Chordata; class Amphibia; order Caudata; family Salamandridae; genus Pleurodeles; species Pleurodeles waltl. Next base: position 94,909,215 of record NC_090448.1, read on the forward strand.
TCACTAACTCCAAAAGTGGGAGGACAACCAGGGGGGTCAATATTGGAATCCCTACCAGTGTAGACCCGGAAATTCTAAACATATTCTGTACTACTTTCTGACAGCATATACAATTTAATTCCATACCGTGCCCTCTTGCTAGGAATGTACTGCCTAAAAACCAAACGACCCTTGAACAGGACCAAAGACTCATCTACAGATATTTCTTTCCCTGGAACATAGATCTCTGAAAACCGATCTACCAAATGATCAAGGACAGGTCTAATCTTAAAAAGACAGTCAGAATCAGGATGATCTCGTGGCAAGGCTAAAGCATTATCTACAAAATGCAACATCCGAAGAAGAAGCTCATACCGGTTACGACTCATGATGGCAGGAAATATAGCAGTTGCCATCAAGGGACTAGTAAACCAATATGAAGACAGCGATGGCTTCCTTATCAGCCCCATCAAAAAAGTTAAACCCAAGAACTTTTTCAACTCTTCCAGATTTGTGGGAATCCACCGGCTAGCTCTAGAGTGTGGCCTAAGTCTGGCAGCGTTGTCCCTCAAAAACTGCTCTGCATACAAATTAGTCTGCTCAACAATCTCTTCCAAAAATATATCGTCCATAAACAACTCAAAAAAGTTGACGGGCAAAAAGTTTTCCGTATTAACTCGACACCCTGGAAAACCAGTAAACGCAGGCAACTGTGGCTGCTCCATGTTTGGTGCAACCCATGCGTCAGGTCTTCCAATGGGAAGCCTTTCAGCCGCTGGCTCCTGCACCATTGGCACATCACTGTCCTCCTCTAAAACAGGCCCTTCATCAGCACTGAGAGTGGCTTCATCATCAGATGATTCATCTCTGACAGAAAATTCACTTCCAGAATCCTGCACTTCCTCCTCTGCCTCAGATGCAGAGTCAGTCTCATATTCATGGTCAGAAGATGACTCAAAAAGCACACTAACAACCTGCTGAGCGGTCATCCTACGGCTAGCCATGATCCTTCCTACAAAAATTAACTGGACAAATACACCACCAACAACCAGCACTGTGTAAGATAAGTAACAAAGTATAGGTTTATCACTAAGAATTATAAACTCAAAAACTATACTGCTCACTTGCCTGAAAAAGCTTGACTCACCAGCAACTACTCTGCACAGCCACAGCAATCACCAACGATATCCCACTAAAAAGAGAAAAAAAAAAGCAAATTAGACATAAGACAACACAATAATCATTGTGCATAACTCTAAGGACAATTTCACACACAATCCTGCATTCAGTACACCACCTACAAACATGTCATTCATGCATTGCAACAATACTCACTTGGAGTAAATTTATTTACTTACCTAAAACATGCAACTACGCAAACCGCAGGACAACTACTGCCAAAACTGCAACAAGCCACAGCAAAGTCAGCAAAAGCTTTGAACTAGAACAAAAAGGAGAAAAACTGTTATTATCATAAAAGCAAATACTTCGCCAGTTGACAAACACTCCGCCACTAACCATTTTTTCATTTTCCCTTGTGTCTAGTCTTCTCTGCTTGGGGGAAGATGGGCCTAAAAAAAAATAGGCCAATCTACCCCCAAGGGGAGGGGGCAGAAATCGCCCAGATTACATTGCACCCTTTGGGGGGGGTGACCCTTGCCCAAGGGGCCACACCCCACACAAAGCACACACACACACACACACACATATAGTATCCCTGGCGCTATGGGGATTCTGCCCCCCTTGGGGACAGAAAGGCCTAAAAAATAGGCATATCTGCCCCCAAGGGGGGCAGAACTGCCCAATAATACATATGGGCCCCTGGGGCCGACCCTTGCCCAAGGGGCCGCCCCCCAACACAAATAAAAAAAAAACAACAATAAAATCCCTGGTGTCTAGTGGCTTTCTGCCCCCCTTGGGGACAGATTGGCCTAAAAATAAGGCCAATCTAGAAACGACGATAAATACATTGCCCCCCAGGGGGAGCGACCCTTGCCCAAGGAGCCAACCCCCAACACAAAGCACACATACAAAACATAATATTTCTGGCGCTATTGGGATTCTGCCCACCTTGGGGGCAGAAAGGCCTAAAAAAAATAGGCCTATCTGTCCCCAAGGGGGGCAGAACTGCCCAAAAATACATGTGGGCCCCTGGGGGCGACCCTTGCCCAAGGGGCCGCCCCCCAACACAAAAAATAAAAACCAACAATAAAATCCCTGGTGTCTAGTGGCTTTCTGCCCCCCTTGGGGGCAGATCGGCGTAAAAATAGGGCCAATCTGCCCCCAAGGGGGGCAGAAACGACGATAAATACATTGCGCCCCCGGGGGGAGCAACCCTTGCCCAAGGGGCCACCCCCCAACACAAAGCACACATACATACATACTATTTCTGGCGCTATTGGGATTCTGCCCCCCTTGGGGGCAGAAAGGCCTAAAAAAAATAGGCCTCTCTGCCCCCAAGGGGGGCAGAACTGCCCAAAAATACATGAGGGCCCCTGGGGGCGACCCTTGCCCAAGGGGCCGCCCCCCAACACAAAAAATAAAAATCAACAATAAAATCCCTGGTGTCTAGTGGCTTTCTGCCCCCCCTTGGGGACAGATCGGCCTAAAAATAGGGCCAATCTGCCCCCAGGGGGGTCAGAAACGACGCAAAATACATTTGCCCCCAAAGGGGAGCGACCCTTGCCCAAGGGGTCGTTCCCCCACACTAATAAACACACACACACATAGCGAAATCCCTGGTGTCTAGTGGGCATTCCTGCTGCCCGATCGCATCGCGATCGGGCAGCAGGAATGCTCAAAGAGACATCGAGGGAAAGGAAAACCCTTTCCTTTCCCTCGATGCCTCTCTCAGAGCACCCCCACCCCGCACGAAGGTGAAATACTCACCTTCTCCCTTAGACGCGCTGGAAGCAAATGGCTTCCAGCGCGTCTTTCCCCCTTTCCATGAAATCAGCGCGCGATCGCGAGCTGACGTCATGGGGGGGGGCGTGAAAGGGGAAGGGATTCCCCTTTCAGCCCTGGCCTGGGGGTGTTGGGGGGCGGCCCTCGGGGGAAGCGCTAGCGCTTCCCCCGACTGCCAGTCCCAGGACGTAATGGTTACGTCCATGGCGCCACACGGGCGCTGCCATGGACGTAACCATTACGTCCCTGGCGGGGAAGGGGTTAAAAAACTGAATTGTTTATGAGAGGCTACTTTCTTGAAAATGTATCGTTATTTTACGGTTTATTGAAGTTTGAAAAATTGTATGTAACCTTTCCTTCTCGGTGCTGTATGTGCCTTTACTGCACTGGTGTTTTTGTTTTATTTTTAGGTAAGGGGTGTGTTGGGGTAATGGGGGCAAAGTGTAATTTTAGGGTATAGGGATGGGTGCAGGTAAAGGGGACAAGGGTGATTTTTGGGTTAAGCTGTGGATGTAGGAGAATGCTACAAGCCTCTGTTATTTAGGGTAGAGTGGGTAAGGTAAAGGAGGTTATTTGTTATGTTGGGGTTTAGAGGTGGGTAGGATTAAAGGAGATGGGATATTTTAAGTTTTGTGGGTGGATAGAGGGAAAGAGGGCAAGCGTGATTTTAGGTTTAAGGGTTGGGTAGAGGGAAAGGGGGAAAAGGTTTGTTAGGGCTCAGGGGTCGCCACTAGAGGTAAAAACTGAGGTATAGGGTTCTTACCCAAAAAAGGTGCGATTTGGGGGGTAACACCCAAAAAGATATATAGCAATCTTAAAGCACAAAAAAGTGGAGCAAACATTAATATGTGCAGAGTAAAGACTTGCATTGTAAAGCTAGTTATCATTATTTTAAATGAAATGGTGGAGTAAAGGCTTGAGGAGAGCGCCTGACTACATGTGAAACTGGTACTTTGACTTCAGAGTTTGCCCGGGTGCCATGAATATCTAGCGTGTGTGCAGAGGAGACTCTCCATGATGATGAGAGGCCTAGCAGCTGTTCCGTGTCCTGAAGGCGTGCTCCATGCATGCCCTTACAGAGCTGGTGGGCTACATTAGTGTCAAGGCTGTATCATGTAAGGTATGGTGGCGGCATACAGTTTTTGGCGATTTATAGTTTGACCAAACCTTTTTCTCTCTGAGAGAGGCCATGTCCTTATGATACCTCTGTTATGCATTGTGTTGACATCCCATGTGTGTGCGGGCGCACGTGTGTATATGTGTACATTAAGTGTGTAATTACCTGTATGCTAGTAGAGCTCTGTGACTATGAGTAGTGAAGCTAGTGGGATCAGTGTTTGCATGCCCCGGGTTTGGTATGGCACAAGACTGAGGATGAGAACATTGTCCCTAGTCAACTGGACAGTATATCCGTCACCGTTGTGACTGAGTAACCCCTCTGCCAAACTCTAAATCAGGCCCACTGTTAGCAAGGGACTTCTAATTATTTCTATGCACTGTTGTTTGGTTGATGGTAGGGGCCACCATTTCTGTTGTTCTTGTTGAGGCTGAGGAAGTTTCTATGAAAGTCCTGCCCTTTTGTTGCTCCCTGATTACTGCTTCAAGAAGGCTGATCAGAGACTGGTCCAGAGTGCTCACACTTCATTGTGTCCATGTTTTGGGTCCTTCTTGCTTGTAACCAGTTTCATACTCCTGCGAGGAGCATCCCCTTACACCAAGGCTGTGTCTGGAGAGCAGCCTGCAAATGAGATTTGAAAAGGGCCCAACCTAAATCTGTTCCAAAGCATGACACAGTGGATCCTCATCCCACCTCTGGAAAATGTGTATAATAGTTGGATTCAAATCTTCTCACTTTGTTACAGTTCCTAGTTCTTCATTACTAAGGAAAGGAGTTCTCTGCAGAGTACTTGGACTACTCTGTGACCAGGGTTGGTGTCTGTCTGGTTGCCTGTCTCACAGAGCTGTAGGGACATCTTCTGAAGTCTTCACTTTATGCTGGGATAGCAGGGCCTGCTTAGTGCCTAGAAGCTTGGCTGCCTGCTGAGAGAGGGAAAGAGTCTTCTCGGCCATGTAGGAGGAGAGCATGTCCAGGGGAAGTCTGGCATGTTCCTAGGATGGGAAACACCAAGGAGAGAGCTAAGCCAGGGCTGACATGCTGCAAGTGGGTTTCCAGGTCTGCACGCTGAAAACTTAACCCAGTGGACTGCAGAAATTCAACAACCATCATGGCTACCTGGTAGGAGCTGTAAGTGGCGATCTGTAGCTGCCAACACTGACTGAAAAAGATTCTGCTTCGCGTCTCACCTAGAGCCGACTGGCCTGGGAAGGCAGCAGCTGCCATGGACATATTCTTGCTGATCAATAGGCCTGGTGGCCTTAGCTGCTTTGTCCTAGGACCCGTCTACAGTCGGCCACTGGAGGGCCGCAATAGGTCATTGGAGGGCTACAACTGCTGAAGACTTACTGACGAGAACAACAGGACCTGCAGTGCTGCCTTCATCTGGCATTCTTGTCTTGAAAAGAGACTGCTCAGCATTCCAATGACATGGACTGCGCCTAAGTTCACCCCCACCCCTGCCACGCCAATGACCACTGCAGAACCAACAATGACATAGCATTTATCTCCACCTTCAGTAGGAACAGAGAGAATGTAACAAGCACCAAAGCATCTAGTGGGAGGACTTGATACTTTTCTGCCCACATCATTAACATGGGTAAAGGTGAGCAAACTGTGATGGTGCATCTGAACCTTTGGGGTCAGTATTAAATAATCTGCACCTGTGCCTGATTCATACCTCTGAATGCCTGGGACTATTATGGATAAGATTGGGCTGGAGAGATGAATGTAGAGCAGGTATTGAGCCCAAGGGAGATTCGTAACTGGATTTACCACCCTGCATGAGCCAATCAAATTGCATTGTGCAGTATTTGGTTCTACTGTGTAACCTATGGTAATTTCTTTATCATAAAGACAAGCATTGGGCTGGATATTAGGTTATTGTTTCTATTGGTTGGTAGTTGAGTTCTGAGCTGTTGCATCCCACACTACCTCCATGGGACGCTTGCAACAGCTTGCCTCTACCCTGAGAGTGAACTGTGGGAAGTGTTGGGCCCAGTTTGCTTGGGCAGAGCAGGTTGAGCCCCAGAACACCAGTGACTAAAAACATCAACCACCACAGATGTGCTCCAGAAGTCCCCGTATGTCCCATGGCCCCTCTGAACAGGGTTTAACAGCTACCGAAGGCAAACACCTGTGAAAAGGTGTGTGCTACTTTGAGTGCTGTCGCAATCTGTGTTTGTACATTAGGTACATCGTCATGAGCTACAATATAAGTCTTTGAATGAATGGTTTACTTATTAAATCGGTTTTATTTATAATCATCTGTTTGGTTAATGGTTCTTGCATAGCAATAAAACTGCCTTGTGATTGCTCCAAAGTGCTTGAGATGGAGAAATATTTGGTAGCCAGCTTGTGGTGGGAAGATCCAAGTGCCACTTTCTTCTCAGCATTAGGCAATATGTGGTACATTAGTGATTTAGAGTAGAGTAAGTAGCTCATCAAAACTGTGGGTCCTCCAGAATTTGCCTTTTAAGAGGAAGTTCCACTCGAGAACATTTTGTAGCACTAAAGAGACCACAATTCACAGTCGCCGAATCCACCAATAATTTTATATGTTAGAGTCCAGCCTGCAAGAGCATGCGCTAGTACATGCTTCTCGTTTGCTAGGCACTGTTATAAACAAAAAGAGCTTGGAGCCCTCCCAATGCTAAGCATTTGTTGGCGTGCATGGAACTCTTTTTTACATCCTTTTAATTAGCCAAACCAGGACGAGCATCATTTCCATACCTCTCTGTGGAGCAGGGACCAAGCACTGGTTGATTCAACTTAATAGGTGCCCGTCTCGTGCTCCCTACGTGATTGAGGTACTGTTTTGTTCTTTTAAACTCTTAGTTCCATGCAAACAGAATGCGTGTGTCAGAAAAAAACGTGCAAAGGACAAACAAAATTGCAAATATTTATTTTCTATAGTTAACCTTTGACTTTGCCAAGTCTTCTTTTCTCACTTTGCTATCATGTTTTCTTTTGATTCTTTCGTGGGCACTGTTCTCGAAAGATGAGAATTGTTTTATTACAAAGTGACATTGTTTCTTTCTTATGCGTCATTTCTGAAATTATGCTTTAACACCTAATCATGCAGTACACCTCAATCTACTTCATACCAATACACCTCACCTCACTTTACCCCACACCCATCCACTCAATCCACCCCAATCCTTCCAACCCACCCCACCTCAATTTGCACCACTCCAATCCAAGATAATCTGCCCCACTCCAGTCCAAAACAATCTGCCCCACTCCAAACCATAATAATCTGCCCCACTCCAAACCATAATAATCTGCCCCACTCGATCCACAAAATTGTGCCCTGTCCAATCTGCCTCACTCCAATATAAAACAATCTGCCCAACTCCAATCCATAACAATCTGCCCAACTCCAATCCATAACAATCTGCCCTACTCAATCCAAACCAATCTGCCTCACTTCAATACAAAAGAATCCACCTCACTCCAATCTACCTCACTGCTGTCTGCCCCACTCCAGTCCATAACAATCTGACCCACTCCAATCCAATACAGTCTGTCCCACTTCAGTCCGCTTCACTCCGATCCAGTTAGTCCCAATCTGAACCAATTTGCCTAACTCCAATCCAGCCCAATCCATTCTACCTCACTGCAAGCCAACCAACCTCATCTCAGCCCAATCCACCCTACTCCAATCCATCACAATTCAGCCCACTCCAATCCAAAACAATCTGCCCCACTCCAATCTACACCACTCCAAACCAAAACAGTCTGCCCCACTCCAAACAGCCACAATCCAATTACTACAGTCTGCCTTACTCCTGTCACCCCACTCCAATCTGCCCCACCCTAATCCACCCCATTCCAATCTAATGCACAGCACTCAAATCCACCCAAATCAAATCTACCTCACTCCAATCCACCCACCCCAATCCAGTCCACCTCAATCCACCCAACTCCAATCCAGTTCTCCCCACCCCAATTGACCCCCACCCCATCCTTTACCAGTCCAATCCACTTCAATCCTATTCACCCCAATCCAACTCGCACATCTCATTGCACTTCACTTCAATCCAACCCCCCACTGCTGTCCATTCTACTTTTCTCCAGTCTACCACACAACATGCAATTCAATTCATTCCACCCACCCCACCCCCACTCCTTTCCAATACACCCCATTCAATACATTGCACCACACTCCAATCCACCACACCTCATCTCAATGCAATCCACCCCCACCTTATTCCACTCTACCCCAATGTAATCCAACCCACCCCAGTCCATTCCAACACACCACAGTCCACCCCACTTCAGTCTAATCCACCCCATCCAGTCCACCCCATTCCACCGTAGTCCAGTCTATCCCACTCTACTGCAAACCAACACACTTTCGTCCAGTCTACGCCAGTTCAGTCCACCCCACTCCAATCAATCCACTCCAATCAATCCACTCCTGTCTAGTCCACTCCAATCAACCCCACTCCAATTCACTCCACCCCACTCAAGTCCAGGCCACAACCATCCAGTCCTGCCCCTCCACTCCAGCCCACCCCACTTGAATTTGCCCACTCCAGTCCAATCCACACCACCCCAGACCAGTGTAATCCCGCATTCTGCACTCATTCTAATTTACCCCACCCAAACCAGCCTACTATCATCCTGTCTACACCACCTCAATCCAGTCCATCCCACCCCAATCCACTCCACCCACTTTTAGTCCACTCTACTTCAATGTAATCCACCCCATCCTGTCCACACCACTCCATTCCAATTCCACCCCACTCAATCCACTCCACCGCAGTCCAGACCATATCACTTTATTCCAGTCCACCCCACTTTGCTCCAGTTCAATCCACCCACCCCATTTCAGTCCTTCTAACTCAATCCAATCCATCCATTCAGGCCATCCCACTCTAATTCTCCCCACTCCAATACAATACAATACAATCCACTCCAATCTACCCCACACCACGCAATCCTTCCTGCTATTTTCTGACACATTGAGACTTATGTCAGGTAACAAAGTAACATGTTCCTTTCTTACTCTTCAAATGTGTTTGAGAACAGCAAAGAGAAAAGTTGGTGGCTGATAGGTGAGTTTGATCTCAGCTGTGTTCAAATAATGTTTCATTACTGGCAGCTTGTTAAGTGGGTAAGGGTTGATGGAAGCCTCTTCTAAACATTCCCAGATACTTCTTTGGGAGTTAATCACCAGATTGGGCCAGGAAGAGGATTGTTGTAACTTATAAGTGTTGTTTTAAAAGTTCTGCAATTTTACGTACCTTTGTCTTTGGGAGACTATCATTTTAAATGGGATGATGGCTGATTTCCCTGCATAGAGGAATTGTACTAGTAATGCATTTATTGCCCATCACAATTTTGATGGTGGAGGTGGGGAGCAGAGAAAGTTAGAAGAAAATAATTTCGGAAAATCATCTTCGGGTCAAGAGTACCCACCAAGAAAGTTTGAGGGTCTCCCTTTTCTAGGGCAGCAGCATTTTCTTGTGCTAATTCTAGGTTGCGTTAAGTGTGTCACAAGATGCCTTTTCAACTGAATGTCCCATTATTAGAAAAAAAAATGTATTCCATCTCAACCCATGGGATGTACATGTATTTCGAAAAAGGAGAAGATTTTCAGTCTTTTCCGTGTCCATGGCCTTTCTCGAGTTCTACAGTTGATATAACAGTACCTCTCAAGTTCTACATTAGACCTCTATGGGCCCAATTAAGAGTCCGGTGTTAACTCAAAATCCATGTGCAAACAGAAGTTTGTACAAATTGTGCGATATTTAGCACACCCTTGCAGTTTTCGGCTGACACTCATAGCCAGTATAAATCTGGCAAAGTATGTTGGGCAGGAGAGAATGCCCAGAAAAGAGGCAAAACATGCAGGTTTTGGTGATGATCACATCTGCCCGTTGTGCTCTCTCACAGGGCAGAAACTCATAACAGGAAGTATTTGCTGTACAAGGTAAAAACATCCCTCTGGAAGAGTGGTATTAGCCAGTTTATATTGCCATAATCGGACACTCTGTATATTGACTACAGATGGTGCACAATTGCGCATTATCTTACTGCAGGCATTTTATTTTGTGGAGCAATAATTAACATAGCTGTAACTTGTTTCAGAGCCATATTATCCCTATTTAATTACAAAGCCTGCACTGCGATTAGCAAGGAAGATTGGAAGTAAAAGTGTGTTTTTTAATCAATATTTTATATGAGAGGTGCTGGATGGCTCGAGAATGTGCCGCTGCATAGTTGTGATACTGTAATATTTTTTTAAAGGCTGTTCTAGAGCACCAGCTGTAGAGAGCCGAGTGTAGATTAAAAGGCTGGGAGTCCAAGTGGATGCTTTGTTGCAGGTGGGCAACACCATCTCTGCTCTGGTCTGGTGCTGCACCTGCCAGCTGCGTCCCTCCATTTTGCTCCTTTTGCGCTCTCCTTCCTTTGCCCGCCCCTCCCTCCCCCCCTTTGCATCCCTAGAATTGCAAACAGCTGTGCATGTCAGCCATCACAGGGTCCCTGTTTAGACTATCGTAATAATAGGGGCCACAGAAATTATGCAATTCTGTGGCTGCGCAGTTTTAAAAAAAAAATATATATGGTTTTCACTCATTTGCAACATAAACCATAATTTTCTGCATGATCTGCAGGTTTAAAAAAAAATGTAGCTCAACCGGTTCAAAAGTTTCTAAAAAGGTAGATATGTGTTACCGCAGAGTAGAAGGCTTTTTCCAGAGGTTAAATAGTCATCTCCCAGTAGATTATTTCTGTATTTGGTTGTTGAACTAGTGCAAACGAGGATTCATATTTGCCCAGACAGTATTAACATGTGTAAAAATAAAAAATAATAAAAACCGAAATAATGCGTCTAAAATGTGCCACAATTTGCCATACAATTTGGTTTTTCTTGCCACATAATTGAGTCAACCCGGCCGCATAGTTTGGTGCTCCTGTGCCACATAATTTCAGTGGCCTTGGTAATGGTCTATACCTTTTATAGACTCTAGGCCGTACAAAATCAGGCGGCCAAGATGGTGACGGGCGCACCCCGTCTCTGCTATTATGCTACTATGTGGCATAAGTTACATAGGTTTCATGTTTATAATTGTGTGAAGTAAACTCTCCTAGTATAGTTCGCCGTTCTGCATAGGACTGGATTCCTAAACATCCCATGGAAGTCGCGGCGTGTACTCTGGCGGTGGCCGGAGCGGTCGGTGTGTACAGGGTGTAGCCTGCAGTGCGTATGTCCTGAAGGTCATATGTATTACATAGTACACATGGACTGGGTGTCACGGTGTCTGCACAGTACTTTAAAGGTGACGTGCATTGCACGGTGAATAGATAACCGAGGTGACAGTTTCTGGACAGGAAGTAGTCTCCTGAGGTGACAGACACCATATATTCAGTATGAGCTGGAATTAAGAGTCTGCGCGGTCCGCATACCGTGGAGGTGATACAGTACATGGTGGCCCCAGACTGAGTGTACCCGTGCTGTACAGTACAGCAGGTGGCAAACATTGTATAATGAATAAAGACTGGAGGTGAGGGTGTCTGTTCAGTATGTATACTCTGGAGGTGACCGTGTCTGTGCAGTATGTATACTCTGGAGGTGACCGTGTCTGTGCAGTAAGTATACTCTGGAGGTGACAGTGTCTGTGCAGTATGTATACTCCGGAGGTGACAGTGTCTGTGCAGTATGTATACTCCGGAGGTGACAGTGTCTGTGCAGTATGTATACTCCGGAGGTGACAGTGTCTGTGCAGTATGTATACTCCGGAGGTTACAGTGTCTGTGCAGTAAGTATACTCCGGAGGTGACAGTGTCTGTGCAGTATGTATACTCCGGAGGTGACAGTGTCTGTGCAGTAAGTATACTCCGGAGGTGACAGTGTCTGTGCAGTATGTATACTCCGGAGGTGACAGTGTCTGTGCAGTATGTATACTCCGGAGGTAATGGTGTCCGTACAGTATGTATACTCTGGAGGTGATTGTCTGTGCAGTATGTATACTCTGGAGGTGACGGTGTCTGTGCAGTATGTATACTCCGGAGGTGACAGTGTCTGTGCAGTATGTATACTCTGCAGGTGACAGTGTCTGTGCAGTATGTATACTCTGGAGGTGACGGTGTCTATGCAGTATGTATACCCTCCTCTGTGCAGTACGTATACTCTGGAGGTGACGGTGTCTGTGCAGTATGTATACTCCGGAGGTGACAGTGTCTGTGCAGTATGTGTATCCTCCTCTGTGCAGTATGGATACTCAGGAGGTGACAGTGTCTGTGCAGTATGTATACTGTGGAGGTGACAGTGTCTGTGCAGTATGTATACTCTGGAGGTGACAGTGTCTGTGCAGTATGTATACTCTGGAGGTGACAGTGTCTGTGCAGTATGTATACTCCGGAGGTGACAGTGTCTGTGTAGTATGTATACTCCGGAGGTGACATTGTCTGTGCAGTATGTATACTCTGGAGGTGACCGTGTCTGTGCAGTATGTATACTCTGGAGGTACAGTATGTATACTCTGGAGGTGACAGTGTCTGTGCAGTATGTATACCCTCCTCTGTGCAGTATGTATACTCTGGAGGTGACAGTGTCTGTGCAGTATGTGTATCCTCCTCCGTGCAGTATGTATATTCTGGGGGTGACATTGTCTGTGCAGTATGTATACTCTGGAGGTGACCGTGTCTGTTCAGTATGTATACTCCGGAGGTGACAGTGTCTGTGCAGTATGTATACTCCGGAGGTAATGGTGTCCGTACAGTATGTATACTCTGGATGTACAGTATGTATACTTTGGAGGTGACAGTGTCTGTGCAGTATGTATACTCCAGAGGTAACGGTGTCTGTACAGTATGTATACTCTGGAGGTGACGGTGTCTGTGCAGTATGTATACCCTCCTCTGTGCAGTATGTATACTCCGGAGGTAATGGTGTCCGTGCAGTATGTATACTCTGGAGGTACAGTATCTATACTCTGGAGGTGACAGTGTCTGTGCAGTATGTATACTCTGGAGGTGACAGTGTCTGTGCAGTATGTATACTCCGGAGGTAATGGTGTCCGTATACTTTGGAGGTGACAGTGTCTGTGCAGTATGTATACTCCCGAGGTAACGGTGTCTGTACAGTATGTATACTCTGGAGGTGACGGTGTCTGTGCAGTATGTATACCCTCCTCTGTGCAGTATGTATACTCCGGAGGTAATGGTGTCCGTACAGTATGTATACTCTGGAGGTACAGTATGTATACTCTGGAGGTGAGTGTCTGTGCAGTATGTATACTCTGGAGGTGAGTGTCTGTGCAGTATGTATACTCTGGAGGTGACAGTGTCTGTACAGTATGTATACTCTGGAGGTGACACTGTCTGTGCAGTATGTATGTCTGTGCACTATGTATACTCTGGAGGTAACATTTTCTGTGCAGTATGTATACTCCGGTGGTGACGGTGTCTGAGCAGTATGTATACACCGGAAGTGACGGTGTCTGTGCAGTACGTATACTTCTGATGACATTGTCTGTTCAGTATGTATACTCCGGAGGTGACAGTGTCTGGTGCAGTATGTATACTCTGGAGGTACAGTATGTATACTCTGGAGGTGACAGTGTCTGTGCAGTATGTATACTCTGGAGGTACAGTATCTATACTCTGGAGGTACAGTATGTATACTCTGGAGGTGACATTGTCTGTGCAGTATGGATGTCTGTGCAGTGTATATACTCCGGAGGTGACAGTGTCTGGTGCAGTATGTATACTCTGGAGGTACAGTATGTATACTCCAGAGGTGAGTGTCTGTGCAGTATGTATACTCTGGAGTTGATAAATATAATGCGATGTATCTAGATGAAGGTGACTGCCTGGACATTGTGTGCGCACTGGAGGTAACTAACATTGTATATTGAATAAAGACACGAGGTGACGGTGTCTGCACAGAATATATATACTTTGCAGATGATAAATATTATATAGTGAATCTAGACGGTTGGTGACAGCGGCTGTACAGTAAATGTACTCTGGGGGTGACGGGCATTTTATGCTGAGCATAGACTGGAGATGGCAGTGTCTGCAGAGTAAGTCTACTCCGGGGGTGATGGGCATCACATACTGAATATAGACCGGAGATACCAGTGTCTGCAGGATAAGTATACTGTGGTGGTGCCGGGCATCATATGCTGAATATAGACTGAAGGTGGCAGTGTCTGCAGGGTAACTGCACTCTAGATGTGACAGGCATCATACACTGAATATAGACCAGCGACGGAGGTGTCTGCAGAGTAACTGTACTCTGGAGGTGACAGGCATCCTACAGACCAGGGATGGCAGTGCCTGCAGAGGTAGTGTACTCTGGAGGTGACGGGCATCCTACAGACCAGAGATGGCAGTGCCCGCAGAGGTAGTGTACTCTAGAGGTGACTGGCATCCTACACACCAGGGATGGCAGTGCCTGCAGAGGTAGTGTACTCTGGAGGTGAGTGCCCGCAGAGGTAGTGTACTCTGGAGGTGACGGGCATCCTACAGACCAGGGATGGCAGTGCCTGCAGAGGTAGTGTACTCTGGAGGTGACGGGCATCCTACAGACCAGGGATGGCAGTGCCCGCAGAGGTAGTGTACTCTGGAGGTGACGGGCATCCTACAGACCAGGGATGGCTGTGCCCGCAGAGGTAGTGTACTCTGGAGGTGACGGGCATCCTACAGACCAGGGATGGCTGTGCCCGCAGAGGTAGTGTACTCTGGAGGTGACGGGCATCCTACAGACCAGGGATGGCCGTGTCAGCAGAGGTAGTGTACTCTGGAGGTGACAGGCATCCTACAGACCAGGGATAGCAGTGCCTGCAGAGGTGGTTTACTCTGGAGGTGACGGGCATCTTATGCCGAATATAAACCAGAGATGGCAGTGCCTGCAGAGTAACTGTACTCTGGAGGTGACGGGCATCCTACAGACCAGGGATGGCAGTGCCTGCAGAGTAACTGTACTCTGGAGGTGACGGGCATCCTACAGACCAGGGATGGCAGTGCCTGCAGAGGTAGTGTACTCTGGAGGTGACAGGCATCTTATGCCGAATATAAACCAGAGATGGCAGTGCCTGCAGAGTAACTGTACTCTGGAGGTGACGGGCATCCTACAGACCAGGGATGGCAGTGCCTGCAAGAGGTAATGTACTCTGGAGGTGACAGGCATCCTACAGACCAGGGATGGCAGTGCCTGCAGAGTAACTGTACTCTGGAGGTGACGGGCATCCTACAGACCAGGGATGGCAGTGCCTGCAGAGGTAGTGTACTCTGGAGGTGACAGGCATCCTACAGACCAGGGATGGCAGTGCCTGCAGAGGTAGTGTACTCTGGAGGTGACGGGCATCCTACAGACCAGGGATGGCAGTGCCTGCAGAGGTAGTGTACTCTGGAGGTGACAGGCATCCTACACACCAGGGATGGCAGTGCCTGCAGAGGTAGTGTACTCTGGAGGTGAGTGCCCGCAGAGGTAGTGTACTCTGGAGGTGACAGGCATCCTACAGACCAGGGATGGCAGTGCCTGCAGAGGTAGTGTACTCTGGAGGTGACGGGCATCCTACAGACCAGGGATGGCAGTGCCCGCAGAGGTAGTGTACTCTGGAGGTGACCGGAATCCTACAGACCAGGGATGGCAGTGCCCGCAGAGGTAGTGTACTCTGGAGGTGACGGGCATCCTACAGACCAGGGATGGCTGTGCCCGCAGAGGTAGTGTACTCTGGAGGTGACGGGCATCCTACAGACCAGGGATGGCAGTGTCAGCAGAGGTAGTGTACTCTGGAGGTGACAGGCATCCTACAGACCAGGGATAGCAGTGCCTGCAGAGGTGGTTTACTCTGGAGGTGACGGGCATCTTATGCCGAATATAAACCAGAGATGGCAGTGCCTGCAGAGTAACTGTACTCTGGAGGTGACGGGCATCCTACAGACCAGGGATAGCAGTGCCTGCAGAGTAACTGTACTCTGGAGGTGACGGGCATCCTACAGACCAGGGATGGCAGTGCCTGCAGAGGTAGTGTACTCTGGAGATGACGGGCATCTTATGCCGAATATAAACCAGAGATGGCAGTGCCTGCAGAGTAACTGTACTCTGGAGGTGACGGGCATCCTACAGACCAGGGATGGCAGTGCCTGCAAGAGGTAATGTACTCTGGAGGTGACAGGCATCCTACAGACAAGGGATGGCAGTGCCTGCAGAGTAACTGTACTCTGGAGGTGACGGGCATCCTACAGACCAGGGATGGCAGTGCCTGCAGAGGTAGTGTACTCTGGAGGTGACTGGCATCCTACACACCAGGGATGGCAGTGCCTGCAGAGGTGGTGTACTCTGGAGGTGACAGGCATCCTACACACCAGGGATGGCAGTGCCTGCAGAGGTAGTGTACTCTGGAGGTGAGTGCCCGCAGAGGTAGGGTACTCTGGAGGTGACAGGCATCCTACAGACCAGGGATGGCAGTGCCTGCAGAGGTAGTGTACTCTGGAGGTGACGGGCATCCTACAGACCAGGGATGGCAGTGCCCGCAGAGGTAGTGTACTCTGGAGGTGACCGGAATCCTACAGACCAGGGATGGCAGTGCCCGCAGAGGTAGTGTACTCTGGAGGTGACGGGCATCCTACAGACCAGGGATGGCTGTG
The DNA here is from genome assembly GCF_031143425.1 of Pleurodeles waltl. Classification (NCBI taxonomy): domain Eukaryota; kingdom Metazoa; phylum Chordata; class Amphibia; order Caudata; family Salamandridae; genus Pleurodeles; species Pleurodeles waltl. The sequence goes on from NC_090448.1 coordinate 94,925,824, forward strand.
CCCGCAGAGGTAGTGTACTCTGGAGGTGACGGGCATCCTACAGACCAGGGATGGCAGTGTCAGCAGAGGTAGTGTACTCTGGAGGTGACAGGCATCCTACAGACCAGGGATAGCAGTGCCTGCAGAGGTGGTTTACTCTGGAGGTGACAGGCATCTTATGCCGAATATAAACCAGAGATGGCAGTGCCTGCAGAGTAACTGTACTCTGGAGGTGACGGGCATCCTACAGACCAGGGATGGCAGTGCCTGCAGAGTAACTGTACTCTGGAGGTGACGGGGATCCTACAGACCAGGGATGGCAGTGCCTGCAGAGGTAGTGTACTCTGGAGGTGACGGGCATCTTATGCCGAATATAAACCAGAGATGGCAGTGCCTGCAGAGTAACTGTACTCTGGAGGTGACGGGCATCCTACAGACCAGGGATGGCAGTGCCTGCAAGAGGTAATGTACTCTGGAGGTGACAGGCATCCTACAGACCAGGGATGGCAGTGCCTGCAGAGTAACTGTACTCTGGAGGTGACGGGCATCCTACAGACCAGGGATGGCAGTGCCTGCAGAGGTAGTGTACTCTGGAGGTGACGGGCATCCTACACACCAGGGATGGCAGTGCCTGCAGAGGTGGTGTACTCTGGAGGTGACAGGCATCTTATGCCGAATATAAACCAGAGATGGCAGTGCCTGCAGAGGTAGTGTATTCTGGAGGTGACAGGCATCCTACAGACCAGGGATGGCAGTGCCTGCAGAGGTAGTGTACTCTGGAGGTGACGGGCATCCTACAGACCAGGGATGGCAGTGCCCGCAGAGGTAGTGTACTCTGGAGGTGACGGGCATCCTACACACCAGGAATGGCAGTGCCTGCAGAGGTAGTGTACTCTGGAGGTGACGGGCATCTTATGCCGAATATAAACCAGAGATGGCAGTGCCTGCAGAGTAACTGTACTCTGGAGGTGACGGGCATCCTACAGACCAGGGATGGCAGTGCCTGCAGAGGTAATGTACTCTGGAGGTGACAGGCATCCTACAGACCAGGGATGGCAGTGCCTGCAGAGTAACTGTACTCTGGAGGTGACGGGCATCCTACAGACCAGGGATGGCAGTGCCTGCAGAGGTAGTGTACTCTGGAGGTGACGGGCATCCTACACACCAGGGATGGCAGTGCCTGCAGAGGTGGTGTACTCTGGAGGTGATGGGCATCTTATGCTGAATATAAACCAGAGATGGCAGTGCCTGCAGAGTAACTATACTCTGGAGGTGACAGGCATCCTACAGACCAGGGATGGCAGTGCCTGCAGAGGTAGTGTACTCTGGAGGTGACGGGCATCCTACAGACTAGGGATGGCAGTGCCTGCAGAGTAACTGTACTCTGGAGGTGACGGGCATCCTACAGACCAGGGATGGCAGTGCCTGCAGAGGTAGTGTACTCTGGAGGTGAGTGCCCGCAGAGGTAGTGTACTCTGGAGGTGACGGGCATCCTACAGACCAGGGATGGCAGTGCCTGCAGAGGTAGTGTACTCTGGAGGTGACGGGCATCCTACAGACCAGGGATGGCAGTGCCCGCAGAGGTAGTGTACTCTGGAGGTTACAGGCATCCTACAGACCAGGGATGGCAGTGCCTGCAGAGGTAGTGTACTCTGGAGGGGAGTGCCCGCAGAGGTTGTGTACTCTGGAGGTGACGGGCATCCTACAGACCAGGGATGGCAGTGCCCGCAGAGGTAGTGTACTCCTGGAGGTGACAGGCATTTTATGCTGAAATAGACCAGAGATGGCGCTGTCGGCAGGCTAAGTGTACCCTGTTGGTGACAGGCATCCGATACTGAATACAGACCGAAGACAGTGGCGTCTGCAGAGTAAGTATACTCTGGAGGCGACGGGCATCCTTACTAAACAGAGTCAGAAGACAGCAGTGTACGCATATTCTGGAGGCGATGGGCAGCTGATATTGAATATCGACCGAAGGTGGCAGTGTCTGCAGGGTAAGTGTACCCTGTTGGTGACAGGCATCTTATACTGAATATAGACCGGAAGTGGCAGTATATGCAGGGTAAGTGTACCCTGTTGGTGACAGGCATCACAGACTGAATATAGACCGGAGGTGGCCGTGTCTGTGCGCTATGTGTGTTTTGAAGATGACTAGTATTATAATGGAAGAAAGGCTGGAATTCATGGAGCCTTACACAATGGTTTTGTAGCTAAAAGGCATCATGCAGTGAATAAGGGGAGGAAGTGACATGGTCTATTTATGTGAACTGCCATCTGGAGATCCCAAACCTTTTCCAGGCTGAAGGGCAGTGGCCCTGTACCGGCCGCGTGCTTTGAAGATCAATGGTACTATGTAGTGAATGAGGTCCGGAAGTGACTGGGCACCATATAGTGGATACACACTTATGGTGTCAGTGCACAGTCGGTATATTCTCATGGTGACTGTTATTATATGGTGAACTGGCATGGAACAGCAGGGATACCCTAATGGTGACTGGTATTATAGAGTGAGTAGGGCCGGAAGTGACAGGACACAATATAGTGAGTGTACTTTTGTGGTGAGTTCTGTTAGACCATGGATACTCAAAGTACGGTCTGCAGGCTGCATGTGGCCCCTCTGACCTTTACTTGCTGGATAACAGGAACACTGGGCAGCTCTTTGCTTGTCTCAGCACTAACAATAAAAATATTAAATAGACAAGCAGTCATTTATTTCAAACTTAATTGGTGTTAAAGAAAGGAAGTAACTAGGAACTCCTGTGCTTAGCTTTGGAAACACCTTCATTTTTAAAGACATCTTGCAGCATTAAGTGTAAAACTATGACAGTCTCTTCAAAATTAAAAAAATGTGTATTTAGTTAACATGCAGAACCTTTTCACCTTAGTACAATTTATTATATCGGTGCTTTGAGATCTAGTCATTTAAAAGTGATAGTTTCCAAACATAAATTTTGAAACATTAATTCTCCCCTTTACTCTGACAACACCAATAGTAAATTAGAGGCAAGTCACTTGTTAGGTACACGTTATGGGTGGCCTGGGTTTCTCATTGTTTATTTCAGCCCCTAGACGTATATCCTTCTCTTCTCCTACACCTACCATGCAGCCGATTTCCCCTCTCCCCTCCCTCCCTCCCTCTAGCCACCTCACCTGACCGGCACTGCTCTGGCATCAATGCGGCCCCCGGGCACATCACAGACGAAACTGTTTGGCCCCTGGGAAAATGTTTGTGAGTACCCATGTGTTAGACAGTGCATGGAGGCTGGAAGTGCTAAGACTCTTTATAGTTGGTATAATCTCAGTGACTGCAATTATATGGTGAATGAAGGCCAGGGGGACAGTATAATGGTTACTGGTACTATACAGTGAGTGAGAGATGAAGTGACCAGACTCAGTCGGTATATGTTTATGGTGACTGGTACTATCAGTGCTTAATTTGAGCTAGTTCGTTTCCAGTGCTCGGTTCCAGCACTTAATCGGCAACACCGGTGCTTGTTACAGTCTGCCAGAAGGTGGTGCTGTCTGGCTGTTTTAGAGGTGACTACAACAACAGTTAATTATTAATTCAATATACATTAACATGATTATTACCTGCTGCCCAGGTCATTTTTTTTAGCTTATAGTGTGATTGTTAGTAGTTGTGTTATTGCTATCATTGGGAGCATCAATTGTTTGTGCAAGCTGCAGAGGTTAGCTCTGGCACTTATTTATTTATTTTTTGCATATTCATCACTGAGTATTATACGGTGAATGATCCAGATAGGGCCAGCCTTTAGCATGGGCCAGCTGGGCCCACACCCAGGGCGCTGCCCTTCAGAGGGGCACAGGAACTACCCGCCATATTCTGCTTTCGAGCTAGCGCCGAAGAAAAGTGTGCTAAAACACTTTTTAGGAAGACAGCGGATACCCGTATCCTCATTTTGTCTGGTTTGCTTCTCTTGGGGGCCATTAACCTTCCCCTCACCATGCCAGATAATTTAATGCAAAGTTAATTAAAGACGAGCGCACAGTGTGGTTTCACCCAGGGCACTATCTAAGGAAAGGCTGGTTGTGGATCCAGGAGGCGACAGAGCCCATACAGTAAGCATTATCATAAGGTGACGTCCTCCTCTCAGGCTGACAGGAGCATCTTCCTCAAGTGCCCTCTCTCGAGTCGACAGCTCCCCCCTTGAGAATCATTCATATCTAAAAATGGCGGCTGCCTTGCAAAACCATAGTGTGATGAGACAAGCCTTGATCCCAACCCACTTCGGCTCTCAACCCTGAACATCTGCTGCCACTGAAAGTAGGAGACACTCGTCGCGCGCCCACTCTCTCCTCGCGAGCTGGCAGCCTGCTCTGTTTTCATCCCGCCCCACTCCTGGTGGCGAGGAGCGCATGCGCAGAGGCAGAGCCCGAGGAAATGTGTTCGATTTCATCAAAGCAATTAAGCCCTTCAATTCTCTGAGAGCAGAGCACCAGCATTTAACTTCGTGTGGGGCTTGAAACATCTCCTGGCTCATTACCCATCAATCTAATTAGATTCGGAGCAATTAAAAGCTTAAAGGACTCTGACTAATGGAATTTTTGTTTTCATAAAGAAAGTGAAGCTTTAACTTTTTGAATCATGTGTTTACCATATGAGTTGGGTCACTGTTTTTTATGGTGGAGATGTGCTTTCTGATTAGCAAACACTGTCTTTTCACTGAAACCTGTTTCCGAGATGCTCTTCGTGAACAGTTAATTTCAGAACAGGCTGGGTCCTCTCCTCTCCCTATCTTTTCCCCTCATCCATGTGTGCATTTTATGTCCTGACTTTCATTACGCACCTCTACCCAAGTCTTTCCAGTAGCAGTGTGTTCCATCTTGCACATCTGTGCCTAGAGGCAATTTAGCTTTTCTGTACACTTTCTACCAAAACAAGCACAAATATTTTCTCCGATTCCACTGTAGCCTAGGGCATGTCATAACCACTACCCACGTGAGTATTAGGGCCACTACCACATTGTAATGTAATATAATGGGATATGTATAGAGCAGGGGTCTCCAACCTTTTCTGTAATGAGAGCAGTGCTTAATTTGAGCCGGCGGTTTCAGATGCTGGGCACCAGCACTGTTTTTGGAGGGCCAGCACTTATTCTTCTGCCTCAAGCATTTACTGCGAGCAAAAGACACACATGGGAAAAACGGAGGAAGCGAAAAATGAAACGCTTTTAACCATGCCCACCACATGCCCATCACTTACACCCGTTTGTGGACTTGGCTTTCAAAAATCCTTTATCATCATTGATAAATGCTTTTCGTTTGTCCCTTGACTGTCACATGGATATTCATAATTGCCAATACGTTTAACTGCAAGCAAACGTCTTTATCTTTTTGTGTCTCTTCTTCGTGATCATGGCAGCCATGATGCTTTGAATCGGCTTGCTTATGTCAACTGTTTTACTTTTCATTTTCAAAAAAGTCCAGTTAGGAATTTACAATGTTAATAGCTCTAACGCGAACAAATGCGAGATCCATTCCAAGATCCAAGAAATTTAAAGTGTGGAAAAATGTTCTTCAAAAATGTTCATAATAAGGAACGTTTTTTATGCACTTGATGGAATGGTTTTCTTCAGTTTAAATTTCTCCCGTTTAAAAAAATGGCTGTATTTCTCAGTCATAAATATAGCAGCAGTGAGTCTACCAGCCAGTGGGATCAACATGCCTGCTGTGTGTAAATGTAACAGTTTGAAATGGGAGAAAATTCAACCGAGGAGTTAACTTTCGGTTTATATGCATTACATAAAACTCATCATTTTAATTTTCTCCCATGTCAGTGTGTTTACAAACAGCAGGTATTTTACTCCTGAGGCCTGTAGAAATGGTGACATCTTTATGACAGGAATATGCAGTTGTTTGTTTAAATATGAGGAATTTAAAGTGAAAACATTTCTTCTCTTAAAATGTATCCCATTTAAAAGAAAATGATTGTATTTTTCAGTTATAAATATTGCACTGTCTATCAGCTGCTGGGAGCAAGGTACCTGTTGTTTGTAAATGTGACACTTTGAAAAGGGAGGAAATTAAAATGAAAAGTTAACTTAATCAGCAAGTTAATTCTTCATTTGAATTTTCTCTCATTTAAAAGCATTCAGAAACATCATTTTGTTTGCATGCTCCTATACTGAATTGGCAGCAACTTTTATTTGCTTTAAATACCTCCAGGTTTCAGTTCTGAACCTCTGTGACCCACCTGGGCCATAAATCTGAGAAGAGCACTGCTCATTACCAAGCTCTGCTATCAGTAGCCTGATAATGATGTAGAATCAACACAAACTTTCCTTAACTTTGAAAGGACAGTGCAACACTTATTTATTGCAGTTCTTAGTTAGAAACTAAATTAAGGCTGGGAGCTACTCTGAAGGTTTCTAGGAGTTAATGGCTGGTTAGATACACCCAATAAAGAGCATGCACTCTTCCTGTAGCGTCTTGGCGCTAGGACCAGCTGTGAGCACTGGTGCACCTTTGAAGAGTAGCTGTTTTTTAAGAGCTTTGTAGAGTTTGAAATGGCTCTGAGGATGGTAGGTGTTAATTCCTAACTCTGTGGACAATATTGGAAAGTGAGAGACCATCGAATGTCCTCTATTTGTTTTGGGGTTGTCCGTGTAAAATAGGATCAGAATGGTTCTCCTAGGAACATAACATCTGTCTTTCCCAAGGAAACACAGGACCACAAGATAATGGGTACAGTGGTCAATACACAGTGGTTTGGATGTGAACATAAATCTGCTGGGAGGTGGGAAGCCAGTATAGTTTTTCCTGGTTTCAGTGAAATTATGTCATTTCATCAAACATGGCCACTGCTGACTCCAGGTTTTGGATATGGTGGAGAGTTTGTCTAGCAGGTAGCTGGACAACCGAAGTAAAGTGTACCACAGAGTCAAGGCACAAGGTTACAATGCGCAAGGGCATAATTTCGTCGGCTTACAGGAAGGGAATGTCGGGAGGAAAGGGACGGGAGGACATTCAACTGTTAGCATCTTTTAATGTTGGTGCTTCTGTTTCATGTAACGGTCAGTCATAGCAGCATGTCACTTTGTAGGTAGGATCAGTTGAAAGAAAGACAAAGTTGAATGGTAGTGCAGTGGGTGATTTGTAGGAGGTATAAATAAATTGGCAGGTGAAGAATCAGAGTTGGAGGCAGGAAGTAAGGATCTCAGTTTATTCATCAACTGGAGTCAACTGCGACAGTTACTTCAGGAACAGCCCCAGGGCAGGAGTGGATGGTTGACGCTTAACCCACATACCACAAAAGAATTACAAGGAGCTGGAAGACCACAGGCGTGTGTTTCCACACTACTCATCTCCCTTCTCCGCCGACCCCTGCCCAACAGACACAACAATCTCAGAAGGAAACACTGCCCATGTTAATTGACAAAGACACTGCCAAACTACACAACTGTGCATGGCAATATACACTGTGTTACAAAGAACCCCTGGACGAAATAAGTGAAACGCCAGAGAAATAACAACCAGATAAACCGGATTTTATTTGCAGAAACAAATGACCTTCCTGGATGGATGAGCGTTCCCGCAGACCTCCATCCTGAAATAACTAGGCCTTATTGTGATGTAATTTCCCTCATGCCAGTTTACAGATTCTACTTTGCCTTCCTTTTGCTTACCCTCACTTAAATGTAACTTCTTTCACAGCTGTTACAAGCAAGTATTAACAATGCTTGCTCCTTAAAGAATCGGGTCCAACTGCTATCTTCTGTGACATGCACGTACTAAAATTTGTGTTAGTCCGCGCCTGACTTGTTTTTACTGGTTCTCTTACCTCCTGAATCATAGTTTGAGGTTTGAGCTTCCTGTTTACCCATTTTGTCATCCACTGTGGGCAGGCTTGAAGGTTGCTGCCTCCCTCCCATGGCGTGGCTCGCGTAGTCTCTGTCAAGGATAATTTTGCCACAGGACACTTGAAGCACACTGACACACACACACACACACACACACACACACACACTCATTCATTCATTCTTTCACACACAGACACGCACACACATCCATTAACAACACTCATACCATTCAAACATGCACGCACCAAACATTCATTTTAAAACATCACACACACTCATTCTTTCACACACACACACACGCACATCCATTAACAACACTCATAACACTCAAACATGCACACGCGCACCAAACATTCAATTTCAAACATCACACACATACACACACACATACACACACACACACACACACACACACTTACCTTCAGCTTCCAGGTCCCAGGAGGGTTGGGACAGCTGCCTTCCCTCATTGGCTGACCTTGGGTCAGCCAATGAGGGAAGGCAGCAGTCCCATCCTGGTCACAGAGTGGGATGGTGTCAGTGAGACTGCTGACCCCACCCCACTCTGTGACGAAGTGTCACTGATTGACAATCACCCTGGGCACTTTAGGGCTTAAACCTGAAGGGCCCAGGGCGAGTGTCAGTGGGTGACGCTTTCCTCATCACCCAGGGGAGGGCCTCAAAGCACTTTTGCTGAGCCGAGGAGGTCACGCCCATAGGAGCTGTGACCTCCTCAGCCCAGCAAAGTTCAGCTCAGGCAGCCAGGAGTCTGTGCAAATCGCTGCCTGACCTGAACATGAAGAGTGTCTGTCAGGCTGACCTTTGTTCAGCCTGACAGACACTCTTCATGAGGGGTAAAAGGTGGGGGGGGGGGGCGTGGCCTCTCCACCCTAAAGGACGGGCCGCCACTGTGACACAAGACTCTGAAACAACTAGGAGTTTGAGATCCTTAAATTTGATAGTCACTGCATAGTTTAGGCCGTGCAGTCAAGTTCACACTTATCTGGCTTTGAATGTGCTGGGTTTTCCATGCCCTCATGTATGTCACATCCATTCTCTTCATCCGTTTCATTGATCTCATTCAACCACAAATTTTCTTGGTCTACTCACGCATACTTGGTGGCAGCTTGTTGCCACAAACCTTGCAATCGCAGGATAAAGCTGTGCATTTCTTGGTGCTTGCAAGATGTGCTTGTGCCCTGCCTTTAAATCTGGATCCTTAATTGGCATTAATCATTTCGTAAGTCACTTGCCTCTCATCTGTTTTTTTGCTACTGGTTTTATTCTTTTGGAAAAACATTACTGTATTATTGAGTTTCTCTAATTCCCTCACCTCCTGTTCAGATGGTTCGTGCTATTTAATTAAGTGAAGTGTTCTAGCATACAGTGGGCCTTTTTGAGCCTTACTAAAGAAACAAAATGCTATTACATTGTCTATAACAAGATTGGAATTTAACTTTTCTTATTCACAGGGTGAAGCTAGAACTCCTACAATTACTATGTCAGAGTTGGTGAATCCCTTCAATTTTCCCCCATAAACATTGGAAGTCTGCAGCATTCAATCTGCTGTGATTCTAAGAAAAAACACTTTTTGATAATCTAATTAGTGAATGAAGCCTTTTCAGAATTTTAGTGCACACTGATTCTAATTGATAAATATGTGTATGGGACTACAGCCCTTAATTGGTTCGCAGAAAGTAATACCACAGAATAAATAGCCATACAATTGGGTGTGGTAATAATGTGCATTTAACAATCAATGGTCACTGTTATTATTGTATTATGATATGATGTGGGTGTGCACCAAGAATGGAATATCTGCATTATTTAACAAAATCGTGTGTGTGTGTTTTGTGTGTGTGTGTGTGTGTGTGTGTATCCACACCGGGTCATGGATCCCCAGTCCCTGCTCTGGCACAAAACTGGACAATGGAAAGGGGAGTAACCACTCCCCTGTCCATCACCACCCCAAGGGGGGGGTGCCCACAGCACCTCCAGAGGGTCCCTGGGTTTGCTATCTTGATTCCAAGGTGGGCAGGGAACTCTGGGAGCATCTGAGTGGCCAGGCAGGTGATGTCAGAAGCACCCTCTGATGGGTAGTTACCTGGTTAGGTGACCAAGACCCCTCCTTGGGCTATATAGGGTCTTCCTCTAGTGTGGGTCCTCAGATTTGGCTTGCAAAATTCCAACAGGACTCCTCTGCAACCTGTACTTTGACTTCTGGCCTCCAGAACCGCAACTGGACCCTCCAGGAACCTACAAGCTGCAGATCAACGAGGAAGACTCTTCTGCAACATTGTATCCAGAAATCCTGCCAGCTTTGTAACATTTCCCCGGCTGTGCATCCTCAGAAGACTGCACCTCCTCAGCCTGTACAAGAAGAAGAAGGAATCTCCCTTAGGGTGAACGCATCACTCCCCTGCATATGTAGGTACCTGGCTGCATCGACGACTGGCTGCGTGGATCTCCTGTCATCCTGAGTGCCATGGGTCCTGCATCACGGGTGGTGGTCCAGAGAGTCTCCCTTGGTCCTCTCTACCAGCTGTCGCACTTTGGTGGTAGTAAGTCCTTTCCACTCCACGCAAGACAGCACCCCTGTGCACCGCGTCCTTTGCAGCTGCCAAGGATTGTTTGCTTCACCTCTAAGGGGAACCTCAGGTGATGTGTATCTCCAGCCCCCAGCACTCCCTCCTGCAACTCCTGGGCCTCTGCGTGGTCATCTGACGACCTGGTAGAAAGTTCTGTAGTGTTGCTTGGGCTGTTTCTGCGACTTCTGTGACGCTGTCCCGTGGGTCATCTGTGGGTGCTACCTCTGCTCCTGTGGGCCTTCTGCAACGCAGAGGGTCCCCTGTGACTCCCCCTCCTGGCTAGAGTCCTCCTGGACCTTGCTGGTCTCTGGCAGCTCCCATTTCCTATGACTGCAAGTTTGCCTTTGCAAAGGCTTGTTGGTGGAAATCCTTTACCAACACCCATGTGCAATCCAGCTTCCAGCATGGGACACCTTTTGCATGCATCAGGAACTCTTCTCCAGCTTCTGTGCTGCAGTGCTGACTTGTCTTCCTTCTTTGTCGACCAACTCCAAAAGGTACCTCTGGATGGGTAGTATCTCCTACTCCCCCTGGACTCCACAGACTCTTCTGGATTTGGTACCCTCTCTTCTCAGGTCTCCATCTTCAGTATTCCACTGCTGGTTCCTTGCAGGCTGTTCTGGGTATCTTCATTCTCTTCTTTTCATCCTTTGGGGTGGTTTTGAGGAAATCCAGTGTTTTACTCCTGCATTCCTGGTCGCTGGGGGGTACTGTATTACTTACCTGTGTGGTTTCTTAGTACTCCCAGTTCCCCTCTACATGATTTACTTACTTAGGTGGGGGGGCCTGTGTTTGCATTCCACTTTCTTAGTATATGGTTTGGGCTCCCCCTAGGGTCACTATTGCATATTGCTATTTTACACAGTTTTTTAACCTTTTTATGCCCCTTACTGTTTGTTAGTGTGTATGTGTGTGTATATATATAGAGTGCAAGCATTCTGGGAAAAGGGTAGCATTGTTAATTGAAGAAGTCACAGGAATGATGGTACCTCTAGAGTTGCTGCAATATTTGCTGGGTTGAATTCACAAGCCCAAACCATTGAGTCAGATAAGTAGAAATGTCGACCTAACTTTCATAACCGCTATGAGAAATATGGCAGTGTGGTGGAAAGCAACAAAGTACCTAAATGCCTATAAGTGGCTGCAAAACGTATTGAGGTGGTCAAGTGCAGTAGTGGCAGGTATGAAGGTTGTGTGCAGAAAAAACACCTAGTGCTCATCAGTGGACTCATAGGACACGATTCTACCAGAGTTGGAAGGTAAATCGGATGAGTGTCCGTCCTGGGGAGGCGAAACAGTTCTCAATGTAATTGTCAGCTGCGTTGTTATCACAGCCAATGTCATAGTGAGGTTTCAACCCACCACCAAGCACCCCAACAAATGTGCACCTCCGAATCAAGACTGTGGGCTAGAGGTGCACTCTTGGGAGTCACACTACATAGCATTTGGGTCACTAATTGTGGCTTGTATCTAGATGAATGTTTGCTTTTTCCCCTCTATAGGAGGAACTAATTAATGTCTGCAATGTGTTGATGATGTTTTCTTCTTCAGGCCATCGACTGCACTGCACTGCACCTATTATCACATCTTCCAACTCTACATTTTATTTTGCTTTATGATAGTGAGGCCTACTGATTTCATGCATTCCAACCATGGAAGGGATGCCTAAGCAAAGCTCTCTGAATGCACTATTCTTGAGTTAGCCATATTTCTAGTAGATACTCAGCATACTGCTTTCTTGCTTGATCTCGGTGGAGCAGGGATATCAGTTAAATATTGGTTTATGGATGTTGGCTTACATTTGCATAAGGGTAGAAATCCCCGCTGAGTCACAGGCCGGTGTACCTTGGAGGTAAATTGAGATTAACCAGGAGCTGTAGACCAATTAGACAGTCATCAAAATGTTAATTATTTAGAGTCAATAATGAGAGTTGATGTGATTTTGATAGCCTTATTTATAAGTTTTTAGTTGCCCAGTCGAACTCAGCATAGAATTTAATCAATCCATCAGTAATACATCAGGATTATCAATCAATGCAGAATAAATGCATCTAAATCTCGGAAAGGGTTTTGGATGGATGAGGATAAAGGTGTCAGTTAGACCCAATAAAGAGCTGCAAATAGTGAGGTTAAAGCATGAAGCTTCAGAATAAAATCTCAAATCACAATCCGAGCAGAGGTTCCCATGAAAAGATGTTCAATAAACTCAGAATATCAGAGCAGTAAACATTCGGGCAGAAAGTGAATGAGGGCAATGAGCACGCTCCACAGAGTCTCAGCTACAATGTACAATGAGTGTCTGACCTATCCTTGGAACACGCACTAATATAAATATATAATTTCGAAAGTTTTGCAACATGTATCATTGTCTTCTTCCCATCAGCCAATCAGCAAATGGTGTCTTCATGGGAACATGGACATTTCATCGTTGTCTCACAGTGGAAACAATAGTCCATACGCTACAAAGTTGAAAAGCAACATTTTTATTAAAATTTGGTGTACTTTGATGTGGTTCCTCACCATGGACTCTGCTTGTGGGAAATTTCAGTTCATGATTAGACTTCTACATCATTTTGTTAAATCACAAGCTACCTGTTGAATCATAGACTAAGCTATTGTGTACTTTGAAACATTCAGTGAAATTAAGTTGTGCCATTTTAATTCGTTATTATATTCTTACGAAAATATGCCGATGGGAAGGTTAAAACTAACTTCTTTTGCATTCAATCATCTTTTTCACAGCATGTCCGCTTTGTCAAAAGTTTCACGTTTTACTTTCCTAGACCAGATCAACTTTGCAAACTACAGCATCAGTTTTCAAGCCTAATACGTGTAAATGAAAGTCTACTGCTTTCTCTTGAATTCAAAGACGTTGAATTTTCGTCTAAGGCCTACATGTTAATTCTGCACATTATTGCATGAATTTTCATTGTTTTTAAAACACTCTTTCAATCTTTTGGTCTCACCTGATCATATGGGCTAGCCCAAAAGGAAGGGTAGAGACCTATAGGCTATTCACAATATACCTGGTTACACAGAGCACTGCTGACCTTCTTAGGCTACTAAACAATTTCAAAACCTATGTAGACTTTTGTCATTGTTCGTATGTGTGTAGATAAAGGTACTGTGTGTTAGTCAAGGTCTTTAGATTTTGCTACAATTAAATTCATAATATACGTATAGGGGCTTTCAGCCAGCTCTTCATCCATTGGCGTTTTTGACAGTTGCATGCGTCTTCCGCCCACTACATCAAATGGCATGAGTGAGAGGGTCAGCCTGTGGCAGTCATTGGCTAGCTTCACTGTTAGGAACAACATTATGTACCTTCACAAGTTACCCATTCACACAACATAACTTGAGATTAAATAACTATTTGTCCTTTCACCCAGTACTTTTTTTTAGGGTTGAACGCGCAAGCGCTCTATCCCTGTTGTAATCTCTCTGTGGGCTTTTAACCACACCCATGTCGTGCCCATCACTTTCGTTGGTTCATGGGCTTGCCTTTTAAAATTTGCTTGATTTAATTAGTGAAAGGCATGCATACGTCATGCCTTTTCTGGTGTTTAGCCCTCCTCGAGCGCACTGAAAACATACGAGGCTCCATGTTTTCATATGGTTTCTGGACTACTTTTTCTCTTTATTTTGTCGACCGCGTGATCTCGCTGGGCAGTAATCGAGTGCTTTTCACGACTACCAGTTTAATTCTATTGTTTATCCTAGCGCTAGTTCGCGAATTCAAGGTTTTACACAGCTCGATCGTGCTTGTTTTTTTTTTTTATTCCTATGCAAAGGCAAAACCGGACTGGTCTTTTGTTGTGATTAATCACCGTGGCGTTTTAAATCGGCTCCCTTATGTGAAATTGTATTACTTTTCATTTTCAGTTTATATGGCAAGAAAAGGCCGTTTAAGAGTTTACAACGCTCTAGCTCTAACTCGAGCAAACGCGAGACCCATTGCATTGCAAATGCTTGTTTAATATTGGTGAAGGCCTGGTAGTTCCCCAACAATAAAGTTTTACGAAAGAAATGATAAAACAAGCATTAAAAAAGCCAAAAGACTGGTGGCCAGTACCAGACCTATTGCCTTTGTCAATGGTGTTTTTTGACTTGTGCACAGATTTCCTTTATATAACACATTGCCCCAAGTTAAATCCGCGTAGACAAAAGGGAACCGTGAGTGTGAAAAGAACCACAACCTGACCCATTAATTTCTCTGTGCAGTGCGGATGCTGTGCCACAGCTTTCCCCCACTTCTGCGTCCAGTGCGGCCATTTACGTAGAATGGGCTTTGCTGCAGCTGCTGGGCCTTGAAGATGCATGCACTGTGCAGATGTGACACATCCCTGGCCTGTCTGTGTGCGCCATGCTTGTGATGATGGGAAGTGGCAGCTCAGGGCCTGCCTGGCCCAGACCTAGTGAGAAGTGGCCGTCCCGGATAACCTTGAGCTCTGCTACTGGCACGGAGGAGACATTTCATGTCAGTGTGATTGTGACTGAGCCAAATGCTCGCATTCCCTCTGTCACTATTGTGCAGATTAGCGAGGCCTCTGCCTTCTGCAGCTGACGTCAGCGGAGCAGGGACGATTCAAGTGCTTTCAGTATTTCTCGTACAGCTCTGTCCAGTTTCATTTTTAGCAGCAGTTCAAAATGGTGGCTGGCAGTGAACGGAGGGGGTATAGGGCAGAGGCCCAGCCCTCATGAGGCACTGTTTTACAAATAATCAGCTAGAAATTGTGAAATAATTGTAGGTTTATACAGTGCTTCGTTTGTAAATAAAAAGGTGCCGGTGCCCAGAGCCCTCTTCTTAAACACGTGGCTGCAGCAATTAAATGTTTGTACACGAATACTAAGGTGACGTAATCGTGAAGGCATCTCGGGCCTCTACTTTCTCCCTTTGTGACGCTTTTTCGTTTTCCTCTTCCTACGTCTGTCCAATATGTGTCCTTTGCTGCAGCAAATGCATGAGGCAGAAGAATAAGCCCCGGCCCTCAAAAATAAGTGCCAGTGCTCAGCACCGGAAACAACAAGCACAAATTAAGCACTGGGTTTATGGCGAGCACATGTGGGGAATCGAGAGGGGTAGGTGTATGAGACATTGAGGGCACAGACTCCGTGCCCGCCCTTGCAACGGAAACCCTAAGGCCTGATTGTGAGTGGGTCGTTTTTTCAAACCGCTGTTTGAGAGGGGGTCGGAATTATGAGTTTGGTTGTAGTTAATGCATCTGATAATTATCGGATACGTTAAATAACACAACCTTCCGTACGTTTCGGCTCGTGAAACCTGGCAAAGTTTTTTTGATAACCAATTTTATTGAGCTTTAAAAGACAACCACCACAAGCATGATCCATATGTACAGAACAGGCATCAGACAATCAATTGCATTACAAGGATCCAAACCACATTTCCCTTACACCACCTCACACGGACCAAACATAATATTCGCACCATTTACCCCATATTTTCTCATGTTTCTTGGAGCAGCCTCTTGTCGTGTATATAGGTCGCTCCTGAAGTGCTTACCAATCAACTCTTCTATGCAACATCGCCATGGCGGGAGGTCTAGGGTCTCCAATGTTGTGCTAGGTCGCGCTTAGCAATTAGACAGGCCGCTACTATAAATACCCGTGCAGAGTGGGAGCCTCCCACACCCTCCAATAGTCCCAGGAGTGTTTCTTTAGGACCCAGTTTGGTCTGATGCCTCAATACTGCTGACAACTTGAGGGTTATCCCATTCCAAAAGGGCTATAAATATGGACACGAGCACCCCATATGAGAGAAGTCCGCTGCAGTTGAGTAGGACCATGGACAGCTGCCCTGGCCTGTTCGGCTCATGTGTTGGGGGCGGTAGGTATGTCGCATGTAGGTCGTTAAATTGTATCATCCGCAGACGTGAGGCGATTGCCAGCTCCCGGGGAACCAGACAGGCCTCCCGCAACTCTGTCATCTAATTCTTACACCCAGTTTTCCCATTTACGCCTAAGGGGGAAGAGCAAGTCTGGGGCATTAATTATCTAGGCGAGATGGATCATCGAAATCGCCCCTTTCCCCAGATGACCCATAAACAGTTTCACTTCTATAGGACTGTATTCAGGGATGAGCTCCGTTGCTGGAAGGTGTGCATGGAGGGCATCACGCAGTTGAAGATATTGAAAGAACTGGGTATGAGGCATGTTGTAGTGGCCCTGCAAATCTTGGAAGGACATTAAGACCCCTCTATGACACACATCGCCCAGGTGTGTGATTCCCAGTCGGTCCGAGCCCAAGAAGCCTCGTAGCTGCGCCCCTCCACAGGGGTGTCATTTCCGTCAGCTGATGAGACCATTGGATATAGCGCAATGCCGCCCTCCAACATAACAGGGACTCTTTAGTACAGCAGGGTGTCACAGAAGGTAAGGAACTTCCATAGAGTACATCCAGAAGCCCATCCAGCCCCAGATGATAAAGTTGCAGAGTGTAGGCTGGATCATCCCACCCTCCTGCAAACCACTTGTTTATCAGAACCAGATGTGCCGCTAGATAATAACCGAAAGATTAGGGACACCCAGGCCTCCAGCGAAAGTTGACTTGCAGGCCGAGATGAATGCCCATCGGGTGATGCCAGCTGCCCAAATGAAGGATGTTAATTTGGACATACAGGTTCTAAACCACGTGTGTGGATTCTTATAGGGGTAATTTGCTAGTATATAAAGATATTGAGGGAGGCACATAATTTTTATAACCGCAATGCGTCCCATAGTATTCAATCGTAGACGGGACCAGGCAGTCAGGTCGCTCTGCAGTGCACGATCTAGAGGTCGGAAGTTCAACGACCATGCCAAATCTGGAACAGGAGAAATATGGACCCAAAGTACATGAAGGAATTACATGTAGTTGGGATGGCAAGGCACCAGAACCGGCCCAAAGCATTCCCCATCACCTCCACCAAGACTGATTTATTGGGGTTCGCACACAACCAGACCATTCAGAGTAGAGCCGTAGGATTTCCATGCATTGGGGACCAGATGTCGGAAGATTGCAGAGAAAGACCAAGACATCATCAGTGTAGACGACGATGCAGTCTTCCAGGCCCCTCTCTCATTGCCAGCTCCCGGATTTGCGTTTCTTATCCAATCAGATGCGGTTATGGCTCTATTGCAAGAACAAACAGCAGCGGTGACAACGGGCAGACCTGCCTCAACTTTCCACGGATTGGAAACGGCTGGGAGAGGATGCTCTTTACCCTGACTTGTGCAGCCGGGGTTTGGTAAAACAACCCCAGTATTCCTCAGAATTTTGGTCGAAAGCCGGCTTGGTGGAGCATGGCCTCCAGGAACGACCACAAGACTGTGTCAAACGCTTTATGAAAGTCAATTAAGAAGAGGGCCAAGTTGCAATAAAGATTGTGTACCTGAGACAGTGCGGACTGTACTCTTCAGATGCAGTGGCACGTACTTCTGCCAGGCATGAAGCCGCACTGGTTGGGATGTATGAGGTGACCCAAGGCTTGGGTCATTCTGTTTGCCAATATCGTCACTAAGATCTTTAATTAATGATGAGATGGGATGATATGCCGCTCAGTCTACGGCTGCTGGTTTCGATTTAGGCAGCACCACAATTGTAGCAGTGTCAAGGTCTGCAGGGAACGTACCATCCTTTAGTGACTCATTGTAGAGGGCTAATAAATGTGGCATCAGAATGTCAAAATGATGTTTCAAAAACTTGATGGGGAACCCATGTGGACCTGGGGTCCTACCCGATTGGATCTCCGTAATGGCCTGTCCCACCTCCTCCACCATAAGGGGCTGATCCAGCTGGTGGGCCGGGAGGGCAGGAATGGACAGCAGGGGTATGTCTTGTAGAAGAAGACAAGCTAGTTCTTGCAGCTGCATTGGGTGTGCTGCATACAACTCACTGTAGAACATCGCAAATGCTCGGGCAATCACCTGTTGTTCTTCATGTAAAATTCCTGAGTGGTCATTAATGGCTAGGACTATGTTATGGGCCACTCCCCCTAGTCACTAACCAATACAGCAACTCACCAGATTTGTCACCAGAGGCATACGCCCATTGGGTGGAAGCCCTCCAACATTGTTGGGTCTCTTGAAGATAGACTTGGCGAAGCAGGGCTCTCGCCATTCGTAGTCTGTATAGCACCTCACCGGAGTCCGGTCCACCCACGCGTTTTTCTAGCCGAATGATCTGCGGCTCTAGGTCTGTGAGTTGTGCCTGCTGGCGTTTTTCTAAGTTCCGTACATAGCCCTTGAGGCTGCCCCGGAGTGTGGGCTTCCTCGCGGCCAATATAATTCCTGAGGAGGCGAGTTTTCTTTATTCCGGAAGCAGGCCTGAAGTTCCTCCTCCACAAAATCTACGCAGTCCTGATCAGTGAAACCTGCCAAAATTGAACAGTGGTCATGTACAGCATCCTGTGGACTTTTGGTGCGCTAAGCACAAATAACTGCATGTTATTCCCCAGAAACTCGTAGTAGGTACTGATTATCGCAGCTGGTAAGTAAGGTACTCTGCTCTGCAGTATTATTTATCAGGTGTCATAACTAGCACCTAAACTCGTAATCAGGGCCTAAGTGATTTTCCCCCTTTAACCATACTTGACCTTTCATTTTATGCCATGACTTAAAAAAAAAAAAAAATCTCTGCTGCCGTTTTCGGTAAAATAACCATTTCTAATTAACAGTATCAGCCACCCACTGAACATGTTAGTTTGAACAAAGACAATGCAGGTCAGGCACGCCCATACTAATAGGTTACCTAGCTCCATGCGTGACTAGATGCTTCAGTCCAGGTTTATTATTTGCGTTCTGCGACTTCTACTTTGGGATTATAAAGGAATACACAAAACTGCAGGTCCCAAAAGACAAAAAAAAAAAAAACCTGGACAGGAGCGGACAGTCATGCATGGACCTGGGAAACATGGTAGGGTCCCATACACAATTTACAGCACAGGCAAACTTCAGCACTACTGATTACACAGAAGAACTTATATCTAGCACATGGTATATCTGCTATAGTAGATGTACCATGTAGGTGGATGTCGGCGTGCCCAAAACAGGATTCACACACATTACCAGCACAACCATCACTCAAATGTGCACGTCTAAACAGAACTCGGAACTCCCATCCGGAGAAACTCCAGATAAGCCCGCAGGTGGATGTCAGGGCTCGAAGCGAAAAAACTGAATGTTAATTTACACACATTCAGTCCCTTAGCACATAAACAGCTTGGGTAGATCTTCAGACAGAAAAACTCACAACCAGGGCCACTGGAATTATGCGGCAGGGAATGATCTAACTATGCGGCAGGTGTGACCAAATTTTGTGTCAAGAAAAGGCAAATTATGGGGCCTAATGCAGCACGGTTTGTGTTAGTAGTGCCTCGTTATTTTGGCATTTTCACACTTTAATAACCAAATACACAAATAAGCAATAGAAAAGTGACAAGTCAACCTTTATGAAGGGCCTTCCACTGCACAACAAAACATGTAGCTGAGTTGTTAGCAGCTTTTGACACGTGTGAGCTAGAAACATTTGTTTTCTACATCTTGCAGATTACTGAGCAGGTGATGGTTTATGTGGCAAAATCATATTTATTCACAAAATGCTGCGGCCGCACATCAACCCATCATTCGGCTGCCCCTGCTCATGATAAATGTTATGATCAGAAGGGCATCAAGTATCCTCAACCTGCCCCCTGCTTATTACATCTCAGAAACAACACCAATCTTCAGTCTGCAGTGGAATCCTCGAAACCAGCCTGAAAGATACCAAGTGTGCCAATGGCAAAATGTGTGCCAGATAAATGCAGTAGAGGTTCCCAGAGGGTTGCACAGTCTCTAGTGCATCTCTTGCAGTCCAGGTTAGTTTCTCTATTGCCAGAAGATGCCATAGTCGCGAGTGCGGCAGGGAGGACTGTGTAAGGGTGGACTTAACAAAGGGTCGCGATTAGAAGAAGCCCATATAATGTAGTTATGACTCCTCTTGTGCCACTTGTCAATCTAACAAACTGTTCTATCTGGATTAATTCCCGTGTAGCTGCTTCCTTAGGCGGTGATTTTTCTTGACCCAGTAACGTATTTGCAAATAGAATAGTCTCGGTTTCATCCAGCTTACATTTGTTTTTGCATTCATTCCTATCATTACCTTTGTCTAACCGTATTGCTTTCAAGAGTGTCCTCCCCATCCATGGTTTGCAAAACTCTGTAAACAATATCAGTATCTATAAAAAAAAGAGAAGGACGTGGAGGGGGGAGGGGGGTGCGCGGAGAGTGAGGTTGAAGATAAAGTTAATGTGTTTTACGGAAAACACACTGAGCCAGATGTATCAAGCTTTTTTGCATTCGCAAACGGTACGAATTGCAAAATTGCCTTTAGCAGTGTATGAAAGGCATTCGCAGTGCATTATAAATGCTTTTTTGAAATTGACATGCAGCACACACATGCCCCTATAGCACGTGTGTGCTTCACATGTCCGTAAAAATATTTTTGGGGTGCAGCAGAGGGGGCCTTAGGCCCCCAGCACCCTGGAATTTGCATATCCTAATTTGCGAATTCTTAACTGGAATTCACAATTTGAGAAATGCAAAAATATTCCCAACAGGCCCATATGTGCGAATGGGGTCGGATTCTCTATTTGCGATTCGGTAATAGCATTTGTGAATTTTAAGAAATTGCTATTACCGAATCGCAAAAGTCATACATACCATTTTGCATTTCTTAAATAGCGATTTCTTAAAATTTGCTTTTTAAGAAACGGAAATCGGTTTTATGATACATCTGGCCCTCTGAGTGGAAAAGAAACTTCTCTGCTTCTGTTTGCTGAGGACCTAGATGCCATAAACAGGCTGTACTGTGGAGGGGTTGAGAGGAAGAGGGGACTTGATACCTCACCCCTTGTGGCAATGAGATGGATTTAATCAGGAGATAGGAAAACTTCATATTTTATGTGCAGCTTTGCTCTGTACAAATCAATGGAAGAATTCATAAAGAACCATCCGACCTTTCTCCCAGTAAATCAGATGGATTTAGCCGGCATAGGACCTAAGAGGTTGTTAAAACAGCTCCCTTTAAACAACAGGAAGAATTGATTGGAATAAACCCCTCCCGTCCGTGCTCTGCTTGCCAGCGCTTGCATGAACTTTTAAGACGGGGGTCCATTGTCAGTGTGCATGTCTGTGCCTCCCGACAGAAGAAGAGGCAGGGTCACAAAATCGTGGGTGAGGCTATGAAGTGGTACTGCAGGATTTCTCTGATATATACTGTGATTGTAATAGTATTTATATAGCGTTCACTACCCCTGACGAAGGGTCGAAGCGCTTTTCGGCGAGTAGCACACTACTCCGGAACCTGAGAGGAATCAGTGGTGGATTATTATAGGGAAATATGAGTTCAGCTTTAGTATTTTTATGAGTTAATTTGAGCAGAGGATATGTGAGTTTGTTAGTTGGATTGACTAGAGTAATGGAGGGATAGAGGAGGGAAGAATCCAGAAGTGTTAATTGTGAGTTTATAGTGATAGGTTGAGGCTTGGGATGAGTAAAGGAAAGATGGAGGAGAGGAGAGTCTATGGAAAGGGTTAGGGAGATCATAGTAGCAGGAGGGGTTTTGGATGAGTCAAAGGTGAGATAAATGAGGGAGAATTTAGTAGGGTTGTTTGGGAGATCATGGTAGTAAAGTGAGGTTTGGGTGAGCTAGATGTGGAAGAGGAGGGAAGACCTTAGGCAGATAAAAGTAGTAGAATGGGTATGGGATGAGTCAGAGTGGGGATGGAGGATAGATTGATAGAGACATGTCATATGGTGATGGAAGTAAAGGTTACAAGAGTACATTTATATTATTTTTATTTATTTATAATTTTATTTATATATATGTAT
The DNA here is from genome assembly GCF_031143425.1 of Pleurodeles waltl. NCBI lineage: Eukaryota > Metazoa > Chordata > Amphibia > Caudata > Salamandridae > Pleurodeles > Pleurodeles waltl. The sequence continues at coordinate 94,948,073 of NC_090448.1, forward strand.
ATATATATATATTCATTATTTTTTTTATTTTTTTATTTATCCATTATTACTTATTTTACTTTACTTATTTATAATTTGAATTTTATTTATAGATTTAATTTTATTTATTTTTATTTATACATGTATATATATTCACATATATATATTTATTCATGAGTAAATATACATTTGTTAAACAGGTTTAAAGAGTGTGTGTAATTTATTGTTATGACATAGTAGCGATACATATTTCCTAAAGAACTATACATATCTAGAATATACAAATATTCAGATTACAAATATTTATCAACACAGGCATATGCAGTTGGTTGCTGTTTGAATATGGTGGTTATGAAGGAAAGAACCAACTCTTGAGTAGTCTTCTGAAGACAAGTTATCCGTGGATCTTATATTTGGGGGTAATTAATTCCATAGTTTGGGAGCCTGAAAGGAAAAGGATGTTCCACCTATAGTCTTTTTCTTGTATGGTGGTGTTCTAAGGCGGGGTGCCAATCTTGAGTGGAAATATCTTTGTTGAATGTATTTGGTTACTTTGTTTCTTATAAAAAAAGTGGTCCTGTCCATGTATAGCTTTGTGGGTAATACACGGCAGCTTGAAGGTGGATCTTCTGGCAAAGGGTAACCAGTGTAGTGCTCTCAAGGAAGGGGAGATGTGGGCTTGTGGCTTTACATGTAATAGTCTGGCTTCGGAGGTTTCAATACGTTGTAGTTTTCTCATAATAGATAGGGATGATCCATGGTAGAGGCCTTTAGCATAATCCAGTTTGGATAGTACAAGAGAGATAGTAGCCTGCACTTTGTGTGGAAATCTGAGGTGGGGAAGCTGCATTGCAGAGCCTTCAAGGTGATGAAGCTTGTTTGTGCTAATTTGTCCACTTGGGCATTCATTGTTAACTTGGAGTCCATGGTAATTCCAGGGTTTTTAACTTGCTTGAATAATTGAGGAGGTGGTCCGAGATCGTCAGGCCAGGTGCACAGTGGGTCATAATTTTTCCAGTCACCACATATGAGTATTTCCGTTTTGGAGGCATTTAGTTTGAGATGGTTCCAAGTCATCCACTGACCAACATCTCTGAGGCAACTGAAGATTTGCGAGTTTTCAATGTCTTTGGGGGCATTCCAATTTAATTAGTATTTGTGTGTCATCTGCATAGTTGTAGCATGTGAGTTGAAAATAATTGACCAGTTCTGGTAATGATATCATGTAGATGTTGAAAAGCAAAGGTGAGATGATTGATCCTTGGGGGACCCCTGCTTTTGTGAGGTAGGGGTTGGAGGAGAAGGAGGGAGAATAGATAATATTAGTTCTGTTTTGAAGGTAGGATGTAATCCAGTGGAGAGCAGTCCCTTCTATGCCGGCTTCGTGGAGTCTTTGAATTAGGGTGTCATGGTCAACCATATCAAAGGCAGCCAAGAGGTCGAAGAGAAGTAGTGCAGCAACTCCATTGCGGTCGACTGTGTTTTTAAGATCACCCCAGATTGCTATGAGTGCTGATTCAGTGCCTCTTCCTGTGCGGAATCCAGTTTGGTAGTCTGAAAGTATGGAATTGTTTTCAATGAATTGTGACATCGGGGCGAATGCTGCTCTTTCTATCAGTTTGCCCAGGAAAGGTCCATTTGTGATTGTCTGTAGTTTTTGGGGTCCTGCGGGTCTATGTTTGTTTTCTTTAATAACGGACGTATGTATGCATTTTTAAGGTCTTCAGGAAAAGCTTCTATAGTTAAAGAGTTGTTGATATTTCTTCGTACAGGTGTAACAGCAGAAGTAGATAAAATAATGTTCTTGAAGATGTGTGGTGGACAAGGGTCAGAAGGGCAACTTGAAGGCCTGCTTGCATTGACCAAATCCATAAATTCACTTTTTGATATTTGATTGAAGGACTGTAGAGGCTGGGTTGGTTTATTCTTAGAGGGGATTTTAGGAAAGAGGTTGGTGCTGATGGTTTTCTTCTGTCTGCCTTGGTTGTGTAAGGAGTTGCCAGTTTGTTTGTGAAATCTTGAGTAGTGAGATGACTTCCTTCCATGCATTTAGGTTTTTGAAATTCATTGAGAATTTTATAAAATTCTTTGGTTGCAGATTTAGCATTTTGTATTCTGTCTTAGTAGTACCTTTTTTAGCTTTTTTGATTGATGATTTGTATATTCTGTTTAGTTTGTGTAGCTGCAGTTTTGTCTTGAATGTTGTTTGTTTTGAGCCAGGTCCACTGCAACCTTCTGATTTGTTGCTTTATCTTTTTAAGTTCTGTGTTTCTCCAAGGTGTTGGTTTTCTTGTGTCCTGTTTAGTTTTTCTGAGTGGTATTAGGATATCAAAAGCTTCCTGTAGCCACTCATAAAGTTTTGGAACAGAATTAATTGTATCTAGATCTGTGTTGGCTGTTAGTTATGTTTCTAACTAATCAGAAATTAGTTTGCTCCATGGTTGATAGGTGCATGTATGTAAGTAGCTGTGGGGTGTGTTGATTTGTGGTGTTTTATGTCAGAAAGTTATCAAATGGTGGTCTGTCCATGTGATTGGCGTGATGCTATGAACAGTAACTAGTTCAGGCTTAGCAAAAATGACATCTAGGATGTCCAGCGATGTGTGTGGGATTGTGTACAATCTGATGTAGGTTCAATGCGACTAGGCCAGTGGTGATAGCTTTTGGATGGGGCATATTGGGTTTGTCAAACCAATTATTTAGGTCCCCAAGAATGCATAGGTTTGAGTATAATGTAATAAGGTTTGAGACTGTATCTAGAAAAGCACCTGGGAATGTTGAGTTGTAGGTGGAGGTCTGTAAAGGAGGAGAAAGTTACAGGAGGAAGTTGGAATAGGGTGGCATCTGGTGAGGAGGGATTCACACCCTTGTATGGAAATGTTGTCTGTTTTACTGGGATTTATTACTTGTTTGAGTATTATTGCTAGTCCACCTCCTCTCTTGCCTATACGGTTTTGTGTGATGGTTTGATAGCTCTGAGGAACGGCTTCATGCAACACTGGGGCCATGTCATCTCCCAACCATGATTCTGTTATGAATCGTAAGTCAGGTTGTGTGTCTGGGAGCAGGTCGTAGATGTGGTGCTTGTTTTTTGAGAGTGATCGAGCATTTACAAGCTGGCAGTTTAGAAAAAGTGTGTCAGTGGCTGTGTTGTTTTGTTCAGGAGAAAGATGAGCATTATATTTTGAGCTTGTAGCAGGTATGTTGTTAGTTCGGATAACTGTGTGAGGGTTACAATAGTCCTGTTTTTCAATATCTTGTTCCTCTTCTAGCAGCCTTAGGAGGCATTTTGTTGGATCTGTGTGTGTGTCGATGGTGACTTGGTGGCTGAGAGAGACATGAAGAGTGTCCCTTTTTTTTGTAGGTTAGCCTTATTATGTAATAGACAAAGGGATGCAAAGTTGTTGAGTGGCATGTGGTTTATTTGGTTTGCCTCTGTTTACTGTGAAAGGAGTATGGGCTAGGGGTGGTGGAGGAGAATGTGGATTATAAAGTAAGGCTCTAAATTGAGCAGTGGATGAGATGCGGGTGAATGAATGTTGCTATGTTGGGGTGCTTGTGGTAGATGTTTGTGAAGAGTGAGAATGTAGGGGTAAAGATAGGTCAGGACAGTATTAATTGTGTAGTAATAAGAGTGGGAGTGGGTGTGACAAAGTATAATGAAAGTTTGTGTTATTTTGATGTGCTGATGTGTGTGCTCTGTTTTGTTTTTGTGGAATAGTGAGCGGATATTGATGTAGTGGTTTACTGTGAAGGGTTTGTATGGGAGTTAGTGCTGGTGAGTGGTTTTAGAGTATTACAGGGGATGTTGATGTGTTTTAGAGATGAGTGTATGGTGTGTGTAAGAGGGGATGGATGTGTGTCAGGGTAGTGTGTGTTAGTTGTGATGACTAGAAGAGGTAATATGTGTGGTGGAGTGTAGGATTGTATGGTTGTGTGTAATTGGTGAAGAGAGGGGAAGTGTGTAGATGGTGTGTTGGAAGGCTGGGTTTAGGTATTGTCATGATAAAAGGGGGTCTGTGTGGAGCAAATAGAGGATAGTGCTGTTGGTTTGTATGAACAGGGAGTGTGTACCTAGATGACTGAAAGTAATGCAAAATGTGGTTTTGTGTTAGTGGGAATGGACAGAGTTGTGTTTGCTGTGAAAATGAAGGTGTTTTACTGTTGTAGTTGTGGTGGATATGTGTGTGTGTGTGGTATATGTGGTTTTGTGTTGGTTGATGAGACATTGCAATCTGTATGAGGTCAGTTTGTGATGCAGGAGTTGGATGTCTTTGCTGATAATGTGTTTGCATGTTGGTGGGGTGTGTAGGGAGTAAGTTCCTTTCTGATAAATAGACAATTGTCAGCATTTCTGGCACTAGGCCCTACCAGTCCCTACCAAGCCAAAACAGGCAACTGTCCTTGTCCTCTCCGCCCTTAGCCTTGACACCCGGGCTGAGAAGTCCTGAGCCCTAGGCTTAAATAGCCGTACTGGCCAATATAAACCTAGTCCTAACCCTAACCAATCAGATTTGTAACCCTAAATCTCACAACCAGTGGGAGACCCACCCCTATTCACCAATCATACCCCTAATCCTGATAACCAATCACAACTCCAACCCTAAAAACCAGGAGCCAATAGGAATCTCAACCCTACTACCAATCACAAACCTAACCCTAAAAACCAGGAGCCAATAGGAATCTTAACCCTAGTACCCAAACCCAACCTTAATCCCCAAGCCAATAGAAAGACCAACCCCAACAACCTATCACAACACCATATGCAACAACCAATAGAAACCTATATAAGGGCCAAGTTAACTGAAGCCCCAGGCCCTGTGGGAAGGGAGAAGGCAGCTGCTGCTCTATTCAGAATCTCCTTGGGTACAGACAGGCTGAATCCACACTTCCAAGCTAGCAGAGTCTATTTTCCAGGTAAGGGGGAGATTGTAAAAACACTGAAATACTGCTTGTCGCTGTTCGCTGTTTTGCTTTTCACTAATGACCGAGCTGACAAAAATCTCTGGAATGCACTTCCTAATCCAAAGAAGACATTTATTATTTCACCACGAGGTTCCTAAAAGGAGATTAACAAGTTGAAAGCACATGTTTAAAAATATTCACAGCAATGAAAGGAAAACATACCAAAATTATTTTCTACTGCAATATACACAGCAAATATTTGTATTTATATTATAATGCAAAGCAAATAATGAACTAAAAATGCATCACCTTAGGGCCTGCCAGGTGCTTCATCTTTCTCATGCCAGCAAGACGATAACCCTGTTCGACTGCAAAAGAGAAAGAGATCTTGACCCTCACAGGAAAGATGTCAGGCATCATACGTCTAGAATCCTGATTGAGGCCACTGGCTCTCTCACTGTCGCACTGTTTTTTTTTTATATCTTAAAAAACCAACGTAGCTTTTCTGGAAAAAACCCTAATTCCGCAATTCAAACATGCTGGCTAGTTTAGGTAGGCTTTGGAAGTAACACATTGGGGTTTGGCCACAGTCCCAAGATGTCAAATCAAAACAAGGCCGTTCCATGCTGTCTGAGTACATCCTTATCATCCAAAGCTCTTGGTGAGAAAAAACAAGAAAACAAGACTGAATGCACAGTTTGCAATGTGGAAAATTACGGGCAGCCTTTAACATGGCAGTTTCTAATGCTACGATAAAGTCAATAGGCAGAATGAATCTGCGGCTAAACTGAATACAAAATGTAGTCTGTAACTGGTAAACACTGGACAGCTATCCAGGTGCAAAGTTGTGCAACATGAAGTCAGTGGTCAAAACACACATTTCACTACATTCGCACACTCAGAAATGTGGCTTTTTCAAGGCAAAACAGGTGATGCAGACAATTTTTAAATACAAGTTTAAATCACAGAAACAGATTAAGCAGTCTCCTAAAAATAGTCTGGTTAGCCACTGAGGTATATGTAGCCTTTTTTTACTTACAAAGGCAGTTTGGGGGGGGGGGGGGGAGTTTATACAGTCTTTTGCCACAAACCGTCACAGCTAAAAAAAAAAACAGCACTTTAAAAGGCCAAACTGCCTGAAACACAGAGAGTCTACAGCAAACAGGCACTGGTAGCAGTAGAAAACACTTTTAACAAATAATAAGGGATGTATGATGAAACATCACATGCACTTACAATGCATGCCTTTACAACGCAGTTAATACAATGCATGGTCATTACCACGCATGCACTTAACACAAAATGTTTTTACAATGCATATGCTTTTACCATAAAAATGTTGTAGTAAAGGCATAGTTGGTAAAGAAGGCATATGCATGGTAAAACCTAGAGGTAAGTATAATATACATTATGTGTATACGTGGATATATGTATATATGTGTGTATATATATATATATATATTATATATATATATATATTATATATATATATATATATATATATATATATATATGTGTGTATGTATGTATAAATATATACACTTACAAACACCTCTTTCCACCCAAAAACCCTACTTACCCTGCCTGAACCCTACAAATTACCCTACCACCCCCAGATCCATACCCACCCTAAAACCTAAACACCCCTTACAACCCATAAATACCCTAAAACCTAAAGAAAATCCTTACCACCCCAAAACCCTTTCCACCCTAAAACCTAAAAATGCCCTTACCACCCCAAAACCCATACCCATCCTAATACCTAAAAATGCCCTTAACACCCCAAAACCCAAACCCACCCTAAAACCTAAAAATGCCCTAATCACCCCAAAACCCATACCCACCCTAAAACCTAAAAATGTCCATACCACCCCAAAACCCATACCCACCAAAAAACCTAAAAATAACCTTACCACCCCAAAACCCATGCACACCCTAAAACCTAAAAGTGCCCTTACCACCCCAAAACCCATACCCACCCTAAAAACTAAACACCCCTTACCACCCCAAAACCCATAACCACCCTAAAACCTAAAAATGCCCTTACCACCCCAAAACCCGTGCCCACCCTAAAACCTATAAATGCCCTTACCAGACCAAAACCCATACCCACCCTAAAAAATGCCCTTACCACCCCAAAACCGATACCCATCCTAATACCTAAAAATGCCCTTTACACCCCAAAACCCAAACCCACCCTAAAACCTAAAAATGCCCTAATCACCCCAAAACCCATACCCACCCTAAAACCTAAAAATGTCCATACCACCCCAAAACCCATACCCACCCTAAAAAATAACCTTACCTCCCCCAAAACCCATGCACACACTAAAACCTAAAAGTGCCCTTACCACCCCAAAACCCATACCCACCCTAAAAACTAAACACCCCTTACCACCCCCAAAACCCATAACCACCCTAAAACCTAAAAATGCCATTACCACCCCAAAACCCGTGCCCACCTTAAAACCTAAAAAAAAAACCCTTACCACCCCAAAACCCAAATCCCCCTAAAACCTAAAAATGCCCTTATCACCCCAAAACCCATACCCACCCTAAAGCCTAAAAATGCCCATACCACCCCAAAACCCATACCCACCCTAAAACCTAAAAATAACCTTACCACCCCAAAATCCATGCACACCCTAAAACCTAAGTGCCCTTACCAGCCCACAACCCATACCCATCCTATACAACTAAACACCCTTTACCACCCCAAAACACCTAAAAATGCCCCTACCACTCCAAAACCCAAACCCACCATAAAACCTAAAAATGCCCTTACCACCCCAAAACCCTTACCCACCCCATAACCTAAAAGTGCCCTTACCACCCCAAAATCCAAACCCACCCCTTACCACCCCCAAAACCCATAACCACCCTAAAACCTAAAAATGCCATTACCACCCCAAAACCCATACCCAACCTAAACACCGCTTACCACGACAAACCCCATACCCACCCTAAAACCTAAAAATGCCCTTACCACCCCAAAACCAATGCCCACCCTAAAATCTAAAATATATACACTCAACCCACTTAATACTTACCTGTACTTATCTTTAAAACCTTTACCGTGCATACACCTTTACCATTCATGCCTTTACAATGAAATTCTTGGTAAAGGTATATTCGTGGTAAAGCCATGCGTGCTAAACCCATATGTGTTGTCAATGCGTTGCATTCACCGCGATGTAAGAGATGTTTCCCATAATAAGATTTTCCAGAAAAGTCTGGGCCTCCTTACATAGGTCTCCTGGGAATCCTTGATCACTGGGCTGTATTAGGGCACAGGGAAAAAGCTGGGCTTACAAAATGGAGGTGGCTTGCTGTCTTGGAGTTCCCCCCACAAACTTAAGGGGCAGGTGTGAATCGCCCCTAAAATGATCAACTTCCTATTAATAAAATCACAGAGGGAACAACCTTTCACAATACTACTAATTGTTTGATGATTCCCTGAATATTTCCATTTTATTCCAATTTTAGACTTTTTGGAGCCAGTTCACAAAGGTGCGCAAGGGTACGTAGAAGAGCACTAGGGCCCAGATGTACTAAAGGGTTTTTCCCATTCTGTGTCAATGGGAAAATGTGTTCATACTTATGGCCCTAAGTCACATACTCCTGAATGATATCCTTAATAGTACCAGAGTTGTCTTGTAGGCAGTGCATTATTTGTTAATAAAAGAAAGTGTCAGGTCTCAGGTAAATTTTGGGAAGGCACGTAGCTACCTCCGCCCCTTGCCCAAACCAGCACAACCTGAATGCCAGTGTGTGTGCTACCCCACGTATACAAGAGGGACATTTTGAACTTTTCCAGCTCACTTTTTGCACTAATAATGGCATGGGGTTGCTAGTTCTGTTTTTTTTTTTTCAAAACTATATTGAATTGTTAAACTCTCCCAATTTAGTCTGTTTAAAAAAAAGTCTGCACCACCATGAGGTGGAATGTCATAATGATGTGCTAGCGTACATGTAAGCACCGGTGGTGAGCACTGACAAACACCGGCACAGATTAAGCACTGCTTGCATACATGTGAGCATCTTGTTGTGAATAGTGATAGTGGTGCAGGTTTGCACGGCTTGATGTGCTTAGCATTATACTCCGCAGGACGACTTGAAAACGCTTGGAACAAGAGAGAAGCAATAGATGCACATTAGGAGGGAGATGGACAGGCCTCAGCTGGTATTTTGATATGCCAAGAGGGCACGATCGGATGAAGACTGAACATGTGAAGGTATTGTTCAAATCTTGCACAGTGGTGAAGACTGGGTCCTGTGAGAGCCTTCCCCTGTTTGTTGTGAGTGGAGAATAGTGCTGCAATACACAGAGCCATCACATTGTCTTGAAAAAATAATAATGTAGGGATGCTCTTGTTTCTTAAGATAAACTCAAGCCACCTTTTATTAGAAAGATTTTTTAAGCAAGAGAAAATAAGCGGACAAGTTGTTAAACTCGCCCAAGGTAGCAAAATGCAATGAAAGAGCCAGGCAGGAGATAAATAACTGGAATGCAATTAAAGTATTTTGCAAGTAGCCAAATGGTAACTATTGGCTTGTTTAAGTTTTTTAAAAGAATAATGTATTTCTTCTTTCCAGCTGGGAGAAAAGGGAGTATCTTTTTCAATTCATTTGTAGTGAACCTAGTTTCATAGATGGTGTAAAGGCTCATTTTGACTTGGCAGTGGATGCATCTGATGTTCACCGCATTTTCCATAGAACTCCTCGCATATCATCTCAAGGGTTAGAGTTTGAAGATGCATTACTAGTTACATGTTTAGGATGCCTGGTGTGAGCGGCTGGAGTCCGCAAGCTGCGCAGGGATATCGATTTGGGACGAGGACTGTTCTAGCTTCGAAAGAGTGAGAAAGGGGAACTAGATACTGTCTTGGCATTACACCTTGTAAAGATGCTTTATCAGGAAGTCACTTCTTATATCCTAAGTGCATGCACTTTGACTGCCTGTGGGGGACCACTTTTAGGAGGACAGCCTCGAGGCCAGCCATGAATAAGACCCCCCACCTTCCCTCTCAATCATTTATTTACTCATAAATTCCCACAATGCAAACTTTATAGTCCAATTTCTTAACATGGTTCACCTTTAGAAGACCATATTTATTATCTCACAGATTTCATACTAGAATCACTTGACAGAAGAAAACAACTGTGCCACATTCCCAAAGAGTTATTTCTGTGACTTTTATCGCCCCGCAAGGAATGAACACATTTTGCTCTGGATATCATTGTTTCTTTGTTTATACCCACTGTATACGAAAATACAGCATGGCATAAAACATATATGCAGATCCCCTGAGTCATGTATGCTATGTACTACCGTTGTTGAGAAAGGGGCATTATTGAACCACTCGGACTTCACCTTCCATAACCCATGGTCTCTCCCTACACTCAGCAATAACAAATAAATAACAAAATACACTGCGTCTGTGAAAATACTGTACATTGTGATTAAGACCTGCTGAAGTTGAAACACGCCAGAATGCTGTGATGTACCTTACGTTATTGGATTGGAATAAATTATACATCTCGGAAGCTGCTTTCCTACGATATGAAGAGTTGAGTCTACGTGTGTCAATCTATCTTGCAGTTGTAGTTTAATTTCACATGAAATACTATATTTTGAGACGGGCAAAAATATAAAGATTTTTTAATGGCGTTCCTTGGTCTGTTTTTAGGTTGCAGCTGCTCCCTGGTGGTTACCTGTGAAAGGAGCAAATTGGAAACACCCGGAGGGTCCGGATTCCAACATCTTCGAAAGGTGAGCAGCATCTGATGTGAGATTGAAAGTAACTTTTCTCAAAGAGCTAGAAATTGCTTCTGTGAAAGAGTCACTGGTAACTACTGTGAAAAGCACTGGCAACGTCTGTGAGAGAGACACTAGTAACTTCTGTGAAAGTAGCAGTGGTAACTTCTGTGAAAAAGACACTAGTAACTTCTGTGAAAGAAGCAGTGGTAACTTCTGTGAAAGAAGCATTGGTAACTTCTGTGGAAGAGACACTGGTAGCTTCTGCGAAGGAGACATCTGTAGCATCTATGAGAAAGTTGCATGCAACTTCTTTGCAAGAGACACTGTTAAGGAACCAGGTGTTGTCTCTCTGAGAGACACTGTTTACTTGAAAGTTGAGTAGCATTTATTGTAAAACTGAAAGTAACTTCTGTGAAAGAGCTAGAGTTGGATTCTGTAAGAGACATGGTAACTTTAGTTGAAGAAACACTTGATAACTTTTGTTGAGGTTACACCTGATAATGTCTGTGAAAGAGACACTGGTAACTTCTGTAGGCACCGGGACACGTAGCCTACCATTTGCCTGTGGCCTCCAGTTCCTGCTTGTTCCAGCCTTATCCAGTGACACTGCTGCTGCCCGGGTTTTGCAGCTCACCGTTCTTCCCGCCAACAGAAGCCTGGTCCACCCCAAGACCAACTTAATGAGGGTGATCCGCTGGTGTGCCAAAGGCAAGCCCATATTCCCCTGTCCATCCTGGTCCTCCCACCTCCAAAGATACACCATCAGCAAGTTGTACAGCCTCGACCCCGCTACAAGCACCGCCACTGCGCCAACTGACAATGCACGGTAGTGCCATGCACCTGCACCCACTGCCACTTCACCTGCCACAGCATATGCACCAGATTCACCCCAAACACACCACAGACTCCCACCTGAACAAAAACAGCAAATCACATGCACCCTTCTTAGCACATGTTCACTATGCAAACACACCACTGAGATTTGGGACCTCATCTCAGCCCTCACACCCAACATCCTCTTCTCACTGAGACCTGGCTCAGCCCCACTTCTGCACCCGACATCGCCACTGCAATACTCGAAAGATACAAGGTCACCCACCGTGCCCACATCAACAAGCCTGGCATAGGGATCGCCATCATACAGAAGGAATCCACCCAATGCACTTTCACAAATGGCAACAGCACCCCAGTCATGGAACACCTCAACTCCCGACTCCAGACAGACACAAAACTACCATCAGGGGCACCCTCGCCTACTGTCCTCCAGGACCATGTGCAGCCTTTTGCAACTTAATTGCATACTTCATTGTCCCTCTCGCCATAAAGTCCAATAACTCAATTTTTCCCGGTGACCTCAACTTCCATCACGACGACCACAATAACATCAACACTACTAATCTCCTCAACAGCATGAATGACATTGGAATGGCCCAACTGATCCACGACCCCACACACACCACAGGCCACAGGCTAGACCCCATCTTCACCTCCACAGTCCATATCTGGTACAGCTACACCAGTGAACTCACCTGTGCTCACCACTCCATCATCCACTTCTGTCATAGTTTGTCTGTTGCTCTAGGTAAGACTGCTGGTTTAAGGATGACAGCACTTAGGTTTGTAGGCGACTGTGCCAGTCCTACAACAAGTCGCAATTGTCATCCCAACCCTCCCAGCTCACAAGCAGCACCTCACCAAAACCCAAACAGTAAAAGGTGATTTGCGGCAGCCTTTACACATGGACTCAAGAGTGCAACATCTCAGGGAGTGTCGTGGTTAAACAGAGATTATCCCTTTCTCGCATGAACAACATGTCTCAATCAAACAAAGGCAAGGAAGGAGATGCAGTAAGGTTTCAATAGGTTTTATTAACAAAACTGCAATCTACCATAAGTTTCACGGGCTGCAATGATAAGGATAGTGAACAGTGCAAGAAACAGAATTGTAAGGACGAGAGTCATTAGCACAAAGACCCTCACCATCTTGCAATAGCATGAAATGAAGTGTGAAATATGTCCTAATACCCTAATAATGTGAACATAATCTCTAACCTAAAGAGAGCTTGGTATGTTAAACCTAACCTGTTAATGCAGTATCCATGAGGAGAGCCCCCCCCCCAACCCTCGTTACCTTGGAATTAGGTCCCTAGCTCAGACTTCATAGGAGACAGGAAGACTATGTCAGTGGCACGACGATGTGCAGCACCAATAGCAGTGATGACATCTGATCGGAATCCCTCTGACTATCTGTCTATCTGAGGTGCATTTATACAGGTCTAATCAGACCCCTAACCTAGGTCTGTTCCCAAACAATACATAATAAGACATGCTTGGGGCGGTAATTTATATAAACAATTCCCTCGGAGGCGTGAAGAGGGAAAGTACCTAATGTGAATACCTACAGTTTGTTTATCTTTGTTGCTTGATAGTGACTCCTTAGCGCAGTGGCACTGATAACGTGAAATTAAAACATTGGCCTAACTAGAAACAAGGCAGCCATCTTGCACAATATAATTAAATAAATGTGCTAAAACCGAGCAAACTAAGGAGGGTAAAAGTCACTGGGTGACCGGGGCACAAGTCTGCAAGCCAAAGAACTAATCTAACTCCTGCTTCCCATTAAAACAAGATAGGATTCACTACACCCTCCGTATTGCCGTAACAGGTATGACGCCATAGGATGACGCTATCGGAAGTGAGTGAATCCAAGCTAAAAATGCTCTGGACTAAAACAAGCTAAAATTGTTAAAACTAGCAAAAAACTTTATTTAAAAACATGTTAAAAAGTAATAGCTAAATACATACAAAGAGATATGATGTCAGCCATGAAAAGCACAGCAGGCCAAAGTTAAAAGGCAATAGTTGAATTTAGTAGTATAAGTCAATTATTGAATTCATTTAACAGTAGTCATGATCTTGAAGAGCATCTTCGAAGCCATTGAATGGAAAGTACCTCAGGAAAGAGTCTACATCGTCAAATGTGAGACAGAATAGGAAGACAGATCCACGGAGCAGTAGTGCAAGGCAGTCTCTTGTGCAGGTCCACCTGCAGGAGTAGCACTCTCCACACCGCCAAAGAGAGCCAGATCGTTCACCAAGAGCTGCTCATAAGTGGCCTCACGATTTAGCCTCAGTCTCAAGGGGCACGACTGTGAATGAACCAGAATCAGGGACATCAGCAGTGGTTGGTCCACAGGAGGCACTGGCGTAACAGCAAGGCACACAGTAGGCAAATGTTTGAAGAGGCACCACACGCAGTGAAAGACTGGCTGCACACACCATAGGATTGGTCGGAATGACATGGATCACGCTCCAATTCTTCCAGCAATGGAGCATTAAAGACCTGAACCATGCGTTCATGGCACAGTTGAGCTGGTGGTAGTGGCTTCATTATTCCGCTTAGCTGGAAGGCCCAACCACTGCGAATCAGAAGCAACAGCAGCAGTATTCCGCCTATTAATACCAAAATTACAGGAAATCCCCCAAACACTTGAAAAGAGTGAATGGATGGCCAATGGAATGACTCAGAAGACTGGGTCGAATTCCTTCTTCTCAGCAATCTTCTCACAAACCAGATCCCCAGCTTTAGGAATCCAGCCAGTAGAAGTTGTTGGTAAATCCCTTATTCCTAAAGTAGCAGCATTAGCAGATGATTTATCATCACAAAATTGCAGAAGCTCCTGTAAGACATTGAGATGTTCATTTATATCAAAAGATGTATCTGCTGCCACCAAACCAGGGCCATCAAGATCTGGGACATACATAGGTATCCCAAAGAGAACCTCATAGGGAGTCCGTCCCCCCAAGGACCGTCTTTGCAGATTATTTTGTGTTCTCTGGACCCCATACAGGTGATGAAGCCAGCTGCGGCCAGAACCTAATACTCTAGCTGTTAAGGACTGCTTTAGATCACGATTCCTCCTCTCCACGACCAAATTTCCCTCGGGATGGTATGGTGAGGAGTAGTGGAGTTCAACACCCATCGTTCCCATGGTATCCCTGAATGCCTTAGAGGCAAAGGTAGGGCCATGGTCCGAATGGAATGCTGCAACACATATGTACTGATAAAGATCAGCAAGTCTTTTATAACAATTTGAGCGTCAGCCGACCGTTGAGGACATACCCACAGGAATCTACAACAGAAATCTACAGCAACTAAGATGTATTTGTATGCACCATCATGTTTGAGCGGACTGCAGTGGTCCAGGTACACACATTGTAGTGGCCTGTTGGACACTAAGAGGGATGTCTGTGATGGGCGTTTGATGTTGGGGCCCCTAATATGCTGGTCAATGTCACAACAAAGGGCATATTGTTTTATCTGTTTGTATAGACCGGGTCACCAGAAGCATTTCAGTAAGAGTGTATCTGTGGCTGAGATACCACTGTGAGCCGATGCGACACCCTCATGCACTGCTAGTCTCTGGTCTTGGTTGGGGATCGCTGATCTCCAACCCCAGGAATTGTTGCATAGGCAACATTCTGTGCACTGATGTGGCAGGAGTATTTTGTAGGGTATGCTTTTGGGAGAGGTTTGCCTTCAGCTGAAGCTTTCATAGCATTCAAAAATTCATTATCCAATCTCGTCCGAGAACAAGTCATTGTAGCCACAGAAACCGTAGCTACTGCAGATTTG
Organism: Pleurodeles waltl; assembly: GCF_031143425.1. Classification (NCBI taxonomy): domain Eukaryota; kingdom Metazoa; phylum Chordata; class Amphibia; order Caudata; family Salamandridae; genus Pleurodeles; species Pleurodeles waltl. Next base: position 94,963,353 of record NC_090448.1, read on the forward strand.
GCTGCATCATCAGTGAAAGTGTTGATGATAACATGTACTCCTACACGTTGGTGGCCCAATGTATGTACTACATGGACAGAAGGTAGCTTATCCTTAAGATCAGCCACCCTCCCCCACAGAGTTCTGTGTTTTATGGTGTTCCCTTTGGAATCTCTAAACCCATTCAGTCACCAATGATTAAGATAATCATTGCAGGACTGGATGCAGTAGTATGAGTCACAGACAATTAAAGTCAGTGATCCTGGCTCTGTATATTCTAGAGCCAAGATAAGGGCTTTGAGTTCAGCCAGCTGGGCTATGCAGTCCCCTAGGGTCTGCGTGCAGGTATTGTGAGAGTGGAAGACTCCATCCTTCAGCACTCCGCTCACGCCTGTGCAAGCGGCCGAGTATTACGTTTAGTACCTATGACTTGTTGTGCTGAACCATCTGTGTAAATGACAGCATGGTATCTGTCAAGTGGCAAAATATATAGCGGTGCGGGGCACTCCTGTTCGTATTGGAGAAATTCTTGTGTCTGAGGTTTTGGATCAAAGATGTAATCAACATTGGTGGCAGTCAGGGAGGTTGCCCACTGAATCCAGTGTGGATGTAATGCTTTAGCGTTAGGAACGCTAGATTTGGTGACAGCCTCTAAGACTGGCACCGGGGTAACGACAATGATGCGTTTCCCTTGGGCAAATGGCCTCTCCCTAATGACAGCCATCTGAACTGCAGTTAGAATTTTTTCAGTGGGTGCAAAATGTTGTTCTGCGTTGGAGTATGAATGTGATTTATATGCTATGGGCACTGTGTACCCCTTGTTAAAGGTGACATAAGTGAACCCATTGGCACAAGCAATTACTCTGGTAATCATGGGTGTGTAAGTGTTTTGCTTTTAGCATGTCCTGTTGCAATTCCCTGAGGATGGGTGTATGTTACACTGTCCAGTGTCTGCTAGAAAAATCAGGGTGTATTAAGTCATAAAGTGGCTTGATATGTTGTGCATAGTCAGGAATGTAAGTTCTACCAAAATTGAAGAAACCAAGTAAAGACTGTAGATTCTTGATTGTATTTGGTGGCTGGAGTTGAGCACATTATTCTAGAAAGTGTGGGGCCACGCTCTTGCCCTCGTTTGATAGCTAGTATCCCAGAAAAATACGCTGAGAAAGGCTATTTTAGTTTTCCTAAAATTAAATTTGTAGCCAAGGGCTGCACATCCTGAAACGATCCGATCGACCCTGGCAAGATGAATGTTAAGGTCATTATCTGTGAGGTAGATGCCGTCCACGTAGGACAATGCTTCGGGGTCAATATCATGTAATACTGATGTTACACAGGCTAAGAACAGCCCTGACAAAAACCAAAGAGAGGGTGAAACATTTGTGAGTGGATGGCGCTCTTGCTCACAAAGAAATCTGCCAACTGTTCTAGATAAACGGTGCCTCAAACTAGGGCTTCACCCCCAATAAACCCCACACGATAACTCCTAAGAAGTTATCAAAAACATAACAATATGTAGTGGCACACGTTAATATAAAAAAATAATTACATAGTATAAGTCAAAATGAAATCCAAAGTGTGTTTATACCAAGTTTTGAAAGAACGTTTATTCTAAATGAATTGTTATGATCCAAGTGATATTCACGTCTGAAATCTCCAAAAGAAAAGTAATCTTGTTCCGAATTGTTTCACATATCCAATCTTCAAGAGTAATTTCAGATTCCACTTGTTCAAAAGAAAGTCACATTTCCAATTGTCAAGAACATTCTTAGATTCCACTCGCTTGTCAACACGTGTTTCGTCCGGGGAGTGCCCCAGGATTTCCTCAGGACCTCCTATAACAATATCCCCATAAATAACACATCAGTGTACATTTCATATAGCACAATTGCAATCCCACCCTTATTGGTGAACACAAATGTACATGCCTTATAGTGGAAACCGTGCTCAAATTAGTTCTATGTCCATGACGCTTAATGATACCCAATCTTGATCTGATAAAGTTCTTAATGCATGCGATACTCAAAATGTATTTTACATTAAACAACTAAACCCTTTATTTATGTGTAAAACTAACAATACTCTGAATTAAATCAGTGTTGAAAAAGTGCAAAATACAAGACAATTTTCAACAAGACCAAGAAACACGCTCACAGAAATACTAAAAGAAATACTAAAAAAAAATCCACCTCTATAGTGCTATATATCTTGTGCAAACACAACATGCCACCATATATCCAAACCCTAAGTGTGCCCCTAATAAGTAACACAAACCCTGTACCTTATAATTCTAAATTCGGTTTTTATTCCATATTCGAAAGCCAAAAATCCATATCAGTTAATCTGAGGAAAAATAGATTTCATCATTTGTAACCTATTATGCCACATCTTTTAGAAATATGTATAATGCAGTAATTCCCGTCATGCTCACCTGTCCAAACAAATCACAGCTCCTCTGTTCACTCACAATAGGATGTCTCATGCATATTTCGGCCGGCGTATCCTATAATTAATATCATTAAAGAACCATTCGTAAGCTATCGTGAATAAAAGACTCATCATAAAGGACAGAATTCCCATTATTCTGCTCCATCTCTTACCTATATAATTTCTTTATATTCCAACAGTGCCCAATAACGATCTTCTGCGAGTACGCCAAACGGCACTATCGAAAAGGAAAACATTCCCTACGCGCCATTTTAAAAGCTGCGGTCTTGTAATAGTAATAGAGAAAGGACTAAGGACTAATTGTACCTGTGTAGAGCAGGGGAGAAATGGAAGACAGACTCCCCCAAATCGATACAGAAATGCCTCCCATCTTTTCACGAGCATTAAGCCATTATCATAGATAACACAAACAATGTTAATACCGCTCGTTCTTTCAAAACTTGGTATAGACACACTTTGGATTTCATTTTGACTTATACTATGTAATTATTTTTTGATATTAACGTGTGCCACTACATATTGTTATGTAGGAACAGCCCTGGGCTGTTCACAGAGCCTTGGCTCAAACCGCAAAAGCGTTTTTGTGAGTCAACTGAGAATGTACTCAGGTCCTGACTTTCGTGTGCTAAGTTTTAGCAGGAAAAAACTTTGTAAGTATCCAAGGTTGTTTTGTATTTTTTACTCACTATGTTGTTAATTGGTGCAGTGCTATGTGAGTTTTGTATAGTGTATGTCCATGTATGACTGTTTAAATGTCTGTAATCTGAGACTATTCTATAAGAATGGTCAGGTTTTGCAATGGGCAATAATGGGTTATTCACTGCAGAGACACAGGGCTCAATTACTCCCTGGTACTCAAGCTGAGTGAGGATCTCCCTCACTGGAGTTTTAGCTTGTGCTTAACAAGATATTGTGGTTGAGGCTGGGGTGTAGACCTGATAGTTATCACATGATAAGGTGAGTCCTTGTCCCAACCTTCCTGATTGCGGTACGATGAAGGTGCCTGCACTAAAGCCCAATTGACAGCGTAGGCTTGTTTTACCGCTTCTGGAACATGATCAGAGAAAGAAGGTAAAATTACATCTTCCCCATGTGGAGGCTTATGGACATGCTCGGGTGACCAGTCCCTCGACCAGCAGGAGATCACAACTAAGTTCATCCCAGAATATCACACCAAAGGTGCGCTCTATGTCTCCCTCAATCTATATATTTAAATCATAAACCCTGTCGGTGGGAGCACCTGTCCGCAGTCTCAACTGCAATGTAATTTCTTTTTTTGCTGTCGCATCTAGATCTTTCAGACTCTGGCGACATATCGTGACCTCTGCTGCACTGTCTAATAGTGCCACTGTCCACGTCTTGTTCTTCAGCAATGTTCTCAAGTGTACTGGCATTTTTAATTGACATGGCTGCCACCTTTTTCTTTTTAAACTTGTGGCTTTTGTTGTGGGGACTTATCTTCTTTTTTGTCTGAAGACTGTGGTGAGTCTTTCTTCTGTTTCACATATTCAGGATGTTGATCTGGACGGCCCCCTCTCTCGCTACGTCTATCCAGTGCATCCTAAAAGGAACAAGAGGGATGTGAATCAGTATATCTGTCGGGAGCTTTTATATTTTCTCTATTTCTGAGAGTATATCTCCTGTCGGAGTTCTCCGGGTGTGGAGAATCTGCTCTCTAATTTCATCTGTCTTTAAGTTGCTTTTGTTTATCCCAGTGCTTTTTAGAACCCTCCTTTACTTGTTTAGTACCTTCCTTAGGGGTGGTACTCTGTATTTTGAACTTTTTTGGCTTGGCTCCCAAACTATCCCGCCCTATATTGGTATAGGTGTCGGAAATTATTTTCGGTAGCTGTTTCTCCTATTCCAAGTGTGGAATCTCTTGGAGGGGCTGGCGTATAGCCAGTGCTATTGCTTCCCTTTTAATGTTACTGAGTATGATTGAGGAGACTGCGTCAAAGTTACGCATTAGTTTCATCCCAAAATCTAGGGCTGGAGTAGCCCTGTGCTCATTCTGAATTTGTTTTAATACTTCTGGTATATTTGCAAGTGTCAGGGTACCCAGGTGGCGCAGTCATCCACCGAGGGAACCATACTGAAGGGAAAGCACATTGTGAGAATTCTGTTTCTCCTGTGGTCCCGTATGGGAAAACACAGCTTCCAGCTGATTTGTTTTCTGGGCTATCCAGAACAGAATTTTCTCTTGTTCTGTGGGCACTTTACCCATGATAGAATGTACTGTTTGTGGATTTATTCCAATAGTAGCCAATTGGTATCCAGCAGGTGCTGGTGGTGCTGGACGCGCTGGAGTAGTGCTTAGAGTTTGCATTGCGTACTGAACAAGTCGTCTATATAGTGATACTATCACAATGTATAAATTGCGCAGCTCTGCTGCCTGCATATAGAGTATACCTGGGTGAGGTGTGTATGTGGCGAACATAGGCCACGCCGGTCCTTCATTACCTAAGGGACCTAGTCTCACGGGTTGTATTACATATGATAGGGTGCCATTAAACCAGTGCTGATGTTCTTGATAAGTGATTGGAATTTCAAGCTACTGGTATGCTTGGTACCGTTGAGGTACGTTTGCAATTTTATGTGTGGAATGTGAATGATCTTTGATCTTCCTCAGGAAAGGTGACCCAAGAGTAAAATGCTTCAGTAGCTTCTACTATGATTGTAACATCCCCGCCCTCGTCTGTTAAGTCATGCGCTACTAGGTGTAATGTTAATGCTTGTCTAACATTCTCTGGAATGTCTCTGGCATTAGACATGTTGTGAAATGGGTAACGAGATAGAACACCAAGTGGGGAGAAAAGTCATTTTAATGGTTTAAGCTCAAACAACCTACTGCCTAATTAGGTGTTTACGGTTCAGCTGAGGAGGATCTTCCCCCAAGACCACGGACGTCTCCATATAATGGTACTTTGGGTACCTTTTGTATGTGAGACAGTGATAGTCAGGGCATAAGTAAATTAGTGCCTAAACACCATCGTTGGTGGCGCCATGTCGTAGTTTGACTCTTGCTCTAGGCAAGACTGCTGGTTTAAGGATGACAGCACTTATGTTTGTAGGCGACTATGCCAATACTACAACAAGTCGCAACTGGTGTCCCAAACCCCCCCCCCCCCCCCCCCCCCCCCCCTGGCTCACAAGCAGCACCTCATCAAAAACCCAAACAGTAAAAGGTGATTTGTGGCAGCCTTTACACATGGACTCAAGAGTGGGACATCTCAGGGAGTGTTGTGGTTAAACGGAGATTACCCCTTTCTCACATGATCAACATGTCTCCATCAAACACAGACAAGGAAGGAGATGGTGTAAGGTTTCAATAGGTTTTATTAACAAAACTGCAATCTATGATAAGTTTCATGGGCTGCAATGATACGGATATTGAACAGTGCAAGAAACAGAATTGAAGGGATGAGTCATTAACACAAAGACCCCCATCATCTTGCAATAGCATGAAATGACATGAAGTGTGAAATATGTCCTTATACCCTAATAATGTGAACATAATCTCTAACCTAAACAGAGCTAGGTATGTTAAACCTAATCTGCCAATGTGGTATCCATGAGAAGAGCCCCCCAACCCTTGCTACCTTGGAATGAGGTCTCTAGCTCAGACTTCGTAGGGACACGAAGACTGGGTCAGGGTCAAGGCGACGTGCAACATCAATAGCAGCGATGGCATCTGGTCGGAATCCTTCTGACTATCTGTCTTTTCGAGGTACATTTATGCAGAACGAATCAGACCCCTGATGTAGGTCTGTTCCCAAACAATAGATAACAAGACATGCTTGGGGCTGCAATTTATGTAAACAATTCTCTCGAAGGCGTTAAGAGGGAAAGTACCTAAAGTGAATACCTACAGTTTGTTTATCTTTGTCGCTTGATAGTGACACCTTAGCGCGGTGGCACTGATATCGTGAAATTAAAACATTGGCCTAACTAGAAAAAAGGCAGCCATCTTGAAAGATATAATTAAATAAAGGCGCTAAAACAGAGCAAACTAAGTAGGGTAAAAGTCACTGGGTGACAGGGGCAACAGTCTACAAGTCAGAGGGGTAAGCTAACTCCTGCTTCCCATTAAAATAAGATAGGATTCACTACCCTTCAACATCACCAGCTCAGGGACCTCTGCCCAATGCCCCCTACCACAGCAGGAGCAAAGTCTGAAAGGACATGTGGCTCAGCACAACCCACCTCATCTACTCCAACAACCTAGACCAGGATGCCAGAAACAATAACAATTGGATCACCAACTGCGCCGACAACGTCCCTCCTATCGGCAGGAACACCCACAGAAGGTCCCCTAGGCAGCCTAGCTGGTACACCAAAGACCTCAGAACAGCCCGACAGGGTAAACAACCGGAAAGGAGATGGTGCACCAGCGAGGACATGACCAACAAGACACCTTCAAGACAACCCTCAAACTCTACCACAGACAGTTGAGAGAATCAAAGAAAAAGGCCTTAGCCTCACGCAATCAAGCTCCAATAACAGCAAAGAACTCTTCAATATCGTCAGATAATTCTCCAACCCCTCATCTGCAACAAACAACATTATCCCCTCACAGGAACTCTGTGACAACCTTGCAAATGTCTTCCACAACAAGTTGCCAACATCTACAGAAACTTCAAACCCTAGCCCAAGGCCACCAACTTCTTCAAGCAGACCCTGCTACCACCACAGACATCCAACTAACTGAATGGAGCCCGCTCGCCCCACAGGACACTGCCTCCATCATAAACTCTGTCCAATCAGGGCCCCCTACTGATGCATCCCCTCACCACATATTCAACCTAGGCAAAGCCAGAATTAGCCAAGTACTCATCACCTTATTCAACACCTCAGTTGCCACAGCCATCTTCCCCGAGGACTGGAAACACACAGACGTCAACAACGTTCTATAGAAACCATTGGCAGACACCAGCGAACTCAACAACTACTGGCCGATCTCTCTGCTCCCGTTCCTGGCCAAAGTATTAGAAAAAGCCATCAACAAACAACTCTTTTCACATCTGGAATTGAACCTCCTACTCAAATCCCCCAACTCTGGATACCATAGGACTGGGACAGCCCTCATTGCAACTACCAAGGAGATCCGAGCTGTACTTGACTGAGCAGGGACTGCTGCTCTGATCCTCCTAGACCTCTCAGCAGCCTTGTATACGGTTTCCCACCACACACTTATTACAAGGCTGCACAACATAGGCATTCACAGAGCTACCCTCGGATGGCTTGCCTCTTTCCTCACTGGATAAAAGCAAAAAGCCAGCTTTTCCTCCTTCACCTCCGAACCAAAAGAAATCATTTGTGGAGTACCCCAAAGATCCTTACTTTCTTCAACACCCTTATGACATCTCTGGCTAACCTCGCCAAAACCCACTGAATCAACATCATAGCCCACGCCGACGACACACAACTCAGCCTTTCCCTCTCTCAAGACCCCACCAATACCAAGACCAACTTCCACAACTGCATGACAGACGTCGCCAGTTGGATGAAGGACAAATGCCTGAAGCTCAACACAGACAAGACAGAGGTACTGATTTTTCAGAAACAAAAACTCCCCATGGCACGCATTTCGGTGGCCCTCAGAACTCGTCCTTCTCCTATCTCCACTGACTACACTAGGAACCTAGGCATCATTCTGGACAACAAGCTAACCATGATTACTAACTCCTCCTCCTTCATCCTCTGCATGCTTCATACGATACTGAAATGGCTACCTCAAAGTTCCAGATGCACCATCACCCAGGCCTCATCTCCAGCTGACTAGACTACGGCAACACACTGTATGGAGGGATCACAGCGCACCTCCTCTGATGACTAAAAACCATAGAGAACGCTGCAGCCAGACTCATCCTGGATCTCCCAGGACAAATCCACAACACCCCTACCTCATAAAACTCCACTACCTTCCTGTGCAGAAAAGATGCCAATTCAAGAACCTGACGCACGCATACAAGACCCTACACAACTGTGGACCCGCCCACTTGAACCACTGCCTGAGCTTCCACGAGCCCACCAGACACCTCTAATCCTTTTCTCTAACCCTCACCACCCCGCATCTGATGCAGCAGATGTGGAGGTTGCTCCTTCTCCTCTCTAGCATTGAAGACATGGAATGAGCTACCCCTTCATCTACGGACCTCTCCATCTCTTCCAGGGTTCCAAAGTAACTGAAGATCTGGCTGTTCAACTGGACCCTGTCCACCCCTGGATACCCTCATGGTTGACAAGCAGTGCTTTACAAACCTTGATTGAAAAGACACTGGTAACTTCTGTGAAAGAGACACTGGCTACGTCTGTGAAAGAGACACGGGCATCGTATGTGGAAGAGACACTGGTAAACTATGAAAAGAGACACTGGCAACTTCTGTGGAAGAGATACCAGTAGCATCTGTTTAAGACACCAGTAGGTTCTATGAAGGAAGCAACTATAGCTTTTGTGAGAGAGCTGCATGTAACCTCTTTGAAAGTCACTGTAAAGGAACCAGGTGTTTCGTCTGTGAAAGAGACACTGGCTACGTTTTGTGACACAGACTCCTGGTAGCCTCTGTTGGAGAGCCAGGTGATGCATCTGTAAAAGACACTGGTTACTTTTGTGGAAGAGACATAAATCACAGGCCATTTTTGTGAACAGAGTTGTGGCTGGTCTCTTCATCCTTGGCCTCACAGGTTGCCCCAGCTCTCTGCTCCTCTGTGTCTAGCGGTGCTCTGACCCTCACTGCCTGCGCCTGGTCTTGCCATAGTAAATGATACTGGCTTTGATTATAAATTACCTCACTCCCCATCTCTGTTAATGCCTATTTGCGTGTTCTCTTACCAAGGATCTTTTTTGGTTTAAAGGATTATATCTCGGTCAAAAGAGAAACTGTGGCTGCTTCTACTTATGAGACTGATTGAACGGAGGGCACATGGCTCGGGAAGAAATCCACCAAAACGCAAAAGCTGTGCTCACGCGCTGACAGGAAACACTGTTTTTGCAATTAAGGTGGTTGCATGGTTCATTCCAGAGTAACTTGTTGCCAGGTTCTTCGAAGTTAAAAATACCTGCAGTTCTTTTTTTGAGACCTTGCTGAACGCTGGTTGGAGCAGCTGAGGGTCTGTGGGGGCCTGCGAGGGCTTCCTAAGGGAACATGAGGTACAACTAATCTTTTCACATCCGTGGTTAGTCTGTCTCTGGCTGGCTAAGGTTCTCTTGGGTCCAGCAGAGGGTGACTGTTGGTTGCCAAACATCAGTAGTGACTACATTGGCTTTTTCTCTCCTTGAACCCACTTACTCCCCCACGTTCGCTCCTACATTGTGCGGTTCATTTTGTTTTAAATGTGCTCTTTCAAGTACCAATCTAAGCAGCATCCGCCATCTAGGAGTGGTAAATAAAAAATTGAAGCAATGGAGCATATGTCACTCCATTGGTGCATGTATGCGTATTGACTTCTGACATATGCGTGCACATACGTCATCACTCATGCACACATCAATGGAATGATGCAACCACCAGATGCATAGTAGGTACAATAGCAAAGTTCATTCAGCCATTTCTTTTAAGGACACACAATTTTTAATGTTTTTGATTTTGATTTACCTGCTTTCTCACTGTAAGCCTGTCGTTTCATCTCCTTTGCCTTGTGTGACTTCTTAGAAATGAAGGGCCTCATTACGAGTGTGGCGGTCGGACTGCCGCACTCCTGTCGGTTCTACTGCCACACTGCAACTTTGGTAGGCTAGACTGCCTAAAGACCACCATCACTGCCAGGAACGTGGTTTCTTATTGGAAGACTGAGGTCTGAGTTGTGCTCAGCCACGGCAGTGCTGAACTAAGTGCCGCCATGCTGATCACAACTCCGCTTTCCGCCCGCCTTTCCCTGGCAGTCACCCTGCCATGGAAAGGCTGGCGGAAAGCCAGTGCCAGGGGCCACATGGGGGGCCCTGCACTGCCCATGGCTATGCTGTGGGCAGTGCAGAGCCCCCCTGCCCAGCACCCTTTGAAATGCGCACTGTCTGCTTTGCAGAAAGTGCACATTTTGAGGATGCTGTAGTGCTATGGTATTGGCCTCCGAGTTCAATACCGTAGCAGTGCTGTTCGGCGGGAACCTCATTTTACAATTTTCCCACTGGTCAGCCCAGCGGGAACATTGTAATGCGAAAGAGGGGGATGCCACCAGCATTGCGGTGGCGTCCTCCCGCAGTATTGGCGCTTCCTGTGGTGGGATCACCAGTGTAATAATGAGTCCCTAAGACTAGTAATATACATGTGACTAAGGCAAGCAAGTTCACCAAAGTCTAAGTCTGGATTTCAGCTTTGCCTCCATTTCATAATTTGTATCATGACATACGATTTGTTTTGAAAAATAGAAGTAAGGCTAAACAAATTGAACCAGCTTTACTTTGGTGCTTCACAGCTAGGTGGTGCACACCAGCTCTGGTGATGTGGGACTTGCATGGACCACATATATAAAGGTTTCAGTATAGCAGTCTGGTGACTTTACATAAGCAGGTCACCTGAATATACACTCAAGCAACATGGCAGACTCCTCCAGTCATCTGTAAAGTGATCCTGTCACATGGGGTTTCATCTCCTTAGTCTTGCTCCTGGCCTATACGTTCCTAGGCTCAAATAACTTGTAAAAGGACTTCCAGTCTAAAAGCCTGTGTTACTGGATCATGACACAACACCGAGACCCCTTAACTGGTTACTGAGGTAAGCATCTGCATCCTGTATGCAAATATCTTAAATAACATTATGACCGATGTTTCTTGACAAACGTCTAACTTCTCAGTTGTGCCTCACTTGGCCAAGCCTCTTAAAGTCTATTGTTAACCAGAGGGAAGAATGGCTCCTTCTTGTGTACCATTTCTTAGGTGTGTCTTGAAAGGCAAGGACATTTATGGAGAACCCATTGCAAATACAAGAGGATGAATGGAGTGTGACCGAAATGTCACATTGTAACCTTTGTGATTGGTGCTTGGTGGAGAAGAAATGCATTTTGTGTAGTTTAATTGTTGCATTATTGTTATAGAATACTGTCACATCATTGGTTTGCTTTTATTTTCAGCTGTACTTTACTAGTCTCCATAGTACAGTCTTTCAGTGCATTTTGTTGCATGGTTGTCTGACAAGATCAATGTATGAGTTTTTTCCCCATATTACACTAAATGTTTTCTTATTATTTTCCTCACAAATAGTTCATTGTCTCATTAAAAGATTTTTGTACATGTAGCTTCTAGGAGTCTTTACAGCAGGTTCAATATTAGGATGCTTAAATTATTTGCACAAACATTTCTATGCAGAACGTAGAACTACTTTCACGTGTACTTCATAACTGCGATTACAGCACACTGTAACAAAATAATAAGCAAATCACATGAAAACCTATTGAAACCAGCAAAGCAAAAAGACAAATTTTCAACATCATAAATAGCAAATTATTGTTTGAATTATCTGACATTCCATGTGTTCATTCATCCATCCATCCATCCATCCATATGGGTGTTTGAACATGTTCACTGAGTTGTATGGGTATATGGGTGTGTGTCTGTGGGGATGGGTGCCTGTTTTTCCCTTACACTGGGAGCCTGGGTGTTTGTATTTAAATCTGTCTTTGTACATTGATACATAGATGCCACTATACTGGCGCTCTGTCTAAAATTAAGTAATTTTATGTTATGTGGCTCTTCATGCTCTTATAATACCCAAAACTATGTTGTTGTCAATTCTTGCCATAAATGTGTTGCAAACATGCCCTTTTAGCTACAGGTCCCATGATGAGTTCCACATACTACCATTTTCCCAGTGGCTACATTTTTTATTTAGAGCTATGATCAGGAATATTCTGCAGTGGCTTCTCAACTTGGTAGCCCAGTTCTGTCACATCAGCATCTTATTTTGAACTTTCAGTTCAAAGGGTCGGTACCTATAGCCAAGATATTTCATGCAAGTTAGTTCTACCAGCGTGATAATCGTTCCGTTTCCAGGCTGGAACGGACATTGAAACATCAATCACTTGCCTTCAATTGTCTTTCCTTGACTGACTAATGATTGTGCATTGAATGGTTGTATAAATGCAGCAGCTTAATAATCAGACTTTTAGTCTTTCTTCAGTGTTGGTAAATTGTATTTTTCCTTTAATTGATTGAACTCCATGTAGGATGGGACATGGTGTGGAACCTATTTTTACCAAGATCCTTTCTCCTGCTTTTGGTGGCACTGGCCATGAACATGAGACTTCGTGACAACAAATATGACTTTGCGTAATGCATTCTCTCGATTCTCTAATGCCCTTTGGGACAAGTTCACTTTTTATATATATATATAAAATATAGGGTGCATGTGGGGGTGATTTCCATTGGTCGTGTGAAATAAGTGAGGACCTTGCTTGGGAGGTAAATTGTTGTGTGAGATCTGTTGATGGTGGATGCTATCACCATCTGTTTAGAAGCCAAACTCCACCCAAACACTTTATTTACAGTGAAGAACGTATGTAACTTGACGTTAGTGGTTTAAAGTCATGTGGCAATAATGATTGGCCAATATTCCAACACTACATCAAAGCACATGGAGGGCTTTCCCATAAGCACAAGTGGTGCTAATTTGCAGTTTTAAGAGCGGGAAGAAGCAAGAGCAATTGAAAGCCATTAGATCTAAATTTGGGGTAACATGTTTGTTGGGTATGGTACTGTAGTACCAATTTCTGGTGTTACTCTGAATTTCCTAGCCAATTCTAAATGGTGGCCTGTGGAAGAACAGTGCACTCGTAAATGCCAACAGCATCCCATGGTAAGGATGCCAAGTATGTTTTGAGTTTTGTTTGTCATCGTCACTAGCATGGAACTGTAGTCTCCTTTCTTGAAGATTAGATCATCCCTTCTTGGGTCTCGCCTATACAGTGCTCTCTCTTCGAGACCTTTTGTTTTCTGTCACTGGGTTTAGAGACCACCCATTGCTTGCCATTGGATGGCTACATTGTCACTCTCACTCGCTTGAGTCAGCTGCCGAAGGCTTTATCACTGATCGCTCTTTGTGTGTTTGTCCCATTTCTGCAGCATGGACTCATTACTTTGTGTTCATTCACTGCTCATTTTTAGGGGCTATTTTGGGGGGTTTAAGGACTCTAGTAGAGTGCATCTTTTTCAGCTAGCTGCCTTGTGTACTACTCCCCCCTCAGTGTTCTCCCCTGTCCCTGTCCATGTGCTTGTGCAACCTCTCTCCCGCCATTGTTCATGGTTCACACCCAACTTCCCTCTTGTGTTAATTTTCCATGTTAGCCTGCCCTCGTCTCCCTCCCCTCCCTCCCTTCTTTCATTATCCATGTTATCTTGCCCCACCCAACCTCCATTCGTTGTCCTTGTTGCCTTGCCCCACGCGCCCTTTCTTCCTTCTCCATGCTGGCTTTGCCCCCCTGTCCTCCCTCCTTCCAATGGTTGTCGATGTTGGCCTGCCCCTACCCACCCTCCTTCAATCCATTGTCAGCGTTGCCTTTCCCCACATTACCTCTCTCCATTCTCTGTGTTGCTTCCCCCACCTGCCAGGACAAAAAAAGCTCAATTACATCATTTGCTGCATCATTGCGCTTTTTCCCACCCACTCTCCCTGCCAACCGTGTTGCCTCCATCGCTCGCCCTTGGTGTTTGCTCTTGCCCTCCCTCTCACCACCAGTTTAAAACAAAAGCACTATGAAGAGGCCAACGCTTGCTGTGTCACGGTTGCCTTCGTTTTTTAAACTTTCAGCCATGCTGCACAGCAGCGGTGCTGCTGTACAACGTGGCTAAAAATATTTAAAAAGCCAGTACCTCGGGTAGGCCAGACCTGTGGCTTTCCCAATGCTTGTTTGAGATGTCACCGTATACCAAGCTGCATATATTATTGTGGGAACAAACAACTTGTGGCATGTGAATGGTGCCTACTTCAGAGTAGCTGTCCCCTTCACTTGGCTATGGCTTCAGTCCTTGTTGTGGTCACAATAGTTTCCCTCTCCAGGAACATTCCGTCCGCCCACTGGCCGCCTTTTGCTTTGCGGACCCTCCCGTTCTGAGTAATCCTTCACTGGTCGGCTATATTTAGTCCGTCCAGCTACGTCGACGTACAGCATGAGGGGCACCCTTGTGTGATGTGTTTGTCTGCAGCTAGGAAGTAGAGCGGTCAGACAGCGTGGGCTGTAAGACCATTGCTTCAGAGAGTTTTAGTGGTGCGTGGGAGCAGAGAAACCACTTCAACCATGTTTTACTGCTTCCTTTCTTTTCGCACGTGCGTCCATGGCGTATGACGTCATTGACTGTTTTCAGAAATCGCGGGAGCCCATAGAGAAGCCGAAATTGTAACGCCACGTGTTCAGTGTGCTCCTGTTTTCGCAGCAAGGCCTTCTCCGGTGCTGTCCGTCTGCGAGGTGACGTGATCCTGCCGGAAGGATGAATGACATATTTAGAATTAATGTGCGGCAGAAGGGGGTATGGGGTCTAGTACTGGTGAGTGACTGGCATCTGTTTGGCATGTTACATCAGTTAGGCAGATTTCATGGTAATGACCAATATCTGGAGCAGCAGTCTCCAACCGTTTGAGCACTGAGAGCTACTTCTAAGCACTCAAGAATGAGCTACAAAAAGACCGAACTACTAGTGCACTGTTTCTGTAATCCCAGCCCATTAAAATCATAAATATATTTTAAGCAGTAATTTGCAAGGAGCACACAAAAACCTTTTATTGAAACAATAATTACATTGGAGCTCAGTTTAAACATATTTAAGAAAAGGGTAACTTTGGGCTTGGGTGCCGCTGCACTATTGCTAGCTATGTCGTTCACACCAATCCCCATCAATCGTGTCTGCTAATTCAAAGGAGGAGGTTAATGTCACAAGCAAATACATTTTCTCAGCTTTGACTCACCTACAGTGAAAACCTTCCCTACCCTTAAAGTCCTTATATCCATTGATTGTGCTGGGAGCACCCTTCACAACCACTTAATATCAAAATTTACGAGACATCAAAGTTTGCGAGATATGCAGCCGAAGTATTTCTGCCATATTTCTCAAACTTTAGTAGCAGGTGTGACACTATCTCCAGACGTGAGATGAATTGCTCAATTAATTACACATTTGTCATGCAAATAAAGTGGTAGTTGGCTGTTACTGCCCCTCCCACCAGGCCCATGCAACATGCCCTGCCCCCGAGTAGCTGACCTCGTATCAGTCAGTGGGGGGAGAACCAGCTGGGATGTGTGGGCATTTGAAAGGCACAGTGTGAAGGACCAGAACAAGAAAATCCAGCATTGGTGAGTTTGTTTTCCATTTTAAATGTCTTTATTCTCCTTTATTTTTTTTCCTGACTTTAAATGCACAAGCTGCCTACGAGCTACTGGTAGCTCGTGATCGATGGGTTGGAGACACCTGTTCCGTAGCATGAAACGTATGTCCGCAAGGTGAAGTGATTTTTATCAATGACCTTTCTTTTACCTTCTAACAAGAGGATTTTCTTGATTGAGTAAGGTTTACCGGAAATCAGCATACTTGTGTATCTGAGCTTTCTATTGATTTGCACAGTGCGTGTGCAGTCCTACATACTGAAATAATTTTGTGCATGCTCCACGATGTGGCGTAGAAATAAAGTTCTTGGTCGAATGGCAGGAACTGGGCGATTTTGGCATCACTCCTAAAGTTCTTTGTTACAAATAGTCTGGTGTTTTTGAACTGGTGGGAATAAAGTGGACGCTGGTAGTTTAAAAAAACAAAAAAAACATTGCTTCTCGAAAAAGATCACCAGTGTGCACAGCTTTTCTCTCGGGATTCTGGGTTCTGTAGTGCTTGCGGTTGTAACCTATGCACTGTCTCTGTAACTGTTTGTTCTGGTGCTCTGTGCTCTCGGGTCTCATGACTAACAGACATTGGAATAGAATAGAATAGAATGGAATGGAATACTATTCAGCAGAGTGCCCAGAGGTTACAAAGCCTTTCCACACATTAATTTGTGGTTGCTGTCGGTTGTAATAAAGCCAGTGTACAAATGAAAGATTATGACCACATTATATATGCAGATGGGAAGAGAGCCAGCTGTAGGGATGAGTACATATTACTACTTGAAGACACTGGTTACAAGGCTTTCGCTTGGCAATTGGTTTATAAAGTCATTTCTTGCAGAACATTTAGTCCTGTGAAATTGACCAGGGCAGAAGGGCAAGGACACAAGGCTTGACTCTAGCAATGTTATGCCTGATGAACCTAGGCCAGTGTATTGGGTCCATATCGCTGCAGGATACAGTGTTCAGTTTCCTAAACGTCAAAGCAAAAGAGGGAGCATTTGGACTGGAGAGGACGAGTCGGGCAACTAATAAAATCCTCAGTTCATGACAAACTTTTAAATTGGAAATAGATGACCCTACACCATGTTTTTTTTTTTTAAGTAAGTTACATGGATTTTTTTGGGAAGTTCGTTTGGGTTGTAAGTGTAACCACTTTGGGTCTGTTGCTATCTTTTGAAAGTACCGTTTTTAATGCTATTTAGTGACATTTACAGAATTTACCAAGGAGATTTCCTGTACTTGTTTACGGTTTATTTTTATAACATTTTTAAACTTTGATTACCACCACTCCAGGTTCCTGTCATCATTTGGTATCTTCTATTCTAGTAAGCCATGACTTCAGGCCTATCCCCTTCATGCATTTGGTAACTTGTCTGGGGTCAAAAGTCCTGTATTGTAAATACACTAGCAATGAATCTGTTTGTCTCAATGTGTAATGTTTTTTACTCCCCAGAATTAGACCTTTAGGGAGGCCATGGTAGCGTAATTTGTCAGGTTCATGCTGGCACATCTTATCTGACAGATGTCAAGAGAAAACGCTGGCCTTGTCCACTGCCTACCAAATTGGATTCTTTGTCAACCAGTGCCCTCTCAGGACGAGGCCCAGAATTTATAGGTGATGAGGCCAAGCTGCTTAGTCCAGGGCAAGCATCGGACGAGCTATTGGGAGGGAAAGAAGCAACCTCGAGCGCTTGGGCCTGAGGGAATGTAAAGGGAGGAGAGTCCAATAAAATATATGCATTCCCATGTAGTACTAAAAAATAAAAGAAAGAAGCACTTCTCTGATGTGGAGCCTTGGAAGGATACAAATCATGCAATCAAAAGGATGGCACAGAAGCTATGCTCCGGGGAGGGACATACACAAGAAGAGGAAGGAAAGCCATTGACCAAGATGCAAACAAATGCTGTTGACGAGAAAGCCTATCAGTGTTGAGCAGAGGGTTGACCCAAACAAAGCCCAAAGTAAGTAATTGTATTATTCACAATAGGTCCCATTAAAGCGATCAGCAGGGTGAAAATGGAGGAAAAAGAAGAAACTTGTAACTTGGCGTCACATGAGGATACCGAAGAGCGACACCATGATACCCACCCACGTCATTTTAATCTAGATTATTTTTTTGTCTGAGAAATGCAGTATCACCTTTGTTTCTGAGCATCGGCTGCTCAGTTTTACATGGTTCATTGTCCTCCCTCAGAGCCTGGAAGAACGGAGAGCCAAACAGGGCATGTCCTGTTCTCTGTAGACCGTGCCAGCATTAGCAGAGGCAGTTCATTAACAATATTTGCCCCAGGTGAGTTGGATCCCCTCGTGCAGCCAGGGCCTGTCTTTATACTAATGCTGCCATTAGAACACTTCCCTGAGGGCACTACTTTCCATCGAATAATGGCACCCGTTGTCTGTGAGAAAAAAAAATGCATCTTGGCCCCAGGAGCTGCAGAGATGAGTGTACGCCCAGGTCTACGCCGTCCTGGATTGTGCCATCAGGATCTCGATGTCAGTGGTAAAAAATAAACAGACGGTACCTCCTGCTTCGCATTGTACCCTACAGTGGGAGAATAATAATCTGTGAATTGCCAGTGACCATGACCCTTAGTTGACATATCTGCATGAAAATTTTGACATGGGTTTAGTGGCCGAGATGTGCAGAACTTGATGCAAACATTGAGAATTGGCCTTTTTACCATCATGTACTTTGGTGTCACTGGGGGACATGCAGATAAGTTCATTTTATGCAGTAAAGTTGTTTTTTATTTTTTAATAATAAATTCCCTGTCAACCTGTGCTTTGAACTTCGAAGCACTCTGTCCAGGCAAAAATTAACCATACTATACACATTTTAACACCCTTGTAAATGAATACTTGTATTGGAAACAGTTTTCACTTATAACACCTGTGATTAAAAACACATTACAAAATGAGATCCACTGACCTAGTGCAACTTAGTTGTAAGCAAATGTAAATTCTCCCCTCATAACATAAAGTGTTGTCCACAGGTAGTTGTTTACCTCCCGTATTTGAAAGCCTTAGACGGTCATTACCTGGCTGCTGTCATTCAGAGTGGTGAGCAAAACACTACAGGGCTGATTCACAAGTATTTCACTACATCAGTTAGTACTACTGGAGTACTCATTTACACACTCTCATATTGTGAATTGGCTCAAAATGTCAAACAGCCGTATTAGTAAAAGTGCAGAAAAGCAAGGTCCTCTCTGTTCTCTCTAACTGTATAAGAACATTCCCCAAATATTCTTATTTGACGTTTTTGTGGCCAATTCACAGAGACATGTAAAATAACGTAAAAGAGTATTACTGAAGTAGTACTTTACCTATTGCAAAATGCCTTAGTGCAGTGGTTCCCAACATTTTGACTTCTGTGGACCCCCACTGTGTCATTATAGGAGTCCAAGGACCCCCACTGAATCTTTATTGATATCCGGGACCCCACCTACTGAGTCATTACTGAAAGCTGGGGACCTAATCTGATAATATTATTTAACTTTCTTAGCAGTTGCGGACCCCCTGAGTAGGCTTCGCGGACCCCCAGATGTCCTTGGACCACAGGTTAGGAACCACTGCCTTAGTGAGTAGACCTTTACACTTAAGCCAAACCTTCCAACATTTTAGAACCAGCAGAATTCAGAGCATGAAAACCTGGGTGTATCTTCGCAATAAAGCCCCCATCAGCAGAGACTCTCAGAGCTTCTATAGCAGCGAAGTGCCACTAAGATTCTAGGACATTGGATATATAAACAGCAAAGGGAACGGACACCCTGCAATAATAACGTTAAAAAAAAAAAAAAAAAAAGCACAAACTCCTTCAAGAGATGACGGTGCAATGAAAATTCCGTGAACAAAAATTAGCAAGGTAGCAGAGAGTACATTCAACATGTAATGAATGTTTACTAAAAATTACAACTATTAATTAATACGTAAAGTATTATTTTCCATCGTCACAAGGGTATGAACGCCTAGACCTGCATCATCCCTGTCACTTTTTTTGGTTTCCAATTCTGTATGAAAAAAGGTAAGACAATAGGGGCCTATTCTGAAAGGCATTTTGGGATATGTAAAGTAGTACTCCATTAATATATATATATTTTTTTTTTACATATTCTTAGATGTCTTTGTGAGTCTGCCCCAGAGCACGTAAAATGGGAATATTCACACAACTGTGGTACAAGTAGAACAGTGAATGTTTCAGAGGCGATTCACAAAAACATGCATGAGTATTTGAGTACTACTTCCCATAGTCATAAATGCTTCTGTGAATTGGCCACCATCCTCCTGAGTGCCCTCTGCCTATTGGTTATAACAAGTGCTATCAAAGGAGAATTGTATATTCTTTTCACAGTAGCTAGTGTGGCCAATTCAAAAAAGCACTTAGGAGTATGGGGAGAAGTAGTACACGAGTACTGTTTTATGTACTTCTGCATGCCTTTGTGAATAGGCCCTAAAATCACAATACACCCATTAGTAAAATTACAACGAGGGTGCAGCACCTTTTTTGTACTAATGATATATGGATATTTTGTGAATATGGACATTTTAGATGTTCTATATATAATTCACAAAGGCATATAAAAGAGTACTACTGGATTACTACTTTGCATACTCCAAAATTCCTTTGTGAGCAAGTCCGTTAGTGTCTCAATGTAAGCAACACATTATAAGTGTGAGATATAACATGGTGAGTCTGTGATGAAACACTGACAAAATATGACCAAGGTAAGACCAAACACAATGAACATCAACGTTTTATTATGTAGTAGCAGCTACTTTCCCATACACAAGATCTTCAGAAGATTTGACCAGGGCCATTGGAGACAATTAAGGCCCGAGTTCCTCATTCCAGAGGGCCTGCTTGTTTAAGGGGAAGAACCCCTAACAAAGGCAACTGATAACCAAGTACAGAGTCAGGGCACGGACTAGAGATTCAAGGAGGGTGGCATCAGAAAACCAGTCACTACAGTCAACAACGTGACTTGGACCTTGTGGAAAACTAGCTATCCAATCCCAACTGGTTCTATCAGGAATTCATTCAGTGATTTGCAAACTGCTGGAGGAACTTCCAGAGCTCACAGGAGAGACAGGGTAGTATTTGCAGCCATTATTGATGCCAGAGACCATTGTTGTGTCCTGTTCTGTTGAGGTGACAGTGTGTGGGGAGCAGGAATGTTCCATTGTGAGAATGAATTCAGCAAAGAGACAGTACCTTGATGGCACGGGCAGGTTGCTGGTGGAATTACTGAAGTGTCATCTGGTTGACCAGCATTTAGTCAACATTATGTCAAAATGCCAGAGTTTTTTTTTTTACTTCTGTCAGCCTTACCATGTCTTTTTAATACTTGTTTTCCTGTTCCTCTTTCCTCTCTTCCATTTTTTTCTGTTACCTCTTCCTACTCTTCCAAGGATGGATCACCCAGTCCTCCATGTGTCCTGGAACGATGCAGTGGCTTACTGTACTTGGGCCGGGAAAAGGCTTCCTACTGAGGCCGAATGGGAATATGCCTGCCGAGGAGGCCTGGAGAACAGGTACAAGGGATGTGTGTTGGTCCCATGTTAGCTCTGGATAGCAGGTGCAAATGATTTGTGTCTGATGTTTGTTCTGGACAACTGATGCAGAGGATCTGCATTGATCTTACGTTTGTTCTGGAGGCCAAGTATGCACTTTAAGCTAATCCTTGGCGAAATTTAAATTACTCTGGAATAGATCTTATAATTATGGGAATTTTCCATTCTGCTAAATCCACAAAAATACACCCTTATGCCACACTGAAGAATTATGCTGCCATTCACAGCAAAATTATAGCGAGGAAACAAGGCAAACAGCCAAAACGGGACTTTTTCCTGGTAATTCTTCTGCAAAATGCATCATTGTAACAAAAATTGAAAGGACGACGCGTTTTGTGCTAATGTATCGCTCTAAATGATAGATTTGCATTTCACGTAATTAACCAATAAAGTAACACACATTTCACACACCCCTACTTTTAATCTTGGACCTCACATTGAGCGGATGTTTCTTTTCATTGGTTAGCCCTCATGTTCAGTCAGCTGCCCAAGCGATGAAAGTAGCGCTGTGACTGACAGGAAATATGTCCATAGCAGCAAGCGTTGTGATTGTCATTAATATATCATGCATTGCTGAATGGTTCTATTACAGGTAAATGAAAAGAAAAAATGTATAATTTTGCATTTGACGGTTTTACATAACTCATGTTCTAACGAGGGTATGAGGATGCTTTAGGTGATACACAGATGCAAACAGCAGTATGAATTAACAAATAAGTGTGGGAGTAGGATATGAGAGAAAAGTTTGAATCATGCCCACTTTAGTTGATCCAAGGCATCTTTTGGAGATGGCAAATGACTTTAGAAAGTCATATGTCACAAGTCTTTAAAACAAATAATTTACTATCTACCTAGTGTTGCATAAGGAAGATTCCTCCTCCTCCCCAATGAGGCTCACTACTTTCCCTGTATTTAACCATTCCTGCCTCCACATCTCTCAAACAGTGCCCCCCCCACCATATTGTATATTCTGTTCATCCCCCTGCCTCGGTACTCGTCCTCTTTGCTTGCCACCCCAGCACAGGCGTTGTTATCTTTAACAAATAGGTATGTTTCCACTCCCCTGGATGTTTGTATTGTTTCCCAGTCTCTTTGTCCCTGCTCCTCTAATTCTGGAACACAAGTAGATGCCCACTTCTCATCGTGGAGAATGGCTTCTCTATAGCCGCAACATTATTAATTTAACTTCACTGCTCATTCCTGACCGGCACTACCCTTCCTCCTGCTCACACAAAGCAGAGGGCATCTCCTTCCACCCAGAATGGGTCCCCGCCCACGTCGCCTCCCTGGCACTTTGTGAGTTTGTCTGGGTTCTCTGGTTCTCCCACTCCACACAGGCCTTTTCCTTGCCCCTCTTCTAAGCATGGGTACCGCCCCTCTCTTACTTTGCTATGAAATCGACTCTTTGGATCCTTTGGTGATATGCTCATGGGGTGGGTTCGAAAATGAGAGTACGGTGAAAGAAGGGAACAATATAGAGAAGCAGTTGGAGACTTTGTGGGTCCTTATTTAGAGTGAGAGCTCACTGGGAACCTCATGCATGCGCCAAGACTACCTATTTTGTCTCCCTTGCCTCTCCCGACCATGGAGATTGCCTACATCTGAAGGCAAAACTGAAGGCATTGGAACAGGGGGCTACCATCTGGACTGGTACACCTCTTTCCTTTAGAACGGGCCTCATTTTCCAAAGATGGGCTCTTCCTGAACCCCATAGTCACATGGGATGTCTACAGGCGCTCCATACATGTATCCTTGATGCTCATTCTGTACATGGTACCCATAGAAGGTGTGCTATCTTAGAAAGACAAGAACCTACACAGATGAACATGTGATGAACATTTGTACTTCAGGGTGTTAGTTGCTAATGAGATGCAATGCCTCCCAGCCAGCCTACACACCTTTCACTTCTAAGTGTCCACCGTTAGCTTTCAGCATAACACTGACAGAATGCAGATTGTGCTCCTCAGCATCCGTATGTCATCACTGTTTTAGCAATGGCTCCCTCCTAAACTTCCAAAGCTTTTAATCCAACCTCGCCTCCTGCCCCAGATCTGTGGCCTTTTGTATGTTACAAAATCTCCTCTTCAAGCACAATGTTGAAAGGAAAAGGCACTTAGCTTGGTACAAATGCAACCCTCTCCACATATATCCCATGCTACAATTTCCAGTTCCTCGCCCAAGCCCCTTCGCCCTACTCCTTAGCGATGTGGGCAATGTTTTGCTCATCCATGTTCTCAACACAAACCTCCATCCACTGAAAACTACTACATTCAGCCAACCTCCTGATTGCCAATTAACAGAAATATGACCACATATCTCCCACTTTAAGACTGCTTCATTGGCTCACCCTATTAGTAGATATCAGATTTAAGTTCTATTATGTGTACAAGACGATCAATAGAAAAAAAAACAAAAGACTACTGCACAGACAAAACCCCACGTTTCAAGACGTTTCTGTTCTATGTCTGTCAGAGGAATTTGTTTCAATCTGTATCAGGCCCTGCTTCGCTGGTGGTTTCAGTGGAATGTTGTCGTGGCATTCTGAAACGTAACGTGTGACCTGGTGATAGTATAGCCTCAGAAACGTGCTCCTGATCAATGCACTCTTTTTTTGGACACTTATGTAGCTGAAACTTTGCATTGTCTATTGCACTCTTCCAAGTCTTTGATCTTGCAAACTTTGAGCCCTCCAGGATTTTATAGACTTTGAACCCTATAGTTAGGGATCAACAATTGGAAGATTTCTTACATTTAGAATTTTTGTCTGGACTTGCTATTCCGCACAACATTTGTTAGCACAAACGTACAGCTGGGACAGCCATTTTGAAAGTTATGCTTTGATGTTTGACTTTTAGACATCACGGAGCTATTTTGTTGAATCTGTGAGCACTCGGGCACCATAACGCAAGGTGCATTTAATGAAACCAATGAAAAAAACAGACTGTTCCACTGAGGCTGACCACGAGTCAGAGAGCTGCCTTCCCAACTCCATTAATCTGACTTCATTCAGGAATGATTGACAGAGAGGCAAGTCATCTGAAGGATGCTAAGGGTTTCCTTTGAACGCTGCTTGGTTTTCAGATTGGGGGCACGTTTCAAGCCTCCTATATAGCCACTGCATCGTTTTGTGGCCCTGTGCCAACTCACATCTTAAACTGTTCTGAGATGTGACAGAGCACCACACGCTCTATCATTGGCCACTATGGGCTTGATAGTGCCTTTAAAGAAATCCCAATACTTGGGACAAAAGAAGTTTGCTTAAAGATCAGAATTGCAAGTCGAGCTTTCATTACTGCACTCTGCTGTTTTCAGCTGACAGATTTTGCCAAACAGCCTGGTGAAATTTATTAAGGGGAAAATGCCCCAAAAATGCACTTTGTGATAATCACAACGTCTTCAGGTTATACCTTATTTAGTGGGTAATAACTAGTGATAGGAGGTAGTTACAGCAGATTTTATATACCCTCATACGGGGAATACCCACCCTAATCTGCCACACTTGTAATTGGCCCCCTAACCTGTGGGTTAAATCCTGCCAAACCAAGGTGACTACTGAGATGTTTTTAGAGCACCACCTGTTTCCCCTTAACTATTGTTTTTGTCTTTATCCAACTGAGCTGGTGCCCGAGTGCCAGTTCACCAATCGGGAAGCATGTTACTCCGTGCTTTATACATTTTAATTCAGTCATACAGAATTTCCCAAAAATATATCTCAGCAACCGAAGAAGTGAACACATTTGGCAAATTGTTAAACAGTTAACATTTATAATTTTACAGTCAATATCAACTCTATCATAGTTATTCTTTCTAGAATGTTTAATCAAATGAGTGATAATTTACAGCGCCCTTATAAAACCAAATGTCCAGGTAAATAAGTAACCTATTCCCACTTGATTTCACGGTACTCAACCACTCCAATCAGTGTATTTGGTTGTCTATTTTTAATATTCTACTCTGTCTGAGCATGCATCAGCTAGTCACAGTTAACACAGTCAGCTAGTCCTAATCCAGCTTCAACAACAGCCATTCTGATAAAAAGGAAAGTTGAACGCTGCTGTAAACAAAGTCAGACATTCAAAGTATTCGATTTTTGCAGAAACAATGGTAATTGTTACACCTTTATTGGTAGTTAATACAATGTTATTTAGTGTTTAGTACTGTATTGGGTTATTATTTAGAAAGCTGCAGAACTGTTTGAGAGTGCTGAGTCTCGTGTGAGGTAAGAATACCCGAGTGCTCACATCCAGATAGGCCGAAATGTGCTTGGTTGGTGGTAGGAAAGTGGGGGGGAATTTGGATTGGGTGAGGAACCCCTTAATTTCATAGCTACGGCAGGGTCTCGTGAGCTCTGCTACTGTTGACATTTTAAATCAAAGAGGGAGGAAGTTCGGAATTTATGGGAAGAACTGCAGGATGAGCCGAACCAACAAGTTATCATGTAAATCCTGACTTTTTTTAATAAAATCTTGAAATTGCCACTCACAGTCCCACTACTGGGGTGCTCTGGAGCTTCCCACAAGGAGACATTGCTGCATGGGACATCAATGGCCACCTCCCCCCATTTTGGTAAAAACTCACATAAGTACCAGACGTTAATGCATTGCCAAACACTGAAGCAGGTTGCCTGCACAGCGGAAATGATCATGTCTAGCTAGTCAAACCAAGAGAGCAGTGAAATAACTCAGCACCCCGAACACACCTCCCATCAGAGAACACCTGCAGAGTGAGGGAAGAGTCAGAAAACTGAGAAGGGTCCCAAGTGAGAAGATCCATGCTCTAGATTTCCCTTTGTAATCCTAGGAAAGCAGGTGAGTTAACCAATGGGATGGCTCTTCTTCCCAAGGCATATACACTGTTACTTGAAGGACCGGTCTGCTCAGTGGTGCTTAAACTACCACTATCCTCCAAAGGTGTCTCTGGTCACAAGGCCTCCTCCCAGGTCAACATTCTTCCAGCAACCTTCAACTACATGGAGGTCATGACTCTGCTACCAGTGCAACACTGAGTCAGACTGACCCATTCTGGTAGTTTGATGCAGCAGTTTTTCACAGGTGTGTAATGTCATTGTCACCACCTTCAAATAACTTTTTATTGTGTAAGGGGAGGGGTGGGATGGTGAGTGGATAGCTAATAAGATACTTAAGAGTTACACATAGCCTATATATATATATATATATATATATATATATATATATATATATATATATATATGTGTGCTATCTCCTGCTGCTGACCTGGGGAAATTGCACAGCATGCAATCAACATCGGATGTGTAGAGCCTCTGCATTCAAGCTGGAAAGTCACACTCAGAATTGGTTTCTGCTCACTTAGTCTCACCATGTGATATTGGCTCTCCACCAGGTGACCATGTGAAGAGATCTGCTATCATGTACTCCCCGTGGGACCATGTGAAGTGGCAGTTCTACACTGTTATTACGGTCCTGGCCTACACTGACGAAACATGCGCTTATCCAGCAGTGTGTGAATAGCACAGCACTTAACTTGCAGGTTCGTTTGCACGTCCTCCCTCTCTGTGGGGCATCCTTGAAATAAAGAAGAATGGGCAGACGTGCCACATGAGCTTAACTCCACATTTACATGTCCTACATCACACCCCACCCATGCTCCCAGCGGTTACAGGTGAGAAAAATAAAACACCTGAGGCAGTCTGCCGCCCCCAGGTAGATGGGAGAAGTAAGGTGGCAGCGCGCCAGAGGGAGGAAGGTGTTAGAAGAAAATCCCCACTTCTTTTCAACTTGTGGGACCTCCATCTAGGGTTGTTGTGGATTTGATGAGGCAGTCCCATTTTTTCACCCTACATTCGGGTAAATTTCAGCAAATTCAATTCTAGTGTTGGTTTTGAGAGGTCTATTGAACATAGAGGGAGTTACATTTTCATGTACTTCAGTGCAGGATTAGTTAGCAGCCCCTAGCATAAAGCACTTTAATTAACACAGATGAATCTTTGTGTAAACGTTTGATTTAATGTATGCCTCTTGATTCCTCATTGCCTTTGTTTTCTGTGTTGGTGAGCCTTGCCAATGTTATGCTTCTCGCTGAATGCAAGATTTATGTAGTCCTACTTCATTGTTTATGGAATGTCCCGCTCTCTGGCTTTCAAAATCTGGTCACCCATCCTTAATCCGAGCCAGACAGCTGTCTCGACCCAGCCCCAGGCCTTCTCCAGCTCTGCCAGTTCTAGTGGAACACATCGTTCTTAACCTGTCACTGATGTTTCTAAAATATACAGCTACGTCTTCCGAACCACTGCAAGTTCTGACTGGATGTGTGCAGGAATTCTACTTTGCAGACAACAGGTAATGTAAACATGACGGGGCTGCAAACCGTTGTAAGTGGGTGTGTTGTGTCAAAATATTCACACCGTGCCTTCAGTCTGCTGGAAACCCCCTTATAAAGGGCCTGTTTGCGGGGAAGGTGTCTCTTCGTGTACATGCGTCACCGCGTTTGTCACACTCCTTGCTTGCTAAAACATGGAAATGATTTGACTGTGAAACGTGGGCGGCATCTGTAAATCACCGGAGACGTTTGCTTTAGATAGACGACTAACAAGAAACTCGTTAAAAATGCATCTGTAATGCGACAAAGTAACTTCACGGCGATAAAGAGCGCTGGTTTTCTCAACTTAGTGACATATTCCCTGCATTGCGATGGAAACAATTGTCAACACAAATACCCAAAGACCCCATAAAAATAAAAACCCTGTCAGGTGTACTAAATATGCTTAAATGAATGCTGTTGAAATAGAAATTGGCCAAAGCACACAAAATCCAATTAAAAGACCCTCTTGTTCATCACGAATTTGAAGTTGAGCGAGACATCCCTCGATATCAGGTCTCAGTGTATGATGGACCTCCTGTTCTGTCAAGGATACTCAATGCCGCACACAGACGAACCCTGGGAGAGTGGTACTGCTAGCACTGGTGTTTTACTAAAAATGATTATTGAGTGTTCTTGTATTATGAGTAATGGATTCGTGTAGAAAAAGCAATAACGTAGAAAATTAATGCACGCATTTGAAAATGTGATCCGATGAGTGGCTGCCAATGTTCACAAAGTATACTTATTAATAGTTTATTAATATTAAATGTTGAGTATGTGTTAGATTAATGTGGTATTATGTCATATTAAGAGTTATGCATCATGTATTCGCTTTATTAAGTGTAGGCCTTAAGTTAGCACAGGTCTTGGCCTAGTTACTCGGCCTAATGTCAAGTTGTATTTCTTAACGTTTAATAAAATGGCTGTCTTAGAGAGTTAAACTGTGATTTTTCCATTGTATTATGTAAATGTGCTCGTAGCTGAAAGTCTGTCTCATGACAACCGACTGCTAGAAGATGCTATTCTTGTTAAATGTAACATTTTGAGCTTAATCGGTGTCAGACTGACTTTCTCAGGAGAAGAACAATGGAGACACTGACTGGAGTATAAGCTGCAACACTATTGTTACCTGACGAGCCGGATGATCAGAACATCGCAGGGGAAGCCAGTCAGCGACATGTGAATGGAGTAGTGGTAGAATTCATAGATTTGAAGTTTTAGTTTTATTAGACTAAGTGTGAACATGCGATCCCTTGACCAATAGGGATTTGGGAAATAGTTGTAGGAAATCTAACTTAACGGGACTGCACTGGGAGGAGAGGTCGCCATTCTCTCTATTCTTCTTGAGAGTTTACCTGTATTCTTTCAAGTTGCCTAAAGACTTGGCCTTTTCTGAACCTTGATGCTGAATCCTGATGCCTTGCTGACCAAACTGATGACGAAGACTATCTTAGCTTGCTGATCCAATTGAGGGGAGGTATTCTTGTACCCCTGTGTTTGTTATGCCGATTTGCTTTTTCTTTTTAGGTACCAACCACACTCTTTTGATAGAGCCATAGTTAGATGTTTTCCAAATTTGTATTGACTAAATTGTTTTGCTTGAAGCCCAACATGCTGATGCTAATCTGGTGTTAGTTAAGGATTCTCACTAATGAAAGTCTATTATAGGGAATAACATTTGATGTCTTTCTTTGCTGAATCTAAATGTATGTGATACAGTTTGCGCAAATATTCTTATTAATTTGCACTGTAACCTTAGAATGTGTAATAGTTCAAGCTTTGATTAGATTGCGTTTCTTTCGCAGGTTTGGACAGCGAGTGTTGTTTCTGTATGTTTATCATTTTATTTTTAGAGTAACGTACGTGACATTAGCATTGTTAATATAGGGAAATAAACATTTTAACTTTTACGAAAAGGTGTGGTTATTTATGACTGGAAGGTCATAGTGTGTGACAATTACTGACTCACTTGATTAGTAATGCTATTGATTTATCATTGATTATTGATGTTACTGAATGATTATTGATCTACCTGTATTGGAGTTATGGTGGGAATGTCTTAATTGCGAGTCAAAAGGTTCATTGACCTATTCGCGTCCCCTTGTAAGTTTACTTATTTCGGTCAGACACGCTAACAGAGATGGTAGCAGAGACTGATTGTTTGTCTCCTTAAGAGCCCATCATAGACGTCTGGAATAGAATAACAGGTATTAACAGAGATACTAGTAGGATTGATGGTCCCAGAGGTTGGAGCAGGAAGACATAAAGGGCAGCGGAGATGGTAGTAGCTTGAATGATTTGAGAGTTCATTATTACTTAGATTTGGATTTTATTTTTGAATGATGTTAATTGGAGAGAAAATGTTTCCTTAAGTCCAGAAATGACTTTCCCAGAATCTCCGATCTTGCCAGTGTTTGTGTGAGGATGTTCTCGGCGTTCTAGTGATAGTGTTAATGTAGTAGGATTTTGTGCTTGCTCGACTTATGCAAATCGCAGGTGAATTGTGATAATTATGAGGGTTTAGGGAGTTTGCGTACTCCAAATGAAGTTGTAGTAGGAGTGTGCATACTCCACAGTGTGAGAGTACGGAAGTCTTCAAACTTCACATATATGTGGCGCTTTGTGATCTAAAATTGTCCACGTGGCTGTTGATGTACGGACCCTGCTTGGTCTAAGACTCTGGAGTATATTGAAAAGCGTATGAGACACTTGTTTTTATGTTGTAATTTGTCTGGTTTAGTAGGTTGATCGGGCGTGGTCGACAAGTCCGAGTATGAGTCAAAGGGGGTGGAAGAATTTTCAACTGAGATCTGGCGAGTCCTATGTGCACCAGGACAAGACCCACTGATCAGTTGAGAGTAAAATTTGCTGGTCGAATTTTGCTTGCGAATCAGGGAAACTGAGAAAGAAGTAGCTTTAAGAGCGAGAGCCGTCAATGAAAAATCCGTCTGAAGCAATTGTGTTACTTTTCCTGTAGTAAACCAACAGATTTGGTTTTTGATTTTGGGTTTAGTGCTCACAATTGTGCATTAGTTTAGTGTGAATTGGAGTCGGGGCTGGCGAGCCGCAAGACTTTGTGAGCCGCAGTATGTGTGAGTGTGACGTCATTGGAGCCGCACTGGGATAGGTCGGTTAGTGAGAAGGGTCGCGCACGGATTGGCAGTTGGTTGAGAAAGTGGGTGAAGAGAATTCTGGGATTAAAAGTCACTTCCTGATTTGATTTTGAATAACAAAAGGGTCAACAAGATGACATTTTAAAAGCTTTAAAGAGTGCTTTAAGGGTAGATACATACATTACAGTGAGTATAGGTGAACCTACACCGCCAGAGGGTACACCAGCTTACATTGTAATGGAAGAGAAGGGTGTTGCGCCATGTCTTTGGCTAAAGCAGTAATGCAAAGTGACAGAGAAAGATGGGAACGTAGCATTTCCTACAAACGGAACATTCAATTTCAGGGTTTTAGAGCATTTAAGGATGGTGCTATATGAATCGAAGCTCCTTCCGAGACCGGCGCAGTTTGAGGCATTAGCGATCTGGGAGCTAGTAGCCATAGAGCAACAGAAATTCCAGAAGAGAATGAGAAAGGCAGAAAATACTTTAACAGAGGCTAGGTGGGATAGTGCTCAGAGAGTTTGGAGAATGGAGACTTTGCACGGAATTAAGTTGTTTCCAGCGATTACGCAGGACAATGAGGAAGGAAGGAAAGCTACTAGGAAGACTAATAGAAGCCCGTCCGAAAGTAGGGAGGCTAGAAAGTCTTCTATAGTGGAGGAGGAATCAAATGATGATGAGTTCATTTTACAGTTATTGAGAAATCGCCCACCACCCTATGCAGCACATGAGAGTGATCTGAGCACCAGTGCTAATCCTTCAGCTCCGACACAGATTAATGGGATAGTGAGTCTTGTGCATGTTAATACCAGCCTGCCACAGATTCTGATGAGGGGTGGTCTTGACGCTCCTACTACTCCTGTAGTGCAAAAGCATCTGCATCCGCCACAGGTTCAGTGAATGTACCCTGATGTGCCCATTATGGAAACAACTTTGAACTTAATGGTGCCTACCAAACAGGTTTTCTCGAGACCGATATTGGTTCGAACAGAACCAACTCCACTTTTACTGCCCCAAGTGCAGCCACAAGTCATGCCGAGATTCACTCCAGTAACAAGGACTCCGTCAGATATGACTCCAATGATGAATCAGAACATGGAAGTTACTCTCCCACAGAACTTAAGCACCAGATCAACCCCAGATGCTATATCTTTACCTATTACTGTTGGTCCAGCCGTACCCCTATTTGCACAAAAGAAACCTAGTGTAGGTAACAGGGTGTCATGACACAGAATGTAATGAGGGGAGGACATAACGAAAATGCTTGAGTAGTCTCTCCTGTGGGACAGACTTTTGGATGGATCAAGATCTCTGTTGGACCTTAGTCCATTCGGAGTGCTTCCAGATACTATGGTAGGGTCGAACATTAGCCAGAGTTTGAAATTGTTGACACTGCAGTCCCCGAATGCAGTTGCACAGCAGGTGCCACCAGTCCAAGTCAGTAACATTTTGTTGCAAGGATTGACAGCTCAGCAGTTTACTAAATGGTTAGAAAAGCTGAATACCTCGCAGAGTGCTCCTACGTGAGAGGAGTGTCTGAATTATGCTAGGCTAAGCATGGAAGTGGGTGAGCTCAGTGAAGAAACTATGGGTGTGAATAGGTTAGAATCCTACACAGAAGCAGGATTGAGATATTTGTGCCCGAAGATTACGAGGGAAGTGAGTAATGTGCATCAGAAGCTAGCAGATCTGGCAGAGAAGGATGGCATAGAAATGGAGAAAATTAAACATTTGAAAAGGAGTTACAGATTAGATTTTGAGGCTTAAGATTCAGAACACATGAGATCTGCCGGAATGAAGGCGCACCTTAGGGAATTGCTTCAAAGTGCCCAGACCTGAGGCGCGTTAGACAAATGGGAAGGCAGATGGGTAAAGAAAAGAGACAAAAGAAAAAGGGATTCTGTGGAGCTGACTGCAAATGTGCAGCAAGGCCAGGACCTAGTGAAGATTTTACTAATGAGAGAGATTTCGGGGGGAATTTTGTTCATGTCCCTCGGAGCAGAAGTGACATTATATAATTTACAAATTATTATCCAAAACTGAGAGAGAAGGCAGTGGAGTGGTACCAGCAGACAGACAGGTTTGTGAAACTTGCAAAGTGCCTGTAGGAGGACTTGAACACTTTATTAGAGATAGTAGTCCCAGCTGATCTTTGGATAGAGTGTAAGAGGAGCATAGATTGGCCAACAAGCAAACCAGAGAGAGACAGAAATACAGGTGCACCGTCTCCCGAGGTAATGAAATATTACTAGAAGGTGAATTAATTTTTGAAAACAAGAATTTTGCCCACGGATACTGATTAGCAGATGATTGACAGGACAGCTCAGGAAGCAAAGGAGTCTATAAATGCATATTATGAGAGATTGTTACAAGCGTTCAAGCATTACAGTGGTACAGAGACAATTGAGGCAAAGGACATTATTCATTTTGTGTTCAGATTTGTGGAATGGTTGAGACCTGAAATTAGCCACATGATTAAGAGTCCTTTGATTTGCTGGCAAGGAAAGCCGATTGATGAGGTGTTGCAGTATGCCGAATACTGTAGTGATGAAATTGAGTTGAAGCAGAGGAAGCTGAAAGAAAAGGCGATGGTGATGCAGATTAAAGCTGCTCAGACAGGTATGCAAGGAAAATTTCCACAACAGCTGCCACAGCCGCAGCAGGGAAACATGATGTTGCAGCCCCAGATGAGAGGTGGAGGTCGTGGAGGTAATGTGAATCGCGGTTCAGATTTGGGTACTATACTGGTTCAGAATGCTGTGGAGGGAATGAAAAAATTATTGCCTTGTCACATTTGCGGAGCCATCGGACAATGGAAACGGGAGTTTCCGATGATGGTGCAGGAAGGTGTTGTTCAGCAAAGTAATGACATTAATTCATTCCAGAACATGAGGGGACCGAGAGTGAAAGCTCCTAACCCCAAAATTTCAAAATAATGTGAATCAAATGCAGAATTTTTTACCCATACAACAGGTGCAAATGCCAGGTGTACAAATGACACACTTGCAACCGATTCAGCAGCAGGCTTCCATGGTACCTAGACAGCAAATTCGGATACCTCAAGCCCCAATGAAGCAGCAGCAAACAATTCTTTCTCAACAGGTCATAGTTCAGAGGCTCAACCACAGTAATAACGCAGTACACCAATTCCCGTTACACAGTGAGAACGGAATAAACAATGATTGGGTGAGCGAAAGTTCAGATGAGGAGCCATGTGTGCTTGCAACCTCCTGAGAAGTAGATCAGAGAGGTCCCTATGTGAAGGGCAGAATCATGGGTCACAGAGTCTCATTCCTGGTTGACACAGGAGCTACACGCTCTACAGTAAGAAGTGCAGAAGTTCCAAACTTGCCCCTTTCAGGTAAAACAGTTCAGATTCTGGGGGTAGCAAATCAGTATTTGACTAACCCGATTACAGAACCAGTTCAGGTTAAAATTGGCAACTTTCAGAGATTGCACAAATTTGTGGTCTGTGATTCAAGTTCAGTATCCCTACTGGGAAGAGACTTGCTCTGTAAAATGAAATGCTTGATTACTTGCTCATATGGTGGAATTGAGATTCAGAAGAATAGTGATGATGAAGATGATCAAGCCTCAGAGATAGTGTGTGAAACTACAAATGAGGAATATCCTCTGATTGAATTTTTTCCAATGTTTACAGTGAAGGAGCTTCATCCTGATTTGCAAGGAACGGTTAAGGAGAAGGTGTGGGACCTGACAGGAAAAGAGATAGGTCTGATAAAGGGAGTTGAGGCAGTTAGTTACTGTAAAGCCAAATGCAGTCTTTCCTCAAATTCCCCAGCACCACATGCCACAAGATGTCCTTATAAAGGTTGCTCAGATAATTACATACTTTGTGACACAAGGGGTTTTGAAGGAAGTCTTGAGCAGCCCATGTAATTCACTGACAATGGGTTTGTAAAAGCCCTGTGGGAAAGTTCGAATAGTCCAAGATTTGAGAAATATAAATGATTGTGGTCAAATGTCCTGTGGTGCCAAATCTAGCTGTGATAATGTTTCAGATTCCATGTGATGCTGAATGGTTCACTGTCACTGATCTGTCACAAGCTTTCTTTTCTGTACCTCTTCATGAGTACAGTCAATTTATCTTTTGTTTCAAGTTTCTGGACCGAGTTTACTGCTGGTGCAGAATTCCTCAAGGGTTTTCGGAGTCCCCTTCCCTAGTCAATCAGATATTGAAAAATAATTTGGAATAATTGGAATTACCTTTCCAATCGACTTTGGTACAATATATTGATGACTTGCTGATTGCGCAAAAAAACAGGGACGAGTGTAAGTATGACACAATTGCCTTACTGAATCATTTGTGAAAGAATAGTCATAAAGCTTAAATGGCAATAGTGTCAGAAAGAAATGAAATACTTGGGTCACCAGATTGAGAAGGGATTGAGAAAGATATCCAGAGAAATGATTACGACCATATTGCAGATGAATCCCCCGACTACACAAAGAGATGTCAAGATGTTTTTAAGGATGGTAGGTTACTGTCGCCAATGGATGTTTCAAGTTCGACTCTGAAAAGAACACTGACCAAAGGTCCACTTGAAAGGAGATAAGTGACCAGAGTCGCAAGGAAAGGAGAAGGAAGTGGTTGTCGGCACAACAGTTGAAAAATGAGTGGATGCAACAAGGAGAGAAGATTTAAGCGAAGGAGAATCGAATGGTGATTGAAAGTTGAAAAGAAAGAGAACAGCAAGTCGAAGATACGCAGGTCCTGAATGGGCGTACGCAACTACAAGTGAATGGCAGCAAGAATTTTTGTCTTTTTGTTTTGCTAGACACATTCCGGGTCAGTATTTTGGCAGTTGAAGGAAGCTGATGAACTGAATTGTTGAAATAATCTGAGAGAGAAACATTTTTTGAGAAAGAGACTGTTGAAAGTAACCAGAAAAGACACTGATAACCTGATTTGACTTTTGAAACCTGATTTTGACAAGCTGCTTACTGATTTTTGACAAGGGATCCTGGAAGGGAAACTGAGAACTATAAATAACTGCTGAAAGAAGATTTTTGTTTTTGATTTTGCTGCAGTTTTTCAAAATTTTCTTCTGCTTTCTGATTCTTTACAGATCATGAGTAACATTAGCTAGCAGGGTAGGAACAATAAGTGTTGTAAATATGAGTATTGGTTTGGTTATTATATGTGAGATATTGGTTGTGGCATTAATTCTGCGTGTGTCTGTTCTTGATAAGGGTAGAGCCAGCCATACTTCTGCTTTTGAGACGACTACTGTGCTAACAGCAATAGAAAAGTTTAGGTTAGATGAAAAGTATCTGCATGAGAGTACTAATGTGCAAGGAGAACTTTCTTCTAATGTCTTCTATCGCTTGCTGAGTATGTTGAGACGATAGATGCGAGGAATTGTTGAGTGTACGCAGATTATTCCATCAGTTGAGGAAGGAGTTACTTACCATAATCTGCCTCTAACATATGGGATAAGTTGTAGTCTGTTACTAACAACATTTTATAACCAGGAGTACATTCAGTATTTCTACTCCAATTATGAGATGGTGTTTTCGTTTGTTTCTATAATTAGGCATCTGAGTAGGGTAGCTAAGGAAAATGACATAGTATTAGTTAGAGGTTTCTTTGAACCTACATTGACATTTGGCGCAGATTATGCTCAAAGGAATAACCTAACATGCTTGCTTACACCTTTAGAGACGAGCTTCTCAGATAACACAGATGACAGGAGAAAGGCATTGAAGGAGAAGTTAGAAAAAAACTTAGAGAAAAGGACTTACAAGAATGATTATGCTTATAGTGCAATTAAAACACCAAGGAAATTAACTCCAGATGAACAACACATAGGGAAACTTTGTATATATAGGCCTAAATCACGCTCTGATACTTAGTTTGTGTGAATGTAGACATGTGTTTTTGTTTCAGAGTAAATGGACGTTTATGTTGAATGGACAGGACCTGGCAATTCCTGGGATATATTTAATCT
Source organism: Pleurodeles waltl (assembly GCF_031143425.1). Classification (NCBI taxonomy): domain Eukaryota; kingdom Metazoa; phylum Chordata; class Amphibia; order Caudata; family Salamandridae; genus Pleurodeles; species Pleurodeles waltl. The sequence goes on from NC_090448.1 coordinate 95,000,075, forward strand.
CTGGTCCTAATGCTTATTACCGTATTCCAAGAGGATGGTATGGGACATGTTACCCAAAGATTTTGCAAATGAATGATTTGAAGAAGTTTCTGACCGTGACTGAATTACATCATATGAGACAGAGGAGGGAGTCTCCTTCTGGTATAGTGGGAGATATATTTGGAGCAATAATTCCTTCAGTAGGAGTTGTTCTGAACTTGATAAAGATTCAAAAGTTGTCTACTATTATGGATAACATGGTGGCACATTTTTCAGGAACCATACTCCTGATAGATACTGATTAGCTGCTGAAAGAGCTATGACTCTTCAGAATCTCATTGCTTTAGACATTCTTTTAGCAAAGGATGGCAGAGTTTGTAGAATGATTAATTCTAGGCATTGTTGCTCGCTCATCCCTAATAGTAGTAAAGAAATTAGAGACTTGCTTACTAATCTGACTAATGAATTGATTTGAAAGAATTAAAAGAACCAGGTGTTTGGAAAAAGGTTGGCAAAGGTTTTGCTTCAGTGGGAAATTGGCTCAGCAACTTTGAGAAAGGGATTTTGATGAAAGGTATACAGGGGATATTAGTTGTCATGGTTTGCTTAATTGGAATATGGGGAATATGTAAATTGGGTAAAAGGATTACATTGAAGACAAAGAATGTTCAGAGGAGGGAAGAAAAGAAAAGTGAAAAATTGTTTAGGGAAAATTCGAGAAGGGAACAAAAGTATGAAGGGATTGAAGTGACAGAATTTTAGCTGATGCAAAAATTTGTGAGAGATTGGTGTGATGACACATTTAGTCATCAGAGGAGGGACTGCTAGCGCAGGTGTTTTACTAAAAATTATTAATGAGTGTTCTTGTATTATGAGTAATGCATTTGTGTAGAAAAAGCAATAACGTAGAAAATGAATGCACGCATTTGAAAATGTAATCACGATGAGTGGCCGTCAGTTTTCATGAAGTATACTTATTAATAGTTTATTAATGTTAAGCCGGTCATTATGAACACAGGCGGTCCGGGCCGCCATGCCGGCGGTGGTATGGCGGTCCGGACTGCCATATTATGTTCAATGCGAGACCGCCACAGGCGGAACTCCACCAACACCAGGCAGCCTGACGATGACGGAGTTTCTTATCCGACAGGGCAGCGCTGCAAGCAGCGCTGCCTGCCGGATAAAGAACCTGTGTCCACCATCCTTTCCCTGGCGTTTTCCCCCGCCAGGAAAAGGCTGGCAAAATGCGGCCCCTGCACTGCCCATGCATTTAGCATGGGCAGTGCAGGGGCCCTCCTGCACAGCCAGTGGCGCATGTCACTGCCCGATTTACGGGCAGTGATATGCGCGATGGGTGCTACTGCACCCACCGCACTGCTACATTGACAACGGCTCCATGTGGAGCGTTTGGCAATGTCCAGGCCCAGCATTCTGCTGGGCTGGCTGGCGGAAACACTGTTTCCGCCCGCCGGCCCAGCGGAATGTTGATTATTCAGCCCACGGGGTCCTCTACGGGCTGGCGTTCTGTGTTTAGACCGCCAGCCTGAACACGCTGGGAAATCCCGGCGTGTTCCTAATAAGACCCTAGATGTTGAGTATGTGTTAGATTAATGTAATATGTCATTAAGAGTTGTGCATCATGTATTAGCTTTATTAAGTGTAGGCCTTAACTTAGCGGAGGCCTTGGCCTAGTTGCCCGGCCTCATGTCAAGCTGTATTTCTTAACGTTTCATAAAATGGCTGTACTAGAGAGTTAAATTGTGATTTTCCATTGTATTGTGTAAATGTGCTCCTTGCTAAAAGTCTTTCTCATGAGAACTGATTGCTAGAAGATGCTGTTCTTGCTAAATGTAACATTTTGAGTGTAAACTGTGAAAGACTGACTTTCTCAGCAGAAGAACAATGAAGACACTGACTGGAGTGTAAGCTGCAACACTAATGTTACCTGATGAGCCGGATGATCAGAACATTGAGGGAGAAGCCAATCAGTGACATGGGAACGGAGTAGTGGTAGTAGTCATAGATTTGAAGTTTTAGTATCATTGGACAAAGTGTGAACATGCGATCCCTTTACCAATAGGGACTTGGGAAATAGTTGTAGGAAATCTAACTTAACAGGACTGCACTGAGAGGAGAGTTTGACATTCTTTCTATTCTTCTTGAGGGTTTACCTCTATTCTTTCAGGTTGCTTAAAGACTTTGCCTTTTCTGAACCCTGCTGCTGTATCCTGATGCCTTGCTGACCAAACTGATGTCCTGATGACGAAGACTAACTTAGCTTCCCGATCCAATTGAGGAGAGATATTCTTGTACCCATGTGTTTGTTCTGCCTATTTGCTTTTTCTTACTAGGTACCAACTGTACTCTTTTGATAGAGCCATAGTTAAATGTTTTCCAAATTTGTGTTGACTAAATAGTTTTGCAGGAAGCCCAACATGCTGATGCTAATCTGGTGTTAGTTAAGGATTCTCACTAATGAAAGTCTGTTATAGGGAATAACATTTGATGCCTTTCTTTGCTGAATCTAAATGTATGTGATATCGTTTGTGCAAATATTCTTGTTATTAATTTGCACTGTAACCTTAGAATGTGTAGTAGTTCAAGGTTTGATTAGATTGCGTTTCTTTTGCAGATTTGGACAGCCAGTGTTGTTTCTGTACATTTATCATTTGATTTTGAGATTAACTTAAATGACATTAGCATTGTTAATATATGGAAATAAACATTTTAATTTTTACGAAAAGGTGTGGTTATTTATGACTGAAACGTCATAGTGTGTGACAATTACTGACTCCCTTAGTAATGCTATTAATTATCATTGTTTATTGATGTTACTGATTGATTATTGATCTACATGTACTGGAGTTATGGTGGGTACGTCTTAATTGCGAGTCAAAAGGTTCATCGACCTACTCGCGTCCCCTTGTAAGTTTACTTATTTAGGTCAGACGCGCTAACATTACCCGCTCAAAGATTTCCTGAAATGGAAAATGCTGCATGTTGGTTTTGTATTATAGCATTTGTATAACTCTTACAACCAACCAATCAGGAATTTGTAATGTGCACTACTCATCCGTGAGGGTCTCAAGGCGCTGGGGAGGGCGGGACAAAAGGGGTAAGGTGCTGCTACTGCTCGAACAGCCAGGTCTTGAGAAGTTTCCTGAAGGTAAGGAGGTCTTTGGTCTGGCGCAGATGGGTGGGAAGAGTGTTCCACGTTTTGGTGGTGAGGTGCGAGAATGATCTACCACCAGTTGTAGTTCTGCGGACGCGTCGGACAGTTGCAAGGGTTAGGTCGGCGGAGCACAGATGCCGGGTCAGGGTGTAGGAGAGCCGTCTGTTGAGGTATTCTGGTCCGGTGTTGTGCAGTGCTTTGTGAGCATGGGTGAGGAGTTTGAAGGTGATTCTCTTGTTGACTGGGAGCCAGTGCAGGTTTCTCAGGTGGTCTGTGATGTGGTAGTGGCAGGGGATGTCCAGGATGAGGTGTGCGGAGGCTGTCTAGATGTGTTGCAGCCTCTTCTGGAGTTTGGCCGTAGTTCTTGCATAGAGGGCATTGCCGTAGTCCAGTTTGCTGCTTACGAGGGCTTGGTTTACTCTTGTTCTAGTTTTGGTGGGTATCCATTTGTAGATATTTTGGAGCATGCAGAGGGTGTTGAAGCAGGAGGAGGAGATGGCATTGATTTGCTGGGTCAGGGATAATGAGGAGTCCAAGTTGAATCCTAGGTTGCGTGCATGGGAGTCGGAGCGGCTCTGAGGGTGGCAGGCCACCAGGAGTCATCCCATGCGGAGGGGGTGGAGCCGAAGATGAGGACTTCCGTTCTGTCAGAATTGAGTTTGAGGCAGCTGCTCTTCATCCATTTGGCGATGGCCTTCATTCCTTGGTGGAGGTAGGTCTTGACGGAGTGCTTGGTGAGGGAGAGGATCAGCTGGGTGTCATCGGCGTATGAGAGGATGTTGAGGTTGTGGGATCGGGCGATGTTAGCGAGTGGGGCTATGTACACATTGAAGAGGGTCGGGCTGAGGGACTATCCCTGGGGAATGCTGCAGATGATTTCAGTGGCCTCCGAGCGGAATGGGGGGAGTCGGACTCTCTGGGTTCTGCCGGTAAGATAGGTGACCCAGTTCAGGGCTCTGTCGCGGATTCCTGCATTGCTGAGGTGCGAGCATAGGTTGTGGTGGCAGACGGTGTCCAAAGCGACTCAGAGGTCCAGAAGGAGGAGGGCCGTGGTTTTGCCATTGTCCAGTATGGTTCTGATGTCGTCGGTGGCGGTGATGAGGGTAGTTGCAGCACTGTGGTTGCTGCAGAATCCGGATTGGGAAGGGTCCAGGGTGCTGTTCACCTTGAGGAAGCGGGTTAGTTGTCTGTTGACAGCCTTCTCAATGCCTTTTGCCGGTAAGGGGAGCAGGGAGATAGGCCGGAAGTTATTGAGGTCCTTTGGGTCCGCCTTGGGGTTTTTGAGGAGGGCGTTGGTCTCCGCGTGTTTCCAGCTTTCCAGGAAGGTGGTGGACTCAAAGGAGCTGTTGATGATATTCCGTAGTTAGGGTGCGATGACAGAGCTTGCTTTGTTGAGGATGTGGTGAGGGCAGGGGTCAGATGGAGTTCATGATTTCGATGGTGGTGTTGTCGTTGACGGAGGTACAGGAGAGCAGGAGTTTGGTTGGAGGTGAATCTGTGGTGTTGGTGGTTGCTGGAGGGGTCTGGGTGCTGAAGCTTTAGTGGATGTCTGCAATCTTGTGGTGGAAGTAGGAGGCTAGGGAGTCGCAGAGGCCTTGGGATGGCAGGATGTCGTTGGAGCTGGGGTTGGAGAGTTGCTTCACGATGTTAAAGAGCTTCTTGTGGCTGTGTGCATTGTTGATTCGGTCTTTGAAGGCAGTTCTCTTGGCGGCCCAGATGAGATGATGATGTCTGCGGATGGTGTTTTTGAAGGCTGTATGGTTCTACAGAGTCTGAACTTGAGTCCACTTTCTTTCGAGTCTTCAGCAGGTTTGCTTAGATTCGTGGAGGTCAACGGTAAACCAGAAGGCCTTTCTGTCGGTGCATCTGTTGGAGGGATCTTGATTGGGGCAAGAGTATTGGCACAGGTGTCGACCCATTGCCTGAAGTTGTGGGCACCTGCATCAATGTCGGTGGTGTGGATGGATGGGTGGGTTCGGAGTGAGGGTAGCGATAAGTTGGCCTTCGGTGACCTTGTTCTAACTGCGGTGGGGGATCCTCTGTGGGTGGTGGTGTATTGTGGGTTTCTTGAAGGAGAAGTGGTGGTCTCTCCAGTGGAGTTCGGTGGTGTGGCTGAAGGAGATGTGATTGCTGGCTGAGAAAATAGGGTAGAGTGTGTGTCCTGTGGAGTGGGTCGTGTCGTGATGAGCTGTTTGAGGCCGAGGTTGGAGAGGTTGTCGAGCAGGATGGCGGTGGTGTTGTCGTTGGTGTTCTCGAGGAGTATGTAGTCAGTGGATGCAAGAGCATGCGTGCTGATGACATCGGTGATGGAGTCGCTGAACTGCTGTCGGGCCGGGTGGGCCTGTAGATGAGGGTCCCTTGGAGGGTGGTGTTTGGGTCAGTGTGGATCTGGAAGTGCAGGTGTTCGGCGGTGCTGAGGGTGTCTTCGGTGCTGGTCGTGATCCTGAGGGTGTTCTTGTGGACGATGGCAATGGCTCCTCCTGGTTTGTTGGAGTGGTCCGTGCAGGTGATCTTGTAGCCATCCAGGATGGCTATGGCGATGTCAGGCGCTGATGAGGGGTTCATCCAGGTCTTCGTCAGGAATGCGACGTGTGGGGAGGCTGAGTCGAATAGGTTCCATAGCTCATAGCTCTACTGCGTGCTTGTGGACGGAGCGGGTGTTGAGGAGGATACATCTGAGATGGCTGCGTCCTGCCTTGGTGGGTGGGTAGTTGGCGTAGAGGCTAGTGAAGGTGCAGTCCTGGCAAGAGAAGGGTCCGCGAGTTGTCTTCGGAAAGGCTTGAAGGCAGGCGGGAGAGCAGCTGGTGTTGATGGCATGGAGGGTGGCGGCGTCGTAGTGAAGCCATGTGTGGTGGCAGTGGGGGGGGACGGGAACCAGAGGTTCTGGCGCTGGGTGCGGTCCAGGCGCAGACGGGCTAGCCTGTGGCGCACCAGCGGCACAGCCGCTGCCATTAAGTAGGGAGGTGGGGGGAGGAGATGATAGCTGGGAGGCAGGAGTGGGGGGTAAAAAATGGTGCGCAAAAAGGGGCTGGCTGCAAAAAGGTGGGCAGTGCTGCGGGGGAGAAAGAAAGGGGGGAGAGCGAAAGTGAGAGCGAGCAGAGTGAGACGAGGAAGAGCTTAGGGAAGGAAAAGGAGCACAAAGGGACAGAAGAGGAGCAGAGCAGAGAGCAAAGCAGAGAAATGAGGAGAAAAGGAGGAGAGAGGCAGAAGGTAGCCTAGTAGGAAAGCAGAGCTCTTCCACTAGACACCAGGGATGAGGCGCAGGCAGAAGCCTGCTGGTGGAGGAGGGCCTCGAACTCCTGACAGGGGTCAGGTGTTCAGAGGAGCCAGGGAAAGGGCTCTACTTGCAAGGTGGATCCATGGAAGGCAGAGCAGTGCACTGACCAGGTCAGTGGTATTGCTCACTTGATACCCACACGTGGGGCGCTGAGCATTTATCCACATGAGTTTCATGCTGCACCATGTGGCTGTGTGGTTGGAAGTGTGTTGTCTTTACTTTGAGCCCATGAGGAAAGTGTTTCCGTGTCCGGTGTGACGACCACCAAGTTGCAGTTATTGTCTTATGGGATACATCGTTAGCGGTGGACAAAAGGTTTGAGAGTTAGACTCATCATTTTTACAGTTTGTGTTGTACTGGAAGCTCTGATTATCTCTGCAAGTCCTTTTATTGTGTTAGGATTGAGGGCATAAAAAATGACTATTTCCTATGCTGGCTGTGCCAATACGTCATCCACTCTGAGAATTTATGGATTCTGGGAAAGTGATGAGTATTAAATGAAATCAAAGATCTTTCCGGATAGACTGTTAAAGTCCTCATTTAAATGATTGCTATTGTAAGATCATTCAGTATACAATGCATTATCATCATCCTCTTTGTCACTATAGGTTATCATTGTTTCGACTATGTATTAATGACCTGCAGAGTGGACTGTGGGAGAGTCCTCAATATTGCTGGCCCAGATTATCTCCGTTCTGATATTTTCAGTGCCTTGAAGTGGTAATCAGTCATAACAACTGAAATGCCATCTGTTGCAATATTATTTACCCCCCTCCTGGGAGAGCACATTTTGTCTTCATGAATTATGTACTGTCCAAAAACTTCTCACACTCCAGTCCTAATCTGATGCCAGGCTTTAATATGCACTACAGAGACCAGACCAATTATACTACTAAAATTATTTGTGTCCTTCTTAGATTAAATTGGTCTAAAAAGATCCATGCTAGACTTGATTATCCACAAATAGGGCCAAATAAGTTGTGAGAACTGTTTAATGGTCAGACAATAAGTTGTGAGAACTGTATAATGGTCAGACAATCTACGGGTTATGTTTAACAATCCTATCTTGAATTCAGTGATAAAAGAACAACCCAGATGTCTTATGAGGAAATGCAGAAAAACTTAAACCCCATTAACACAATTGCTCTGGGAAAAAACTTAGCAAATAAATTACTTATACAGTGCCTAATTTGACTTTATGGTTGCAGGAGAATAATAGACGTTACCATGTGTGGCTTTAACACCAATGCCTTTAACCCCCTCCCACCCCCGGCATTGCAATGCGTTATAGTGCCATGTAAGGTTTTTCAGTGCATGCATGCATACCTATACCATGTAATGCAGTGGTATCATACATATCTCAAGTAACTATAACTCTTGCCCTAAGGTAACAATAGCTCACAACCTTGCCACACGCTGCTAATTAGCTCACATATTACATCACTCATCACCTCATCCATGACATCATTGATAATATTACTGCAACATTTGCAATAAAAGTATTGATGAGAAAACTATGTATGTTATGTTTGCTATGTTTGGGATAACTAACTGGTGAATTTCAGTGAGTTTTTTTTATTCAAAACATTATGTTGTTACCTAATTTTGAAACTTTCACTTAACTAAATGTTACTTTAACCTTAGGTTTACCAGGAACACATAATATTTTCACTGAAAGAAAACAAAGGTTAAAGTGACCCTTATAGTTAGATGTTGAAATAATACAAATACTAATGTTTAAAAACTAAAAAGAAAACAAAAAACACTGGAATTCACCTTTTTTTCTTTACTGAGCTAACTATACCTTGTGCCTCAGCCATTCACTGCTTATGACCAAACATATTACATCACTCATGACATCTTAACTGATATCACTGATGACTTTATCGAACATTTGTTATAAGTCATTTATACTGGAAGGTGTTCAGGTAAGTATACGAAGACCCTATCTGCCATAGCTCTGTAGTACTAATGGGTATAACCCTTCACCAGAAGCAGAATATGAAACCTATCTGTTCCAGGGTCCTGTAATGGCAACCGCAACATTTCAGTTCAGGTTGCTTCTATCCAACCAAATTGCTTGGTCCCGTGGAAATGAAATGACTAACAGGGGGGAAGAGTATGGTTGGAAGCTCTCTCGACCATTCAAATTGCTTTATTTTTGTAATCCACTGTACGGCTGGACTTTCACAGGACCAGTGGTTCAGATATACAATTCTTTTCAATGTTTGAAACTGATCTGAGCTCCTTTTTAAACGTAGATTTCTCAAATGGCTGGATGGATTTAATCAACTATTGAAAAGCATGCTTTCTGAGTAAATCTCTAGCTTTCTGCCAATTTGATGTAATTCAGTTAAGCCATTACTTCGCTAATGTCCTCAAAATGTTCTATTGAAATTAACTTGGGAAAATGACATTTGGGGACTTCCGTTTTCTCAGTCAGAGTTTGACGGATCACCCCAAAACTTTCCAGGAGAGAGAGAGAAAGTGAATTAACTTTTTATTTTAGTAAGTTCTGCGAAGGTTTGCCAAAATGAACTGAAGGGTTTTGCGAGACAAAAATACTATAGTCCTGTGGAAACTCTGTAGTGCCTGTGTTTGTGTGTGTGTGTTTGTGTGTGTGTGTATATATATATATATATATATATGCATATATATAAATAATAAAATAAATATTATATTTTTTCTTCACTTTAAAAAACAAAGATTACAGGGACGTTATAGTTAGGAAATAGAATTTAAAAAAAACTTAGAAATTCACTGGAAAAAACAAAGGTTACGGGGACATTATAGTTAAGCTTACATTTCACGTATACAAAACCATAGAAATTCAGCCGTTATAGTTGCCTGGGGAATGTATGACCGAACAACACATGTCTTAATGCGAGCATTACCATGCATTGATCACTACCACGCACTCCATTACCACGCATGTCATTTAACAAACACTCATAGGGTACACTATAAGTACCTTTACCACGCATACAGTTACCTTGCATACCAGTACCACACAAACCTTTACCATGTATTTGTAATGTTTACCGTGGTATGTTGCTAAATTAAGTTTTTAAAAAATGAAACACTTCAGAGTATTTAAATATAAAGATGAACACGCCTCCGACATGTATTCCAGTTATAAAGAAATTTTATTTTTCAATGTTTTAAAATCACACAAAAGTAAAACGTATGTTGATGAATAAGGGAACACAGCAGCAGTAAATTAAACATATCAGTAGAATGTAACTTAGCATTTGAAATGTAATATGCACCATAAAAACCTTTGTCTTTTCTCTATTTCACTGACTTCTGTTGCTGTTGTCCCCCACCAAAATGGCTAAGAAGGTCAAAATGTATTTTTAAAACTTATAAAATAAATATACATTTAGTCACTGTTTAAACCAGAAATAAATGTGATTTCCAAAACACATTTAGTTAAAATGATCATTCACCCACAAAAACGATATATATACGACCATCCGCCATTTTGTCACCAGTGGTACACTGCTATCTGAAGAGACCATACACGACACAGAGAGGCAACACAGACAGCAATTGAAACACTGCCATCTATCGTTGCACGTAAGAATAATAAACGTATACACAGCCTAAAAAAAGTTGGCTGATTGCAAATTATATAAGTATAGTGAATTTTATTTATATTATGCAGAGCTTATTAAAAATAAGAGGAGGTGTGCTGATTACAGAAAATCAACCTCTTCTTACAGATCAGGTGAAAAAATAATCTTTTAATAAAGTAAGGATAAATGTAAAACGAAATGAACAAAGGTTTTAAGTACACATTTTGATAAATGAAGACTTACAAAAGTACAAAAAAAAAAAAGTTGAACATTTAAGATTAGCAGTACTGTTAAAGGAGAAAACTGTAAACCTTGAAAGGGTGGTGCTGGACAGTGAGTGGGGGAGTACAATTACTGTTCTAACTCTGCCAGGTACTTGCCTCATGGAAGGTGCTGGACAGTGACTGTGGGGCAAAATTACTATTCTAACTCTGTCAGGTACTTACCACAGGGAAGCTGCAGGACAGTGATTGGGGGAGCAAAATTGCTAGTCTAAGTCTGCCGGGTACTTACCTCAGGGAAGGTGCTGGACAGTGAGTGGGGGGCCAACTTTCTATCCTAGCTCCACCAGGTAGTTACCTTAGGGAAAGCACTGAATAGTTAAAGAGGAGAAAATTAGCTATGTATGTACAGCATTTGTGATATAAATCAGTTACAAAACAAGTTATTTCAACATTTTTCTTTTAATTGATCTCTCCATATTTCTCCCTCCTAAAAACAACACTTTCTTCGGTTAGTAAAAAACTATAAGGAGAACATTTCACAGTGACACCTATCAGAATATAGAATAATCACAAACATAACAGCAGGTACAAATTGAATACCATTTATTAAAAAATAACTCATTTTTCACCAACGAGAAAATTAACCTGCAATACTAATAAACATTTATTTTTAACAGACAATTTAAATATTTTTCTACCTTTATAAATTATTAGAAATAATATTTTAAAAATAGTATTTTCTTTGTAGGTGAAATAATGGGAAAAAAATCTAGAAAAACAAAATATTTCTATTCTCTATATGTATCTCACTAAAGAATATTTCCTATAACTTAAGAAAAAGACAAACAGGAGTTTTCACAACAGCAGCTTTCAAAACCCAGAAGAATCCAACAAACCAACAACAGGTAGGAGTAGAAAAAAATTATATCTTTAGTGAAATATTTCAATTTTCTTCAACAGGACAATACAACTATCAAACACGACAAGATTTATTTTTAAGTAGCTAACTGATCAATTTTAAAACTGCAAAACATATTATAAACTAACAATGGTCATCTTCTTCCTTTTAGGAAAAACACATTTAAAAAAACAGACATCAAATATTTTGTTCGACTTTACTAGAGCTTGAAGAAAATCAAGCAAGACAATCCGTTTCTTCAAACGAACCATACACTATTTCCAAGTGAAAAGCATTAACCATACAACCTTTACCAGGTAATCAGAAATTATATCACTTTCTCTTCTCCTGTTTTTTTCTTCAACAAGAAACAATAAATATAAAAAAGCACTTTTTTAAAATTAATCAAACTTTCTTTTTTCCTTGGAGATACACGCAAATAACATCTTTTTTTCCTCTAAACAGGAAACGTGACACTGAATAAAAACATAAGATGACTGTAAAGTTTAAAAAACATTTGTTTTATTTTTCTCAACAGAACTATATTCGACTGATTCAAGTCACCAGCAAGTTATATTCAATCTAGACGTGTTAATAGACTTGTAAAATATGGTGGATACATTTACTGCAAGGAAAGGTTAACTGAGCCCAGGAGTCATTGGAGCTGTGTATAATACTTGCTTTCCCATTGCAAAGGCAGAGCAGTTAGTCTGGGTGACATTGTAGAGAGGTCCACAGAGCACAACCACCCTGCCTCTGCAATGGCGATTGAAGTTAGAGAAAATCTGCAACAAATAAAATATTTAGCAGCCACCTCTAATGAACCCTGTGGCTTCGTTTTACAGAAGGTTGCACCAAACATCCCAAGGAAGGTTGCTAGTAATATGCCCACAATCCCTTATTTAGGATGTATGAGTCAAAGAACAGAACAGGCAAGTAATCGTCACGCAGTAACACCAAAATCATTCTCTGACATGAACTCACTTTCACCTTTCCTAATGAACCCTTCCTTCTGCATGATAACCACTAAAACAAATACTAATCTTCGCCACAGTGCATAATTTGGTAACAATGGAGAATACCAAAATTTGGATGACAGATGGTACTTTTAAATCAACACCCAATCCATTTATTCAAATTTACAGTATTCATGGTAATATTAACACTACTGTCCCCTTGGTATGTGTTTTACTCCCTGACAGACAATCCTCGACTTATACTCAGTTTTTGTCAGTTGTAAAATCTAAAACTATGAAAGTTCTAGGAAAATTATCATTGATGGTTTGGAATGAAAATGATAAATACAATTACAAAACTTTATCCTGAAACCCAAATTCAAGAATGTTTTTTTCACTTTTCCCAGGCGTATGGGAGAACATTTAGAAAACATCCTTAACAGAGTATTATGTGACACAGTAAGCTTCAATACAAATTTAAAAAACTTACTGCTTTGTGCTCTGTTCCTCCTGAATGTGTAGATGAATTCTACACATCAATTATACTATCAGATTATTTTACTGGATTAGGAATCTGAGCAGGTCACGGTCGTAGGAGGAAGCCACAGTTCTCTATTGACTGGTGGAACTGCTACTCCGCTTGGTTAGAGGGAGGAGCAAAAACTAATGCTACCAAAGGATGGCCTAGCACTTTTTAATAAATCAAAAATGAGTGAAAAGCTATTGGGCAAGATACAACAATTTCCAACAGTTGTGACAGACTATCTAGAAAATATCGCTTACATTCTACATTACTAACCTATACACTAATAATGCAGAATTACTTGCCTGTTTTAATCGCCTTTCTTCAATTTTAATTGGCATTTTTAATAAAAAAATTCTACATTTAGAGAATATTAAAATACCTACCTGCAGAAGTCGTCTTTCTTCATGTCATAAAGATTTTTCCAATAATCCTCTCACAATCAATCATTTTTGAACATTCCATGCAATCAAATATTGTGTTCATAATTGTATATAACTTTGATCAACCAAAAATTAAAAAAATACAGATTTACAAAAAAATAAATACTTCTGCTGTTTTTAGTTAAAAAAAAATCATCCAGTTTTGTAAGAAAATAAATCGCAGGAACAAAATGAGCATGCTTGCTTTAAACTGTTGACCTCTAGTTGAATATCTTTCTTGAGGGGAAAAAACCCACCAAAGTAATTTTCTCAAGCTGTATGAGCGAGAAACAGCCCAAATAAAAATAAATACACTTCCAAGATCAAAAATTTTATTATTACAGTTCCAACAGTCCATGTGATACGTTCCGAACTTTTTGATAATTACTTATTAAAGAAAAACCCGTTCCAAAAGAAATCTAAAAAATGTGTTTATCAAAATAGGTTTAAATAAGGTAATTCTGTTGATAAACACCTTTTTGAAAATCTGCTCCGTTTAAAAAAAAAAAAAAGCCTGTCCCGACGTGAGTACATCAAACCAACCTGCATGGGGATGTGAAAGTGGTTAAAACAATCAAAACACAAAGACATACTCTCTATACTAGATCATAACCTCCCCCCACCTTTCCTCACCGTAAATCTATCTACTATGCTGTTTAAAAAAGAAATTATATATGTTCTTACTGGACCGCAGCTCTGCTTTCATCCGATATTGACAGTGATGCTCTGCCGACTTAAAAAAGAGACATAAAACTGTGTACGTCAAGGAAAGTAGTAAAAAGAAAAAACTGACCATTTCCTCTATTGAAACCAATGGAAAACCGTGGGGGGGGGGGATAAAACATTAAAAGTGATTGTCAAATATGTTGTGCTATACTAATAAATATTTTATTTTCTAATAAATATTTTTTGGGAAAAAAACATGGTTTCATTATTGTATACACTTTATTATATTAAAAAATGAAATTATTGATCAAACTAATAGTTTCTGTACCCGCATTTTTTTTTTTTTAGGACTTTATTTTTTTTTATTACTTTAAATACTTACAAAATAGCTGTTTTTTAATTGATGCTTAAGTATTACATTTTAATACTGGAGTATTAATACACTTTACTACCCATTACCCCTATATCCCTTATATCCCACCCCTAAATATATATTTAACATTTTAAAAATATGTATGTAAATAAATAGAGATTTTTATTTTTTAGTACTCAAGTATTACATTTTTAAGAGTATTAATGCACTTTCCAATCATTACCCCATATCTCTTATAGCCTGCCCCTAAATATATATATATATATATATATATATAAAATATATAGTTTAACTATATAGATATAAATATATATACATATATTTAAAACGTAACTTTTTTTAAGCACATTAATACTCAAGTTTTAAATTATAATACTTGAGCATTAATACACTTGCTCATCCAATACTTCTTTATCCCTTGTGCCCCACCCCTAAATATATATTTAACATTATATATATATATATATATATATATATATATATATATATATACACACACACACACACACACACACTTTACCTTAATACTTGCCTAATAATGAGTGGTAATGACTTTCCTGGTAAATACATGCGTGGTAAAGACTTTTGTGCTAAACACATTCGTAGTAATACCACTCGGGGTAATGGCACGAGTGGTAAAGGGATTTTCTTTGTAATGTCTTGCATTGCAAAGACATTTGTGTGGTAAAGGCATCATGGTAACTGCACTGTGTTGTAATGGCATTGTTGTAAATTAGGTTTCCCTTACCAGAGCTAACTATAACTTAATCCCCCACAGTGCTCTGCTTATTACCTCACATATTATGTCACTCATGACATGGTCAGTGACCTCACTGATGATATCACTGATGGCATCTCAAATGACATCACTGATGACATCGTCCACAGAAGTACTCAAACACCCACTCACACACCCATACAACCTCTCATACAGACACTCACATACCCATTCACAGACCAATACAAGTACTCCCACAACCACTCACCCACACAGCTGCTCATACAACCAGACACCCTTACAGCCGCTCAAAGAGACACACACAAATACAGCTATTACACACCCACTCACCTATACAGCCACTCACACACCCACTCACTAACCCATACAGCCTCTCAACACAACCACTCACTCGCCCATTCAAGCACTCACCCACACAACCACTTACATGCCCATTCACACATCCATACAAGCACTCACATCCACTCACTCACCAATACAGCCATTCATACAGACACTTATTCTGCAATATAACCACTCACCTATACAGCTAATTACACAGCCAGTCAATTACTTATGCAGCTATTCAAACATCCACTCACTCACCCACAGTCATTTATACACCCACCCACTCACCCATCCATACACCCACTCACATAGCCACTCACTCTCTGATACAGCCACTGATAAACACTTTCTCAGCAGTATAGTTACTCACACAGCCACTCACTCACCCACACAGCTATTCACAATCCTACATATGCACACATACTGGCACTCAGATACCCACTCACACACGGATACACACAGCCACTCACATAATATATATTAGAAATAGTATCACTCAGTAGTACAGAAAGTATGCTATTGTAACTTGTATAATATTGCAAATATGCTTAACACTCATGAACTTTTAGAAAACACTCACACTCAATAGATGATGTCATCAGTGATGTCACTGACCACGTCATTAGTGATGTAATATGTGCGGTCATAGGGAGTGCACTGCGTGGGGAGTAAGTAATAGTTAGCTCAGGTAACTATAACTGCTGAATTTCTGTGGTTTTGTACAAGTGAAATGTGAGCATAACTGTAATGCCCCTGTAACCCTTGGTTGTTTCAGTGAATTTCTTAGGTTTTTTAAGTCTATTTCTGAATTTTAATGTCCCAGTAACCTTTG
Source organism: Pleurodeles waltl (assembly GCF_031143425.1). Taxonomy (NCBI): domain Eukaryota; kingdom Metazoa; phylum Chordata; class Amphibia; order Caudata; family Salamandridae; genus Pleurodeles; species Pleurodeles waltl. The sequence goes on from NC_090448.1 coordinate 95,016,041, forward strand.
TTTTTTTTCAGTGAATTTCTAAGTTTTTTTTTAATTCTATTTTGTAACTTTAACGCCCCTGTAGCATTTGATTTTTTGAGTGAACTTAAACTGTATTTTGTAACTGTAATCTGTATGGTGTCAAAATGGGTGTTAGTATCGGTATAGGTTGGTAAGTGGATGTATCAGTCAATGCATGGGGCTCTCAGTGTGTGAGGTTTTGTGGGTCTATGAATGGGTGCATGAGTGAGTGAGTTGGTCTGTGAGTGGGTGCGTGAGTCTGACTTGCTGCGTGTGTGGGTGCTTGAGTCTGAATGGATCTGTGAGTGGATGTGTGTGTTTAAGTGGGTCTGAAAGTGGGTGTGTGAGTCTGCGGGGTGCACACGTCTCTAAGAGCATCTATTAATGAATTACTGGCACACTTTTTGGGGAAATTGTTGTGAAGACTTCTTTGACAGTACCAAAGATATAGTCACGTCAAAAAAAGCAATGTAATATATATATATATATATATGTGTGTGTGTGTATATGCCAGTATCTATGTTTATGTATTAAACTATATTTTGCAGTACCACAGAGTCCGGACTCTTCTTTACTTGAAGGAGGCTGCTTTTGGATGGAGATTTATATATATATATATTAAACACACACATATTCACTGAGAAAATCAAAGGCTTCAGGGTCATTATAGTTGGGTTGATGTTTTACTCATCCAAAACTATCAAAATTCAGCAGTTACAGTTTCTTGTCATAAGTATTACTATAAGAATAACTAATCTAATGTATGGCCTAAAGTTACTTAATGATGTGAGTGCTAGTTTCTTCTGATAAGTATAACTATAAGTATAATGATAACTACTTAATTTCTCTAGTTTTGTACAGGTAAAATGTCAACCTAACTATAACATCCTTGTAATCTGTGGGTTTCTTAGTGAATTTCTATTTTTTTTTTGTAACATAAAGTAATATATAATCACTGTACGTTAATTCAACCACTGCCGCGCACAGCCTTCGCCCATGCGCAGTGGGGGTTGTTTGCAAGACCCAGTCAGCAGACAGGCCTTTCGGCCAACTCCTCCGCATGCCCTTTGCAACCCCTCTGTATACACCCAACCTCATGCTGTGCACAGCCTATATATATCTATGTGTGTATATACGTGTGTGTGTGTGTATATATATATATATATATATATATATATATATATATATATATATATATATATATATATATATATACATACATATGCTACAGAAGTAGTCAAAATGCTTCAAGCCCCAATTATTTTGTTTGAAATAAACTGCACTACCATACTTTGAATTACCTTTGCGAGTGTGCTGGCACTACTCTTTTTTTTTTTTTGTGACTGAATGATGAGGTCTTTTGTGCAGTCATGGATGTAGGCTAGCGCACTTCGACAAAGCCCTGCACAGCCTCCGATAAGGTGAATGCTGGCAACCTGCTTTACAACTGAAACTATATTTATATTCCCCTTTTCTAATCCCTTACCACTCTCTACCTTTTCCCACTCCTGAACCATAAAAGGCCCTCTCCTCACATTCTCTATCCACCCCTAAACCCTAAAAAACCTGTATCTGCCCCTGAACCCCTAGAGCCCTTTATCTCCACCCACCCGAAACCCTAAAAAAAGACTTTACCCCTAAAACCCTTTACCTCCCCTTACCTCTACCTTCCCTTTAAATCTACCCTCCATTATCCTTGCCACCCTAAACCTTTACCCCCCCCCCCAATTTTCCTAATGACCTAATAATTATGGAATTTAAAAAATCCTGTGTGCTTTGTAATGTGCCAAAAAAGGGCTTGCGTGGTACTTACCTGTGTGGTAATGTCCTGCAGGTTAAAGCCCTCAGGGTAAAGACTGCATACCTTTGAATGTGCCGGACACCCGCACTCCTTTATGAACAACAGGACTTTTGTTTTCAGAATCTGACTTTAACCCAGATAAAATGGTGGAGGCTAAAGAGGAAAGCAGGAATTAAAAGAATCTGCATGAATGCACCATAAACCGGAAGTGTGGGTGGTTGAAGAAAGGGGCATTGGGTGGATGAAACCAATGTAGCTCTGGTATTTTGCAACCTCTGCATTTGGCAGCACAGGTGGCACGTTCATAAGGAAAACTTTGGATCTGTGCCGTTTTTTTTAAGTGGGATGGAAAAAAGTGTGTGTGGGCGTGTGTGTGTGTGTGGGGGTGGGGGGGTCTTTAAAAGATGTGTGTCCTGTGTAATTAGGGGCGTGGCTTAAACATGAAAAATTACATTGTGTTAAACTAAACATCCTAAAAATAGCTAACGCTCTTAGGGAATGCAAGGTTAAATAAAACAAGTCAAATATAAAGAGAAACTACACTGCTGGCTTCGATTACTATATCGTTTTTAGATTCATTTTTTAGAAATAGATCAGTGTTTTTGCCACCAAAGCTAAGGGAACCGAGTACAGGGTATAATGGGGACCCCTTTCAATGGCTGATTTAATTACTACAGGGTCTGAGGCCCGATGGACCCGGCCTAGTTAAGCTCTCCCTGTGTACTTATTCATTTAGATTAAAATGTAAGCTTGACCTGAACTGCCCACGTAAGACAGATATTTAATGCTATCCATCTATATGGTACTCATTGTATAGGCCTTGGAAAGAGGAAAGGCTGAGCATACCCTCTTGGGGTCGAGCACAGATCTAAACACTTGGGGGCATTAGGTCACCGAGCCATCAGAGTTACCTGGCATGGTCTCTGTAAGCTGAATATTTCTTAACCAGCATCACGGTATTTGTGAACACGGACAGGCGCATTGTACAAAATACTTGGATATCAGTATATAGTAATCGCTACAAACGTGGTGCATCCAAACTGAGCATGCAAACTCGTACCCAACAAAAGCCTGCGGTCCAGTGGAGAGTTTATCATGTGTGAATTGGTAAGTGCACATAGCACGAAATTCTTAGTCGGTTAAAATTGTTGAGTTTATGACTACGCCCTTTGTGTCACAAGGGTAAGGTGGGAGAGGCGCTGTCAGGGAGTGGGGGTTGTTATGTTGTGTGTTTTGTTTTGTGTTGGACCGACCCACTGCCAATTTATCAGCAGGGGTCTTTGTACTTCCCTGTCCTGTGGTCACGTTTGGTTCCGACCGCGACGGGATATTGAGAGATAAGAAATATATCTGCTTTCCTGCGGGAAAGCCAGTTTAACAAAGCGACAGATTGACTGTGGGTTTCTTCTTTGAGCGGGAGCGCTGACCCCACCTGCGCCGGAGTCCAGAGACACACAGCAGGGGCGTCAGGGGGACGAGGCTTTCATAAGGCGTGAGATCTGTCTGCTGGGAGCTGGAGAGGTGTGTGCACGGAAACGTGCAATGATGCGCCCTCACGCGTGTGTCTACATATATGGCGCTTTCCTGCCTCCAGCAATCCTCAAGGCGCTTTCATGACAGTACCTTGTCTCTGTGGCTTACAATACCTTGAGAAAATATTTTCTCTACACAAAAAGCCGCCGTTTCTGGCATTACTAAAAGTGCTCTATTTAGCCGCGAACTCTCTAATGTCCTTGTTCACTTACACTCAAACTGTAGTTGATTTATGTTTGTGATAACAAAAGGGTGCTCTGGAAATAAAACTTGTTTTTGCAAAATAATTTTGATAAAAAAATAAAATTGATTAAAAATCCTGTATAAATCGTCATCCATGTTTCTTTCCCGGTTTTATGCATTTTTGAGCTACTAGTTACAGAAAGGCACAGTGCGAATGACATGGCCCACGTTGACTTGATGGTGCCTGAGAGCTCATGGTGGTAAGAAAATACTGCAAGTTTAAACAAGCATTGGCAACACCAGTAGGTCTAGCTTTAACGCTCTACAATAGCTAATTTATTTTTTATTGCATCACACTCCATCAAAAGAAACGTGAGAAAATGTGCAGCCCAATAAATATGGCCACTGTGTGCATTAAGAATCTTACATTTAGAATATATTTACTAATGTGCAGTCGCGTCTTGCTTCGCTTATAAGGAGCAGGGCAGGTGCAGCACGCAGGGGTGGGTGGGAGGGTGTAAAAAATGTAATAAAAAATGTAAAATAAATAAACGAAAAAATTACCGCGCTGTACCACTCCTCCTCTCTGTCTCACTGTAGGCACAGGCTCCCAGCCTGCTCTGCGGCCAATCCTGACGCTGCTCAAAGCAGCATCAGGATTGGCAGGGAGCACCCAGCCAGGGCGCTCCCAGGCAGACTGGGAGCCTGTGCAGGCATAACAGTGTCGGGCTGGAGCGAGCCTACTGCGCATGTGTGTTTGGCCGGCACAGTGCACTCCCCTCACTGCTTGTCACCCCCGTGACCCAACCCTTTAACAAACAAAACAGTAATAAACAGGGTTTATTATGGTTTCGTTTGTTAAAGGTTTTGGAGCTTCTGCTGCTGGTGGGGGGAGGGTGACTCTCCTCAGCCCTAATGGATGAGCCGCCCCTGCTAATGTGGCCATTTACTAGTGCATTTTTGTCTAAATCCCACATCTTTCAGTAGTGAAGTGTCATTGATTTATTATTATTGTGTTATTGTTATTCAAGAATAAATCACCTATCAAGTGCTCAACTTGCAAGCAACTCTAATGTTAAACACTTTATAACTTTTAAAAGGAGAAAGAAAATAAAGCCCCTTCTAACTGATCAGGGAAATTAAATAGCATGTGTTTAAAGCTAATGTAAATAAATGAACCTTGTCCCTGAAGAGAAAGTAGTTATTTTTAGGTGGGTGCGAACAATATGTGAAGGATTTGTACAATAGCTCAAAGTGAAGGGAGCCAATGGGTAAAGTGGTCTGACTCATTGCCTTATACACCCAACTGTGAATGTCTGTTTAGCAGACCAATGGATTAACTCCCTCATCAGTTTATATGTAATGTATGATTCTTTTGTAAGAACAATAGTCTGGCGAGAAAGACGGGCCTAACCGAAACAACCGGGCAAGTCGTAATTCTTCGTCTATTGGAAGAATTCATGTGAGCGTGCCATGTACATTTTTAAAACAGCAATGCAGGCCCTACTTAAGCTGTGTTTTGTTCTGGGAGGCATGCACACGGCTGGGCATAGCTTCTTTACTACTGCTGCAGACATTGAAAGTATTTAACATGGCCCATGACTGGGGACAGTGCATCTTTTCTGCTGCAGAAGGATGTGTATTCATGGCACATTATATATCACACTGCATGTGTGTGGGGTTGGGAAAACTACTTAGGACCAAGCCATCAGTGAGGGAAAAAATGTGTAGTGCAGTGGAGTAGTGCACGTGCTACACTCCTAGCAGGCCTATACTCTATAGATGCTGCAGTGCTAATTAATTATGTTTGTGCACCTCTTTAGTAGCCCTGTGAACTGCAGATACTAGTCTGACCCCACTTCTATCTGCACCCTTTGTTAGTAGTTCTCAGTGTCTATGCATCTCCCATACCTATGTTCTAATAACTCGTTAGGCTACCTCGCGGTCTCTACACACCTTTAAAATACTGGGTGACAAGTGCACTGCTGTGATTTCCCTTCAGGCACCACACTGCAGTCATGTATATTGTGGCAGGCTTTGACGTAGAATGTGAAAAGAACATCTGGCTCTTGCCGCAACTTTCCTCCAGAGACGTTTAAAGGCATGGCCAAAGTGGGCTCTGATCCAAGACCCCAGCCTTTCAAGAGACCCCCCTGAGAGAGCTAGCTCTGTTCTGCAGAGTCTTGCCCTGATGACATTAAATAATCCTTAAACTTATTATTTAAATACCATTTTCCTTTCATTTATTTTTAACGTGGGTGATGTGTGAGGGCCTAATACTAACATTATGCAGAGAAATGTGTATGTTTCATGCAACATCCATAAAAAAAAGTTTCCTTTAGATCAAAACAGGACTTCACAAAGGAGAAATAGGAGGGTGTCACAGATTATTTGCAGTAATATTAATGCACTGCTACTGTGTTACAATACTGAAAACACACATCACTACCCCTGAATATTAGATGTAAACGCGTTTAGAATTTGGGCCTGTGCAACTGTTCACTGTCGGTGACCTGGCCAGAGATGGCATGAAAAAGCTAAATTTGGATCAATGGTTAAAACTCTTAGGAACAGGAGCCCCCGAAATACGTTTGGCCCAGGGCCCCAAAATCCTTAAGGTGTGCCTGCTTTACACTTTTACAGGCACATAACATTTGCTGAAATAGAGGAGCAATGTGACCCAGAAGCTCAAGGAGACACACTTCTAGGTCTGGTAGCACACAGCATGGACAGCACAGTCCAACGTCCTAGTGACCAGAAGGACCAGGAATTAATCAAAACCTGGGTAGGAAAGTAGTATTAGTAGGTATTAAAAGAGCAACAACAAAATAAACCTTGAGCCTCAGCAGGGTATATCCTCTGCAGAAAACAAAAAAAATACAAATAAAATGAAAACAAATACAAGTGAAATCACTTAGAATCTATCTGTTCTGTGGACACTTCTGTAACACACAGGTACATTTCAGACAAATTCTTGAAGCCAGGTAATTGTCGTGCATACTCTTGATATACTTAAGATTTGCGCTCTCACCAATCTGATCCGTGCCCCATCCATCACTGTTTTCAGTCGTCCCGTACAGACCTTTGTACCACTCATGAGTTGTATAGTCAAGGGGGTTACTTGTGCTCTGTAGAGATACTGCTTGCACCTTTGATATGTGAGAGTCCCATCATGGAGCTTGACCACACAGTGGAACTTTTACACAACCAGCCCTTCACACTGACCGCTGCAGTTATAAAATGACCAGATCACGCCTCCACCATTGGTCATTCCACCTCGGTCTGCTTTTTTGCCTATGAAAACACCAGCCTTCTCAAGTGCGTGGACACTTGGGGAGAGTTAAGATATATGCCACCAAGCTGACACACAGTGGAAAGAAGTAATCTCATTCAGTTTGGCCTAAGTAATCAAACCTGTAAGCTAGATGACATGTTGTGCAAGTTTGAAGTATCGTTTCATTCACAGTATCGTCTGCCTGAAAGGAAAATCAGTTCAAATGCACAGCCACCAAACCATACACTCAGTCACTCCACACCACCGCCAAGTGGCCTTCACTAAGTGGAAGAGAATGAGAGATGTCCTCTAAAAAGTGGATGTAACTGAAAAAGTAGAAAGGCCCACTTGATAGGTCTTCTAATTTTCAAGAAAGTTATTGCAATTCGTAGACTCACCAAGGAGTTGTGGAGCATCAATGGATCACTATTTCATTTTGCAAACAGTTTACAAACTATCTCAAGTCTCCACATTTTAAGATCACCACAAGGTGGCCTTAAGCAAATGGAGAGGCTGAAGCAAATGTAGAGGCTGATAATTTCATGCTCATTTTGTAAAAACAAAATCCAATTCAAATAGCGTTTACTTTGGATCTCAATTTTGAATGATCCATCTACTCCTTTCTACAGCAGTATCTCGACACTATGCATCTACTCATAGGCATTCCTCTGCCCAACTATTCATGGCTTGATATGTGACAGGCACTATTTCCCATTGTTATTCGTGAACTCCTACTGCTCCTGCACAACGCCATGCTGGCTTTTTGGAAGACACATTAAGAACACCAGTGTCTGGAGCATTGCCCGCATGCAGCTCTGACCTCCAGGTGGGTGATTTGGTCCTGGCTAAGGTCCTCACCCAAAAAGTTAGATTTGTTTTCCATTTGAGTTAGAGCCTTGGGGTGGTGCCACAGATGTGGAACTGTGGTAGCAGGAAAGTAATGATACAGACCAGGGAGATGTTTTTCTTCAAGATTCTTTACATGCTTCTTGTCATTGAAGAAGACTGTCATTCCACTCCTAGTCAGACTCTTGAGACACCCACAGGAAATTATTTTGATCTTGGATGTACCGGAGTGGGGTTCAGAAGATGTCCTGCACCTGCAAGGTCTGATCTAGTGGTGTGGTCCCTCTGTTATCTAAAACTCTTATCAGTGTCTTCTCAGAAGTACAAGCTTTCTTTATGTTGATTCCCGAACTGACTCGTTTATGCGTTTTCAATTTAATTGTGTCTAATTTTGTCTTCTCTATTTTGGGGAGGTGTGTTGTGCTGCACGTGGGTGATGCTGTGTTCTAGCTTCCAGCGGGTTCAGCACTGTCGGTCATGGCTTAGTGCAAAAGGCAGCATCAGGCCATGCGTGGGTTCTTTCACTGCGACAAAGCAACTTAATACTCTCTTTGTGTCTCTTTTTAATCCACAAGACACGTGCTGTTCGGAGATCCAGTAAATGTTTCCATTTATGTAATGTGTTTTTTTTTCCGGGGCGGGTTGTGGCCTCACACCGTCACCTTTTTTCGGTTCTTGCACATGTGCACACATCTCTATTCCTCTGATTCAGCTCAGTTTTTTTCATGGGGATTGTCCCTGCCCATTGTTTAATAAAAAATAAAAAAAACTGGGGTCCAGAGGTTTTCTTAGTATCCCTCTGCTGAATGCCGGTGTGCCAAACATCAAGGCTGCCTAGTCTTGGTTCCAACTCCTGGCTCTTTCGTCCACCTACATGTCCTGTCTTTATCTCAATCTTGCAGTTTTTTTTTCATTTTTATTTTTATTTCTCTTTTTCTTTTCCTCCTTCTTCCTTTTCTGCCTTTGTCTCTCTTACTCTGGGTCAAAGTCTGATGAAAAATAAGTCCAGATCCCCAAATGAGAGTGCCCGTGGCTATTACTTGCAAACCCAGCACACATTCAGCCTTTCCCTTGCTCTTCTTTGCCACAGATCACTTTCTACACCTACACCTCCCATGGTCTAACTTCTACCGGTGTTGGCCGGTGTCGGCGTGGACTGCTGGCGAGTTTTCAGAGGTATATTGGCAGCATACCAAAATGCTGCCTACATCCACCACATTCTACAAAGGCATCTCTCCTTCTCAAGTCAGAGCTTGTTGTTTTTACTGTATGACCTTCCATTTTAGACCTGGCTGCATTATGGCACTCTGAGAGCGCCTGCAGGCCCTGCCCCTTTGCCACAACTCCTGACCCAGAAGCATGAGAAAGTTGTTGTAGGAGGGGCATCAGGACATGGAAGCGGGTACAATGCCACAGCAGCCAACACGGGATGGCACGGCCATCATCAGAGAGACTGGTGCAATCAGCTAAAATATTATCCAAAGTACCAAGTTTGGAATACTTCACGTGTCAAAAATAGATGAACGTCAGAGGTTAAGGTTCATGTAGAGAGAGTCTCCAGGAAGACCTGCTTCAAGTTGAATTTTCTGAAGCCAGTGTCTGGTTCGGTCGTTTAGCACCCAGTTAACTTCAGCTGCATTTTTGTTTACCTCAAGAATCTTGGGGCTCTTTCTATACAGCTGGATGTGGTTACTTCTACATGTTGTTTTCCTGTCCCATCAACCTTAACCCCGCTCTGGGCCGTCACAACCTACGCTGGCGGCATCATGTCGACCTGTCTACCTGTCCTGAAGTCCGTAGCCCTCAGATGCGGCTCTCAGCTGCAGATGGCACCAGAAATGAGGACTGAATCCCTTTTAGGTTCTCTTTTGACTGAGCTCCAGGAAGTTTCCCAGAAAATATCCGTTTGCAACCTTGAAATACTGTTGTTTAGAACATGCCTTCTGGGTCATCTCGTCGAAAATAGATTGCCTGTCGCAGCCGGTGGAACATTCAGGTCCAGTGACCATAAAAGTACAAAAATGTTTGCTCTATGTGCGTCTTTTGCAGGTCCGGGCGATGGATGATTGGAGCGGTCACCGTCAGGAAGGTGCACAGATAGTGATCGGAAGCTCTTTGTGGCCTCCCTCTTGGCTGCTGATAAGAAGCGATTTAAAAATAGATTTACGTGAAATGTGCCCTCTGCATTCATCCTTTCCACCTTTTGTCTCTCATTCTCTGACTTTGAGCACCTCCCGTCAGGTGATTTTTCATTTTTTCATTTGCAAAATTTACCTTTCTTTTACCGGTCTTTCTCCCGTTCCATCTTTGTATCCTCAGTCCAACCCTTTTTTAAACATTCATATTTTGCTTGTCCTCCTTTCATATTATTTGCTACTTTTTGGTTGGTTTCCCCAAAACATACGTAATCTCTCTCCCTAGCGCCAAGAGTCCTAGTTGGGCATAAACATGTCCCCACATAAACTTGTTGTGTTATGTTCATTTTAACGTTAGCTTAGTTTTTCATTCTTAAGAGAAAAAAAAACAACAGTTAATAATACATTAATTTGTGAAGCTAATCGGTACAATTAATTTGGTCTGTTACTTAAATAGTTATTAGTGTCTGTTCTTTATTCAATTAAAAATATAATCGTTGGCATTGCTAGTATAATTTTTTTTTTTTCCATTCTTTGATTTATTTCTATTTCCATTTCTTTTTTTCTATAGAATTTTAGGTCATTTTCTGGTCTCTTTCGCTTATTCAGTTCCTTATCACTCACTTTTCATTGCCTTGCTTTCTCTTCCCATTAACAGCATCCCTTGGTGTCAGCATTAGGGTGGTCTGGTCTCTCCCTCTTCCCCCCCAAACATTTTGCCTTCATCCCCTTATTTTTGCTGATCTCGTTTTTGCTGGCTTTAGGACTCTGCACACTTTACCACTGCTAAACTGTGCTAAAGAGCATGTGTTCATTTCTTAAAACATGGGAACATTGGCTTAGCCCCAAATGGCATATTTAATTTACTTGTAAGTCCCTAGTAGATTGGCACTCCATGTACCCAGCACCTTAAAATTAAATGCTACATGTGGGCCTGCATCACTGATTTTGCCACCCGCTTCAATAACCCCTTGAACATGTCTCAGGTCTGCCATTGGAGCCTGTGTGTCGAGTTTGAAACTCCTGGCAACTTCTACCTGGCAAAATAAACCTTTTGCCAGTCCCAAACCTTCCTTTCTAATGCATATAAGTCACCCTTAAGGTAGGTCCTGAACAGCCCAGTGGGCGGAATGCAGTGTATTTAAAATGTAGGACTGGTACTTTTAAGTTTCATATGTCCTGGCAGTGAAAAACTCTGAAATAATTTTTTCCCTACTGCAAAGGCCTACTTCTCCCCCACGCTAAAAATTGAGTTACCTTATTACATTTAATAAGTGATAATTTCCAAATTAGTGCAGGTAAGCAGTTCATATTGGTGTCTTTGGATTGTAATGAATAATCCTATTCTATTGGAGTCTGATTTTAAATTAAAAATTTAAAGTGCCATTTTAGAACGTTGGCATTTTCCTGCCTTAGCCTTTTGGTGCCTGTAGCCTGCTTAGATGTGTCTAGAGGGTCCATCACTGGCAAGATGGGAGGGTGGAGCTGATCATAGCCCTACTTACACTTGTATAGGCTTGAATTATCTGTGTTTTGCCTCGACACAAAGGGCTGTATACCCACTGTAGTTAGTCTGGAGCAGGGGCAGGGAAAGCAGGAAGTCAGTGTAATTTAATGAACATTTCTAAAAGCTTCTCCCACCTTCCGATGGTAGGGCACCAAATGTATATATATTGGACCTCAGACACCACCTCTTCAGTACACTTCTGCTCCTGTGAATACTCTGCCAGGAAAAACTACTGCTGTGCTGCTGAAAGGACTGCCCCTCTGCGGACTGCTGCCCTGCAGGACTACTGTCTTGCTGACCTGCTGCTTTCTTGCCTGAGTGAGAATGACTGGACCCTCATCTGTTGAACCCAGGACTCCAAAGTGACTCAAAGGGCTAGTTGGCTGGCCTCCTGACTAGAGCCTCCGGGGCAGAAGGCTCTAGTAACCCTGAACCCAGCAGCTGGACTCTGCCATCTCTGAGTTCTACCCTGCCAAGTGGTGCCACCCCAGTCCTGGACTCTTTGAAGTGGACCTGAAGGTGCTCTGCCATCCTATCTGTGAATCCAGCTGAACCATTGCATCTCTGCTTCGGAACTGCCACCTGTGCGAAGCTTTCCTGACACAGGCCCAAGCACCACAAATTCCTTATTGACAGCAGCCTTAAAAACGAAGCAGGTTCGTGCATCGCAGCCTCACAACTCTTCAGAACTAATGCTTTGCCTAGATTGCGCAATGCATCTTTGATGCCAACTTCTCATCTCAAGCCCTTGCCCGCGGGATCCTCGGACTATGCAGGACTGCGCAACGCACAACCTTGGGACCGATGTATCACCTCAGCGCGGGACCTTGCAACGGTCCACAGCCAGGACCTCATGTGCTCTTGTTCAGTGGGCCTAACAAGGTACCTGTAGTCAGACCATGCTCCATCATGGTCGGCCTGTATTTGTGACTTTGTCACAGTCTGGTGGAACTGGATATTTGGCGCTTTGTGTTTTTCGCCACTATTTTCACTTAAATCTTAAAACCTGTATATCTCAGATTCTACTGATTGGATGTCATTTTGGTCTTGTTTTTTTTTTTTTTTTTTTTTTTTATAAATAAAATCAGTCTTTTTTTTTTTTTACATTCGTTGTGTGACCTTTTTGTCGTGTGTTGTCACTGTGTTACTATTTGAAGTGTTGCACACACATTGCCTCCAAGTTAAGCCTGACTGATCTGTGCCAAGCTACCAGGGGGTAAAGCACAGGTGAATTTGGAGTTTGCTTGTGACTTCACCCTCACAAGGATTGTGGTGTCTGCTTGAGTAGGTTTTCATCCCCCTCAACCAGCAACCCAGTTTTTGACACTTGGTCTTTTTCTCTTTGCACAGACTATTCCCGTGGGGGAACAAGCTGGAACCAAAAGGGCAGCATCAGGCAAACATCTGGCAAGGAGTCTTCCCAACAAGTAACACTGCTGAGGACGGTTACCTTCAGACTTCTCCCGTAAGTTCTCTATTTTAATATTGCTCAGCAGTGAAAAAACAGCTTTTTCTAGCATGTTGAACTCAACCACAGAAACTGGACTGTAGCTGACAGTAGATGCTAAGTTGGCCCTGTCTCTAGTGAAAAGGCCAGGTCTATCTGGCAATAGAGTCCAACTGAGCCTCTCACATCAAGCACAACTAACCCTCTACCTCCAATCACAGCCGATCCTCTAGAGCCAAGCCCTGCTAATCCTCCACCCCCAAGCCCAGTCGATCCTCTACCCCCAAGCCCAGTCGATCCTCTACCGCCAAACCCAGCTGATCCTCTACAGCCCAGCCGATCCTTTACTGCCAAGCCCAGCCGATCCTCTACCGCCAAACCCAGTGGATCCTCTACCACTAAGCACCACTGATCTTCTGTCTCAAACCACAGCCCAACCTCTACAGTCAAGCACATCTCCGTTACATCAACTTTCATCAGAAGGTCAAAACCATTATATCCATATAACTATTACTTTGACTTGTCATGATCTCAACATGCCTGTAATGCACCAATTGTTAGGACTGGATTTGGAATAATAAATCTCCCAGGACAAGGTCATGGTAGATTGAATTTATGGCCTTGATAAGGTGATTGTTGATGATGTGATATGTGACAATGTTGTGACGTATATCTAAGGACAACCCAGCATCTACATTTATACAACCCAGGCTGTAGTGCCAAGCACAGTCCAGCCTCTGCTGTTAAGGACTGCCCATTTTCTTCTGCCTTGCACAACTCCGCTTTTACGGTAAAGATCAACTAAACCGCTACAGCCAACACAACTCGGCTTCACTGTCGCATCTAACACAGCCATTATTGCAGAGTCCATCCCAGAGTATACTGCAGGCACAATTATCACAATGGGAAGAGATTTTTAGGGGAAAAGGAAGCGCTCCCAACAGTCCCCTTATAGTATAAACATAGGTGCTCCCGGCCCTGGACGAATCTTCCCTACCTCCAAAATCTGTGATAACACAGATAGAAAAATCTAAGAACAAGGACCTAGGCACTCATAAGAATAAACCACCACAGTGTTAATGAAAATACATAGTAAATCATTAGTTAAGAGGATTATTTATATATATAATTGAACAACGATCCAGTGAAATCTGTACGTCGTGAACATTTCATCTTTTAATATGACGAAAGGCAGCATAAGGATTCCATCATTCAAAAAAGGAAAACGGACAACAGCCACGGAGAACAGCCAACACGTGTTTCGTCATGGGGGGGTATGCTCCCCTTGACTTTTTCAAGGCTACAAGAAATAACAAACATCAACACTTATATATTCAAATAGAAAAATTACAAGAGAGAAAAGAAACAATACATATGTCTTACAAAGTTGGTGTGATTAAATGTCTCACAAGTCACGGAAATAAGTGACAATCTATGTCAATTAGCACATTCAAAATAATATACATGGACCCTTTATAAATCCTTCAAATTTCATGCATATGCAAATTTATTATTAAACTATCACATCCAGTGTGAAGAGTGAAAGTGAACAACCCCGGCACAAACGTGCGGATGACTCAAAATAGTGACTCCAATATAGTTATAGTATTAATATAAAGCTGTGTGCATCAATCAGAAACCCATGTGTTGTACTCAACAACCACATCTAATAAATAACGTGAACCAAATCAGATAAGAACATACCTCACTGAAAATTCCAAAGCAGCACTAGTGCACCAACCAAAATCGATTAATAAAAGTACTGTGAAAAAATAATATCAAACACTAATAAGAAAAACTTCCAAAAGACAAGCATAAGTGTCCACAAGCTCCACCAAAATGCAATGTATCCAATCACCTACCCGTTTGTAAAGATCTACTTTTGTCAGCATGTATATCCAACAAGTGTATTCGGCACCTAAAACATTCAAATAAAGGTCTAGAACCACTGATACTACAATACAAGTTGTAACATCAAAGTAGTGTATTTAAAGATTAATGCACCTTCTTTGCTCACCTGAAGTTACAATATCTATTCGTGTGCACGGAGCTCGGGTTACCGGCTCCAAGACCACAGCCCCGATGAGCGTTATAATCGGCCGCCATTACTGAACAAATAACACATCCGGCACGCGCGTACCAGTCAAAGCGCGACCGCAAATATCTCAACATTTAAGCTACTGAACCGGCGGCATGCGGGCGCCATCTTTAATAGGGCGCCGATTTATTTTACAGAAATACACATGCATTGGCTTACATTTTTCTTACAACCATTTAAACATCGCATTGCATTGCAAAAAGATTCACCCTAAGAAGCATAAAAAGTGTATATATTAAATTATAATTGGAAAATAAAGTATTTAGTTATATCATATTGATAAAGAAACGAAAATTTTCATTTCTAAGGTCAATCCATCACGTTCTCATGTGTAAGTTAGCAGTGGCTAACCAAAAGGCTGTAACCTATTTTGTAACCAAACGCACGCCCGCGCCACGATTCCCACTTCACAATTCAGACTGTGATGGTAACATAATATTAAATAATGAAACAATTAAAATAGACATGTTGGGAATAACATCATTTAGGTTGACAATATAAATAAACTATATTATTACCAAGAAAGTTACAATAGTGGGGAAAGCCTCCAAATAACAATGCAAAGTAAGATACATCATATGACAGATAAAATAATACCACCTGTCTAGGTGAGAGTATCAACATCAGTGCATACTATTTCCAAAGTCCCAAAGGACACTTAATTTAAATCAAGAGTAATATACTAAAAGAACTTAAGAAATAGATATAATATTCAATACATAATGTTTCCAAACTACTGAAGAACACATATTCATACTCCAAATTCAATCCATAATAATAAAACATGAAAACCTTGTATATGAAGTGTCAATCCAAAAAATATTCCATCTCATAATTGGAGTTAAGTCCTACTTCTACAGCTCTAAGTTTAAGAATCCATAGGCATTCCCTCTTTCTTAATTGTAACTCTCTATTTCCGCCACGTGGATTTGCATGGACCATATCAAAGCCAAAAATTCAAAATTCCATACATTAGTCTGTCTAGAACACTGACTCATGTGTGTGACAATGGGATAGCGTTCATCACGATATCTCAAGGCTCTATAGTGTTCACTGATTCTAACTTTAAGGAATCTGATTGTACTACCAATGTAATATAAGCCACATTTGCATATAATCATATAGATAACAAAACAGCTATCACAGGTAATGTGGGAGGTGATATAAAATGTATCCCCCATCAAACTATCAAAGGAAGAGATCCCCGATCTACTCAGTTACACATCCCACATCGACCACACTTGAAAAACCCCTTGCTACGGGTAGTGAGCCAATTGTCCTGTTGCAGTTTTAAAGGATAGCTCGGACTCAAAATATTTTTAAGGGTTCTACCCCTACGGTAAGTAAACACTGGTGATTCAGATATTAAACCCTTAAGAGTAGTGTCTGCCTGAAGTATATGCCAATATTTCTTCATGCTTCTGAGAAGAGTCGATGATGCCGGAGTGTAGTCAACTACACATCTTATATTATTGTCGGATACTTTGTCCCTATGTCTCAAAGTGTCGGCCCTGGATAAGCGACCAACTCTACTGCGTGCCTTTGCCAAAATACCAGCAGGGTAACCCCGGAGCTTGAATCTAGATGACATATCTCGAATATTATCACAAAAATCCATATCCATACTGCAATTCCTTCTGGCACGTACCATTTCTCCATAGGGAATGGAGTAAATTTGATGTTTTGGATGTGCACTGCTAGCGTGCAGAATGGAATTGCAGGCTGTACTCTTTCTATACAAGCGACTTTCAATCTTGTCTTGACGGATAAAAAGTTCGACATCCAAAAAAGATATACAGGTTACACTATGTTCCCAGGTGAACCTTATGTTAAAATAATTAGAATTCAAAAAGTTGACAAACTCACTACTGCAGGCACATCTTGAACATTATCCAGTATTTCTAAGCTGTCTCTCCTGAACCGAGCATGTCAAACTACAAAGAACAATACACACGTGCTCTAAAGCATGCTGCCGGCTGCATTCCCAAGCCCAGGCACTTTCTATTCTAAAGCACAACCAAGTTCTTTACTCCATGCTGCAAAACCCATGAGCAAACCAGCCACCATTGCCAAACACCGCCCATATACCCCTCAGCATGGACCAGCCTCCGCTCCCACGCTCAAACACATCACATCTTATACTGCCATGGAATAACCCTGTGTGCCAAACACAATCAAGCCCCCAGCTGCAAGCACTGATTTAACTCCACTTGCAGGTGCAACTCATATTTTTAGAGTCATTGTGTGCTCTCATGTTTGTGACTTGCAACACATGTGTTTGTGTGTAGGAGCTGTCTCTGCACCGTGTTTCTGATGTTAAAATGTACTTGGTCCCCAGTTTGCTGCAAATGTGTACCTGTGTTACTTGTGCACGTCTCCTCCACGTTTCTTTGCTGTTGTGTGTACAGTGTTTTTTAATATGTACATTGTTTGTATTGGGCCTGGGTGTGCTGCCTCTGAGTGAAGTGTGTATGTGGGATGGGCCTCTGTTTACTTCCTGTGTGCATTGCAGTAATTGAGTTACGTGCGCGCTATTTTTTTGTGCTGTTCTTTTAGTATATCTAGGTTTTGGTTGACATTTATGGGAAATAGCAATCTGCTATTTTTTGCTTATGGTTGCATCTAATTGTATGGGTCTTGGTGCAAAGTCTGTTGCAGGCCTTTCTGATTCTATTAGTGAAAAGTGTCCACCCACTTCACAGGCCATGGGGCAGTAGCTGGTTCTATTTGCTGCCACTGCTAATGAGGCTATTAGCCACCCTGTGCAGGTGGCATCTTAGTTGGCTGCCTAAGAATCTCGCTGCTGTTGAATAATTCATGAGTGTTTTGATGCCTCTTGACCTATCTGCAGCATTCGATGCGGTTCATCTCGAAACTCTCCTAACAAGGCTGGAGTCCTGTGGTCTTGGTGGTACTGCACTCAGATGGATGCGCTTCTACCTCCAGGACAGGAGTCAGGCGGGGACCTTGTCTCCTTACTTTAGAAGACTTAAAGAAGGGGTACCACAAGGGACAGCACTTAGCCTAAATCTATTTAATGTTTATATGAGGCCATTAATCACTTTAATAAAAAGATACATCATCTCGGTTATAAAATATGCCGATGATACACAATTGATCATGTCCCCTAATCAACAGGATGAGATCTCCTCCTTTCAAGCTTGTATGCTTAACATTACATTCTGGATGGATAATAATTCCTTAACACTGAATAGGGACAAAACTGAATCTGTTGTGCTCCAAACAAAAACCCAGCACCATCCCACCACCCCCTAACTTCTGGACCCTTCCCACAGAAATTGAGATAAATGCCTTGGATGCTGTATGAAATATGGGGGTTATGTTTGATGCCCATCTCTCACTAGAGAGTCATGTGACCAAGGTTGCAGGTCCCAGATTTGCCCTCCTGCCTAGTCTCAGAAAGATATTTCTGGTATTACCTATACATGCCAGGTCACAAGAATTGTCATACTTGGACGTTGGACTATTGTAAGGCATCCTTCTAGGGGCACCAGATTTTTTGGTTAAGAGACTTCAAAGAGTTCAGTTGGCTGCGGCCAAACTGGCACTGAACAGTCCCCATAGATCTTCTGCAACCAGTGCTCTTAAGGGACTGCATTGGCTCCCTATAGAACAAGCATTTGCAATGCAACAGGTCTCGCATTTCTCCGTGGTAGAGCAATTCGCAGTTGTAAACTCCCAACAAAACTTTTCTTGCCACGTTAAATGGAAAAAAAGAGCGTGATTGCGCTGCTACTGTTCACTCGTAGTGAAACCTATCGGCAAAAGTGCAATTATCTACGTAACCGGCAAAAGTGCAATTAACTATGTAACAGGGTCGATTTCATGCAAAGCGCTCGACTTCTGCCAAGCGAGACTGCGCTGCGAAAAAAGATAACAAGTAGTCCACAAACCGGACGGAAAACAGCGTGCTTTGTATGTTTTCAGTTCTTGCTCTCTGTGCTCGAGGAGGGCTAACCACCGAAAAGGCATGATGTATGCATGCCTTCCATTAATGAAAGCAAGCAGATTTTAAAAGGCAAGCCCACGAACCAATGAAAGACACTGACGTGACATGGACAGGGCTCCGAGCCCTTTTCTAACTATTGAAGCGCCTCGCAAGCGATACGCAGGTGCAATCGCATGCTAGTGCAGGCTCAACCCTAAAAAAGGATTATTTGTGAAGCAATGTGCTTGGTGTTTGAGGCATTACAGGGGTAGGGTCCAGTACTTCTTCAAAGTAAACTGCAAAGATATGTTCCAGCTAGAACTTTGCGCTCAGCTATGGCCAATTTGGTGCAGCCGTCTAGATTTCGAAGATCTCGTATGGGAGGATGAGCTTTTTCTTTTAAAGCTGCTCAGCAGTGAAACGTGTTACCATCTACTTTGAGAATGCAATCAGAGCTGCCGAAATTCAGAAAAGCTTTGAAAACTTAACTGTTCCCTAATTATTTTTTGTGGTTTAGATATGTCTTATACTCCTTATTCTCCCCCTTGTTCTTCAACTAGTCGCTATAGTGCCAGAATACCAGTTATGGTCACAGTTGTGCTTTATAAATACTATAAATATGTGTATCTTATGTGGTTGAAGCCTCATATTTGGTATTCTTGTACACTTCTCCAGTACGGGGCCCAGGTGTGCTACCCTTTGTATGTGTTCCACTTGTGCTTTTGTGTCTGTGATGCTCTTCTGTGTTGACTGCTGGATTCTGCACCCAGTGTTAGAGGCCCAAATGTAAATTATGCTTGTGTGTCGGCTTCTCATGTGTGTGCGCTGCTCTTATTTGCAGGTGGAGCTTGCATAGTGTGTGTATAACCGCACTGCCCCTGTATATTTGAGATGCACGTGTGACTGTGTGCTGCTCGGGTGTGTTTGCTCCTATCCTGTTTATATGGCCCTGGGTTAGCTCTCCATGCCTACCTGATTAATTGTTTTTACTTTTTCAGGTCACTGAGTTTCCCCCCAATGGATACGGCCTGTACAATATGGTGGGCAATGCCTGGGAGTGGACGGCAGACTGGTGGACAGTACATCATTCTCCAGAAGAAACACACAACCCTGTAAGTGTTTTAGGACTAACGCCCTCATCTTAAACACCGCGGACACTTGGCTGAAAAGTAAATTCATCAAGGCTTAAGAGATGTGGCCCTATGCCTAGAGCTGCCGACTTTGGGAATGGAAAACCAGGATGGAATCTGGCTCCGCTTAACATCTTGTGATTCTAGGCACATCACTTAATCTTCCCATGCCTAAAAACGAATAAGTAACATTTGGTTCTCTTGTATATTCTAATGCCCTTGAGCCAATTTATGTGCTACATCAAAATTAAAAAAAAATCACTGTTGCAGAATCGTCTTGCTGTGGGACAAGGAAAGCGAACAAGATGCTGATGGGAATTGTGTGATCATGCACACTTCTCTTTTGGATCCAGAAATCATGCATTGTTGTTTGTGAGGCCACAGTTGGCAGCATGTTATCAGTGCATCTGTTGAGCTTTTTGATTGGTTCATCCATATTCCATGAACATCTATAAGACTCTGTATACTGTACCACGCAAAGCCAAAACTCTTTGTTGTACTTCTTCTGGTCCATGGCGGCCTGCAATTGGTTCATCAGTCACGGTGTGAATGTTTTCATGAACTATGATTTTCTCATAGGCTAAGCACCAGTGGGATTATTTGATGGCTTCATAGTTGGGTTAAGTATCTTGTATGTCAGCAGCAATGTACATCTGGACTTTTCGCTTCATAGGCTGATTGTCCACGAAGCTTCTAAGCACCCCTCACTGCCTTTCTAAGGTCTTGATTGATTTCATCCTGAGCAGGTGGGATTTTAGAAAGGCCCACAATAGGCTACATGGCCCAGTTGACCATCTGTAGAAAATCGGCCAGACAAATGCATATCGCCCATCACACCCGTAATAACTCCCCGCACTTACTTCCTCAGGGGTGCAACACTTTAAATATATTCAACACTGGCTGTTTACCTATTCGGCCTCATCCCTGCCGGCTCTGTCTAAACATTACCGCAGCCAGTCTGTTCATAAAGAAGCTGCTTTCCACAGTGTTGCATGATGGCGTAATCACGCTGTTACGTGGTGCTGAGTGTGCTGGGGGTTGTATTTCCTAAATACTGCGGTGCACCCGTAAGGTTTGGTCGTAGCGCGTGGTTTGACATGGAGGATTCAGAAAGAAACTAATATTGTTGGATGCATCAAAGGGGAAAAAAATTGCTAAAACTTTAGGGAGCTTGCTGTTTTAAATTACAGAAAATGGTGCAAAGACGCTCGCTCAGTGGTATTCCTGGGGATGGTATAGTCTTCAAAAGAGTAGGTTAATATCCCTTAATAGTGTTTTAGTTGTGGCAAAAAACAGTGTAGTAAAGCCTCATCTCATATAGTGTACCCCAGGTGTAAGTGACTAATACTAAGGTAAACAGACTTTACTTGGGGTGACAAAAAGGGGGGAAAAGCCCATATTTAATACGGCTTAGGGAGTTCAGCTGTTTCACTCATCGGAGGAGTGTTTGTCTAAGGGACTCCCACCTGGGAGTTTTATGTTGAGGCCCCTTTCCCTGAGTGGGGGCTTAGTATGGTTCTCAAATTCAAGTCAGTGGTGGTGGATTTCTTTGTGATGGGGGCTGTTAGACCTGACATGCCTTAGGGTGGTCACCCCTAACTTTTTGCCTGCCTTCCTCCACTTTTTGGACTCTGTTTTTGCTGGCTTTTAGACTCTGCGCACTTTACCACTGCTAACCAGTGCTAAAGTGCATATGCTCTCTCCCTTTAAACATGGTAACTTTGGATCATACCCAATTGGACTATTTAATCTACTTATAAGTCCCTAGTAATGTGCACTGCAGGTGCCTAGGGCCTGTAGATTAAGTGCTACTAGTGGGCCTGCAGCACTGGTTGTGCCACCCACTCAAGTAGCTCCTTTACCTTGTCCCAGGCCTGCCATTGCAAGGCCTGTGTGTGCAGTTTCACTGCCAATTCGACTTGGCATTTAAAAGTACTTGTCAAGCCT
Source organism: Pleurodeles waltl (assembly GCF_031143425.1). Lineage (NCBI taxonomy): Eukaryota > Metazoa > Chordata > Amphibia > Caudata > Salamandridae > Pleurodeles > Pleurodeles waltl. The sequence continues at coordinate 95,037,891 of NC_090448.1, forward strand.
AAAACTCCCCCTTTTCTACACATAAGTCACCTCTAATGTGTGCCCTAGGTAACCTCCCTAGAGCAGGGTGCTGTGTGGGTAAAAGGCAGGACGTTTACCTGTGTAGTTTACATGTCCTGGTAGTGTAAAACTCCTAAATTCGTTTTTACACTACTGTGAGGCCTGCTCCCTTCATAGGCTAACATTGGGGCTGCCCTCATACATTATTGAAGTGGTAGCTGCTGATCTGAAAGGAGCAGGAAGGTCATAAGTAGTATGGCCAGAATGGTAATACAAAATCCTGCTGACTGGTGAAGTTGGATTTAATATTACTATTCTAGAAATGCCACTTTTAGAAAGTGAGCATTTCTTTGCACTTAAATCTTTCTGTGCCTTACAGTCCACGTCTGGCTGGGTTTCGTTGACAGCTCCTTGTGCATTCACTCAGACACACCCCAAACACAGGGTACTCAGCCTCACTTGCATACATCTGCATTTTGAATGGGTCTTCCTGGGCTGGGAGGGTGGAGGGCCTGCTCTGACACAAAGGACTGCCACACCCCCTACTGGGACCCTGGCAGACAGGATTGAACTGAAAGGGGACCTGGTGCACTTCTAAGCGACTCATTGAAGTCTCCCCCACTTCAAAGGCACATTTGAGTATAAAACAGGGCCTCTACCCTACCACCTTAGACACTTGCTGGAGAAGAAACCTGAACCAGAACCTGCATCCTGCCAAGAAGAACTGCCTGGCTGCTCAAAGGACTCAACTGACTGCTTTCTACAAAGGACTGCTGCCTTGCTGTTGGCCTGCTGCCTTGCTGAACTCTTGTCAGGCTGTGAAAGTGCTCTCCAAGGGCTTGGATAGAGCTTGCCTCCTGTTTCCTGAAGTCTCAGGACCAAAAAGACTTCCATCTTTCAACTGGACTCCTTGTGCGCCAAAAAATTCGACGCACAGCTTGCTCCGCGGTGAAAAATTCACCGCACGCCGATCCGGAAAGACGCTGCTCGAACCCCCGCAAGGAAAAGATCGATGCAACGCCTGCGGTGCGACCGGAACTTCGACACACGGCCCGCCTGGACAACGCCGCCCGACTTCCAGAGAGGAAATCGACGCGTCGCCTGCCGTGAGGGAGAAAATTCCACGCACAGCCCACCGGAATGACGCACAGCCGGATAACAAGCCCAGGATTCCACACACAGACCACGGGACATCTGTTAATCCCGTGACCCACAGAAGGAGACTGTCCCCGCGCCGGAAAACGACGCACGTCTTCCCCGCGTGAAAAATAACAATGCAGGTCCGTGTGTGAAGGGGCGAAACCGACGCACACACCATTTTTCCACGCATCTCCTCCTCTGCGGCCCTTTGTGGAGTTTTTCCACTCCAAACCAGGTACTTTGTGCTTGAAAGAGACTTTGTTTGGTTTTTAAAAAGGCTTAAGACACTTCATATCACTTTTCAGTGATATCTCTACAATTTCTTATTGCATCTTTTATCGTTTTGACCTACAAATACCCAGATAAATATTATATATTTTTCTAAACACTGTGTGGTGTATTTTTGTGGTGCTATATTGTGTTATTTTATGATTTATTGCACAAATGCTTTACACATTGCCTTCTAAGTTAAGCCTGACTGCTCAGTGCCAAGCTACCCGAGGGTGGGCACAGGATAATTTGGATTGTGTGTGACTTACCCTGACTAGAGTGAGGGTCCTTGCTTGGACAGGGAGTAACCTGACTGCCAACCAAATACCCCATTTCTAACAGGGGCATACTGCGCACTGTCCACAGGGGTCGTGGTCAGTGACCCTGGGAAGGGTCCATTATGTATTTGTGGGAGTTGATGTGTTTTTTGGCGTTCTGGTATGTGTCTACACGTTCTTTAGACTGGTATTTCTCTTAAAAGAGAAAAGAAGGTTTTCAAACTGAGCTCATTGCATGTTAGGATGCGAGAGTTCTGTTTAATTATCCTTTTGACTTAATTGGAAACGTTGCTTTGCGTGGTACACACGTACGTTCCTTGTGATGTTCTCTTTTCCGATCTTGCAGGAATAAGTCTCTATAGTTGTTTTGTACCCTTTTGTTGGCTTTTTCGAAGAGTCTTTCAAGGTAGTGCCTGTCTGCCAGTTTCTTGGCAGGTATGGTGGCTTCTCAGTTGTAGTCCTCAACCCCGGGGCAATTCTTCCTGATGCGGAGGAACTGTCCAACTGGTAGATTTCTCCAGAGTGCCCGTGGTGTGCACTCTGAAAATGAAGGAGGCTATTTTATCTATAGGTTTTGTGTAAAGCTTAGTGATCACTTTACCATGTTCAACCTTGATGATGACATTGAGAAATTAAATTTCGTCATTGCTGGTAAATCCCAGATGCACAATGCCTCACAGCTTTTGTGTTCTGGTGGGGAGGAAATGACTACGTCGACATGGCACTCCCCTCAGAGTGCCATGCCCACCTCTCAGAGCCTGTGGCATAGGTAAGTCACCCCTCTAGCAGGCCTTAGAGCCGTAAGGCAAGGTGCACTATACCACAGGTGAGGGCATATGTGCATGAGCACTATGCCCCTACAGTGTCTAAGCAAAATGTTAGACATGGTAGCCATAAAGAGTATATGGTCTGGGAGTTTGTCAAACACGAACTCCACAGTTTCATCATGGCTACACTGAAATCTGGGAAGTTTAGTATCAAACTTCTCAGCGCAATAAATACACACTGATGCCAGTGTGGGATCTATTGTAAAATGCACCCAGAGGGCATCTTAGAGATGCCCCCTGAAGACCAGTCCGACTCCAAGTGCTAGGTTGACAGTTTGTTTCTGCCAGCCTGCCACAACCAGACGAGTTTCTGGCCACATGGGGTGAGTGCCTTTGTCACTCTGTGGCCAGGAACAAAGCCTGTACTGGGTGGAGGTGCTTCTCACCTCCGCCTACAGGAACTGTAACACCTGGTGGTGAGCCTCAAAGGCTCATTCCTTTTGTTACAGCAACCCAGGGCATCCCAGCTAGTGGAGATGCCCGCCCCTCCAGCCACTGCCCCCACTTTTGGCGGCAAGGCTGGAGGAGATAATGAGGAAAACAAGGAGGAGCCACCCACCAGTCAGGACAGCCCCTAAGGTGCCTTGAGCTGAGGTGACTCCTGCATTTAGAAATCCTGCATCTTGAGATTGGAGTATTCCCCCAATAGGAATAGGGATGTGCCCCCTTCCCCTCAGGAAGGAGGCACAAAGAGGGTGTATCTACCCTCCAGGACATTAGCCATTGGCTACTGCCCTCCAGACCTAAACACCCCCCTAAATTTAGTATTTAGGGGCAACCCTGAACCCAGGAAATCAGATTCCTACAACAGGAAGGACTGCTGACCTGAAAGCCCTGCAGAGGCGACGGAGTTGACAACTGACTTGGCCCCAGCCCTACTGGCCTGTCTCCAGACTAAATGAACCTGTACAGCTACGCATCCGACAGGGACCAGCGACCTCTGAGGACTCAGAGGACTGCACTGAACCTAAAGGACCAAGAAACTCCCGAGAACAGCGGCACTGTTCAAAACCTGCCACAACTTTGCAACAAAGAAACAACTTTTAAAGAACTCTCTCTTCCCGTCAGAAACGTGAGACTTCACACTCTGCATCCGACGCCCCCGGCTCGAGTTCAGGAGAACCAACACTGCAGAGTGGACTCCCAGGCGACTACAACGACGTGGGCACCCTGAGTTGACCCCCGTACACCCCCACAGCGAAGCCTGCAGAGAGGATCCAGAGGCTCCCCCTGACCGCGGCTGCTGGTAACAAGGAACCCTACGCCTGGACCAAGCACGTCACCTGCAGCCCCCAGGACTGAGAGGAACCACCTTCCAGTGCAGGAATGACCAGCAGGCGGCCCTCTTCCTAGCCCAGTCGGTGGCTGGCCTGAGAAACCCCCCTGTGCCCTGCCTGCATCGCCTAAGTGACCCCCAGGTTTCTCCATTGATTTCAATAGTAAATCCGACGCCTACTTTGCACACTGCACCTGGCCGCCCCTGTGCTTGTGAGGGTGTGTTTTGTGTGCCTGTTTGTGTCTCCCCCCCCGCCCCCCAGCGCTCTACAAAACCCCCCTGGTCTGCTCCCCGAGGGCACCGGTACTTACCTGCCAGCAGCCCGGAACCGGAGCACCCCTGTACTCATTAGGCGCCTATGTGTTTTGGGCCCTCCCTTGACCTCTGCACCTGACCGGCCCTGTGTTGCTGGTGCAGTGACTTTGGGGTTGCCTGGAACCCCCAACGGTGGGCTGCCTATGCCCAGGAGACTGACTATGTAAGTGCTTTACCTACCGGAGAAACTTAACCAAACTTCCCTCCCCCAGGAACTGTTGATTTCTGCACTGTGTCTACTTTTAAAATAGCTTATTGCCATTTTAACTAAAACTGTGTGTCCTACTGCTTTGAATCAAAGTTCTCTACTTGCCTGTGCACAGTACCTTGCATTTTATGTACTTACCTCAAATCTTGAATATTGTGGTTCTAAAATAAATTAAGAAAATATATTTTTCTATATAAAAACTTTTGGCCTGGAGTTAAGTCTTTGAGTGTGTGTTCCTAATTTATTGCCTGTGTGAGTACAACAAATTCTTATCACTACCCTCTGATAAGCCTACTGCTCGACCACACTACCACAAAATAGAGCATTGGTATTATCTAATTTTGCCACTATCAACCTCTAAGGGGAACCCTTGGACTCTGTGCACACTATCTCTGACTTTGAGATAGTATATACAGAGCCAACTTCCTACATTGTCTCTTGTCAGTCTCATTTGCGTGAATCTCATTCAGTGGTTTCTAATGGAAACTTCTAAATGCAGAATCCTCATCCTTAGAAATATCCCCTTGGCAAACTGACACTAAAGAATTTTGTAGCTGTGCTTCTGTGCTGATAGTTGGCACCTGCAACTCTGCACTGACTTAACCCCCCCTCAGAAGCAACAGAGCGGAGCTGCATACAAACACCACCCATGCCCACTGATGTCCATTCTTTCCTTTCTGTGCCTTTTGATGCAGGTTCTGATGTTTGCCCTCACCTTGTCCGTCACCCAATAAACTCTTAAAAATGTCTCTTGAACAACGTGCTGGGGTATGATGTCTCCATCGAAAAGAAAAAGGTCCAAGCTGTGTAGTGTCTGTAGGAATCAGTTGTCGGTCATAGACCTGCACAAGGTTTGCCTTTGGCCCTTGGGCTCTGGAAACAATTTGAAGTTGTGTTTCAAATGCACAATAATGCATCCGATGTTAGCTCGAGCATAAATGATGTTTTTATGACGTTATAAAAGTGAAACCAGTTGGCATGCAGCCTGACTAACCCATTGCCTCTACCACATCATAACCATCAGCAAAGGTTCCGTTTTCCATTTGATAGTGACTCTGAAGCTGTGCCAGAACAAGGTAAATATCAGGATACATACAGTATGATGCTCATGAGGAGGGATAGTTTGCTCCACCCCCCATTGTATTGGCAATGTCTCATACCTTGATGTTCGATGGCATCTGTCGCTGTAGATACGCATGTTCTGCAATAGCTCGCCATCTGGTGTTGGGCCGGAGTGTTACAAGTTGTTTTTCTTCGAAGAAGTCTTTCGAGTCACGGGACCGAGTGACTCCTCCTTTTGTCTCCATTGCGCATGGGCGTCGACTCCATCTTCGATTGTTTTTTTTCCGCCATCGGGTTCGGACGTGTTCCTGTCGCTCCGAGTTTCGGAACGGAAAATTAGCTAATTTCGGAAGATTTTCGTCGGTATTGTTGCGTTCGGGATCGGCGTACTTAGATTCCACACCGCATCGAAGATCGAAGAGCTCCGGTGCCCTTCGGGGTAGTTTTTCGATCCTCCGTCGGGGCCTGGTCGGCCCGACCGCGTGCTGAAGAACGCCGATGGAACGGACCCCGTTCCGTTTCTGCCCCAAATGCCACAATAAATACCCCTACACAGACCAACACTTGGTCTGCAACCTGTGCCTGTCACCTGAGCACAGCGAAGACACCTGCGAGGCCTGTCGTGCGTTCCGGTCCCGAAAAACACTCCGAGACCGTCGAGCCAGAAGACTTCAGATGGCGTCCGCACCGACAGCCCAACGGGAGTTCGAGGAACAGGAAGAGGAAGGTACCTTCTCGATCCAAGACTCAGACTCCGAAGGATTCGACGATACACAAACCGTGAGTAAGACGTCGAAATCCACTCAAAGGAACATTTACAAGGCCCAGGGGACGCCACTGCCACCAGGCCATGGCTCGACCCATAAATTCGGTGACCGACCGTCGGCACCGAAAAAGGCCCAAACAGTGCCGAGATCGTCCGACTCCGGTCGAGACACCGGCACGCAGCCTTCTCGGGACCGAGAAAGTGCTGGAGACAAGCCTCGACACCGAGATGCCGGTGTGGACACGGCTCGACGCCGAGACAGCGGCACCGAAACAGATCGACGCCGAGAGGTTTCGGCCCCGAAAAGGAAAAGTCACCTCGGAGCCGAAAAAACACGCAGACAAAGTTTCGATGCCGAAACAAACTGCAAGAGACCCAGCTTCAGGCTCTTATACAGAAGAGCACTCGCTAACATCCCAAATGCAGAAGCATAGGTTTGAGGAAGAGCTACAAGCAACTGATGTGGACCATACGCAAAAGCGTATCTTCATTCAGCAGGGGACAGGAAAAATAAGCACCCTTCCCCCCATTAGGAGAAAGAGAAGGTTGGAGTTCCAGACGGAACAAACACCACAACCAAAAGTGGTGAAAAGAGTTACACCACCACCCTCTCCTCCGCCCGTGATTAACGTTTCACCAGCACAAACTCCATCACACTCCCCAGCTCACACCACCATGAGCCAGGGTGACCAAGATCAGGACGCATGGGACCTATACGACGCCCCAGTGTCAGATAACAGTCCGGAGGCATACCCTACAAAGCCATCTCCACCAGAAGACAGCACCGCGTACTCTCAAGTGGTGGCTAGAGCAGCACAATTTCACCACGTAAGCCTCCACTCAGAACAGGTCGAGGATGATTTCTTATTCAACACACTCTCCTCCACCCACAGCTCATACCAAAGCCTGCCTATGCTCCCTGGTATGCTCCGGCACGCAAAAGACATCTTTAAGGAGCCGGTCAAAAGTAGGGCAATCACACCAAGGGTGGAAAAAAAGTATAAGCCGCCTCCTACGGACCCGGTTTTCATCACTACACAGCTGCCACCAGACTCTGTCGTTGTAGGAGCAGCTAGGAAAAGGGCCAACTCTCACACATCTGGAGATGCACCACCCCCAGATAAAGAAAGCCGCAAGTTCGATGCAGCTGGTAAAAGAGTCGCAGCACAAGCTGCAAACCAGTGGCGCATCGCGAACTCCCAGGCACTACTTGCGCGCTATGACAGAGCCCACTGGGACGAGATGCAACATCTCATTGAACATCTGCCCAAGGACTTACAAAATAGGGCAAAACAAGTGGTTGAGGAGGGACAGACCATCTCCAACAACCAGATACGCTCCTCCATGGACGCTGCAGATACAGCTGCACGGACAATTAATACATCTGTAACTATCAGAAGGCATGCATGGCTCCGAACGTCTGGATTTAAACCAGAGATTCAACAAGCAGTTCTCAATATGCCTTTTAATGAAAAAGAACTGTTCGGTCCAGAAGTGGACACAGCGATTGAGAAACTCAAAAAAGATACGGACACTGCCAAAGCCATGGGCGCACTCTACTCCCCGCAGAGCAGAGGGAATTACAGCACATTCCGTAAAACGCCCTTTCGAGGGGGGTTTCGGGGTCAAAGCACACAAGCCAGCACCTCACAAGCCACACCGTCCAGTTACCAGGGACAGTATAGAGGAGGTTTTCGGGGACAATATAGAGGAGGGCAATTCCCTAGAAATAGAGGAAGATTTCAAAGCCCCAAAACCCCTACTACTAAACAGTGACTCACATGTCACTCACCCCCTCCACACAACACCAGTGGGGGGAAGAATAGGTCATTATTACAAAGCATGGGAGAAAATCACTACAGACACTTGGGTTCTAGCAATTATCCAACATGGTTATTGCATAGAATTTCTACAATTCCCTCCAAACATACCACCAAAAGCACAAAATTTAACAACACACCATTCCAATCTCCTGGAGATAGAAGTGCAGGCACTATTGCAAAAGAATGCAATCGAATTAGTGCCAAACACACAAATAAACACAGGAGTTTACTCACTGTACTTTCTGATACCAAAGAAGGACAAAACACTGAGACCAATCCTAGACCTCAGAGTAGTGAACACTTTCATCAAATCAGACCACTTCCACATGGTCACACTACAAGAAGTATTGCCATTGCTAAAACTACACGACTACATGGCAACTTTAGACCTCAAGGATGCTTATTTCCATATACCAATACACCCATCGCACAGGAAATACCTAAGGTTTGTATTCAAAGGAATACATTACCAATTCAAGGTAATGCCTTTCGGATTAACAACCGCACCAAGAGTCTTTACCAAATGTCTAGCGGTAGTCGCTGCACACATAAGAAGGCAGCAAATACATGTGTTCCCATATTTGGACGACTGGCTAATCAAGGCCCATTCGTTCATACAGTGCTCAAATCACACAAATCAGATCATACAAACCCTCTTCAAACTCGGGTTCACCGTCAACTTTACAAAATCCAACATTCTGCCGCGCAAGGTACAACAATACCTAGGAGCCATAATAGACACATCAAAGGGAGTAGCCACTCCAAGTCCACAAAGAATTCTAAATTTCAACACCATCATACAACGCATGTATCCAACACAAAAGATACAGGCAAAGATGGTATTACAACTCCTAGGCATGATGTCTTCATGCATAGCCATTGTCCCAAACGCAAGACTGCACATGAGGCCCTTACAACAATGCCTAGCATCACAGTGGTCTCAAGCACAGGGTCACCTTCTAGATCTGGTGTTAATAGACCGCCAAACTTACCTCTCGCTTCTGTGGTGGAACAACATAAATTTAAACAAGGGGCGGCCTTTCCAAGACCCAGTGCCACAATACGTAATAACAACAGATGCTTCCATGACAGGGTGGGGAGCACACCTCGATCAACACAGCATACAAGGACAATGGAACGTACATCAAACAAAACTGCATATCAATCACCTAGAACTTCTAGCAGTTTTTCAAGCACTAAAAGCCTTCCAACCAATAATAGTTCACAAATACATTCTCGTCAAAACAGACAACATGACAACAATGTATTATCTAAACAAGCAGGGGGGGACGCACTCCACGCAGTTAAGCCTGCTAGCACAAAAAAATTGGCATTGGGCAATTCACAACCAAATTCGCCTAATAGCACAGTTTATACCAGGGATCCAAAATCAACTCGCAGACAATCTCTCTCGAGATCATCAACAGGTCCACGAATGGGAAATTCACCCCCAAATTCTGAACACTTATTTCAAACTCTGGGGAACACCTCAGATAGACTTGTTTGCGACAAGGGAGAACGCAAAATGCCAAAACTTCGCATCCAGATACCCACACAAACAATCCCAAGGCAATGCCCTATGGATGAACTGGTCAGGGATATTTGCTTACGCTTTTCCTCCTCTCCCTCTCCTTCCTTACCTGGTAAACAAACTCAGTCAAAGCAAACTCAAACTCATATTAATAGCACCAACTTGGGCAAGGCAACCCTGGTACACAACGCTGCTAGACCTATCAGTGGTACCCTGCATCAAATTGCCCAACAGGCCAGATCTGTTGACACAGCACAACCAAAAGATCAGATACCCAGATCCAGCATCGCTGAATCTAGCAATCTGGCTCCTGAAATCCTAGAATTCGGGCACTTACAACTTACCCAAGAATGTATGGAAGTCATAAAACAAGCCAGAAGGCCATCCACCAGGCACTGTTATGCAAGTAAATGGAAGAGGTTTGTTTGCTACTGCCATATTAATCAAATACAACCATTACACACAACTCCAGAACATGTAGTGGGTTACTTGCTTCACTTACAAAAATCTAACCTAGCTTTCTCTTCCATTAAAATACACCTTGCAGCAATATCTGCATACCTGCAGACTACCTATTCAACTTCCCTATATAAGATACCAGTCATTAAAGCATTCATGGAGGGCCTTAGGAGAATTATACCACCAAGAACACTACCTGTTCCTTCATGGAACCTAAATGTTGTCCTAACTAGACTTATGGGTCCACCTTTTGAACCCATGCACTCCTGCGACATACAGTTCCTAACCTGGAAGGTGGCATTTCTCATCGCCATTACTTCCCTAAGAAGAGTAAGCGAGATTCAGGCGTTTACAATACAGGAACCTTTTATACAACTACACAAAAATAAAGTCGTCCTAAGGACCAATCCTAAATTTTTGCCAAAGGTTATTTCACCGTTCCATCTAAATCAAACAGTGGAACTTCCAGTGTTCTTTCCACAGCCAGATACCGTAGCTGAAAGGGCACTACATACATTAGATGTCAAAAGAGCATTGATGTATTACATTGACAGAACAAAAAACATCAGAAAGACTAAACAACTCTTTATTGCATTTCAAAAACCTCATGCAGGAAACCCAATTTCAAAACAAGGTATAGCCAGATGGATAGTTAAATGCATCCAAATCTGCTACCTTAAAGCTAAACGACAGCTGCCCATTACACCAAGGGCACACTCAACCAGAAAGAAAGGTGCTACCATGGCCTTTCTAGGAAACATCCCAATGCAAGAAATATGTAAGGCAGCCACATGGTCTACGCCTCACACATTCACCAAGCACTACTGTGTAGACGTGTTATCCGCACAACAAGCCACAGTAGGTCAAGCTGTATTAAGGACATTATTTCAGACTACTTCCACTCCTACAGGCTGATCCACCGCTTTTGGGGAAATAACTGCTTACTAGTCTATGCAGAACATGCGTATCTACAGCGACAGATGCCATCGAACTGAAAATGTCACTTACCCAGTGTACATCTGTTCGTGGCATCAGTCGCAGTAGATTCGCATGTGCCCACCCGCCTCCCCGGGAGCCTGTAGCAGTTTGGAAGTTACCTTCAATTATTTATATATGTGTCATCTCAACCTTAAATAGGTGCATACTTAGTCACTCCATTGCATGGGCACTATTACTACAATTCAACTCCTACCTCACCCTCTGCGGGGAAAAACAATCGAAGATGGAGTCGACGCCCATGCGCAATGGAGACAAAAGGAGGAGTCACTCGGTCCCGTGACTCGAAAGACTTCTTCGAAGAAAAACAACTTGTAACACTCCGGCCCAACACCAGATGGCGAGCTATTGCAGAACATGCGAATCTACTGCGACTGATGCCACGAACAGATGTACACTGGGTAAGTGACATTTTCATTATGAAATGCAATAGGGCTTGATACCGCCCCTAAAATGGAGCTTGACTCGCCACATGGCCACCAACAGAAGAAAGTGCCTCACTTGTAGTGGTGGCTCAGAGGGGCAGCTAAAGTGCTAGAGTTACATTTTGACAGGAATTTTGCTGTCTGGGCCTGCGATGTCTGATCTCTGGCTCCCATTTAAGAATGGCCTCACACGTACTCTGATAGCTACCTCATCAAAACCATGTTGTTGCCAACGGTTAGCTGGAAGGTAGCCAGGTGATCTAGGCCGGTGACCTAGATTTTGTCTCATTGTATAGGCCACGGCTAGTAAGGTGAATCCTTATTCATTTCCAACCAATCCCCCAGACAAAGAATCCAAAGGATTGTTGCCTCTGACAATTGTATGTTTTCACCTGCCAGCCTTGCCATCCATAAATGCATCTGTTGGCCAAATATACAAATGCCACTTGGGGCATGGGCAGCAAGATCTTGCCGGTGGTCCTGGAGGACCTTAGCACTTCTTTGGCTCAGAAAATCCAGTGCAAGCAGGATACTGGGAAGTACGTCATTCATGCAGGCTCGCATACCAACGACTGCACTTATAAGGCAGTTAGAACTAGTGTGTGCACTGTAGACACATCTGGATGAGATCAACCAGATTTTACTGCAATGTACTGGTTTCACCAATGGGTATGCCCGTTGATGGAGCTCACCACTTCAGAAAGAAGGTGGACTCTTTGGAACGCTTTAAAGATAGCAAAGCTCCAGCATGTTCCATGTAGCTCTTGACACCTCAAAAGCAATTTCCACACCTTTTGCAAAAATGTAGGGGGCATTGTACTAGCATATAGGCAGAGACTGTCTTCGCTGCCAGTGCTGCAGCAGACATGGAACCAGCAGACATGGAACCAGCAGACGGTACAGCAGAGGCACTGGTCCTTCAACTCCTTTGACCCTGCTACAATGGCCAACAAACTACTTTAGTTTGCCCTCAGCTACTCTTATCCATCTGGGATGGGGGCGAGCTGGTGATCAATCAAGTCCGACAGATAGGCTTTGCGATTGTTTAAAAGGGCTATTTGCTGCCTTTTCTTTCCTTTTCATCTAACATTGCTCTCACATGAGAACACATTTTGGAATAAAATGTGTCCATCCTGCAGCAGCCAGTGCTGCTGCTGCTCTCCAGGGGTGCCATAGAGCAGCTCCCAGATTCTGAGAAAGGCAGTGGTTGTTATTCCCACTATTTCCTTGTCTCAAAAATGTAGAGGGCCTCAGCCATGTCTTTCACCTCTAAACAGTGAATACTTTCCTGTGGAAGAACAAACTCAAAATGCTGACATTAGCTCAGATCTTTTCTGCTCTGGTCAACGTGGGCCAAAAGCATTTTCAGTTAGACATGTACCCATTTGGCCTCACCAGTGCCCCTGGGGTGCTCATGAAAGTATTGGTGGTGGTTGCTGTCCATTTTCAGAGGTCAGAAGTTCCCGTATTCCTGTAACCCAATGGCTGGCTGCTGAAGGGAACACATCTGGAGGACGGCAGAACTTCCAACACATTTGAGTTTACTATAAACTAACTTGAGTCTTGCCTGATTCAATCAGAGAAGTTTGTGTTCGTTGCTGTAATCCTGGACATGGAGTTCAGGAATGTTTCTCTGCAGTAATGAATATAGGACATTCAGGCTATGATCCTGATATTTCAGGTTTGTTCTTGGATTCCAGTGAGGATAGATCAGAGGCTTTGTTTCTCGCATCCACCTTGCCAGCTACACCAGATGGCACATGTGAGTCTTATTGTGGAACGTAAAGTCCCACTGGGCCAAGTGTCAAGGCTGACTTTGGCACTATCCTGGTGCTGAGCTCAAGGAAACAATGGTACAAATTAAGTACTGCCTGCCGTCCACCAGGGTGAGGATGGTGCAGGTTCCTATAGACAACACCACTGACACTTTGTACTGCAACAAGCTGGACAAATTTGGGGGTTCCTGGGTCATGATGATTTGTGTCTCTGGGGGTGGCTGAAGCGCCAGAACATCGTCCTGGTCACCCACCAACTAGCAGGGTCCCTGAATGCCAGAGCAGACAAACTGAGCAAACATAGTTTGGTAGATGTAAGTGTTGCCTACATGCCGAGGTGGCACAGGGCATAATCCACCAGAGGGGAGAACCCTACCTAGAGCTTTTCACACCGCCAAGAATGTACAGTGTCAGCAATTTTATGTTTTGGATTTCCTGCAAAAACACTTGTTAGGAGACGCAGTCCGGCTAGAATGAAATCGGGGACTCCTGTATGCCTTCCTGCCACTACTTTCACTGCCCAGAATTCTGAAAAAGATAAACAACTGAGCCCATGTAATCCAAATTGCCCCACAATGTGCTATGGGTTTGTGGTACCCAGAACTACTGAGCATGAGCATCTGTCCTCCGATTAGGCTAACACTTTGGGAGGACTAGCTGTTTCGTTAGCAAGGCAGGGTCCTACACCCTAATATCCACAACTTTTGTGGAGTATGAATTGTGATAATTAACTGGTTTTGGTCTGTCACCTGAAATGGTGTATGTCATCTATCCTGCCACGCGCCCCTGCATTCAAATCCATCTACACTGGGCACTGACAAGTTTGAAACTTGGTGTGTTGCCTGGGAACACTTAACCATTATAGGAAAAGCTGATGGATGTTCTTTTGTTCAGTTTGTCTTTAGCCAAACAAGGTGTTGCAGTGTGCATTGTAAAAGGTTCTCAGCCATCTCTGCCTTTGTATATTAACTGGACCGAACGTGCCTGTGTAAATCACCTGTTGTGATGATTTTAAATAAGGTTTGACACATGTCCCACCCCAGACGTGATGCGATGCCACAGTGGAACTTTAACTTGGTCTTTGCAATACACATGTATACACCTTTCGAGCCTATGCATGGTTACTGTCTCCGTAACCTGACCTCGAAGACTCATCCTCATTACGTTCAGGTCAATTTGTCGCAAGAGTGAACTGCAGGGCAGGCACTTTAGCTGCAACCTCCCTAAACGACCTTCTTTCCAGGCAAATTGGTGCTGAGGACTTGAGCATTCTTCTTCCCGAAAGTTGACTCTCCTTAAAGTCAGCAGGCAGTCACTTGACAGGTGTTCTTTCCCGCCCACCACACCCTCCTTGAAACAGAAAGAGAGATTATTCAGTTGCACCCCACAAGGGATGAATGTATTCACATTGATCGTACCTAGGACCGTCAAATGGGAAGTCAACTTTCTGTGGGATTTTTCAAAGGAAAGAAAGGGAACAATACACAGAAGAGAACCTCCTTAAATGGATAGTCCTCTGCATTAAGAAGCAGCTCCTGGAAGGTCGAGAGTCCATTCTACCTGGGCAAGGCTGCTACCACTGCGTTGGTTTAAGGGGTGCCATTCATTGCTATCTGCCAGGCTGCAACTTGGCCGTCAGTACATACCATCACAAAGCACTACTGCCTTGACTGTAAGGTCTGGTAGGAAGGATACTTCACCTGCTCAGTTCTGCAAGACTTTTTGGTCCAAGTCCACTCCACAGACCGCCCAACCAGAAGAAGGTACTGCTTTGGTATCTCTTCTGTGAATCTGCAGGTGAAAGTATGAATCAGAAGAACAACTTACTTAAGTCCTGTAACATTTTCTCTGGTGAATACTCTTATCTAACCGCAGATTTCTCACTGTCCTCTTACCTCCCCCATCTGTGGAGTGGGCTTTTTGCCATCTGTAATCGCCCCAAGTTAGTGATCAACAATCTAAAATGGTCCCAAGTTAGTGAACAGCGCGAGTCTGAGTGACTGACGGTGGAGTGGCTAGGTCCTAGTCTGAGTGACTGACGGTGGAGTGGCTAGGTCCTAGTCTGAGTGACTGACGGTGGAGTGGCTAGGTCCTGTTCTGAGTGACTGAAGATGCTCTCATCCGGTTTCTGCCCCTGCAACAACAAAATAAACCTTAACTGAAGTGTGCTTTTCTGTGCTGAAAGGCTGAGGCTTAAATAAGCCCAACAGGAACATGTTAAGGATCTTGGGGGCCTGGGGCCAAACGTATTTTGCGGGGCCCCAGTTCGACAGCTTAGAATTTATGAACCAATTTCAGCTCCTTCATTCCCTGGTCGACCAGGTCACTGACAGCGCACAGGCACACGTGCCAAATGTGTTTACATGTAAAATGTAAAGATAGTAACATGTTTTTAATATTGTAACACAGGAACAGCTCACTAATATTACTTAAAATAATTTTTGTGGCACCCTCCTATTTCTCATAGGTCCTGTTTTGCTCTAAAGGGAACTTTATTTTGGGTGTTGCATAAAACATAGAGACAATAGACCCTCCCACATCACTCACATTAAAAATAAATCAAAGGACAAAAGTATTTTTTTAAAAAAAATCTATTTAAGGATTTTTCAAGGTCATCGGGGCAAGACTACCGCAGAAAGGCTTGGCTCTATCGGGGGTCCTCTGAAAGCCTGCGGCTTTGGGGCCAGAGCCCACTTTGCTTGTGCCTTAAAAGGTCTCTGAAGCCCGGCTCGTTCTCCTGCGGAGTTCAATTCTGTGGCTTTGCAGAGCCTATGATGCTGCTTAATTTTACCATTATAATGGGTCAACATTTTTGTACTGAGTCGTCCCTGGAGAGCACGGCATTGGATTTCAGGAACAGGCTCTGCGGCTCTTGTAGAAGGATTACGGCCCTCGCTTCACTGATCACTCAGGGCTGGGATTAGGAACGCGCTGATTAATTAAAATCGAAAAGAATTGAAAGCGTAGCTGACGTCTTTGCGCAAAGATGCAGCAGGCGACTCACTCGTTTCTAAAGGTCACGCGGCCACGTCTCCCTCCCCACCCGCCCCTCGCCAGCCTTCCTTGCCCGTCTCCTATCGCCCGCACCCCCTTCCCTGGCAGGCCCGGCGCGTGCACGAACCGAGCCCTAACCTGTGAGGGGCCCCGATTATAGAGCAATATTATAGCTAACACAATAGGTTTTTGTACAACTGGTACTCTGAGCTCACTCAAGTGCTTTCTGACGCGATTTTGGTGAAATATAATACTTGTGTAAAATGACACAATTTAATCGAGGGAAGCCACGATGCATCCAAGTTTTCTTGTTTCGCTGTGTAGAATGTGGCCACTAATTAGGTATCTATGTGACATTTCTTTTTTTAAATTCACGCTTTCTTTTTACCTCTTCACTTTATTGATAGAGCAAACTCGTGCCAAAGGCATTGGAGCACTTTAGGAGCACCAGTTAGGTTACAAAAGGTCACGTCTATGTTTTTTTTACAGGCCCGAGGAGATTAAGCGATTTGTTCAGAATCACAGGATGTTTAGCTGATGGTGAGACCCGCGCCTGGCTCCCCTGTTCCAGAGTCTGCAGCTCTGGCCCTCAAGCCACATCCTGGGTAGATAGAGGGTGGCAGACAGAAGCCACTTGAAAGCTCGGCTTGTTATTGGCTCGAGTTTCCAACAGGACCTCAAACTGACCCAGAGCTAGGCTTTAGACTCAAGCCAGACTCGAGCCATCAGTGCCTCGCCCATCCTTTTCATAAACAGTTCACTATTTGGAGGATGGGTGGCATGAGACGTGGCTTCTGGAGCGAGATGTCCGGCTCCTTAGTTAGTGTTGAGATGATTGAATGCGGCCTGTGTACATGACTGTATTCTGATTAACAGTGCCAGAGATTGCAAGTCTCTAAAATGGCAGTCAATGGAGACACTAGGAAATTAAAAAGTCCTCCACTTTCAACCAAACATCTGAAACTGAGTGAGTTAGGCAAATAAGCCTGACACTTCCTAGACTAGTTATGTTTACCTTCACACCCTCCTGTCGATCCATTCATCCTCCCGGCCATTCACTCTTTGATCCTTCACCCTATGATTTTATTCCAACAATGTATTGACTTTCTAGCGATCCGTCAGCCCACTCATTCGTCAATCTACTTTCATTTTGACATCCATCCAAAGATCTGTTTGCTCATACATCTATCCATCCACCCTTTCTTCCATCCATTTATCCTTACACCCTTTCATCCACCCTCCAATCACCATTCCTTCCAACCCCGCAGAAATAGGATCCCTTTACCCCTCCATTCAACCTTTCATCCATCCGTCCTACCTTTAGTTTCAAACTTCCTTCTTTTCCCTTTCCAGTTTTGAACTACCATCGTTTTAATTCCCGTATTATTCGTCTTATCCAACCTTCCTTTCCCCACTCTTTATTTCCCGCCCTCTCTGTTATTTTAAGTATTTTCATCATTTATTTTTCTCTTTCTCCTTCCCTGAACTTTGCATCACCTCTCAGTCATGCTCAGGTCTTCATTAGGCCCTTTTATGAGCCTTTGCCTGCAGAGACGATAGTAGAAATGTAAAACTAATCCATTTTCAGTGAAACTCGGGTTACCAGGCCATCAGGTGCGGCGGGAACTCCCGCTTGAGCTGATACATAAAGAAGGGATAAGGAGGGGGGGGAGGGGGGGAAGCTCCCTACGCCACTGGTGGCAAGGCACGCTTGTTGAGGCCTCGGTGACATCATCACACGACCTCTGAGCCGGATGCACGTCCCTTTATTTTTTAAACATTCATTAATAAAAACATAAGGCCCCAGCACATTAATAAATGGTGATTGATAAACGGCCCAAGTGCACAGCTTCTAAAATAAGCAAAAGCTGAGCGGGACCAGCGCGCGAGCAGAGAGATAGAAGGTGACACTGCTAAATCAGGCTTCCTATGAGAGATCTAGCTGCATTACTTCCGGGTGTAGAAAGCGCGCCATTGTGAGACGACAGAAGCATCATCCGGGCGAGGCCATGGCTTAACTTGTGCCGGTGGTTGCCCACGGTGGGCACTGGCCTACGTTTTGTGTTACGGGGTTTGTTTTTCATTATTATACTTTGACCTAGAGCAGTGGTTCCCAACCTTTTGACTTCTGTGGACCCCCTACTTTATCATTACTGGAACCCGAGGATCCCCACTGAATCATAATTGGAATCCAGGGACCCCTCCCTCACTGAGTCATTACTGAAAGCTGGGGACCTAATCTATTAATATTATTTAATTTTCTGAGCAGTCGCTGACCTCCCCAAGGAGACTTCACAGACCCTCAGGGGTCCCTGGACCACAGGTTGGGAACCACTGACCTAGAGCACGAGAGAGAAAGGCATACCAGGGATGGAGGGAACAAGCATGGATGTAAAACAACCTGCAGGAGCTGTGAAAAGGAAGTGCAGGCTGGTGGAAGCAAGAGGCAGGTGATGGAATCAAGACTAGGCAGCCTTGGTGCTTGGGAGGCTACAAAGAAAAACTTTGGGCCGCTGCTCTTATTTTTTACTATTTATTTCGTTTTCCAAATTAAGTAGTGGCGAGCACAACCCCCAGAGATGGAGTAGAGTGCACATCACCCCATGGATGCAAACTTAGGGTTTGAAGCCCGCGGAGAGATTCAGCCGCATTATTCCCCGTCCTTTCCTGTGTGTTCTTATTCTCGCCATTGGTAGGAGATCCTTTCTTGTACCCCGTTGACAGGTGAAGAAGCAATTGCTATCCGGAGCAATGATTATAGGGGCGAGCCTGAATTAGCCCCCTTATATCTCAGATTCTGTCATTGGCTTCAGACGATCTATTGTCTTTGCAAAACGCAGCTGCAGATTCGGAACCGCTTTGCTTTGGGAAGTTACTTTATTTTTATTTTACTGGAACACTTGTTCTTTGATTGTGCCCTATTACTCTCAGATTTTAATACTCAGGTGGTAACAGAGTGATACCCTTCTCTCCACAGACTGGACCTCCCACTGGAACAGACAGAGTGAAGAAAGGCGGATCATACATGTGCCATAAGGTGAGCTCTTCTGCATTGGTATGTTTGGTGCCCCATGTCGGGGTGAACCCAGGCCTGAATACCGAGGGGTGCCCCCTGCGCCATTGTTCAGAGCCCGATTTAATAATACAAAAATCTTGCTACACCTTTTGATGGCGATTGGTCCCTACTTAACACAACCTGGGGCATAATGGGTTGAATCTGTGAATTGGGGTGGAATCTCGCTACACCAGGTAGCTATGATGGATAAAGTAGTATAACAATTAAGTGTTTACAAACTAAGAAAATATATACGTCTAATGGTACATAAATTACCGATCATGCTGGAATTGTAATCTAATATTTTAATTTGGCAAAGTTAACAGGTTTTTGAACATATCTGTAAACATTTTTTGCAAAATTATATATACGTTGTATATACGTCTACCTCGCTTTTCAGCTAATTTCAGCTTAGTGCTAGACAGCTACTACTTGCATATTTATTGTAGATAATACTACTGTGACTATAAATATTTATCATCTATAAATTTAAGCTTGGTGCTCTGCAATTCATCTCGTACTTGTCTATTACAGAAACTTAACCAGGTTCACAAATTTATGAATAGGAAAAATAAAGGCAAGATAAAGAACCAACGATGTAGCCATGTGATTTTAATTACTCTTCCAATAGCGTTACCTGGGAATCCTCTGTGATGATTCGTAAGTGGAACCCTCAATCAAAGGTGTGTCCAACGTAGGTCTCAGTATGGCCTGATCAATGCCACGTACTTATATATATAAATCTGTTCCTTTTAGATTAGTTGCTTGTTTATTTGTCTTGTATGAATAGCTTGAAAAGAGTGTGCATCTGGCCCTCCTAGACCTACATTGGACATCTCTGCATATTCTAACCCCAATGCACTCGTTTCAGAGGGTGAGATTTGTGATGGATCACAGGACCTCAGAAAAGTAAAAGCATCCTATCTTAGACCCATAGGAGCCTCTCTTGTGAACTGAGTCTAGAACCACAACCTTTACACTTAAGACAACGGTAAGTCAGATGAGATCTGTAAGAACTGGGCTTGCCAGCCAATCCTCCTTTTCAGAAGATGAAACATGGGTTATTCTGAGCCATTTGATGTGTTCTGCAGGCTATTAGTAATACTATTGGAGCAGCCCCTAAAAAGACAAAAAATACCTTAATTTAGGCCCAGGGAAGTATTTCTGACCCTTGCAGGATTCTGCAGTTTTGCTAACCTTTGGGTTATGTGAAATCACCTCGACCTTGTAACAGACACTGTTTTGAGCCATTGTGGCGTGATACAGCGTCATCCATCCCCACTCACTGACACTTTCATTACACACTTCATGTATTTCCACCCGAGGACAATGTCTTGATTTATTTTCCTGCACTCCTGTGTGCTCGTGTCTTGATGCGGTTCCACCTGCTCGTCTCTTACTGACATGTTCTTGCCCATCAACTTTCTTGCGGTTTGATGCACTTCGATTCACTTCCACCACCTTATGATGTACCCATCCACTTTTATGATGTGAGACTAACTGAATATATAATATCTTTCTTTGGTGCACTCATGTGTTCTAATAATATATAAATCTACCTGGGTCTGCTCTGTGAGGATTCCATGACAACAGTGGTTCCTTGCAGAGTAGGCAATCAACAGACCAAACGCACCAACATAGACTAGTGTTGACTGTGTGCCCAATCTGTGGTTTTATGGGACGGTATGCACAAACCAATAATATTCACTGGTATATATTAGATCACCAGCAATGATGAATCCTACAGATTGTTTAGTTGTCACAGTCAAAAAATCAGATATATGTCATAAAGTATCAGTGCTTGGTGCTCAGAAAATTGCGCAGTGTGTGCAAAAAGAGTGAGTGCAAACAGGCGCGAGAGGTTTAAAATACACATTGAGGACTAGGGAAATAAGGCCAGATGTACGCACAATCCGGGAATACGGATTTCTTAATTGCGATGGTCTCCGAATCGCAATTAGGAAATCTATATTGGGTCATAAATAGACCTTCCTCGTGCATATGAATAAGGAAGGTCGCAATCGCAGCCATCTCAGGTATGGTGGCCTGCTAGGGTCAGCAGACCACCATGTCTGTGATTTGCTTTTTCTATAGAGCTATCTTTTTTTTTTTTTTTTTTTTTTTAATGCAGCCCCCTTTCCTTGAGAGAAAGCAAGATGCATTTAAAAAGAAAAAAATAAACTTTACAGTTTCATTTTTTGAGAGCATTTACTGGTCAGTGGGACCACTCCCTGCTTTTAAAAATATTTTTATTTACATTCTCAAAGGGGACGGAGGGGGTTCCTCTTTAGGACGCGGCAACTTCCATGCCCTTAACCACTGTACCTAAGCCCTATTTACATGGCTTTCTGACTGATACTTGTGGAACACATTTTCTTAGCTCCTTGGAAGCAGAATTTTGTGTTGGGGTACCTTGGGGGTAGCTCTCCACCTCCTGTTCTATGGGTAGGAAGCCTGTTTTTCGCTCATGCTCCTGCCAGACCTGACGTTGTCCCAGTAATCTCTTCAGGGCCGAAGTGCAGACGATAAACAGGAATTGTGGAACCAAAATTGATTAAATACACGTGGCAACTGTTGTACATTTTGACCACAATGTCACTTTGAAAAATCTATGTTCCTAGTCCTGAATGTGGCTTTTTAAAACCCTTTTGCACCTGTTTGCACTCACTTTTCTGCACACAGAGTGAGCACTTTTCTGGGCACCAAGCACTGATACTTCATGAAATATACTTGATTTTTTTCAACTAAATAATCTGTATGATTTGCTGTGGCTGATCCAATATAGGTAGTTGATTATAGGTTTTTGCATACTGTCATATAAACCCACAAATTGAGCGCACAGTTAATAATGATATATGTCAGCGTGTTTTGTCTGTTGATTGTCTATTCGTCAAGTAACAATTGTTGTCACTGAGTTTATTAGGCCCTAGTTCCAGGGGGTATATTGGACAGCCTCTGTAAGCATTTCAAGAACATCCTTCTTTTAATGACTGCATTGCAACCACCTGCTGACAAAGGAGCAAAGCTGCCCTCACATCTCACAGATTTAAGGGTTCTGGTATTTTTTTCCACAACAAATTACAGAGCACAAGCGCCAGGGTGAAATCAAAGCATATCATTACTTTGTCCTTTCTCTTGAAGTTGCAGGAAAAATCTATATTTACAGCAGAGTTATTTGTTTTCTCCTAGAACGTTGTTTGCGTGGGTAGCCTCAGTTCAAGCTTAGCATTTCCCTCATTTTTTGTTTGGTTGTTGAGGTATTCATTTAAAACTTCAGTTGAAGTATGCATTTTTAATGAAGGTCATCTGAACTGTGCTTTTGTTGTGTAACAATGTATCTAGCTTTTCTCATATAAGGCGATTTTTTAAAAACTCTAGTTAGCAAATAGAAAATGTTGACTGAGATCCAGCAAACAATTTGAGTATCATTATAGGAGTGAATTGCAATAAACACATTTGCTTTTGGTTCCCAGTAACCCGCCCTTTGCACCTTTAGGGGTCTGATTGGAAAATTCTTTTGACACCCATGGAGAAAACCGGATATTTGCTTGGAAGACTGAGATTCTGATTCACAGAATCGTAGATTCTTAGGGAAAATCATTTATTTGGAAATTTTGGTTAGTCGACTGCACAAGTATGTGGCTCATATGTAAAGAGACCAATGAATTTGGGATGTTATATGAATATTCACATTTCCAATACCAATCTATGAGTCGTAGATGTCTAGGATTTACTTCTAGTTCTTTAGTAAAGTCAGGCCACCTTCAGAAGATCTAAGAATGAGTACGAGTAAGCTTAGCACAGCTGGGATTTCCGCTGCTTTGCTGTTTAAGGCTTAAAGGACCTGGCTTTTATTATAACAACAATGTGCCCTTGTCCTGCCTCATAATCTCAGTAATTGAAACCAGTTTTGTCAACTGCAAAGTTAATGGCCATCCAGTACATTGTGGCCGAATTCCAACCCGTTGTAATAAGGATCTTAACTAACATTCAGATGAGCTTTGGTAATGCACGCTAATCAATAAAACGTACAAAAATGCTACTAGATAAAAAAAATTACACTTTCTGTGCAACTTGTAATTTGGGTACTTAACCTCATATTACAGCTACCAGGATGAAACCTCACTTGCAAACACTGGGTGACAGGACATAAGACAAGTAGATCCATCCCTGTGTAATGCCTGCAGGGTGGGATTCTAAGATCAGCAAACGCATCCAGCTCCAAGAGGAACACTAATGGAGACAGAAGATTCTCCGTACTGAGATATGGGAAAGAATCCCTAACCTGCTGATTACAAGAGACCCCCCTTCATTCCTTTGGATGGCATACGTCTATTCCCAAAAAATGTCTCTTGTAAATAATCCTTAATTTTGCATCCATTTGGTTTTTGGTACTAATAATATTAGTCTTCTAGTTAGAACAAAGACCAAGTTTTGCAAGATTAGTGATGAGATGTTTCGTTCAAGTAATGTTGCTATACATGTGGGCAATCACTCTCGTGCACCTAGAGGCCATGTGCCTTTTTTTTGTTTTTTAAAAAAGTTATTGTTTTTTCCAGAAAAGTAAAAGGCATTTTTTATTTTTATTTTTACAAGTCACTACCTGGTCAATGGATAGGTATCCCGTGCAGGTTGGTTTTACAGCCTCTATTCCTGATAAAATTCCTATGGAAATTAACATGGAGAAAACATGTTTTGGGATCTCCCTTTTTCTCTGCTATCGCTTGACAGATCACCACAAAACGTTCCAGACAGCAGATGACGTGAGTGTTGTATTTTATTCAAAACTTTCGTGAAGATTCATCAACCGGCGCCAAACCATTTGGATTGCATTCTATTTCAAGCATAGGCCTTGAAATTAGAATGGCCAGCTTTCTCATGGGTGGTAATTGCGGAAAGTCTCCCGGGTCCAGCGGGGGGGGAGCACCATTTGCACACAGTGCGGCAGACTTTTACTTGCTCCACTTTTTTGTGTCGCCTGGTTGGAGGTCTGTGATGCATTCCTCCGGCCGGCGTGGGCGTAGCCTAATTCCTATAGGTCGTTGGCCAGGTGTTACCCTTATCCATGATTAATGTGTTGTGTGTTACACAGCTGGTTGGGACCTGTTGTGTGTGGTCTTAATGTCTCACTCTGGAGCTAGAGGGGTTGAGGTCAGTGCTACTTGCGGTGACAGCTCTTTGTGGCCCTTCTTTTTGATTAATTAGGTCTGATTATGCCATATTCTTTTACTGTTTTGTGTTTGCCCACATTTCTCCCCTCTTCTAAATGGTTGAGGGCCATCTTTCTCCAGGGACTTATGTATTGTCAGGCTGCTCACCTTGTAGGATCGCCCCCAGGTGGACCTGTTCGCAAGCCTGGACTATGCACTTCTTCTCTGTTTTTTAACTCTGGAGAAGGGAGGGGTCGGCTTTGGGGCTGGATGCCCTGACCTGCCCTTGGCCTGTGAGCCTGCTAATTGCTTTCCCTCCGTTTCCTTTGATCCCAAACCAAAAACTTTGAGAACAGAGGGTAGTGGATTTCTTCTGGTGGCTCTGGTGTGGGCCTGCTCTGTCGGGTCTCCTATCTTGATGGAGATAAAGATGGGTCAGGTGTGGCAGTTCTTGTTAATTCTGTTCCCCCCGAGGTTTCAGTGTCCCCAGGTGCCCACTCTGGCGAGGCTCAAGGTGACGACTTTGCAGCTGTGCGTGGAGGCTTAATGTTGCAGGGCCATTTTTGCCTCTGTCTCTCCTCCTGTGTGGGCGTCTCAGTGGTTGCCTCCCCATAGTCTTATGCTCTGCATTATGAGATGTTTCAGGCCTGGTTTGATCAGAAGCGGGTGGTCCTGCTTTCTGTGTTTCTGCCTTAGGTGCTGGAGTTTCTCAAGGAGAGCTTTCAGCCGGGTCTTGGTCCTGCTACTCTGCAGTGGGCCGCCGTTACGGCTTTCTGGTTCCATTGGTAGGGGGGGGGGGAAGGGGAGGGATGGATCTGGTGGACAGTTGGGGTCTGGTTACCCGTATCTTTTTTTTTTTTTTCTAATCTACATCTGGTCACTCAGGTGGTGTGTTCTTCTTGGGGTTTGCAGCATGGCTTGCAGGCTCTCCCTTTTCCCCGTTGGTACCTATGGCGTCTGTGGGGTTTTGACTTCTGATCTAAAGGTGTTTTTTTCTGGTGGCTGTGACGTTTGTTTGCAGGCTGAGAGAGCTTGGCTTGTTGTCCTGTCTGTCTCCTTTCTTTCGTATTTTTCTGGACAGGATTGTTCTTCAGTTGGGCCCTGGCTTTGTGCTCAGGGTACATTCTCTAATTTTCATCTTCCACAGGATGTGACTCTTCCGGTGTTTGTTCCCTGATCCTCAGTTTCCTGTGGAGGTGGTGCTTCATTCGCTGGATGGTTTGGTCTGTCCTCTCCTATGGGGCTCTAGTGGAGGTCTACTAGGGGCATGTCCACTTCTGTTGGGAAGATCCTGGATGCTTCTTTGTGGGCAATGCCTTCTACCTTTGTGTACCGATTTCAGGTGCTTCAGTGTCCGGAGAATCTGGCCTTTCAGAGTTATAGTTTTGGCTTCTGTATTGTGCCCAGTTTTTTGTCTCTGAGTTAAGCTTGTGTTTGCCTTTTTTGTGCCATTGTCCTGGTCCATTTTGTGGCTTTGGTACATCTCACTATGTTATTCATCATGGCAAGAGGGGTGAAGAGGTAATTCTGTGTTTACTTACCGATAATGATTACTCTTAGTCCTTCTGTTGCGTGATAAATCATGCCATCCCTCCCACCCTATCGACAAGTCCAACTGTGTGAAGTTTGGGCTTGGTACGGAACAGGAAGCAAAGGGGGGAGTGTCTTTTATTCGTTGGTTAGGGATTGTGAGTGGAGGCACAGGGGCCTCACTATGTGATTCATCGAGACGAGAAAAGGACTCTGAGAAATGCCATTACCAGCAAGTAAAGGCAGCATTGTGAGGGAAGAAATAGTGAGTGGTCTGTCTTGACTGGCCAAAACTGAGCCAATAATAGAATGTCCGAGCAAATAACAGAATAGATATCAGAAAACCACGTTTATACTTTTCTCTCTGAAATCAGCTTGTGTTAAACATTTATGCTTTAGTTCATCACGTTATATTATACTATGACACAGAGAATTATTGAAAATTAATAACTTATAGATATTGAGGAGAGCATCTCTCGTAATTGCCTCACACTGCTGCCATGAGTGACCCAAGAGACCATTCATTTTATTGTGTGCAGTAAAACAAATGAGCAATATTATTATATGTGGAGCGACATTACAGTCTGTGAGTTTATTTTGTCCTAGGTAACATTCTGAAGGGAATTCATTTAAGATGCTCCCAAATGTGCCAGTCAAAGGAAAGGAGATGCTGTGAAGTAAAGTGATTTGTCAAGGAATAACACAATATGGTCAGGTGTGGAAGTCCGAACTTTAGTCTTGGACGGCAGTTCAGCCACTGGATGTTATCCCCTCCTGTTGCCAGGTTTATTAAACACACACTTGAAAAATTAATTGACAAAGCCAATAGATCTGGTTTTACTGTGACAAAACATGTACATTTTGGCATTCACAAATGCTGTCTAAATATGTTGTGTGCACCAGTGTTGTTCGTCAGATAAAAGCCTCTCCTGTAGGCTTTGACAATGCTGGAGGGAACAACCGACAAAAACGTTTGCTTTCTATGTGGAATGCCAACACCTTCTGTGCATCTCTATTGATACCTGCTCACGGAGTATTCCACTGATAGGTGAGACTTCCATGTTTGTGCTCCTAATCCGGCCTCCAACCAGGGCATCAAATCACACCCTCAGTGTAATACAGGTCCCTAGATGGAACTCACTTTGGAGTATGTGCTGTAAAAAAAACACTTTAAAGGTCACAGCCAGAGAAAGGACTTTTTTCTAAATCTTAACATCCGCTCCTCCTTGCTCCATATTTCTCTCTCACCGGCCTCCAAGCTTGTCCATTGCTTCCTCCACCCACTCCTGGCTTTTCTTTTCGATTTTATTCAAGTGCTTCATTGCTCCTTTACACCTGGGCCACTCCAGATTGCTTTCCCCACCCGCTCCTCCATTGCTTTTCCATCCCATGCAGTCCTTTCATTTTTTTTTCTCAGAATGTTCATTTTTTTTGTAGAGCCCAGCAGCCATCATTGGCTGCTGGGCCAAATGACATGTCAAAATGTGCTTTTAATTTAAAGTATATTTTTATTTACCATTTCAAGTGACATTTGACGTGGTTCAGTAAATAAAAACAAAAGAAAATGGCACTTGCATTACTCTGTTGCAGTTGCAGGGTAAATAAAAACTTAAAAGTAGAAATAAAGGCAAACTCTTCTTTGGCAATAAAGAGACAGCCCTTAACTGTCGCGACAGGGAGATCGACCCTCTTCACACAGGCAGGCAGACAGTCTCAAGTTGCTGTGGCACAGACAGCCTCTTGTATACAAAATCACACAATGCTTTATTACAAGACAGAACATAATTGACTGGCTAGTCATAGACTGAAACATTTAAACACCTGTGACCTCGTAACCACTTAACTCTAAACTAATCTTCTACACAGTCTTCACTTGTGGCTTTAACAATGTTCAACAAGCTAACCATTCTTTACTGTTGAATGCATACATTTCTACAGCATATACATTATCTGATAGAGACTTCTAGTTGCAGATTCCTTACCTTAGAATTTACCCCAGGCGTCAGTCTAGATCTGGAGATTTTTCTTGAGCAGTGCCCCTGCGCACCGTCCGGTGGCGGCAATCGACTCTGTCTGTCATTGGCACAGTGCATGCTGGAATGACATCACAGGACCTCTATAGGCATTACCCCGACATGCTGATGTCAGTTAGTTTCTTTTCGTGCCAGCCAGTGCCGATCCAAAAAGAGTACCCCTCAGTCACTTTTTGATTGGTCTTGTATGGAGCGCGACCACGACCCGAAGTCATGCTCAGAGTGCTCGGCCATGAATCCGAAAGCTTTGAGGGAATGGTCCCTAAAGCTCATGGCAGCACAGCGCTCGTCTTCTTGTCGCTCCTGATCTCGGTCGAGAGGAATGTCTCGAGAATGGTCACAGAACCCATGGACGTCAATTCACCAAAATGCCAGAGGTAGCGGAAGTGACATCACACTCCCTTTCATCTTTACTTTCACTCCCACACACATACTTACACAAACACACATTCACTCATACATGCACTCTTTTACATAAGCCCACTACAAAGGAGGGTCATATTCCAACTAACTGTACATCATTTTTTATTACACTAATAGTGAATAATATATTATTTAACAATATTGTAATAAAAAAAAAACTGATTGAAAACAAGAAGCCCCAAGCAATGTCTAGAAGGGCGAGCAGACCCTTGTATCCCTTGCACTTATTTTGCCACTTCTGAGACCAGGGGTATCAGAGGCAGTGTCCGGGGTTGCAAGGGGCAAGCTGGGGGTCGCAGCTGCGACCTCTGGCACTCCCTAAATGACGTCCATGGCAGAGCCCCCCATTCTTCATCTTTCCACTCCAAGTCCTCAGGACAGTCGGGTAAGTCGAGGCACAAGAAGAAGTTGAAGAAGAAGAGCAAGCATTCTGCAACTTCACCTCGTCCCTTGGCTGACAAGACGAGGGAAATGGAGCATCATCATTCCAGGCCTCTAATCTCGGAGCCAGTGTCTGGGTCGGCCTCACGCCTCAACGAGTTTCTGGGAGCCGGAGCGACTCCTGCCCAACTACGAGAGTTCTATGAGGCCATGCACCTCCTATTTGGGCATTCTGACTCTGTGGGAGCACCATCAGGTGGGGTTGCCTGGGTCCTGTTCTGGTTCCTCGCCAGTGGCTCCGGCCCCTGCTCCGGTGGTGCAACCACGGATCCTTTCCTGGATCTGAACCGGTGTGGGTCGTGCCATCTCGACCTTCCCAGACGATGGTTCTGATGTTGACTCCCCCTACATGGGCCCCTGCCCACGGTCGGCAACATCTCCATCCTCTTTGCTGACTCGGACACGGAGCTGGACTGACGTTGCGCTTTGCCGATTCTGACTTTGACTGGGATTTTGCCCCTTATGTCTGGTCCTGACCCTTAATTCCTGGGGTTGGGGTATGGTGTGGAATGGCAGGGGTCACTGAACCCTTTAGAATTCCATCTAGAAGATCCCATTTACTGGCGGACAGACCTGGGTGCAGCCAGTGGTCTGGACACTTCCCCTGACACTAGCATGCTTTCTCCCCACTAATGTGGCTACAGAGGAGGGAGCGTCTTACTCAGTGGTAGTGAGAAAAGCGGCTGAGGTCCTGGGCCTCGAGTTGCCTTTCATGACAGTCAGGACTAACCTTCTGACAGAGGTGCTTCAGTTGAGGGCTTCCTCTTAAGAACCACTTTTGCCCTTCAATGAAGCCCTCACTGATGTCCTGCTGGGGACCTGGTGCAAACACAGCACAGGGGCTCCTGTGAACAGAACAGTTGTCTGCCACCATAGACCCATTCTAAATGATCCAGTGTCCCTGACGCAACATCCAACTACAGAGAGCTTGGTTATCCAAACCTCCACGTCCCCAGGCGCATTCCCTTCTGCACCCCCAGATAGGGAATCCGAGAGGCTGGATCAGCTTGGAAAGAAGATTTTTTTTTTCTTCCTCCAGCCTGGCATTGCAGTCCATGAACACTGCATGCCTTTTGGGCTGTTACACCCATTCTTTATGGGACATGGTTGCACAAGTGATGCCACAGGTCCTGGAGGAGTCCCGGGCCATTATCTTCCAAGCTGTTGCTGATGGGAGAGATGCAGCTAAGTTTACAGTCAGATGTGGGCTTGGTATGACCGATTCACTGGGCAGATCAGTTTCAACGACGGTGGCCTTGAGGTGCCATGCCTGGTTGAGGAAATTGGGCTTTTCAGGGGATTTCAAATCCACCCTTATTGATATGCCCTTTGATGGTACCCATCTTTTCAGAGACAAAGACTCAGCACTCAAGCATTTTAAGGAGTCCCGAGCTACGGTCCGGTCCTTAGGCAGCTGCCCTTCTCCACTCTTATTCTGCATTTCACCCCTTTCATGACCATGGAAGGGGCGTCCAGCCACGTCCGTTCCTCTCCAGTCACCGTGACGCACATGCTGCACAGCCTCTGCATGGCCAGGGATGTGGGATCCAGCATCGGCATGGATCAGGGACCCATCGGTCTAGCCAGTATACCGCCTCTCTTCCTCTGCAACCTGAAAGCCTTCCTAGTGTGACGCTTTCCCATCAGGGAAAAGTCAGATGCAAGATTTGCCATCATCTGCCCCGCTGGCAGTCCATCACATTGAACAGGTGGGTTTTGCAAATAGTCCAAAGGGGCTACTCCCTCCCCTTCGAGACTTCCCCCTCCATCCATGCCACCAACCTATGATCGCATGACAGAGGATCACTTGGCACTTCTCTGCGAGGAGTTTACAGTTCTCTTGGCCAAGGGAGCCATAAACAGGGTCCCTGGGCCGGAAGTAGGTCATGGTTGTTATTCCGCTACTTTCTGGTACCCAAAAAGGACAAGTGTCTATCCTAGACCTTTGGTCCCTTAATCTCTTCCTCAGAAAGGAGAAGTTCATAATGTTCAAAATTCCCACCCAGGCTCAGGTTCTATCTGCCCTAGACCAAGGACACTGGATGGTAGCATTGGACTTGCAGGACGCTTATTTTCACATCCCCAACCTGCCTGCCCACAGGCGCCAGTTGTGTTTTATGGTTGGCCACAAGCACTTTCAGTTCGCTGTGCTTCCTTTTTGCCTTACCAGTGCCCCTTTGGTGTTCACCAAGGTGATGGCAACGGTCACAGCTCATCTGCGCAGGTCTGGGGTTTTTGTCTTCCCTTACCTCGACGACTGGCTGCTGAAGGTGGGCTGCACCCCAGGCTGTCGTCTCCAACTTCCAGACTACTGCAAACCTCCTGCATTTGTTGGGGTTCATTATAAATGTGCCAAAGTCACACCTGACTCCCTCTGACACTCCTTGCCATTGGAACTGTTCTGGACACAGTGCAGTTTCTGTCTTATCCTCCCAAACAGCAAGTGCAGGATATTCAGGCTATGATATGATGTTTCAGCCTCTATCCTGGATTTTGGTGAGAATGACTCTTGCTGGGCCTCATGGCCTACCGCATCCTGCTTATGTCACATGCCAGATGGCACAGGCGGGCTCTGCAGTGGGACCTGAAGTTCCAGAGGGGAGTCTTTCTGACATGGTCCAGATCTTGGTGGGGACTGCGCAAGATCTGCAGTGGTGGCTTCTTAACCATGATTGGGTCAGGGGCAGATCCCTCTCCCTTCCCCAACCAGACCTCACAGTAGTGAAAGATATGTCACTGCTGGGATGGGGCAACCACATGGGAGAAGCAGAGATCAGAGTTGTCTGGTCTTTGATGGAGTCTGGGCTCCACATCAACCTTTTGGAGCTCAGGGTGATCAGATTGGCATTGAAAGCATTTCTTCCCTCTCTCAAAGGGAAAGTGTTGCAGGTGTTCACAGACAACACCACTGCCATGTGGTACTGAAGGTAGCAGGGTGGGATGGGGTTGTGGACCCTTTGTCAGAAGGCTCTGCGCCTCTGGAAATGGCTGAAACATCGGGGCATTTCCCTGGTGGTTCAACACCTGGCAGGTTGTCTGAACGCCAGAACGGACAAACTCAGCCAACAGTGCCTGGTCAGTCACGAATGGCGTCTCCATCCAGAGGTGGCACAAGGTCTCTTTCAGCAGTGGGAGAGTCTTGGTTAGATCTGTTCGCCTCTGTAGAGAATGTACAATGTCAGCAGTTTTGCATGTTGGAGTTTCCAAGACGGCACTTGCTGTGCAACGCCTTTCGTCTTGAATGGAGCTCAGGCCTCCTGTACACCTTTGCTCCATATCACTTCTGCCCACAGTCCTCAAGAAGATCAAGAATGACCAGGCCCAAGTAATCCTTGTGGCTCTGGATTGTGCATTAAGAGTCTGGTATCCCGAGCTATTGAGTATGGCAATCGATCCTCCGATCAGACTGCCCCTTCGGGAGGCTCTTCTGTCGCAGCACCAGGTGACGGTTCTCCACCCAAACCTGTCCAGTCTCTGCCATCTTGCATGGAGATTGAGCTGCAGCACTTGACAGCTGTTGACCTTCCGCCCTAAGTCGGTAATGTTATCTTGGCAGCCAGGTGTCCTTCCACCAAAACGATATACGCTTGTTGATGGAACAAATTTGTGGCATGCTGCACAGACATGTCTGTAGACCCCATTTATGCCCCTTTATCAGAGGTTCTCTTGTTCATACTTTTTTGGCCCAACAGGGCTCTGATTTAGGCACCCTCAAAGGGTATTTGTCTGCTATCTCTGAATTTCTGAGATTACCAGATCAGCCCTCTTTGTTTAAGCCTCCCATAGTTAGTAGGTTCCTTAAGGGTCTTACCCACATGTTTCCTCCTTCACCATTTATCATGCCCCAGTGGGATTTGAATTTGGTTCTAACATTCCTTATGTGTGCTCCTTTTGAGCCACTTCATAACTGTTCTCTCAAAACAGCCTTCCTTATGGGCCATTCCCTCTGCTCATAGGGTCAGTGAGCTTCAGGCTTTGTCATCTAACTCGCCCTATCTTTCCATCTATCCTGACAAAGTGGTGCTTCACACATGGGCTTCCTTTCTTCCGAAGGTGGTTATGCCCTTCAATGTAGGCCAGTCCATCAACTTGCCTACTTCTTATGCACCCTGCTCCTCCTTCTAAGGAAGAGGAGAGGTTCCACCACCTGGACCCAAAAAGAGCGTTGGTGTTCTACCTTGATCGTACCAAAGTGTTCCATGAGGATGATCAACTCTGTTGGGTATGTGGGTGTGAAGAAAGGTTGGGCAGTGCACAAGAGGACCATCTATAGATGGGTCGTTCTCTGCATTAAAAAGTGCTACGCATTGGCTAAAAAGCAACCCCACTAGGATTTGCACGCTCACTCTACCAGAGAGAAAGCTGCGACCACTGCGTTAGCATGCAGAGTTCCAGTCCTGGACATCTGTCCGGCAGCAGCGTGAGCATCCTTGCACATGTTCACCAAACACTACTGCCTGGACAGTCAGATCTGGAGGGATAGGTATTTTGCCCATTCGGTCCTGCAGGACATCCTAGTATGATTTTGGTTTGCAGACCCTCCGGGGATGGTGTTACTTGGGTATCTATTCTAAGGTAAGGAATCTGCAACTAGAAGTCTCTATCAGATGAACAAGTTATTTACCTTCTGTAACTCCTTATCAGTAGAGACATATTCTTGATTCCTTACCGACCCATCCATCCTCTCCGCTCTGCGAACTGATTTCTAGGTACAGGAACATCCCTTTCAGGTCCTAGTTTTGACACACAGGTGGACAGCGTTCTTCATGGCTCTGCGCTTCAGGCGTGGAAAGTCGTGAAAAGAAACTGATAGCGCGACAGGGTGGCGCCTATATAAGTCTTGCAACATCCTTCTGGCGGCATGATGCTGATGACTGATGCGGAGCCAACCAATGCCACCTGATGTCGTGCAGGGGTGCTACTCAAGAAAAATCACCGGATCCAGATTGACGTCTGGGGAAAATTCTAAGATACGAATATGTCTCTACCAGATAAGGCGTTACCGAAGGTAAGCAACTTGTTCTTTAATACCAGGTGTGCCTTATCATTGTAACGCTAAGACCTCTGTGTATTCTGAGCTGATTAGATTTCCTTCACTCATTGTCTAATCAGGTTTAAAATCTATTTGGAAACACAAATACGTGCCAGTGAGTCATAAATACCTTCATGTTTGCTAAACACGAGTTAGCTTTTCACTCCAATTCTTGCAGGTTGTTTATTTCAGTATGTTTTCAAGTTAACTCCTTCACCTTATCCCAGTCAGCATTGGATTTAAGCCTGCAGTGTTCTTTTGGTGCATACACCCGTGTAGCGCTTTTTGCCAATGTCTGTTGTGTTATATTTTCATGTTCATTTTCTCCAACTACTGTAACGTTCGCACCTCTAGTTGATATTTCAACTATTAAATCTAAATCTTGCTCTTCATTTGGTGCTAAGTGATACACATTACCGTGAGGATCTACTACACTTGTTGGTTTTCTAACTGGAAACATCACTGTACCTTAAAACCTACTCTTTTACAATATGCTAGAATCAACTGTATGACACAATATATTAATAATAAGGCTACAATAGATTAATTCAAAGCTCCCAACAGTCCGGACATTCAGGATGGCAGTAGTGTCAACCACCCACTAAACCAATTATCTGGGGCACCTCCTTCATCTACTGCTTTCTACTGCTTTTGTTTGTAGGTTATGCAGTGTCTCTATAGCTTCTGATAAAGTTCCATTATCTGCATAATTTGCTGGAATAAAGATACAACACACTGTTCTGATTAATTTAGAGATATTGCCTTTAGGAGTGTGGAATTTGATAAAATATCTACTTGCCAATGGAACAGGTTGCTTCCTCAACCTACTTGTCCTGTAAATAAAATGTACTTGTCCCTTTGGTGCCATGTCGGTTGACAACAAATTGTGGCAGCAGTCACATTACATAAGAACTCTGATATTGGCCTTTCTGATTATGCCAAGGCTAATACTATAGTAGGGCTTGAATACTACCAATTTCAAGCCCTAATATAGCAATTACCTTATTTTGGCATCTTTCTGCAGATCTACATCCTGGGGCTGGAGGAAGCAGTAAGCAATAGGTCGAGGGCTGAAATGCCTTTGAGTCTGTGCAAACCTACTAACGTGCATTTTTTAAGGATTTCCACCAGCTCTTCTCTAATCTTTTCCCCATACTGAGAAAGGTTGGAAATTTACTCCTGACAAGGCCAGAAGGAGAAGTTCTTCCAGGGTTGGGGAAAAAAGTGGTTGGAGGGAAAGTGATCTTGTAAACGCTCAATAGATTTTGACATGAGCACATTTGCTCGTGCTAAAAATACAGTTGACAAATATTTTCTAGGAGTACGATTTCCTGGTCTATTTCTGTAAAATCTTATTTCATGAAAGCCACTAATTCAAAGATATATACTATGAGTGTACTTTTGTGACATTACTTAAGAATTGGGCCCTAATTAGGCGTTGTGTTAACTAAGACATTTTGTTTTTATTAAAATTCTGTTACCTCTCTAGCTATCTATCAACTGACTTTACTGTGAGTGACAACATTCTGCTCTTCCACAAGGAGCAAATTGGCACACAAATTAGTTTTGGTCAGCGCCGGGAACTACTGTGGCAATGTGTGCTCTTGGAGGCCACAAAACCTATTTTGCTTTTTGCCAATGTTTGTTACAATAGTGAGGGTCTGACGGCTCGCACAACAAGAAAGTGTTACAAAAGCAATGTCAAAACAAGACACGCATTGTCAAAACCAAAAGACAGACAACCAATGTAAGATCGGTCGGCTTTGCCAATGCTTGTTATTTTTATGTTTCCCATAATCTTGTTAAAATGGTGACACTGACTTTACATTATGAATATTTTTGGGAAACATTGGCATACATCAGCACATTTTACTAAATGATGCTTCAAAGAAATAGTGCCAAAAACTTCACAGTAATTTAGCAAAATGTTTTTTACCTACTTGCATTTGTCTTCTGAACATTTGATTTTGAAAGAAGGGCATCATCAATCTTGCTTACAAGCTTCTATAAACATTTGCATCTAATCAGAGAGCATTCTGGGAGAATTACATGTAGCCTCATACTGTTACGCTTTTCAAACATGTGTATACACTTTTTTGTCTGGAACCACTGTCAGTGGCACAGTGTGACCTTATGTTTATTTAGAGCACTCATCCTAATAAAAAAAGCTTTGAATTAATGAACCATAAATACAAGTTTGAACAGCATTAACATATGTACACAAATATTACCTCAGCTGCAGATAGTTGCCTTCCCTGTAAACTGGCAGCAGGTTTTGGGCATACTTGTCCCAAGGACAAAATAAACATGAAAACTTGTCCTTGACCCCAAACAATATGTCCTGGGTGTCAGGCTCCAGGAATTCCACACCCATGGCCATCATAAGGTCAAATACATAGCGGTGCTGCATCACCATTATTCTCATCACACGCAGTGCATTGAACCCATCCTTGGTAGTGTTGATAGTCTTAAGAAGCTCCCATTGAGTTATCTGCAACCATTGGGCTGTTGCTTTGGCCTGAACAAATGGCAGAATACTTCCAAAAATAGCTGTGCATCATTGAACAAATGGTACTCCTGAGGAATGTCACCAATGTTCCCTCTAATTTTTTTCCACTGTGTGCGGCAGTGTGCAGTCTCTGTGCGCTGCAGTCAAGGATACGTGCGCCAAGAAATTGACCATTCGCGCGCGCGCAGCGCATAATTAGCCAAGATCTTTGGCATTAGCCTCTCCACCACTAAAGCAAAAAAGGGATATCATTGCTCCATGTAATAGGGCATCAAGGCAGTTTTGTGACCTGGTTGCACACCCCAAGGACATGACCTGTTAAGTGCCACCTACACCCTAGGTTAGAGAAAACAGAGGAACATTGCCCGTGGCCTTTAAACGCTGTTTTCATTGACTTCAATCCAGATTCAAATATGAGCATTTTCTGCAATAGGAGAGCACGACTATCGCTCTAAAAGGCTTATTTGAGCTGAGAAAGTGATAATGCATATAAACAACTATGAAGTATGACAATGATGGAAAAGTTGATAATAGCACATTTCCTACTGTTCTGAAGCATTTCCTAGCTCATTAACCATTAATTTTCAACATAAATATCACTTGCTCGCTTGTATGCTAAAGTATGCCAAATGATGTTTAAAACACTCCCCGCGGCCTTTAAACGCTGTTTTCATTGACTTCAATCCAGATTCAAATATGAGCATTTTCTGCAATAGGAGAGCACGACTATCGCTCTAAAAGGCTTATTTGAGCTGAGAAAGTGATAATGCATATAAACAACTATGAAGTATGACAATGATGGAAAAGTTGATAATAGCACATTTCCTACTGTTCTGAAGCATTTCCTAGCTCATTAACCATTAATTTTCAACATAAATATCACTTGCTCGCTTGTATGCTAAAATACGCCAAATAATGTTTAAAACACTCCCCGCGGCATTTAAACGCTGTTTTCATTCACTTCAATCCAGATTCAAATATGAGCATTATCTGCCTTAGGGGACGGTGTTGATATGGCGGTTCACTGAGAGCGAGAAGTCGAGGATGATGCAGAGGTTGTGTGCGTGTTTGGTGAGTGTGGTGGGGGGAGAGGTTCAGAGCATTGAGGGCCAGAAGGAGTTGTCCCAGGCGAAGGGGGTGAAACCCAGGATGAGGACCTCGGTTTTGTTGGAGTTGCGTTTCAGGCAGCTCTTCTTCATTCAGGCGTTGACTGCCTTCATTCGGTTGTGGAAGTTGCTTTTTGCGGTTGTAGGCTCATCAGTGAGGGAGAGAATCAGCTGGTGTTGTCTGCATAGAAGATGATGCTGAGTCCGTTGCTTCTGATGATGTTAGCGTGAGGGGCCATTTAGATGTTGAAGAGGGTGGTTCTTAGAGAGGAGCCTCTGTTGGTTTTGAGGAGAACGTTGGGAGCCTGACTCTGAGTTTGGCCGGTGAGGAATGAGTGGATCCATTCCAAGGGTTTGCTGCCCGATGCCGGCATGAGGTGGGAGACGGTGTCGAAGGTGGCTGAGAGGTCCAGGAGGATGAGGGCTGCAGTTTTGTCTCAGCTGAGGAGAGCGTGGATGTCATTCATTGCTGCAAAAAGTGTGGTCTCGGTGCTGTGGTTGCTTCTGAAGCGTGATTTGGAGGGATCCAAGATGTGGTTGGTTTCGATGAATTTGGTGAGTTGGGCCTCAATGGCCTTCTAAATGACTTTGGGCTGGGAAGGGGAGCAGAGAGATAGGTCTGTAGTTCTTGAGGTCTGTCTGGTTGGCAGAGGGTTTCTTCAGCAGTGGGTTGATTTCTGCGTGCTTCCAGTCTTCCGGGAAAGTGGCGGAATTGATGGCGCAGTTGATGGTGTGGCATAGTTCAGGGGCGATTCTGGCACTGGCTCTGTTGAAGATGTGGTGGGGGCATGGATTTTAGGGGGCTCCGGAGTGGATGTTTTTCATGATCTTCGGGTGTCGTCGGTGGAGAGTGGTCCAGTCGAGCAGGGTCGGCTGGGCACTGGAGCCTTTGGTTGTGGGTGGGTCTTCAGTGGTGAAGCTGTCGTAGATGTCTAAGATCTTGGGATGAAAAAAGTGGCAAGGTTGTGGCAGGGATCTTGAGAGGGTGGATGTCTGTGGAGTCTGTGCTGGGTTAGGTGAGTTCTTTGATCATGGTGAAGAGTTCTTTGCTGTTGAGTGCGTTGGTGTTGATGCGTTCCTGGATGGACGTTTTCTTTGTGGTTTTGATAAGGTGGTGGTGTGTGCTGATGGTGGTTTTGAAGGCTGCGCGGTCAGCCAGGGTCTTGCTGGTCCTCCATCTTCTCTCGAGCCTTCTTCAGGTGCGCTTGGACTCTTGGAGGGTGGGAAAGAACCAGCTGGCTTTCGTGGGGGGTTGCTTATCAGAGGGTTTCCTGAGGAAGGGCCAGTGTTTTGGCAGAATCGGAGAACTTTTGGTGGAGGTTGCCTGCTGATGTTTTGGCGTCCGTTGTGGTCGGCGGTGTTGTTTGGCAGAGGGTGGTGGCGAGTTGGTCTTCTGAGACCTTGTTCCAGCTTCTTTCTGAGTGGTGGAGGGTGCGGTTGTGTTCGGTGGGTTTGGTGAAGAAGTGGACACAGTAGTGATCAGTCCAATGCAGTTAGGAGGTGTGGGTGATGAGGATATCATTGCCGGGCAGAGAAAACTGGGTCGAGCGTGTGTCCTGCTGAGTGGGTAGGCGAGGTGACCAGTTGTTTGAGCCCCAGGGTGGTGAGGTTCTCCAGTAGGGAAGTTGTGTTGTGGTCGGTGAGGTTTTCCAGGTGGAAATTGAGGTCGCCGAGGAGGATGTTGTCCGTTGAGGTGAGAGCATGGTGTTTGATGAAATCGGCAATGGGATTTGCTGAAGGTGGGACAGGGTCTGTAGACAGGGGTGTCGTGGAGGGTGGTGTTCGAGTTCATCTGAATCTGGAAGTGGAGGTGCTTCATGCTGGAAGAGTGGTCGTCAGAGCTAGTAGAGTATTTCTGTGAACAATGGCTATGGCATCCTCGCGGTCGGTTGATGAAGCCCTTGTGTATGATTTTGTAGCCATCGGGAATGGCGGTGGCGATGTCTGGGGCTGAGGTGGGTGTCATCCAAGTTTCTGTGAAGAAGGCAACGTCTGGAGAGATGGAATCAGGCAGGTCGCAGATCTCCACTGCGTGTTTGGTGTGGGAAGTGAGTGTTGAGAAGGATGCAGCTGAGGAGGTCAGGTCTGTGGGCGTGTGGTAGGAGGGTCCGGTGTGCGGAGGCAGGAGAAGGCGCAGTTGCAACTGCATTTGGGCCTTAAACCTACATAAGTAAAGATGCAATAAAAATAAGTCTGTAATTGGGGGCACTTCTCTTGTTACATATAGCCTATCCGATCCAGAAGCATGAGGAACTAGGGAGCACATAAAAAAAGACTCATTAGTATTTTTCAAACATATGTCTAACATATGCTGATACCACATACTTGCCAACAAATGAGTATGGGCATTATGAGTCACAATATTCCAATAAGAAAGTTCCCTTTATACATATAAAATATTATGACTAAAGTACTCATTGTTGTAGAAAAATAGAAAGGATAGAATTGAGAGAGAAAAAAGAAACAAAAAATAAAAATACATATCTTTTGTGCTGTTCTTTAAAAAGAAATTGTCCAAAAGCAGAGGGGGGTATTTTTACAGCGACAATCTTCTCCTCCCCTCTTTTTTCATTCCCATTGTTCATAAGTCTTAATGCAATGCTGGACTTACACGAACATGGGTGGGGTGAATCCAGGGTTTTCTGCCATTGATTTTGACTGCTTGTGGGAGTAGTCATTGTCCCCAAAGAAAAGTCAGTTAAACTTGGAATTCTTTGAGGTCATAGTTACAAATAGGAACTTGTTGGCTAGTTGTCACAGGGTGGACCTCCGGATCATTGTTGGGTACCTTTAGCTCAAACACCTATTTAGGGAAGAACATAGAAGCCTTGATTATCTTAAAAATATGCTGTACTGCATGGATCTGTGGTACTTCATCTTACTCTTACAAAGACATTTTTAACACTAGTATCTATAGTCTATATCTAGGGTGTTAGAGAAATATATATATATTGTTTGTGCCTGCCCTCCTGCAGGGTAAGGACTAAAAGAGCACACCTCATTAACAAAGAGGTGACAATTGTATAGTTAGACCCCAAGTGGGAGATTTGCACAGAGCTTAATGAAATGCAAGAAAGCTGTTTACATGATCTGATGTTCACAACAGTAGCTCAGGTGTGTCCTTGCAGGTAAGAGTCAACAATACTTTTATCAGTAAGAGAAATTTGGAATCCCAATAAATTGTTTTCGTATGCCTTAAATTCAAATATATTTGCCCTTTCAACAAGAGATCACCATACACAATTATTGAAGAATAGCCATATCAATACATTCAACTTTCCATTCAGTGTCCTCAAAATGATAGACTGGCCAGGAACAATTGGAAATTCTGGTACCACTACATAGTTCTGGGATGCAGGTCCTGAACCATGTGCCAAGCATTACCCTGAGACTCCTTAACCGGGTAACTCGGGGTGTTGCAAGGAGACACTCCAGGGTAAATTACTCCTTGCCTTGGCAAGGCCTGTATAATAGGGGCAATGCCCTCATCTTCTTCCTTAGAAAGAGGATACTGTCTCATTCTGGGTAAGGCTGCATCTTCCATTCAATGTAATTCGGAATGGTGTAGCAGTATGAATAAGGCCTACGTCATGAGGACCCTTAGTCCATAAAAAGCCTGGTACCTGGGACAGAATGGCTTTCCTAACAGAATCAAAAGCTTTTCTTGGTGTGGGTGCCCTCCCTTCCAACACTGTCCTCAATGGTATGCCACTTAGAATTGTCATCACAAAACAGTTGGTCATCCAATAGGTCTCGAACCATTTTTACTGGTTCGATAAAAATAGGCATCCAAGAGTCTTGTCCCTGCCTCTGAAAAATACATTCTTTAGGTAACTGAACCTCCTTTAACAATAACTCTGGTCTCTCTGCTGATTGTATATATTGTATACACTGCCATTGTAAATACCTCCATATCAACAGGTCGCCTTTACTTGATCTCCAGTAGAGGAATCTACTGTTAATGTCATCATTCTGGAAGATGAAACTCCAAGGGTTGAACAGATCCTGGCACCATGAATAGTCATATTTAATTAGGCCACAAGGATCTCTTCCTAATAAGCTAGCTCGGGCAGCTAGAGAAAATAGTAATCATCCATCCATGTACCTACTTCCATCTCCACCTGTTTATTGAAAGGAACCCTCATTACTTCCCCAGAAAAATCCCTGTGTGGCCATTGATCTGTTAAAAATCAGTAGCCCCCCCCTTTAATACAGGATCTAGTTGCTCCTATATCTATGAGAAATACATACCTTTTTTCATTGATAGCTACTGTCACAGTGGGTTCCACATCTGGCCTGTGCACCACTGACAATACTGGGCACATAGAAATGATCTGTGGGCACTTTCATTGTCCGTATGCTCCCACAGAATTAATCCAAAAAGGATTCCTTCCTCTTACAACTATACCTCCCTGTCCAGTTTGAGGTGGAATCACAATTGGGGTATTAATTTTGCTCAGGCAGCACCTGTTGTGCTTGTGGCATTACTGCTAGCTGCATGTGATGGTGCTGCTGGTGATGGTGCCTGAGGTACATATATGATTCACAGATTAGGTTGTAACTGTACTGCTGTATTCCCTGGCTGATTATAAATTCCTACCCTTCCAATTTGCTCATCCCATCTCTTAGTTCTACAATCTCTAAAAAAAATTGTCCATAACTCTGACAATAATGATATATCTGATCCAGTCTTTGAGTACCCATCCTACCTCTTCCTATTCCTCCTCGTCCTTCTCTACTACTTTCCTGTATCTCTACATTGTCCTGTTGCTGTAGTGAATCCTAGTTTGTTTTAACGGGATAACAGGAGTTAGCTTAGCCGTAGGCTTGTAAACTCGTGCCCCCGTCACCCAGTGACTTTTAACCTACTTAGCTTGCTCTGTCTTAGTCTATTTAATTATTTATTTCCTTTAAGATGGTGGCCTTGTTTATAGTTAGGCCACTTGTTATGGGTTCTATTATCAGTGTCACTGCGCCAAGGCGTCAAGATCAAGCA
Source organism: Pleurodeles waltl (assembly GCF_031143425.1). Classification (NCBI taxonomy): domain Eukaryota; kingdom Metazoa; phylum Chordata; class Amphibia; order Caudata; family Salamandridae; genus Pleurodeles; species Pleurodeles waltl. The sequence goes on from NC_090448.1 coordinate 95,080,311, forward strand.
CGAAAGACAAACATACAGTAGGTATTCACACTTAGGGTTTTTCCCTCTCTATACTTTCGAGGGATTGTTGATATTAATTGCCGTCCCAAGCATGCCTGTTATCTATTGTTATGAATAACACTTATGTCAGGGGACCTTGTAGATCTGTATAAATACAACACACTTTAGACAGATAATCAGAGGGATTCCGACCAGAGGGCATCGCCACCAGCGCTGATACCAATGCTGCAGTCATCTTGACGCTGACCCAGTCTTCGTGTCCCTGCGGAGTCTGAGATAGAGACCTAATTCCAAGGTAACGAGGGTTGGGGGCTCCTCTCATGGACACGGTTTTGGCAGATTAGGTTTAACGAACCCAGCTCTCCTTTTAGGTAGGAGGTTAGACCTATTCTCCTTAGGGTATTAGGGTTTATTCCATCTTATACATTACATATATTTCTTTCATATATTGCACAATGGTGGGGGTCTTTATAACAATGACTCTCTTCCTCACAATACTGTTGCTTGGTATATTCATTATCCTAATCATTGCAGTCCATGCAACTTATCACAAATTGCAGTTATGTTGAATAAAAACTATTATAAACTTCACTGCATCTGTGTTACTGCCTTTGTTTGTATGAGACATAATCAATCTGTGAGAAAAGGGTAATTTCCGTTTAACCACGACAACCCTGAGATATCGTACTTTGAGTCCATGCGTAAGCGACTGCTGCAAATCACCTTTTACTATTGTGTTTCTGGTGAGGTACTGCTAGTAAGCCGGTAAGGTTTGGACAACAGTTACAACTAGTTGTAGGAAGAAACTTAGTCACCTACAAACGAAAGTACGGTCATCCTGAGACCCGCAGTCTTGCTCAGAGCAAGAGTCCAAACTATGACATGGCGCCACCAACGATGGTGTTTAGGCACTAATTTACGGATACCCTGACTATCACTGTCTCACAGACAACAGGTACCCTAAGTACCATTATACGGAGACGTCCGTGGTCTTTGGGAGAATCCTCCTCAGCTGAACAGGTAACACCTAATTAAGCTGTAGGTTGTTCGAGCTCGAACTCATAAAAGGAAAAAACGTCCCCTATTTTGGTGTTCCGTTTCTCTAAACAACTATGGCTAATACCATAGACATTCCTGCAAATGCTAGACATGCACTTACACAACATTTATTAGTGCATGGCCTTACAGAAGAGGGCGGGATGTGACTCTGATTATAGAAGCAACTGAAGCATACCAAACAGAGACTTTTTACTGTTGGGTCACCTTTCCTGAGGCTGACCAAAGAACGCACACATTTCACACATATGACATTGCGAACGTACCTGTACGGTACGAAGCATACCAGTATCATGAAATATCGCTCACATACCAAGAGCATCAGAACTGGTTTGAAGGCGCCCTACCACATGTATTACGAAGCGTGAGGCTAGGTCATTTAAGTAATGAAGGACCAACATGGCCTATGTTTGCCACATATACACCTCACCCAGGCATACAGAATATGCCGATCGAAGATTTACGAGTACTATATAATGAATTAGTGGCATTATATAGACGATTGGTTCAGTTCGTAATGCGAACATTGAACACAACACCGGCGCGTCCAGCACCGCCAGTAACTGGTGGCTATCAATTGGCTACTGGGATTAATCCACAAACTGTGCATACTATTATGGGAAAAGTGCCCACGGAACGGGAAAAAATACCGTTCTGGATTGCCCAGAAAACAAATCAGCTGGAGGCTGTGTTCCCCCATACAGGGCCACAGGAAAAACATAGATTGCTCACTATGAGTATTGTTGTTGAGTGGTCCCAGGGACTGGTCCCACAAATATGGCAGTTATCTGAGTGGCAACTCCTACCACTGCTCCTCCCTTTACCAACTTCTGCTGTACTTATTTGGCTGCTGCTTTGTCTATCACTTCCTGTTTGTTCCTCTCTTTTTCCTGTTTCTTTTCATACAAAATGAATTATATGCACTTGTATCTTTGTCCAGCGCTTGGCTTTTAATGCCACTCTATTATCTAGGCTATCCTGTACATCAGTGGGTGACCCTTTTTTCACCACGTTATAAAATGATACAGCGGTTCCTCCTGTTACCTCCCAACCCTGGCTTACACCTTGGGTCCATTTCTCTTTCATCCTATTAAGGAACTGAGCAAGATCCTCATTTGGCTGCATTGACTGTGCCATAAGAGATCCAATTTCTGGCCTATGAGGATACATCATCTTCAACTGATCCCAAATTGCTGTTCTTACTAAATTAAATGGAGAACCATCATATTTACTTTCAGTGAGGGTAACATTTCTCACTCCAGCCTTTTAAAAAACGGTGTCCGTTTCATCTCCTATAAGAGAACTAAACTGACTTTTTTATGTCCCCTACTGGTAAGGTAATACCTGCAGTTTGTTTTTCCAAAGCTCCAACCCACTAACCTGCTCCCTCTGTAAGCAGCGGCAACAAATTGTTTACATTTTCCTTGTCCATTTGTGGCCATGGAACATAATGAGATGCCCCAGGCCCCTTACGTATCAGGGGCATCTGATGTAAGGGAGTGGTAGAATGGGGATTATACTGTTTAGCATATTTCTGCCATACACACAGACACTTCAGCAAGTATGGATAATCCCAGTCTGGATCTCTCTACCCACAAAGTATGCAGTCTTGTGCATTTGCCATATCTTGTGGAGCAAAAGATCCTTCTTGTGGCCTTCCTTTGGCTAGTCATTCAGTCAATATATGGATACAACACTGTTCCAGCTATTTTCTCCTTTTGCTACTGTCTCACTAGGAGGCAGATCTGTACTGCGCAAAGCTGACTTGAATACTCATTTACTGCACTGATTGATCCTGTAGTTTCAGTCCTCTCATAGCTTCACAAGATCCCATCCCTTGGTCTGGTTGACCAATGCGTTCCCTGAAATTGCAATCTCTCAAGCTCTGTCACTTGAGCTTTCCTAGCTCTAGAAAACGTCTCCTGTTCTAATACCAGCACTATCAGTTAATCCCCTTGCATTTCTTGTTTGATCCAGATCAATAAGGGGCCTTTCTTGAATATAAATTCCATGGACAGAGTGTACGCCAGTCTACTCTGCAACACTTCACACCACTCCCCTACTCCACTAACTGTTAGCGATGTTGAACAGCAGCCACGCTGTTGTACAGCATGGCCACAACACATTGGCAAAGCCAATAGCTCTTGCACAGGCAACACCATGTGGCTTTGCCCATGCATGTTTTGAAATGTTCAGAGTGGAAATGCCCTTAAGCCACTCCTTGGAAGAGTTGGGCTGGTTTGCTTCACCCTCTTCCTTTGTAAAAATCCAGGACAGGCTTATTGAATTTCACAAGCCACCGAAGACTTTATAGGTTTTACATTTGGGGGTAGAGGGTGTGCTGCGTATTTCCCTTTCCTGAGCACAACCTGAAACCTCTCATCTGTTTCCAGCCTGCCACACTCTCAAAAGAAACCTGCTGTACTTTTTAGTCAGATGAGTGGAGTGCTGTGGAGTGTTGCAGAGAGGGAAGTCATAGAGTGTGATTCAAGTTCACTAAATGGCAGCTTTAAAGCGCTTAGAGTAAAAACAGGGATGGAGACCAGGTATGGTGTACAAGGTTACAGCAGGAAAGAAATTGGGAATCTAGTTGGGTGTGTCCAGCCCTATTGAGTTTGAATATCTATTTAGCCCTGCATCTCTATATAGTGTAATCTTAGTAAAGCAGTAAAGTTACTTCTGGTGGCTTCAGATAGTTACATGAGGCAGAAAAGTGATAAAAATAGATGGACACAAACCCAAAACACTCAGATGTTCACTCCCCTCTGTGTATATAAAGTGTAATTATAATGTCATAGCAAAGACTGGGATGGAGAGTAAGTGAAGTCTATGAACATATAGCAGGTAGAAAAAATGGGTGACCTGGGTGGGCCCGGTGGATCCTGTCCATGTACCTGTAAATGTATCATCCATACACAGACACAAATATCGATTTGGACACATCGTACACAATGGCAGCTTTTTAAAGTATCAGGAGCAAAGGCAGAGGCAGCAACTCTATAGGGCCCATGAAGTTACAGAACACAGTAGGTGGCCTGATCTGATTAGTCCGATGCCGTTTTAGATCTCCACCAATTTCTATATATCACTGTTCAATAAGAAACCCAAACAGTGTGCGCTGAGAAAGAGCAGAATGTTCATAGGCTACTTAGCTCAGTATATGTAATTACAGAAAATCTTACTATCACCATAGCCAGAACACATTAACTCATTAAAGGCCTCATTCAAAGTTTGGTGGGAACTGAAACTCTCCTAGTTTTTGGAGGAAGCTCTTAATACAAAGTAGAAGCTACCATCTGAAATTCCTCTGCCATTGACAGAATATTGTGGAGGAAATTCTGCTTGTGAAATCTACTCCATAGTTAAAGTCTCCTCCAGATATTGGAGGATCTCCCGGGCCCTCCAAACTGGAGATGAGGCCATAAGTGCATAACTTGACTTGAAGTCAGGTCTTTGCTGCCTGCATAAAAACAGAAAAATACGCACATGCGTAGGGATGCTTTTCACAGTAAATCATTATTGATGGTCCAACCAGATGTATGTGTGTCCCCTTGTGCCCCCCCATACTATTTTTATAGATGCTGCTGACCCAGAAAACGCCTGCTCCCTACATTCAATTCATATTCTTGTCAATCATTGTAACACTGTTATTGTAAACAACCGAGGCACGGGTAGGCTACTGCTGCTACTGCTCACGAGCCCAGATTCCTTGAAACCATAGCAAGAGGATACCTGACACGATAGTGCAGCGAGGCCATCCAAATTGCAGAATGTGTGCTATATAAATCTCTCTTAATATAGTAGAACATTTACTTGAGTATTGATCATTCATACAATCATACACCAGCGGCTGAGAGGTAAGGGACATTTAAACAGGAGCACTGGATTTGTGTTCTGATGCTTGAGCTGAGCATTCCCAGTCACGCTTTAGTTGTCCCGCTTGTGTGACTCACATGGAGTCCCTATGTGGATAAAAGCTTGCCAAGTCCTTGCTAATTTGACTTTCTAATTAGTTGAACCTTCTCTCCTGATTCTGGTCCCTGGGAGACTCTCTAATTAGTATCTCTGATGAGAGAATGACTGCAGCACCATTAAAGCTTACCACAACCCATTTTATTCTCCAGTAGTTCTTCGCTGTAGATGGAGTCCCTGTGTGACTCTGTGCTGATTGAGTTTTAATGCTGGATAAAGCAAACCTGCTCATCGGTTTGCTTTTAGGACACATTTCTTCTGTTGCACATGGAGGCCGTGGTTGCAGTTCTTTTGGAAGTAATTCTAAGACTTAGATCACAGTGCTTATAGGGAAATCTTTAAAACACCTAGAAAGAACACAAATACCAATGAATGGCCACTTACATGGCCACTTTTTTTTTATAGAAATTTCTAATCTGTTTTTCTCATTTGCCCCAGCCTGAGGCATATAACTTTGCCCCAGCATCAGACATGCACCACATTCCTTTCTTAGACATACCGCTTCCACTTCAGTATCGCTTAGGGTACCACCTGCTAACTGACAGATGTTGCCACTTCCCTACTTGCCTCATTCCTCAGCCATCGCATCTTTGTAGCCCTTTCCATGCTACCTCATCCCTAGCTGTGTCCGCCAGTTTTCGATTTGCATCCTCCAAGCAACAACTGAAATTCACCAGTTACTTAGTTACCTCTTGTAACCATAACTTGTGCCCTAAGGTAACTATGAATTGCGTCCTCTCCATGCACAGCTTTGTCGTTAACAATGGTATTTCAAATGGTGCAGTGATCTTATCAGTGGTGTTGTAGAACATGTCATAAGTGATGTAATATGTGTGGTAATTAGCTGTGCATTGTGAGGGTGCCAGTTATAATTACTTTTGGACACAAGTTACAGTTACTTATAATAACTATAACTAATGTATTTCAGTGGGCTTGTTAGTTTAAATTGTATGTTTTAATTGACATTTTTACCTAACTATAAACTAAGGGTGTTGGGGCAGACGCTGGTGAGCCATGACCACCTCCCGATATATTGTCATGTCCCTTTCTCCCGCAACAATCACAGTATGGCCGAGGAGACAGTATTTTGCAGTGCTACCATACTGCTCGATAATTTTGTTCTGTCTCAACAACTGCATTGCTACTGCGGTGCTAGGAGCAGGTATGGGTACAGGGCCAGATGCTTCAGCTGGTGGTGGATGGGCAGATGTAGCTGAAGAATATGAAGCTGCTACTGGAGGGACAGATGCTGTGGGTGGATGTACCAATGACAATGAAGAAGTTGACTGTGTTGCAGTAGGCAGAGAAGTGCCCACAGCTGATCTTTCTGCTTTATCCTCTTCAATCTCTGTTTAACACCTTATTTCAGCATGCACCAGCCTAGCTGAATGCACTGCCTGCAGGTTCTTCCTCATTCCTGTGGTCCCAAATGAGTACTGCTTCAAATTCCCGTGGCAAATCCCTTTGTTGCAAAAGTTGCAGGTGACCAGTTTAGTGTTGACATTTTGCCCTCCAGGAGGCAGTGAGAAATAAATCCCTCAGGATAGACACCTTCAGTTTCTTTCACCTCTTGAACTCTTCTTCCTCTTGCTGCAAAACACCAGGACATTGTACTTCAGCCACTGCATGTGTTGGAGTCACAGGCTGGCTTCAGAAGGAAATAATCTTGCTCCTCCATGCACTCCAACCTTCTCCTTGGAAGAAATCAAATGGAATGGGGAAATGGGGTATTCCTGCAAATGTCTGAGTTGTCAGCCAATAAAAATGCTGTTTAACAAAAGTGAAAGTATTGCAGTAGTATCTCGATACTATTGCAGTACCAGAAGACTTCACAAACACAACCTATAGTTTCAATACTAACACATATGATTTAAATAAGTAACTAGATGTGAAACGCTAAATCCAAAATTTGAATATAATTGTGTGCTGTAAAAAGCATTTTAAAATGTTTTCAAGGTACTGTGAAAGTACTGCAGTACCAAAGAAATAAAAAAAAATGTGAATACCATAATGAAGAGCATTATGTTGTTAAAAACATATTGTTAAAAAAATATAGAAATCCACCATGCACTGCTTATACCCTTTCATATTACATCACTTACAGCATGTTAAATCATAGCATTCATAACACAACTTGCAGTCCCTCACGCCAAGCCTGCAAAGGCCCCAGGGATCCCATCCTCTGAACTGATTTCAATAATTTGCGGGAGGGAGACAACATGGCCCCCCTCCCTGAGCCATTTTAGGCCACAGGGAGCCCACTACAGGGGCTCAAATGTGCCTAAAACGGGAGGGGGACCATGCTTCATAGGCTCCAGGGACCCCACCAATGGGGTTGATTAACTTTTTTTTTTTTTTTAAGGGATTGGGCCTGAAGGCCAACCATATGCTGTGCTTGGCAAAGGCAGTCTGTGGTGTTGGATTGGCAGTTCTCTGGGGGTTTGGCCACAGGGCCTAGCGACAGGCTAAACCCTGTGATCAATCCTTGCTGTGCACGGCAACACAGGCCATGTGGCTAACCCCATGCCACACATGAGCTAAGTCTGTCACGGAGTGGTATTGGCTGCCTTTGGATGGCTGCCTGCTTTGAGTTAAATACAGGCCTTGGCTGCAAGCCAGGCCCTGTGGCCAACCCGACGTATGCCAAAAAGCCATGTATAGTGAGAGGATGGCTGCCTGCGGGTGGGGGGCTGGCCAGCAGCCTCCGGGTGGCCTGGCAGCAGGCCAGGCTGTTTTCGGAACCGCCTCTTGTGCACGGCGGGGGGTAGGCTTTACATAGGTAATAAACGGTTACTTTACCTTTAAAAACCCTGGAAATTAACTGAAAAAACTAACTGATAAAGTACGTTATAGATGGGTGAATGTCAGTGACAATATTAACATTTTGAACTTGTGCGTTGCCATACACTGCTTATGACCTCTTATATTGCATTACTCATGACATGTTCTATGAAATCATTAATGAATCACTGTTAAAATCTCAAATGACATAATTGATGACATCACTGATGACATCATCCAACAAGTGTGCTAGCTTGTTTAATAGTTTAAGGTAACTATACCCCCCGCCATGCACAATTTGTTCTTCAATAATTTGACTGCTAATCTTTAGACTGATATTTTTATTGATTTTCTAAAAGTTGTAATGAGTGCTGTAATGTCAGCGGTAATTAGCACTGCATGACGCAAGTTATAATTACTTGAAATAACTAACTGTAACTGCTGAATTTCTATGGTTTTGAGTGAGTAAATTCAGAACCTAACTATAACGTCCTGTAACCTTTGTTTTTTTAATAGAATTCCTGTTATAAATTCTATTTCCTAACTATAACGCCCCTGTAACCTTTGTTTTTTCAGTGAATTTGTTTTTTTTTTTTTTAACGTAAAGTAATTTTAGTTAATCCATCCACCGTCTGCGGCCAACCCTCTATATCCACCCTAGCCTGCACCGTGCACCGCCTTTGGCCGTGCACCGTGGGGGTTGGCCGCAGGTCCTGTCTTTCTGGGTGTGAGAATAGGTGTGAGAGGGTGTCTCTGGGTCTGAGTGGGTGTGGCAGTGTCTGGGTGTGAGAGGATCTATGTGGGTCTGGGTGTGTGAGGGAGTCTCTGGGTGCGAGAGTGGGTGTGTGAGTGTCTCTTTGACTGGGTGTGTATGTGTCTGTGTGGATCTATGCATGGGTGTGTGTGTGAGTGAGTGGGTGTGTGAATGTTTGAGTGGGTTTGTGAGTCTGAGTGCGTGCATGTCTGAGTGGGTCTGCAAGTGGATATGTGAGTCTAAGTGGGTGTGCTAGTCTCTGGGTCTGTGAGTGGGTATATGAGTGCGCCTGTGAGTGCATGACTTTCTGAGTGGGTATGTGTGTGAATGTATGAGTCTCTGAGTGGGTGTATTAATGTTTGAGTGGATCTGTGAGTGGGTGCATGAATTTCTGAGTGCATCAGTGGGTGAGTGGGTGTATGTGCCTCTGTGTGGGTGTCAGTAGCTGTGTGAGTGATTCACCACAAAGGAACGTCACCTGCCTTTTTATCCAACAAGAGTCCACAGCTTTGCACAAAATATCTACCCAAGTGGAGTTCTTTCTGCCTCCATGGGTAAATGTCCAATATATTTTCTACACTCCAGCTGTGTAATGGAGCACAAGTAAATGTCACCGGTGACCTTGTGTGCATTTTGCCAACATGATTATTCCTGGTGCGCCTTTCTCTAGAATTCTGTGATAACATGAATCTTCCTATAGAGAGGCCACAGAGACTACAAAGACGTAAATATCCACCAAACCAGGGTCCTTCCTTTTATCTATATGAGGTAAGTGCTTCTCTGTTTTGTGGAGATGTCCTCATATTCTTCTACATCAAGAACGTGCTGTCCATCATACTGGCAAAAGGCCGGAAGACCTTTGTATATTACTATGGTGGACTGTGTGGGGCCAGGTGGGGTGCAGCTTCCAGGTGATTTGCACATTTGCACACTCATAGCAATTTAAGGGGAGAACCATGGATGCGCTCACCAGGAGAGGACCAGAATGAACCCACTTATCATATACAGATTGCCCTCCAATAGATGTGTGATGCATTCACCTTCACAAAGGATTTCACATTTTAATAGGGGGTGGGGGCCGCATGGCCCCCCTTCCTGCGGACGATTTCAGCCCAGGGGATCCAATCCAACAGGGCCCAACCTGAAAATATCACTTTTTAATGTGGGAGGGGGGAGTGCATGGCCCCCTCCCCGGGCCTATCTTGGCCCTAGGGAATCCATCTCCCAGGGCACCCAGTTAGTAGCATTGGGGACCACGGGGTAGGCCTGAATGCCCCGTGGTCCCAGCTGGTTATGCATCTCCTGTGGGAGCAGGCATTGCTGTCACACAAAGGGAGCTGCTAAACATGCAGCTCCCTGTGTGTGAGAGCAATCCTTACGTCTGTTTCCTTGCCCCCATGTCTGCAGGCAGGGAAACATGAAAACTCCGCTCCCAGCAAGCAAGAGCTGCCTCGCTTCCTGTGAGTGTAGTTGTTTGTTCTGACTTGGCAGGAGCAGATCAAACAGCTATGTCCCTGGGGGTGGGGTCCAGGCACCCCCTTCACCCCTTACTACTGTTATTTAGCCCTGAAGATGTGGTGGTCCCCGGGGGTCCGGACAGCCCCAAGGACGTGGTGGTCCCCAGGGCTCAATAAGCATCAGGCGGGGGGCCCTGTACCACACATTACATCACTCATTTGTGACATAATTGATAATATCACTGCAACAATTGCAGGGAAATTATTGATGAGAAAACTGCATGGCAGGGGCACGAGCAATGGTTACCTTAGGGCAGGAGTTATAGTTACTTGAGATAACTATAACTGCTGAACGTCTATGATTTTGTGTGTGTAAAATGTGAACCTAATGATAATGTCTCTCTAACCTTTGTTGTTTTCAGTAAATTTCTAAGGTTACAAAAAGTTATTTCCTAATTATAACGTCCTTGTAACCTCAGTTTTTGTGTGTATGTATATATATACATACATATATATATATATATATATATATATATATATATATATATATATATATATATATATATATATATATATATATATATATATATATATATATATATATATATATATATATATATATATATATATATATATAAATTTATGGGGACAAGAGAGAGTTGTCCTGAATGAAAGCACACTTGCAACTGGTCATTGTGGAATGTAGCAAAGTCAGCATCTTAAAGACAATTCTTTGACATTTTCATTATTTCAGGCCTTGTATTTTCAAACATCTCTAGACACATGTTTCTGGGTCCATCCCTTCATCAGCAGAGAACAAACATGTCCTTCCTCTTTTAAAGGCCAACTGCCTGGCTGCTCAGCAAATTTAATTGCAGGCACCTGATGTCAGTTGAAAACCAGTTTTGTCCAGGTGGACCTCAAGTGAGCTGCAAAGTGAATCCTGCACATTTTAAAATTATCTTTCAAGTGTGTTGCTGAAGCCAAACACAATAATAAAACAAAGTTCATTACCCCAGTGAGCAAATTCAAAGTAAGAAAATCGTTTTTGCTGCCAATGTTCCAACCTGTTGCTCTGAGAGTGACCATCCATACAGTCACACATAGAACTGCTCCTTTATGCAGTGGTGCTGCCTTCACGGCTGGACAGGCTGTTAAATGTGGACAAGAGAGAGTTGTCCTGAAGGAAAGCGCAGTTGCAACTGTCCAGCCGTGGAAGCAGCACCACTGCAAAAGGAGCAGTGGTTTTTGATTTGATGAAATTATGAAAGGACAGTAAGGACACCTATGCCAGCAATTTAACACCAGGCCAGCGAAGAGCACTGATTACATTAAATAGAGCTACAGCTTTCGTAATTAAACCAGCTGACAAAGGTGGAAATGTAGTGCTGTGGGACTTGGAGAAATATCAACGAGAAGCGAGGAGACAGTTGTTATTCTCGAACTGTTATGAGAGGTCAACAGTGACAGCATACCCGACTTCGGTGATTTATTATTATGATTTACTTTCAGAGAGTTACAACTATGGTCTTCTCACAGATGATGAGTTACAATTTCTTACAGTGAAAAAAACAGTGGTATCCTGTTTTTACATGTTGTCAAAGGATAATAGGGACCCTCCTGGAATACCTATAGTATCAGCGAGAGGGAGTCTCCTTGAGAATACTTAGATATATCTTGATTATTTTTTGTGCCCCTATGTACTTAGTCTTTCCTCCTATTGTAGAAACAGCAGGGATTTCTTTTCTAAGATACAAGATATCCCTTGGAAACCTAGTTATATTATGATGACTAGACGTGGTATCCTTTTTATTGTATCAAACATGATCTAGGCATGTCAGCATTGTTTTTAGGGACAAGCCTATAAGTCTATATGAACATTCTAAATTGCTTTTCAAAATGTTGAGATTTTGTTTGGAGAACAACTTTTTTCTATTTGTAGACCAATGGTAGAGACAGGTTACAGGGATGGCGATGGGGAGTTCTTTTGCTCCAAGTTATGCTTGTTTGTTTATGGGGTGGTGGGAGACCCAACGTGTGATGTCAGATGAGATTGAGAAATGGTCCAAACAAGTCATTTTCTGGATGAGATATATTGATGACATCTTTATAATATGGGATGGTCCAGATAGAATGTTGCAGGACTTCTTGGATTGGCTATCTAATAATGAGTTCAATTTGAGCTTTACACACAAAAGAGATAGACTTGTTATGGAATTTGTGGATGTTGTGGCAACAGTGGAAGGAGGTACCTTTCAGAGTAGTCTTTTCAGGAAAAGTACTGCAGTGAATAGCATCGCACATGCTTGCAGCCATCACCTACCTAAATTAAAGTGGAGTATTCCGTACGGGGAACTACTTAGAGCCAAAAGAAATTGCAGTACAGCTCAGAGCTTTAAGAGTAAACAAATTAATATGATCAGGAGATTTAAGTCTAGGGGATATCTGATAAAGGTTATTACAGATGCCTGTCATAAGGTTGCAGAGGTACAGAGGGAGAGTCTCTTGGATCCGAAAAGAAAGAAAGGGAATGAAAATATTCTGAGATGTATTACTACTTACAGTGCTTATTCAGACCAAGTGATAAAGATTATAAAACAATACTGGCACCTTGTGAGAACAGATAAGGTGATGGGATAGATGGTTAGTCCCTAACCAAGAACCACATATCTGAAGAGTAGCTCCCTACAGGATATGTTGGTACACAGTTATTTGACCAAGAAGAGGGAGAACTTCCTGGAAAGTCAGCAGGGTTTTTATAAATGTGCAAAGTGCAAGGCCTGCAAAAATAGTGTGAATTGTAAAACGTACATGTTCCCCACAGGCAAGGACGTTAAAATCAAAAACTTCTTGAATTGTAATTCTGATTTTTCTATACATTATTTCCTGCCCATGTGGACTTCGATATGTGGGGAGCACAATTTTTCTGATGAAAAGGCGTATTTTGGAACATTGGTGTGCCATCAAGAATAATGATGTGAATTATCCGGTGGCACGTCACTGTAGACTGGTGCATGAAGGGAAAATTGATAACATGTTGTTTTTTGGAATTGATAGGGTGCTGCTGACCCTGAGAGGAGGCAACGGGGAACGGATTCTTAGGAAAATGGAATCTGAGTACATAATTAGATTAAATAGTAGACATCCGTGGGATTGAACCAGGATGAAGAACTTTATGTTCATGTTGGTTAAATGATTTTAAATAATTGAAAAATAGTGTAATAGGGCTTTGGCTATGATCTTGGGTTCTGGGATTAGGGGATCATAATTGGCTTGTATTATGTTTGTTTGCTCACACCCCCAAAAATACACATTTTTCATATGGGAATGATCCCAAACAGATTAATTAACCAAGAATTGCTTGATTTAATGATAGGATGGTATAACATTATTGTACAGCCACTGGGCATGACTCGGGCCATTATAATGTCATCAACAATGGAAATTGAAATAATGCAGATATGGTCTATACATTTTTGACAGTGTGATTACTGATATTATAATAGCAGTATGGCATATAGTATTAATTGGTAAACTTGGCTTGATAATGGTACAGGACAAATTGGAATCTAAAATGAAATTAATTGTTTTTTTCTTTGTTAATATGATGGATGTGGGTAGTATCTCTTCTATGGTTAGCAAACTAAGTCGTATATTTTCTAAGGGGGATGGGGCCTCTGTAAATATTTGGGCTAAGAAGAAGACCGCAATGGTTGAAATGCATAGCCGATACGATGTTACTAACAAAGGATCTAAAGGTGCTAAATAAACTTTGGAGTGTGTGTGTGTGTGTGTATATGTCTCTCTCTCTCTCTCTCTCTCTGAATAATACAGAGGCAGAGGCAGTCACCACTGTGTGGTTACAGGTAAAACCTAGTAGCTATAGGAAACTGATTATTTTGCTTTGCTAATAACTTTTGTCTCGTTTGACAAATTTTCATGAAACTTATCAAAATGGCTGAACAGAATTACATCAACCAAGTAGTAAGTTAGATCTTTACCCAGAAACTTGCTTTTTGTGATTTGGTGTATATTTGTTCTTAAATTTTTGAGAAACTAAGGTTCAAAATGTATTGCTATCTGGACAGTTAGGTCCCCGGAATTCCCATAGACGCGCAACTTAAAAAAAAAAAAAAAAAAAAAATAGAGCCATATGATTGGCCAAGGGGGATTGGTTGACTTCCTCGCTCCTGCACGTTTCGCAGGAGCTCATGCCTCGCCTGGCTGCCGTTATGTGGAACGAACTGTTGCAGACACCATTAGAGGATAATGGGGTCTCAGTCCCTCTGTTCTTAAAATGAAAAAAAATAAAATTATTGGGGCCAGCATATAAGGCTACCTTGATGCCTGTGGTAAAAAAATAAAAAAAAAATAAAGGGTTGCTGAGATTCCCAGTGAGCCCTTCCGAATCCGCCCCTCGCCCCCTTTTTTTATTCTTAAGAGTCCTGCAGGGCCAAATACAAATTTTAAAAAAGAGTGCGATTGGTGTCCCTTGGGGCCCGCCAAGCACTGTGCGCAACCAAATGCTGCACATGGTGGTGCGCGGGCCACCTGCAAGGGACTAGGATGCAGGGCCTGGCTGCAGGCCAGGTCCTCTGGACAACCGTTCTGCAGCTATGCATGGCATGAGGTCGGCCGACTGCAGGGGTGTGGGATTACTAATAACGTTTTAGTTTACATTGAAAGAAAACCCCAGAAATTTACTGAAGAAACCAAAGGTTAAAGTGACGTTCTAGTTTTGTATGGTGACAATCTTAATTTACATTAAAAATAACTCATTCACTTAAAAAACAAAAGTAAAGGTGGTTGGTGTGTGTATGTGTGTCTATACATATATATGTACACTGAAAAAAACAAAGGTTACAGGGATGTTATAGTTGGGTTCTGAATTTACTCGTACAAAACCATAGAATTTCTGTATTTTTTAACGTAAAATAGTTTTAATTGCTGTACATTAATCCAACCACTGATGTGCACGGCTTTTGGCCATGCTTAGCGGGGGTTGACCGCAGGGCCTGGCCTGTGGCCAGGCTCTGCAGCCAAGCCCTTATAACCACTCAACCATCCGCTACACACGGTCTTTGGCCCTGCACAGCGGGAGTTGGCCACAGGGCCTGTCTCTGTCAGTGAATCTGTGAGTGGGTGCGTGAGTGTCTGAATGGGTCTGAAAGTGGGTGTGTGAGTCTGAGAGGTTCTGAGTAAATGAATTAGTGTATGAATACATCTGTGAATCTATTTTTACTTGTTTTCCTCCGTGTGCATTATTCGCAAATTGTTTGCGAATATTCTCTATTGTTCTAGAATAATTTGCAAATATTGCACATGGGGAAAAGAAAATCATTTTAAACCCCTAATTTGACTTTCAAACACCCCTTTATCACACCCATGGGGTCAGGGTACCTCCAACACTTACCCATAATGCTACTTTCATTTTGTTTTTTTAACCCCAGGGACCATGTCCAGGGACATTAATATGACAGACGCAACTTTCTGTTCAGGTTGTGGCCAGCCAATTACAGTGCTTATATTTATGCAAATTATTCGCTAATCCTTCGTGCCTGTAGATAGTTATATTTCTTTTTGTTTTACTATCTCAAAAACTACTGAACGGATTTACACCAAAAAAGAAAAAGGCTTCTTTCTGGATCAAACGCTACCTTTCTGCCAAATTTGGTGTAATTCCGTTTAGCAGTTCACGCTGTAGTCATGTTGAAAATCCCCATGGGAATTAACATGGGGAACGCAACTTTTTTTTAACCCCCCTATTCATTGGCCCCTGCTTGACAGATCACCCCAAAACTCTCCTTGCATAACAAGATTGTTGGGACCACTTTTTGGGGGAAAATTTCGTCAAGATTCGTCAAGCGGCGCCAAAGATATAGGCAAGTCAAAAAATGCTTCTTCAGTGGAAACATGGTCCTAACTATAAATATATATATATCATAATCCAACAATCAACGCTGAAGACACTCAGCCAACAAACCGAGGCTCATGTGGCGGGCGTCACTGCCAATGTATTTCACTGACAATTTTCCCACTTCTTGAATAAAAAGGAAAGACGAGCTACACCACCGAAATCAGTTTCACTTATTTAACGGCAAAAAGAAAAACAAAAGCTTTTCGACCGATTATGGTCTTGAACACATGACTTGTAGTTAATCCACATTTCCTTTAAAGTGCTACTAATGTCATGAAACAAAGACTTCATTATACTTCGAAATCAAAACAATCACAGACCAATACCATAAATTGTGGAAAAGTGTATGAAAAAATACATGGACATCACATACTTAATTTGGAGAGCACACTTAAAGTTATAGTAGCGCAACACTCTCATAACATAATATTCCAATACCAATGAATTTGGCTATAGTAGCCAATTTACATTCATTTCTTTGTCTGTTTTGTAAACCATCACTTATTGCATATGTCATTTGAGGCTATAGTAGTGCAGGACATTTGTGACATCCTCACCACATGTCAAATGAATTTACCTATAGTAGCTAAGTAACATTTTTAAAGGAAGACTACTCGTTTTCAAAGAAAATCAAACTAAGAAAAACGAAGTAAAAAAAGACGATTGTGACCCATGAAAACCAAAAATTAATAAATGAAACCTTCTATGAACTCAATTTCATTACTACACCAAAAATCACTTCTCTTCCTGTTCATGATTATTTCAAAGATAACAAAGGGAAGAAAAAAAAAAGTGGATTAAATACAAGTCATGTGATCAAGACCGTGATCGGTCTAAACGCGTTTATTTTTCCTGTTTTTTTCACCATTAAATAAGTTAAACCGTTTCCGGTAGTGTGGGGCTAGTCTTTCCTCTTTTTTTCCAAGAAGTGGAAGAATTGTTGGTGAAATAATTTTTATATATACACATGTATATATGTGTATGTATATATGTGTATGTGTATGTATATATATATATATATATATATATATATATAGTATATATGTGGTCTGGGTGAGTTCTTCTCAAAAGGACATAAAACAGACAGATTATTTACATTTGTATGCAAACGTCGTATTTTGTATGGAATTTAGACTTTTAAGGGTGTGTTTGAGGTCTATCATTTGTATTGATGTAGCTCATTCGCTACTGTTAGAACTGATGTTCTGCGAGGCGCTCTGAAGTCCATCAAACAATAAGGAAAGAACACTAAACACACAAACCTCAGAAGAAATAAACGCTGCATGATATTACCGTATCTACCGGTCTCGTTCCCTAAGCCCAAGACCCCAGGCGTGTGTCTTTCACTGACAGCTTTCAGGAAGTGTCCTGCATTTGCTTTTCCTGGTCATCATTGAGCAGCGCTGAACCATATTTATTTTAAAGTAGAACAAAAAGCACAAGACAGTCGCATGCCTCTTGACAGGGTGACTCATAAATCGCCAAGGGCTATTTTTAAACTAAAGCTATGTAAATTATAAATGGGGTCAGGCCAGTGCCTTAGAAGCCCCAGAAGAATACTCACAACCTTGAGAGCAGTGAGGTTTTACCGCTTCTGGCGCAGGATTTCCCTAGCCAGTTTCATTAGCCAAGCAGAAGAAATCTGTAGGCTTGGGTTGAAATGTCCACAGCAAAAATTCACACATTTATTTTAATACAATTATCCCAATATGTTTTTTTAGTTTTAGGTAGGTCTCTGACAGTCTTGGTTTATCTCAGTGTTTGGACAGACTGTTTGATATGCACCTGATATTTGCAATAATCCATAATAAGGACATAAAGTGCTTAGGGGGCGTGCTTCCCAGGCTTTTTTTTCTTGATTTCATTCATCTGAGAAGCTCGGGAGCAGGTCTCACTTACGTGGTCGAACAGATTGTTCATTCCTTGATGGACAACAATCACTTGTCTGTTAATCCTGGACCATAAACGGACCTAGATTCTCATTGATGACTGCGAACTAGCCTTCTCACGCTCAAGCTGCAGCGAGTGAGACCACCTGGTTCCAAGGTGGGCCTTGTCTTGATGTTTTAGAACAGGGATCGTAAGCCAACACTTTGTCACAGACCTGGAGTCCACTGACTGTAGGAACCCTCTGAGTGCCTGGCACTGCCTTGTCCCAGGAGTGGTGTCAAGTGAAAGGGACTCTGGATAGAGTGCGCTTCTGCCTGGACTGAAGCCGACCACACACTGGCTCAGCATAGTGGATACCCTTGGCCATGAGTCCTGCCGCTTCCGTGCCTATGCTGTTACCTTCGGGCCTGGCCCTGGCTAGGGTGTGCTTCGGCCCAGGATGAGCCCCATAGCATTTAGGCCTACCCGCCACCCTGAGAGTTAGTACTTGTCCTAGTTACATTAGGCAGGAATGAGCCTTGCCTTGTGTATGTGGCACCGGTCCTGGTAGGTACCTTAGGAGCTTTGTAGAATGCACTGATAAACCAGGACCACAGGGGCACTGTTGAGTAAACTCAGAGCAACAAATCATCCTAAATGAACAGATTACTTAACCTGGGAGATTCTGGGGTATTTGTGAATATAGGGGATCACTTACCTTAGACAGCTAGGGTGTCGTTGTTTCGAGTTACAAACAGGTAGCAACCACATAGTCTGTATAGCGTGTGTAGCTATTTATTGAAATTGCTGGAATACTTATGTAAGAATATGCGCGATATATGCATCATAATGCTTGTTGGATTGTTTACCTGTATTTGTGAAGCGTATATTAAACTAACGAATGAATGAGTAACAAGCTTCCGGTAAATCCGATGGCTAGCAAACACGATTCATTTGAGAATGGCTGAGAAAGTATTTCACCTGCGACCTGACGAAATGGAAACCTTTCCGTAAGTTTCGGAGAGGCCAATTAGAGCTCGCCCTGCTTTCCAACCTCGTGGCCTACAAATCTTTGCGCTCATCCGAGACCTGTGACCTGGGGATACTGGGCACCTTCCTTTCATCTCAGGCGGTGTCTCGGTTTCGTGAAAGGTGGCTGAGAATGCCCTCTCGGTTTATTCATTTAACTAAACGATGACTCCTGGTGCCCTGCGACGTCTTCAGTTCACTTCGATTGAGCGTTGCTGAAAAAACAAGCTGTGCGAGTTACAGGCGATGGTGCTAAAAATAATGGCAACATGTTTGATGGAGTTGGTCCCCTGCAGACTCGTCATCAAACCCTCACACCTGGCCGAATTCCACTTCTACCTGCTGCTTAGTTAATTTTGATTGGCTGGACGAAGTGACAATCATGGCTCCCAAAAATGTTGTTTTCATTGATTCTGACGTATATAGGCAAAACAAAATGGTATCTATGTCTTTCTAAAAACCAGTACAAAAATATGCTCTTTTAAGTGACGGTCCGTGCGGTCACTCATGTGCAGAAGTTCACCAGTTTTGGATTGACAGCATAGGGATTAATAAAAGGAAGACATTGCCAAAGGGAGCATATATATTTGCAGATATAATAATACAACACTGCTATTTTCAGCTGGGTGCATTGTTTCATTACATGGGACTACTTAGCACCTAACCCTAAAGACATCGACTTGTGAGTGTAAATGTATTAGTTAATTTAATACAATTATTCAATTAGCATTTAATATGTGAATTTAATAGCTAATTGGTTAACTAATTAGTGTGGAAATACAGTAGTTACAACTTCTTGTTTCCATCTACGAAAAAGAAAAGTAAGCTGGTAGTTAAAATACTGTGACCAGTAGCCATACGCAAAAGATGTCCATTTATTCTGCAAGGATAGATCCCAGTAGATTGGAATGAAGCGGTATTATTACATGCCACATTGCATTTCACCTTCAGTTTCCCTCAGCCAGACCATGTGCACCACCAGTGAGCTGGACCAGAAGCAGAAGAAGCACTCAAAGGCAGCCCCAAACCTTCTGCACCTATTAACTGAAGGCAAATTGAGGACATGTTTTTGGTGATCTAAGAACTTTAAAATCATTCCCTATTAACTGCACTTTTTGCATCTGTGCTGACCGAGCTCTCCCTTGTTTTCATCCAGTCCTACTGCTACAGGTATCGCTGCGCGGCACGAAGTCAGAATACACCGGACAGCTCGGCGTCTAACCTGGGCTTCCGCTGTGCGGCCGATGTCGTCTCGGAGGACTGAGGGCCCTTGGTGGGGCCGAAGAATCTTCTCCAGTGGGAGTGAAACCGCTTTTGACTTCTCGTTGAGAAAACCCCCAAACTGCACTTTTTAGCAGTGCTACATTCCAGGCAATAAACACAATGGACTCTCTTGAGAATTATGAAGGGAGAAAATGCATTGCTTCAGACAACCAATGATCATGCAGGCTTACGGTTCATCAAAGTTCAGTTTTCTCATTACCTTTAATAATTGCAGTTTTCTCATTACCTTTAATGATTGCAAATTGTTCAGCTGTGTGTGTGTGTATATGTATGTATACACACACACTTTTTTTCTTCTTTTTCTAATGCAGGCACCATCTGATTTAGTATGTGGGCAAAGCTGTCCCCTGGAATAACCCCATTGTCTTAGACAATATCTTATGCTTCAATTTTCACTAATTAAACATCACTCAGGTTCTACTCACCCCACCCCCCTCTTTAAGATGACAGGTAGTGAGTGGACAGGTGTTTTGCTTTTTCATTTTGATTTTGGCATCACTGTCATGGGATTATAAACTGGTGTCAATTCCATATATTTGCAGAGTATTTTTCTCCTTTGGTCTTTGTACTCACTAAGAACCTGCTTACTCAAATTGATGCAGAATGGTCCAATCTATATTTGTTTTAATAGGAACCCCTATAACAATGGTCAAAGAGCAATGGAGGCAAAAAATACTGTCATATAGTTACACCACTGATGCCATACAGCTAACATTATTGTAGATATCTGGTGCATGTGGTGTGCACTAACCTAGTCAGTGCTATTTAATTGATGAGGCCTTCCCGGAGGCCCTTCCACGTATCCCAGAATATTTGCTGCTCTCGCCATGCTTCTTCTCTGTTAAGACCTTAAAGTTTCCTCCAGCATTTTTGCAAGAGATGTCCAATCCATTTGAACAGCTTGTCTGTTGCATGACTTCAGTCATCAAGTTTGCAGCAGCATATATTGAATCTACTTGGGATGGTCAGCTGCTGTTGTCATTTTATGCTCAAACGTATATGAATCTTCCATAGCTGTTGATAAAAGGTGGATCGCTTGTAGTGGAGGTGTTGGAGAATCAAGCTCTGCAGCAGCACACATGTTGAACTCTTGTTCACGTATGTTGAAAAACATGTAGTACAACCTAATCTTTTGCAGGATGCTCATTTACTGAGAAAGGTATGAAAAACGTAAACTGCACCGCCAATGACTAGCATACAAAGTGATGGTGAAAATTCCGATCTTTGTGCAGAACTGTGTTGGATTTTCTGGTCCTCCAGATAAACCCATTTAATAGCACCATTTAAAAAAAAAATTAATATAAGGGAGCAGGGATTTTGTGTATAACATAATTAATTTCAAGATGTTTAAATGTGGCGTGATTGCAGTTCATCTTTGAGGACTGCTTGTAGATTTGTTTCCATAATCACGTTTTAAGTTTCCATTTAGGACCAAAAGATTCTGTGCCTCAGTCTGAGAAAGTATTGTATTTTCGAAATGTTACTTTTTTTGTAATGATTAAATCATGTAATTGACATGTGTTCACTATGGATGCAGTATTTGTGGCATTGTGCATAAAATTGTTGTTCAATCTGTCAAGGCTCAGACATTTGCTTCTTTGCTGACAGGGAAGCGAGAATTTAACGATTGCCTCTCTTCTACAATACTGTTAATAGTTACTTTCTCTGCTGTAAATTTGTACCGCTGGCAATAGATGACAGTAGTTGTTGATAGTAGTTGTTGATAGACGTCCAACAGCTGGCTACTTGCGAGGTGCACATAACTAAATCCCAGCGGCTCTGGGAATTTTCACAGTGGGATAGTCACTGGTGCAAGCATCCCGCTTATGATGCTCATGCTGAGAAATGCCCCACCCTACGATTTGGTTCTTTTTCCACACATACCCACAACTCCTGTGCTTTCATTAAAGGGACTGGCTGCCTAGATATTGTTGTCTGGACAGTCGCGACTGGGCATTGTGGCGGGGCGTTGGGAATAAAAGAAGAAAAAAGTTGGAAAAAAAATAAACATACCTTAAGCGCACGTCTGCGCCTGCTTCTCTCCGCCCCACTGCAGACACAGGCTCCCAGCCTGCCCTGCCGCCAATCATGCCGCTGCTCAGAGCAGCGTTACGATTGGCTGGAGCGCCTCAGCTGGCGCTCCAATGCAAACTGGAAGCCTGGGCCTGCTCTCCCCAGCAACAGTGCTGGGTTGGATAGCGCCCTGTGAGCATGTGTGTTTGGCAGGCCCAAGACGGCCAGCCAAACGTACATGCGCACTGAGGGGAGTGCATAGAGCACTCCCCACGGTGCTCGTCACCCTAAGGCCCTGCCCCTTTCAAAATAAAACAATTGTTTATTATCATTTTATTTTTAAAGGGTTTGCAGCTGCTGCTGGCAGACGGGACGCCCCTGTGTCTGGCTTCACTGTTTTTAATGGGAAGGAGGAATTTCCTTGTGCCCCACCCTTTGTTTCTTTTTTATTATCTACATATGCACTGCCTCCTCACCCCACATGTAGGCATCTCCCCCACATTATCTGATATGGTTTCTCTGCTTGTAACTTTGCAAAGATTAGAAGGGCGAAGTGTCCAGTGATAGGAAACAAGTCTGTACACCAAAGCCATACAACCTCAGTGATACTGCCTAGTTCAAAAACAACACTCACATACGTTCTAAAATTAAATAAAGATTATAAAGGAAAGACATTTTAAATACTCGTCCAAAACCCCAAACAACTTGTTTTTGAGACATATGTAGGAGTGAGAGGTCCATTTCCTTTTTTTTCCTGTGGGTTTCCCCAACATAACGCTACGTTCTCTCACTCCTTTTTTTGCCCTCTTCCAGGGTGGCCTCCAACGTTTGCTCTAATGTCCTTTGTCACTTGGTCTACGTTGATTTTCCTTGTAGTGCTTTTAACCCTCGTCACCCTGGACCTTCTTGCAATTCCAAATGTATAGCAGCTTTTTCCAATGTTTTTGCCCCCAAAATATTGTTTTTAGCAATCAACATGTGCTTTCTGTCGAAAGAATGCAATCATAAAACACGATATCTCATGAGTTTTATGACTGTATGACATACAGAAAATGGAAGGAAACGTTGCCATTACTAAAGTCCATGGTTAAGGATAGCAAAAGTGAAATATTCCAGTTAAAGTGTTTTGTCAGAGATGGAATAAATTCCATAGAAGCGTTCAGATTCCTAATCACTCTTAGGGTGAGGGAGCTTAGCCATCTTGGGCACCCCCATCCGTTCACTCAATCCTAAATCGTAGAACAAAAAGTGTGACATGTCTATGCTCAAACCGATTAAAATGCACAAAGTGGGATTCTCCATCATTCTAGAACCATTGTCCCATGCTCGAGATGGTGTTAGGGCAATGGCACGGCGTACGATACAGCCACTTTATATGATGTGCAGAGTGCCATGGGAAAATAACCAACCTACTGTTTATAGATTATCAGACAGAAATTCCACTACTGTGTGTCCTATTGGTAAAGATAATCTACATTATGCTAGCCTATTTGTACCCAATATTCTGCACATTATGAGTTAAGTTGTACCAAGTGTATTTGTTTCGCGGGATACGACAACCGTACAATATACTTTCACTGTTTTACTAAAAGTTGCGGTCAAACGATTGGCCTTAAGGTATTATTAAAAGGTAAGTCTCTTCCTGATTGTTTCGGTTGCCATTTTATTTCTGTGAAGGACGGTAAAGCATAGGATGCCCTGAAATACTTTAACTTCTTTTTGGATATATTTCACGATTTTTATATGGAATTAACTATTAAATATTGAATAACTGGTATCTCAGTTTGGTCGCATAAGCTCAATGCTGCATTGGCAGTCTCATCGATGGACTGTTTCTTCAGCGGAATTAGTCAGTTTCCCAAACCATGTATAATTTGGACAAAGGAATATAAAGTACTCTAAGCACTATATATTAGCATTGTTACAGGTGCATAGCCCTATAGATATTTAGTCCAGTTGAAATGTTTCAGGCTGATCCTGGTATAAATGAACTTCGCCTGGGCTGGGAAACATGATTTCTACGTTTAATTTCCTTATCATAGAGAAGTTTTGACTCAAATTAGGCATTGCCATAGGCCTGTTACTGGTTTAGTACACAGCCATACACAGGTCTGCAAACCCTGAACCCAAAACGTGTATATTCCCTGGCCAAATCTTTGACACGGGCCGTTTCTGCATATGCTTGTTTTTTTGAGGGAGCATTCCCCATGACGCATTGCATGATGGGCCACTGTTCACGGCGGTGTGGTGGCTACAAAACAAGGAACAACAAATCCCACAAGTCACACGTAAGAATTAGTGCAGCCATTTGTGTTTCCATTCCCTCAACATATCTTGCCCCCCCCCTATTAGAAACGTTTCCTCGTTTCTTTTCTGCAGGAAGTGCAGTGTAACTCATCGCGTGCGTGTTATCACAGCGACACAGCAGCTACGTAGCGCTCTGCTACTCGAGAACGGAGGACCGTGATAGGAGAGGCCGCTTTGCAGCCCGCCTGCAAGGCGTAAGTGCCCGAGAATAGCCCGAGGAAGGCCCAGGCCAGTGTGCTGCGATTAGATTGCGCAGCTCTCTAGGCTCAACCCAGTTTTCCTGCACAGATACGTCCTACTGACGGAAGCACGACTGGCGCTTTAATCCCAAGCTTGGTCTGCCACGCATCCAGATCACTGGAAGGGGAAAAAGAGAACCTTTAATTTAGTTTAACACGCAAATGCTGCCAAGAGACGCGCTATGAGTAGACACGAACTACACCGAGGATTCCAAATCCAATAAGGGGTTCTGTCTGTTCTAGCAAATGTGGAAACGTTTTGGAAACAAATTGTGTTACTTTGCCCAGAATTACATAAAATGTTTTTTTTTTTTATGTGATTTTATCAAGAGGGGATGTACGTCTTTTCCTGAAGATAATTTATAGGTTGTATGGTATCTTCCTGAAGATAATTTATAGGTGGTATGGTATCACCAAATAAGTAAGACATCTTGGCGTGCATCAAAACCTGATTTGGTACAGATTCTATAAAGCAAAAACAACAAGTGATGGACGGAATGCTGAACATTGTCAAACATTCACCCCCCAGTACAGTGATCTGGGCCTAAATCCATCGTTTTTATGCCGTTCCAGTTTGGACTGGGGTGGCATGGTGAGCAAAAGAAGATGGATTAAACCCAGATCTGTGACTGGGGGTGAGTGTTTGACAATGTTCAGCATTCCGTCCATCACTTGTTGTTTTTGCTTTGTCGCCCTAAGTGGGAAGGGTATGCCCAGACGTGGGTCCCGTGCTTCCCATGCCACTGGATTCAAGCTAGCCTGGCTGATGAGGGGTGAAACCCCGAAACCGGTCCCAGGATGCTTGTTTCCGGTCCAGTGAGGACCTGGCTTGGCAGTTCGGGCTGGACTGTTCCCATGAGGAACAGGGTCAAGACTGATTTGCATATGGCTGGGTCCAAACTGGGGTGGCATGGTGAGCAAAAGAACGATGGATTAAACCCAGATCTGTGACTGGGGGTGAGTGTTTGACAATGTTCAGCATTCCGTCCATCACTTGTTGTTTTTGCACAGATTCTACAAACACCAGAACAATTTCATATCGGCCTTTGATATGATACGTACTACATTTCAATTCTGCTGCGGCCACGATGAGCAATTTGCTGTTTGGGATGTGTGAAATGTGTTGTGTATGGAGGACTAGAACACCAAGGCTTTGGCAGACATACTTCCAAGGGAGGAGGTCTGCTTCCTGTAATCAGCGAGCAGTCTTGGTTTCAGCGTGAACACTACTTTTTGAAGCAGCTTTTACAGTAGCCGTAGAACTGAGCACTCCAGCCCAGTGAGCATTAAACCACCACGGGCTCTGAAAGTGAAAGAACACTGCAAACATCGTGGATTCCTATTGAGAAAGCTCAGATCTTAAAAAAAACCAGAGTGAACACCCCTAGAAAAGGATATTTATTTATTTATTTTCTGAAGCAGAAGAATGATATTTTGGAAAATTTAAACATAAAATATCGACATCCTTAAACCATGGAAACACTGAAATGTAAGAATGCAACTGCCCACTTGTGATGCATGGATCCTTAAGTCCTGCAGATAAATAATGATCAAATAAGTTGATGCAGTTGTATTTTGAAGACTATAATACATCCTAAAGGGGAGGGGGGGGCGCACTGATTCTGACACTGTTCTTTTCTGTGCATCTGCACTCGCTCATTTAATTGAATACCTGCAAAATGCAAGACTCGGTCTTCGGACTCCACCTGATTTCTCCTTCCTGCCTTGGGATCCCACAGTCTGGCCACAGACCTTCTGAGACAGTGCTGCTGTGTGTCACATGATTTTGGCTCCCTTCACACGGTCAGCCAGTGAGAAGCCAAAAATCACACAGTGGCAGGCAAGGCAAGCTGGAACCCACTGCATATAATGGATTTCCAGCTCATCTCTTGTGGCTGTAAGCAACCAATGAATTTCCAGCTCGTCCTTTGTGCCTGTCAGC
Source organism: Pleurodeles waltl (assembly GCF_031143425.1). Taxonomy (NCBI): domain Eukaryota; kingdom Metazoa; phylum Chordata; class Amphibia; order Caudata; family Salamandridae; genus Pleurodeles; species Pleurodeles waltl. Next base: position 95,106,931 of record NC_090448.1, read on the forward strand.
TGCCGAGGTCCATTAAGAGGTGTGAAAACACCCCAGGACTTCAGCTACAGCCTCAGCGACCCTTTGTTATTTCTGGAGGTGGGCAGGGGGTGGTGGGCTTAGTGGAGAGCAGAGTGCCTCTTAAGTAGCTATTAGCAGGAGGTCCCTCCTCACATGGTGAAATTTAATTGCAGGTTGGCAGGTCTATGACTATAATTCATAACTCACAATATACCTTCTGACCTGAATTAAATGGGTACATTAGTGTTAGGGGCGGGCAGTCTGGGTTCAGATTTCTAGGAGCAGTTAATCATTCCTCAAAAAACAGAGAAAGCTATTTGCAGTTCCTTAGTCATGCAACCAATGACCAGGTGGGTTCTGGAATGTGTTCTACCCATTCAGGGTCCCAGTTTGATTCCCACAGATCACCGCTCCAGCAGTGGGATGAATCTACCTAATGAATAGATGCTCCAACCTCAGGTGTTGTTCTCTCTTGAGCCAAAATGTTCACGAACTTTGAAGTATGAATAAAGTGGAGGAGACACAATGTTGGCCTTTTTGTCCATAACTTGGGGGAGGCAGTTTTCCATTTGGCAAACCTTGGCTCTTGACCCTTCACATAAACCTCATTATTCTGATTGGTATTCAGGCCACACCTGGGCCAGAGTCTTCCTCACATGACCCGTGGTACAGATCAGCTTCATATGGTAGGGAACCACTGCAGGATTTGGCCCCACAGTGACAGGGCTTTTGTGGAACTCTGACTTTCGCGGACTCCTCTTGCCCCTTTACTGAACCAGTGAAATTCTGGAACCTTCCAGAATAGTCATAACAGAGCTCCTCCCCTGCTTGAATGTCCTGTGCTGCAAAGAGGGCTAGTTTGGGCACCATGGAGTCAACCCTAACTGGCACCATGACCAGGTTGGGACTGCAAGAGTGGTTGAGGAATCTCCCAATGTTCCCTGTATTTGCTGGGTCGATGAACGTCTCCATAACCTGTCCACTGTGCAGGTGCTCCCGCACAGCAATGAGGTAGTTGGAGTCCGAGGGTTGCTGCTGGCTTATCCTCCTTCTAGCCTCATGGAGGCCCAGGACTTCCCCAGCATACTCGCATACGAACTGTCCTTTTCTTATACGCGCCAAGGAGCGCACACCCAAACCCTTCCTCTCAGTCCGGAACAGCAGGAGATGTGTCTGCAGACCCCATTGGACAACACGATTGGGGCACAACTCACCGCAAGTGCACATAACATTGCATTCAAATATAGGTCTGGAGGTGACCCCTGTTGCTTCATCCACTTTCAGGAAGCGGTGTTCGTAATTGTCACCATGGTGAAGGCACTGGCAGGTAAACCCTGAACAGGGCGTGGTCTGGCAGCGGCACCCTGGAAACATTACTTCGGTGGGGTCGAGGCCAGCTCCGGGTCCAACCACATTCTCTGGTGTGTACTGTAAAGGAAGCACAGACAGAAATATAGGAAACTGTACACAAGATGAAATAACTAGTTTATTTAAAAATACAAAATTTGGCTGCATCATTATATTTTAATCTATTTTAACAATAAAATAGCCAATTAAAAAACAATATCCGAGAAAAAAAAGAAAATCAACTTATCACAGGGATCTGAGCATAACACCTAGTTATGCTGAGCCGCTAGCTAAAAATATGGGTGCTAATTTGCGAGTACCATGCTTGCTCTTTCTGGCTTTCACAAAGATTCTACTGGCTAAGCATCACTAATTTATTGAAGTCTACCCCGCACATTCAGATTTTCTACTGGAACAAAATCCACCAGCGTACGCTTACTTCCAGGATGTAAAACTGTTGTTTTCTTCAACTGGAAAATAATTTGCTGAGAGTAGAAACCTTTTCAACTATTCCCTCTTAAAATATGGGGTGTTTGGGCGATCTACCCGCTCAGTTTACAAACTTAAATTAGCCTTTTGTAGCACGCACTCTAGACGCGTCAACTGTGAGTAGAACACGATTGTGAAGGTTAGGAGCCACAAACACTGTTTGTGGGTGCACCCTACTCTCTCAATGGCCACCACCCTCGTTCTCCTGCCCATAAACATAATCATGAAAAAGTTCCAAATTATCTGGAAATTACCTCCATTGAACTCAACAAATTGCGACTCAGGAGTTTTTAATTGTAGCCTAAAATCCAACCTTTTTGAACATGTAATATGGAGTTAAGTACACACAGGTTTTTTTTACCGTGGTACATAGTGACCTATTGAGAAAAAAATAAACGTATTGTGCAAAGGACGCCTGAGTCAGTGAGAGCAGAGATGCAATCACAAAGAATGGTTCCGCTTATAAAAGGTTCAGCCCTGATTAACTGGAATGAACAAGCCACAAATCAAATTTACCAGCACAAAACATCATAAATGTCCAACATGAATAAACAGAGCAAAAATAGTGAAAAGGTACTCAAGAAAAGAAAATTGTTACACCCGCAACCCCCCCCCCCAAAAAAAAATCTAGCTTTTATATCATTGACCTTTTTCGATGCAGTTGTGGTAGGGTCCTATAAAGGTCTGTGTTACTGTTCCATTGTCCTTCCTCGCATTCTGACCTGATGTTTTTAAGGTGACTTCATTAAGGGTGTGTGCACTCGTTGAAAGACTTTTTAAATCAATGACTTCAGTGATAATGCAATATCTAAGCAACCAAATATTATTCTAAACACGTACAGTATTTTTATTCATTTAAACCTGTGCAGTGCTCTTTATTCAGTTTTATATTTTAGATAACAACAATGTTGAACTATATTGAGTGGGGCGTCTGAGCTCGCATCACGGTGGTGCTTGCACAATAAACTCTCCCTCTACGGACCACACATGCTGTGGAACCAAAGGATTAGATGCAGAGGCTTCTGCGTGCACTTAACAGTGACGGTGAGAAGCAGGGGTGAAAATGAACCTTCCAAGAGTGAGTTTAAGAGGCAGGATGTGTATGGAGGTGGAAGAAAGACGAAGTGGAGTCTTGGATTTAACAACACTGGCATTCACCGTTCCATGTGGGTTCCTAAGAAAAATGTCGGACCCCTGCGCCATCTTTTTTTTTATTTTTTTTTTTAAACAAATTAAATGCTAGTGCATCAAAACCAAGTAGCTTTGGTATCTGGAAACTCTGGTGGGATACAGTGTATATACACATGTACACAAGCGGAAGCGTTGAAGAAAGGCATCTTGCATCCTCAGGAAGAGCTAAGGTTTTATTGAAAGGACCCCAGGCACAGTGTCCCTTCAGCTGTCACTAGTGGAACCTTGCACCCACCGCCGACTCAAGTGGAACAGAACGCCTACCACCGGTGCTTAATTTGTAATTAAAATGTGCCGGTGCCCAAAGCCCTCCTCTCAAACACGCTACTGCTGCAATTAAAAGTGCGAACATGGAATATTGAGGCAACGTAATCCTGAAGCCATCTCCAGCCTCTTCAATCCACTTAAAGCCACTCTCTGCCCCTTCAGCTCACTCTTGCAGCTTTCTCCCTTTGTGACGCTTTTTCGTGTTTCTCTTCCTCCGTCTTTCCCATGTGTCCTTTGCTCGAAGTAAACGCTTGAGGCAGAAAAATAAGTGCCGGTGCGGAAACAACAAACAAATTAAGCACTGCCTACTACGAGGAGGTCATGACTAAGGTTTCAAGACACTACACCCGGCACTGGGCAGTGTCATCAACAAGTTTATAAGAAAAAAAAACTTTAGGCCCCTGCACATTTTTGTGCAAGACACACATTAAGTACTGAAACCTGTAGCCCACCACTCCTGGAACAGGAGTGGTGTGGTACCTTTATGCCCTTTTGAAAACACCCCTGTGCTTGACTTCTAGTCATACTGCCAACGTCACAGCACGGAGCTCTGCTGGAAACTTGCCAGTCCAGGCAGAAGCAGGAGGGGGGCACAAGCAAACACATATAGGCCCACATTTATACTTTTTTAGCGCCGCATTTGCGCCGCTTTTTGACACAAAAGTGGCGCAAACTTACAAAATACAATTGTATTTTGTAAGTTTGCGCCGCTTTTGCGTCAAAAAATGACGCAAATGCGACACAAAAAATGTATAAATATGGGCCATAGACTCCTTAAGAAGTTAACAGAAAAGCGTGCCACTCTCGGAAGGGTGTCACGAGCACAGTGTAATTCGTCTGAGCTGGGATGATCTCGCACGAAGGAACCAATAGATCTGCCTGTCCCATTTGTGCGATGCAAAGAGCCGAAGCAAACCAGTCTGCACTTGCGCTCTTCTCAAAGCCGTGGTTTCGTCATTCCCCACTTCCCCATTTCCTTCAAGCCTAGGCCTGGAGGGAGCTTTCTGGCGAATGTCTCCAGTGATAAGAACTTGTGTCAAAAATTGTTCAGCAGCTTTGTTCCTGTGCCTTCATCACTGACCCGAGTGCCGTCGATAAAAGTGTACCAGGCCCCTCTTCCACATAGCGACGTTGGCACAGCTGTCTACAAGGATTATAAATAGGACCTAGTACCAGGGGGCCCTGGACATTTCCGAATTTTGGGAAAACCATAACATTCCATCTTTCCAAATTAGGAAGCGTTCGTGTGTTATTCATTTCTTTCCAGCCTGGGAGCAAATCTGATCTGATGTTTTGCGAGATAAGCGTTGATTCTCGGGAGTTGGTACTTTTCCTTTTTTATTATTTTTTTTTTTTTTTTTCTTCTTTGGGTTTCAAACAAAAAATAGAAGCGCTGCAAAATAACGAGAGTTGCCCATCAGATAATGTTGTGTGGGTGGAGGGGGGGCTGACGCAGAACCGGAGCCACCTCTAGGCGCTGTTTATACCCTGCCACTTTATTTGGCCAGGCTTGGCACACTAATTGTTGCTTGCTAATGCCAGGGCATGTGCCCTGCCATGTGCAATATTAAGGCCCATATTTATACTTTTTTAGCGCCACATTTGCACCGCTTTTTAACGCAAAAGCAGCGCAAACGTACAAAATACAATGTATTTTGTAAGTTTGCGCCGCTTTTGCGTTAAAAAGCGGCACAAATGTGGCGCTGAAAAAGTATAAATATGGGCCTAAGGGCCATACGTACGAACACATTTTCCCATAGACACAGAATGGGTAAAACCCTTTGCTACATCTGGCCCCAAGTGAGGTGTTTGGTGAATTTTGTAAGGAAGCTAGACTCTAATAACACGCATACAAACAGCAAAATTCAGTTAACTGGTTTGGAGGACCACACAATATACTGTATTCATTACACCAGAGGCCAAAACTGCACCGTAATCTAGTGTCAAACAGGAATCTATATACAGACAATTAAGAGGTCATTGGCCTTCTAGTAAAAAAACAATTAATTGGAATGTCATTAAATAGGTAGGGAAATATAACCAAGAGATGGTGGCTATTCAGAACACATGGAATGAGATCACGGAGCAATTTATGTGCAGAGCAGACTTGTCCTGAAGAGGCCAGTTGAACAATTCCACAGCTGCAAGGCGGCAACACGGGAAGGAGGGAATCCTAAGTAATGAGAGGGATGTATAAAAGTCTAGATTACATACGGGAAATAAATTGGAGAAATAAGATTTCATAGTAGTGTCTTCATGTCCAAGGTATCGTTCTTCTCATATTTCAAGAATGTTACGAAACCCTCGATAACAATTGAACAACCATCAAATATGCTAAAGGTTTAATGTTATCTGGCTGTACGGATGAATTGTAGTATTGTATAATCATTTGTAATAAAGAATATTTAAATGGAAAAAAAATACCTTTGTGGGATAGATATATATATATATATATATATATATATATATATATCGGACACCCTCCCCTTGCATTTGATGTAAATATCTTCATTTCCCAGGTAGGCAGCAGAGGTCCCATGTACTTAAATCAGGGCATGAGCCACTTGCTTCCATCAGCACTGCACACCCGGTGGTACTGAATGAACACACTTCAGGCAGTGGGGCTGTCATACCCCCTGAATTTATGAATGCTCTCCCGGTTGGCCGGGGACAGTGACTGTTTCCAGTTACCCATCGGCTCAGCAGCACTCAAGACACAAGGGGACCTACTGACAGACAATGACACCGGATTGCTCTTTAACCATCTGATGCAGAGAAACCTTTACATTTCAAACTGCTTCTCGCCTTTTCTGCCCAGAGTAACCTTATTAGCTTGTCATCAGCTACTTGGAGGCTCTCAGACACAATATCCTAGAATATTTTTCTTATTATGCAAATTATGCTGCAGTGAAACTGCCTGATTTCCTTTTCAACAACCCCTTTTAATGTTCAAAAGGAATTGAAAGATACAGAGCAGACAGCAGCACAAAACATCCCATATTGTATTTTTAGGGTCGAGCCTGGGACAGCATGTTGTATTTTTAAGGGTCGAGCCTACCAGAGCATGTGTTAGTGCATGTGTCTCGCTTGCAATACACTTTTATTAACAAAAAAAAGGACTTGGAGCCTGCCTATTGCTTGCCAGGCACTCTTCTTTCAAGCCTCGTAATTTGTCACTGCAAGCCTGGCATCATTTCCGTTCTTCCCTGTTGAGCAGGGATCAAGCACTGCTTGATTCAACTTAATCAGTGCTCATCTGCTGCTCCTGACTTGATTGAGGTACTATTTTGCTCTTTTCAACTTCTAGTGCCCTGCAAAAGAAAGGCATGTGACTCACAAAAACGTGCCCAGCAGGACAAACAGAATTGCAAAGTTTTATTTTCTACAGTTAACTTTCTTTTGTTTTGCCAAGTCTTCTTTTCTCACTCTTGAGATCATGTTTTGTTTTGGCTCTTGGGCACTGTTCTCAACTGAGGACAATTACCTTGTTGTAAATATTGCAAATATTTATTTGTTATGTGTAATTTCTGAAATTATGTTTCAACACATACACCCCAAGCCACCCCACTCCAATCAACACCAATCTACCCAACCTCACTCCACCCACATCAATCCACTACACTCAATCCAAATCACCCTACATCAATCTAATACACCCTTCTCCAATCCAAACCACTCACCTCAATCCACTCCCATTCCCCAAACCCACACCACTCCCCAATATGCACCACTCCAATCCAAAACAATGTGCCCCACTCAAATTCAAACCAATCTGCCCCACTCAAATTCAAACCTATCTGCCCCACTCAAATTCAAACCTATCTGCCCCACTCAAATTCAAACCTATCTGCCCCACTCAAATTCAAACCTATCTGCCCCACTCAAATTCAAACCTATCTGCCCCACTCAAATTCAAACCTATCTGCCCCACTCCAATCCAAAATGATCTGCTCCATTCCAATCTATCCGACTCAAATCCAAAACAATCTGCTGCACTCTAAAACAATCAGCCCCACTCCAATCCAAAGCAATGTTTTTCTTTCCAATCGAAAACAATTTACACCACTCTAATGTGCCCCCTCGAATCCAAAACTATCCACCCCACTCCAATCAACCCACTCAAATTAATTCCATCACACTGCAATCCCATCCACTGCACCCAATCCATCCCACTCCAGTACAATCCACCCACCCACCAAAATCTATTTTATCCACCTTAATCCATCCCACTCCAGTTTAGCCGACCCCATCCCAATCTAATCCAATCCAATCCAATCCAATCCAATCCACCCCTCTCCAGTACACTCAAATTCAGTCCACTTAAACCCAGTCCACTGCACTCCAATCCAATACCCATCCCATTTCAATCCACCCCACTCTAATCCAACCCACCCAACTATAATCCACCCCAGTTCAGTCGCCCCACCCCAATTTACCCCTCTCCACTCCATCCCACTCCAATTGACCCCACCCCAGTTCTATCACTTCAATCCCATCCAATCCCATCCAATCCCATCCCATCCCATCCCATCCCCTCAAGTCCACCGCAATCCACCTCACCCCATTTCTGCCCACCCATTTGAATCCAATCCACCCCATCCATCCATCCCACCCACTCCAATCCACCCCACCCCACTCTATCCATCCCACCCTACTCTACTTCAATCCAATCCAATCCACCCCACCCCACCCCACCAAACTACTTCAATCCACTCCAGCCCCCTCCAGTTTACAACACTGTGCCATTGAACCAATGAACTCTCCTCCCCTCTACTCAACCCTAGGACACTCTACTCCCCCTGCTCAACTCTATGACATTGTACACTAACAAAACCACTCTACGTCACTGCATGCCACCAACTTTTAGCCATGCTGAACAGCAACCACACTGGTGTACAACATGACAAAAACACATCGCCAAAGCCAATAGCTCTGATATAGGCGAGAACTATTGGCTTTGGCAATGCCTTTTTTTTTTAAAGCGGGGGGCGGTGTACGGGAATGCACTAAAAACAAACCTTCATTGTATCTGCACTTACCACCTATCCCACCTTAGCAAAGCAATTCCAAGTGTATTTGCCAAATGTGAATACATATATTTTTTTAATGTTCTTGAAATCCATACTGTAATACTGGAAGTCGCCTTTCGCTATTACGATATTGAAATGTATTAGTTTTGACATGGCAATCTGGGTTTTAATTCCTGTTTCAGTACGTGACTTACAAATGTAACTTTAGGCAAATAGCTGTTATCTCTTAGTGCCTTAAACTGAAAATATCTGCAATGTAAACATGCATTTGAAATGCAGTGGGTCTTGCAATTGCTTGAGTTAGAGCTATTCGCGTTGTAAATACCTAACCAAACTTTTCTTGCCACATAATCTGAAAATGAGAAGTAAAACAGTTTCACATAAGCGAGCCGACAGCCACCATGAGCGTGAAGGAGACACACAAAAAGAAACAGAAGTTCGCTCGCAGTCAAACGTATCTGCAAAAGTGCAATTATCCATGTAACTGGTAAAACTGCAATTATTCAAGTAACAGGGTCAATGTCATGCAAAGCATTTGACTACTGTGCTGTGTAGGAAATAAAAAGAAAAAGTAGTCCAGACGCCAGGTGGAAGACACAAAGCCACGTATGTTTTCTGTCATTTACTGGTGCTCTTGAGGAGGGCTAAACACTGGAAAAGGCAAATGAAATCAAGCGAATTTTAAAAGGCGAGCCCAGGAACCAACCAACCAAACTGATGGGCATGACATGGGTGTGGTTAAAAGCCCACAGAGAGATTACAACAGAGGCCAGAGCGCTGGCCCGCTCGACCCTAAAAAGTGATATGAAAATACGAACTCCTTGTTATCCTAGCTTCAAATTTCCCACTAACGCAACGCTTTCATCACACTGCAGTTTTTGTAATCCTGTGTAAATCTGAACCCATGCACAGTGCTGTTGAAATAACCCTGTCGACGTAGAAGCGTTCTCTACACCCCCTCCACTACTCCTTTAAGTTAGGCTCACACTATAAAAAATAGCGAAAATGAGAAAAGTACCAAGACACCACTCTCCCTCTCTGCGCACAGCACGTGCATTAACCTACCAAGCAGTCTCCCTGGCGTTAGAATGCGTGGCTTGCAGATTGTACACAGTTCACTGCAGAAGGGCCTCCAGAGCTCTCTCACTGGGACTGAAGCCTGAAATATGCAGGTATTTCGGATTCCGCTGAACATGCTAAACTCGTCAATCTTTTTTTCTATTCTACACTCGGAGATAATCCTTGAATTGATTTGAAGGGTTTAAAGAACTTGGCCCATTTTTCAGACTATTGTGCTCCCTCCCACCGGTACAACTAATACAGACCCCCCCCGCCCCCCCCACTTCCACTCATTGCACCATCTTTTACGATTGGATGCTGCACCACCATGATTGTCTGGAAGTCTGGCTCACTCCTTAACATCAATGACAAAACTCACACCTTAATCCATCCCACTGAATGGAGTCCGGTGCTGTGGATTACACCTGTTTTATTATCATTTATGAGATGAATGGAGTTTCTGAAGTGCTCCTTGTTTAATGGGATTTCCTTTAAGAGACCCCATTTAATGTGCAGCTCTCCAGCTATTGGCTTAAGGACAGTAATGACTGTACAGATCCACATTCTACTACTACAGTCTGATCCTTGTCTTCCTGTTTCTCTCCTTTCAATTAAGAACATTTTACCTTCAGTGAGGGGAATGTTCCAATGGCATCGCAACTCTTCTGCCTCCAGCTTTACTCTTCTTTAAATGCCGTCACCCTCATTATAGGCCCATGCCTGCAGCCCAGGCCTCTAACTTGGGTTTGCAGCCTTCATCAACCGTTATAGCCCTCGGCAGCGGGTTATAATGTCCACCTGCATTGTAGGTTTGATGGCAGGCACTGCAAGGAGCTAGCAATGGTTTACTTGCCTGTCTTGGGTGAGATAAGGGACATGGGCGCTAACAGCCTTGTTGCACAGGCTTTCCACTCACTATGCACCATCACATGTTGCTCCAGCCAGTTAGCAGAGGTTAATACCATCTGGAAAGGGCATTAACACCAGTTAATGTCCAGAAAGCAATAGCAAGAAAATGTCCTAATTTTTTTGCTGGACCAAAGAAGAAAGTACTTTAATTATCGCCATTTGCAATTAGGAGTCTAAATATCCTGATTGAGTTTCTGACCAGTGGCTCTCTCAGGTGAGCACCATCTTTGAGTGTCCCTCACTAGGACAGTTCTGTACAATTATGGTTGATGCAGGGAGCTCTGTGCACACAGGTAGTGGGTTTTTAAGGGAACGTTCGGTGTAATGGAAGATGCCACCTTTCCAGTCGAAAATGTCCAACTACTATTACTGATTCAATGATGTATCCAAGATCCAGATACTTCTATTATTAAATAACGACTTAGTCTTTTGTGTCCCCTCACTTGCCAGCTTTTGTAGGAGGCTGGAGTGCATCAAAGGTGTTCTCCCTGTATTTCTAGGAATTCATATTCCTCTGCAATTTGAATATCCTCACACGTTGCTGCTGTGACTCTCGCCTCCTTAACCCACATGCCTTAGGTGAAATTGAGCTCATTATATTAGACATGGTACTCTGCTTAAAATAAGTTTAATTTTAAATTGACAGTACTTTGGCAGAAGTTTCAGGAGGCCAATCATTGGTGCATGTTTTGAATGTATAGTTGTGTTGTTACACACAGTGTCTGCTAACAATAGCACAGTGAATATGCCTGCGGGGACCCCCGAGGGTTGCCAAGGAGGACATTTGTGCTCTTGAGCAAGTAGTGTTCATCAAACCATTATACCTAAAAAAACTGTGTGTAAGATGAAGACTCAAGACAAACTGTCCTTTGTGAAGCCCCTGACAATGGAAGACATGCGTGGGCGATCTTGCACATACACAGAAAAGAGTAGAAAGGATATGTATTTAAAGATAACACACCTCTTACTGCAATACTGTGGGCTTTCATGTCAGTGGAATGAACTCAGGGAGCAATTAATATGTTACTAAGTAATGATGTCACACATCTTCTTCCCTTATAACAGGAGACTTATGTATTGGGTGCACTGTTCATGTTTGCGCCATGCTGCACCTTTAAACAGTTGTGCCAGGTGCAAACATGAACAGTACATCCGATTACGATTACTGTGCTGCCCCCAGGCTAATTGTAAACTCGACGCTGCCTTAGGGCAGCGCATTCAGTGGCAGTCAGAGTGGCCGATTCAATCACTTTATCCATCCGCTCTGTGTTTCACTGTGTAGGTGGCACCTGCCTGCATTTTAGTTAGGGGACAGAGAGTTCCTTGCAGGAAGGTTCAGTGAGTGACTACACCCGCAGGCAGGGTGATGGCAGGGGATGTCCAGGGGACCCTCTTTGTCCCCTCCAGAAGGCTGCCCTGAGAGGGGTATACTGCCAGTGCGCCTCCTGACTGCTTCTTTGTATGTGTATCCACGTCCATAATATGGCGAAGAGGCACAGAGATTCTATCATTTGCATCTGGCCACACCCCCAAGCGAATGAGGAAGTGCCCTCTTGAGATAGCACTGGTGCTACATGTGCCCCAGCGCTATCAGTATTACAGAAGGGGCCGCACAAGCATCTGTGGCTCCTTCTGTATTACCAAAGTGCTCTGGAGCTCACAAGGCGGACACAGTAAGTGCCCTGGGTTGTGTTCCCAGGGCACTTAGAGTAACACAGTCCTAGTAGAGCACGTTTTAGACGTTAGCTGAGGCACTACTAACAGTTAAACCAAAGTAATTCTGGAACTCAGACACCTAAATGGCAGTCACGGTCGCCAAGTGAACACCCAGTTATATATTCACACTTATCTACCAAAGAAAGTGGCTATGGCACACAATTCTGAGGGGGGGGGAAAAATGTTGAAGAGGCTTAAACAGCAAAGTATTGGTTCATCTTGGCAAGATAAACCTGGGCTACAACGCGTAGGCGACTGTCTCTCAGATGCCTTTTCACAGTGAAGTAAATAAAGAACCTTTACTAGGGAAACAGTAATCATCTGTAGGTTCCACTTAGGCAAGGAGGATGCAAATGAGCACAATCTTCTTCTAGATCGCACCTCCCGATGGGTCATTTTAAGAGTCACAGAGCTACGGAGCACTGTAAAGTGCTGCTCAGCTTTCAGGTCAATCATTGGCTGTTTGTTTGGGTTGCATCCCTTCTGGGACTGGGCCTGAGAGGCATAATGTGAAGCATGCTTGATGGCCAGCCATTCGCCCCATTTCGCTGCGAGTTGCTGGCCTTTAAGCATGCTTCACATTATGTGAATGCTACTTATTACAATTAACGCCTTTTAAGTGCTCTCAATTTCCAGATAATATTCTTTACCATGGTTAATGGGGCCTTTCACTGTGCTTCAGTTCTGGGGAATGTTCTTGATTAGGGTTACTGGGCCTTTGAGTGTGCTACATCTCTGCAGAATATTCTTTCTCATGGTTAACCGGCCTCAGAGTGCTCTACCCCTGGAGGATATTCTTTTACATGGTTAATGTGCTGCTCTCCCTTGTAGGCTACCCTATGAAATGAAGAACTGGTCTTTGATGTCTATTTCTGGAGGACTTTACTTATTTCATTGTCTAGGCCTTTGATTGTGCTTCATCTCTGCAGCATGTTCTAAGGATGCTCGATTCAAGGGGAGGGAGAATGCAGTGTTACATGTATGCAGTTTTCATTGCTAGACGTGCGTGAGCAAGCAATGGAAACCAATTTGCTTATCTTCTATTTCTTTATGATCTTGCTTCTGTTAATCAGTCTACTGCTTGACGTTTTGTATATAATCAATAAAAGATTATACAAACAAAAAAGCGCTGCTATTCTGCAGCACATGCTGTGTGATTGTTAATGGGACTTGCAGGGTTTCCCCATTTCTGGAGGCAATAGCTTTTTAGAATTAATTGGAATCTGAATAACCTCGATTTGTGGAGGATGTTTTACAATAGTGTTAATTGGTTTTGGTATGTGCGCCATCACTAGAGTGGGTTCATTAGAAAGGGTAATAGGGCTAGCAGTGTCAATGCATGGTATTTCCAAGCACGTTTAGTCAGTGTTTGAGCACGCTCACTTTTCATGGCATTTCTTGGCATGCTTGTTCAGTATTTGAGTGAGCTCAATCTCTTTAAAGATGTGATCATGATGAGTAGCCTTCTCTGAGCTGCAAACATCTCCAGGAGAGGAGTGTCTTTGACACCAATTGGCTATAGTCCAGGACAGGACATGGGAAAGAGTCGGTGCTTCCGTCTCGATTATCAGTGATGGCACCTTAAGGGCTATGGACAAGTCTCATTAACTGGTCCAAGTTATGTCTAGCATTAAAGGCCCGAGTGGAAGGCAAGCACCTTTAACAAGGGAGTGGGACTTTAATGGCTGGTATAGCCCAGCTAAGCAGGAATATAAGTCTATTAGAACATTACACCACTAGAGGGCAGAATGTTCTAATAAATAAATCAAAGGCCTTATGGAGCCCCAGGAGATTGACATCCCCTCGGGTTCCATGAGGCCTTTATTCACAGCTGCTGCTGTGTGAAAACATTGGAATGTTGGAGCTCCGGGCTTCTACTAGCCGTTAGAAGCCCAGAGCATCCCACTGTCTTCAATGGAGTTCCCAACATTCCAATGTTCTAATACAAGGGTGTGGAATTCCTATAGCCTGACGCCCAGGACATATTGTTTGGGGTCAAGGACAACAAGTTTTCATGTTTATTTTGTCCTTAACCAAGTAGGCCCAAACCCCTGCAGCACAAACCCTTTGGCTGCCAGTTTACAGGGAAGAGAACTGTCTGCAATTGAGGTATTATTTGTGTCCCTATATGAATACTGTTCGAACTTGTATTTATGGTTCAATCAATTAAAACAACAAAAAAAAAAAGTTAATTAATGCAAAGCCTGTATTATTAGGGTGAATACTCAAATTAAACGTTGTAAGGTCACACTGCACTGCTGACAGTGGTTCAAGTTAAAAAAAAAAAAAAAAAAAAAAGAATACGTGTACACATGATTGAAAAGTTTAATAATATGAGGCTACGTATAATGCTCCCAGAATGATTTCTGATTAGATACTTTTAAGCTTCTGCAAACATTTGTAAGATTGATGTTTCTATGCTTTCAAAATAAAATGTTCAGAAAAAAATGAAAATAGGAAAAACGTAAAAAAATTACTGGGAAATTTTAGGCACTACTGTGTTGAAACATCATTTAGTCAAATGTGCTGATGCATGCTAGTATTTCCCCAAAGATATTCATAATGGAAAATCAGTGTAATCATTTTCAGCAAGATTATGGGAAACAAGAAAATAAACAAGTACTGGCAAAGCCCACCGCTCCAACACTGGTTGTCAGTCTTTTGGTTTTGCCACTGCATGTCTTGTTTTTGACATGGCTTTTGTACTGCTTCATTGTTGTGGGAGCTGCCAGGCCTTTACCACTGAAACAAACATTGGCAAAACGAAAAAAAAGTTTTGGGGTCTCAAAAAGAACACATTGTTACAGAAGTTCCTTGCACTGAACAAACTACTTTGTGTGCCAATATGCCCCTTGTAGAAGAGCGGAATGCTGTCACTCACAGTAAAGCCAGCCGATAGATGGCTAGAGAGAGAAACAGAATTTTAATAAAAACAAAATACCCTGGTTAACATCAGACCTAAATGGGGGCCTTATCCTTAAAGAAAGTCACAAAAGTGCACCCATGGCATATGACTTTGCATTAGTGGCTTTCATGAATTCATAAGCATTTACAGGAGGAGTCCAGGGAATCGTGCTCATAGGAAATATTTGTGAGCTGTGTTTTAGCACAAGCAAATATACATGTGTAGACTTGTTCATGTGAACATTTATTGAGGGTTTATAGTTTGCTTTCTCTCCAATTCGTCCCCAAGCCTGGAAGAACTTCTGGCCTTGTCAGGAGTAAATTTCCAACATTCCCAGGTATGGGAAAAGATTAGGGAAGAGCTTGTGAAAATCCTTAAAACATGCAAGTTAGTAGGTTTACAAACACTTAAAGGCATTCCAGCCCTGGAACTATTGCTTATTGCTTCCTCCAGCACCAGTATGTAGATCTGCAGAAAGATGGCAAATAAGAAAATTGCTATAGAGGGCTTGCATTTACTAGTATTCAAGCCCTACCATGGTATTCGCTCTGGCATAATCAGAGAGGCTGTTATTAGAGCTCTTACATAAAGAAATTGCTGCCATATTTGGTGCTACACTACATGGCATCAAAGGGATGAGTAGATTTTCTTACTGGACAAATAGATTTAAAGAGCAACCTGTCCCATGGACAAGCAGATATTTTATTGAATTCCACAACCATGGAAGTTCTAATGAGATATATTGATACATACGATCCATAAATGATAATTGTCCATAGCAAAGTAAATGGTTCATTTTCTCCATTTCCCCTCTCTTACTTTCTCCAGTTTCTTTTCTATCACTCCCCTCCTTGTCTCTTACCCTTGTCACTTTCCCACACCCACAATTATTTCTGTAATTGTGTTTTGATATGCAAGGAACACAGCCCTGAAACAGCAATGTTACCACACCAAATAAAATATGGAGTCAACCATCGAGTCACAGGAAGGGACTTCAATGTTCTATCACAAACCTCTCTTTAATGGGAATGTTGCAAGGCTGAGCTCAAGGCACAGGAAGAAACTATACTATAATGTTCTACATGCATATCATCTAAGGTAAGTTCTTGCCCCTGTGTGGGGGCCATGTACTTCTTACCTTAGGGTGTTAGTGGGGCTTCTGGTCCACTTCACAGTTTCACCTGCCTACACCTCTGCCACAGCGTTCATGGATGACACCTAGGCACAACAATGCCAGCATTTGTCATGCAGTAGCCCCTGGCTCTCAATAAGTCAGTGGAACCTAGGCAAGAGACTGCACAACTGGGTCTTCACTCTCCTCTGGCATTCTGACACATGTGGGGAGGAGCAACCTGTGCTGTTTCGGTGGTCATCCACAGAGGATGGAACCCAGTCATCTGCCAGGGTAGCTTCCTGCGCTAGTATAACATTTACTCACACTCTGGTCCAGGAGAGGATTACCTGCAGAGCAGCAAATATGTATCTTCTATATAAAGTGGAATTCTACAAATGTATGTAGAAATTATGAGTAAACAGATTTTATTCATAAATATCAGACAATGAAGACAAGAACTCAATAAAACAAAAGGAGTTTCGACCGAAAGTGATTGCCTCTTACAAGCAAGGGATTGCCTTTACGTTAGCCTTTTTTGGAGGCTGAATCATCAGAAAAATGTATTTGAGTTTGAAGAAATGTAATAGGAATATGCTACATAAAAAACTGACTCACCATAACGAATTCTCAGAAGACTGGAAAGTAAAACTGAGCTTAAAGGAGCACTTTTGGTGATTATGATTATTGGTAAGAACAAAATAGAAATTGAATAGATCTCAACCTATTTGCAATTGCCAAATTACCCAACATTGATTGATTTGGTATGATTTGGAAAAAAATTACTCGCAGCAGTAGAAAAAAAGAAACATACAGGGAGTGCAGAATTATTAGGCAAATGAGTATTTTGACCACATCATCCTCTTTATGCATGTTGTCTTACTCCAGGCTGTATAGGCTCGAAAGCCTACTACCAATTAAGCATATTAGGTGATGTGCATCTCTGTAATGAGAAGGGGTGTGGTCTAATGACATCAACACCCTATATCAGGTGTGCATAATTATTAGGCAACTTCCTTTCCTTTGGCAAAATGGGTCAAAAGAAGGACTTGACAGGCTCAGAAAAGTCAAAAATAGTGAGATATCTTGCAGAGGGATGCAGCACTCTTAAAATTGCAAAGCTTCTGAAGCGTGATCATCGAACAATCAAGCGTTTCATTCAAAATAGTCAACAGGGTCGCAAGAAGCGTGTGGAAAAACCAAGGCGCAAAATAACTGCCCATGAACTGAGAAAAGTCAAGCGTGCAGCTGCCACGATGCCACTTGCCACCAGTTTGGCCATATTTCAGAGCTGCAACATCACTGGAGTGCCCAAAAGCACAAGGTGTGCAATACTCAGAGACATGGCCAAGGTAAGAAAGGCTGAAAGACGACCACCACTGAACAAGACACACAAGCTGAAACATCAAGACTGGGCCAAGAAATATCTCAAGACTGATTTTTCTTAGGTTTTATGGACTGATGAAATGAGAGTGAGTCCTGATGGGCCAGATGGATGGGCCCGTGGCTGGATTGGTAAAGGGCAGAGAGCTCCAGTCCGACTCAGACGCCAGCAAGGTGGAGGTGGAGAACTGGTTTGGGCTGGTATCATCAAAGATGAGCTTGTGGGGCCTTTTCGGGTTGAGGATGGAGTCAAGCTCAACTCCCAGTCCTACTGCCAGTTCCTGGAAGACACCTTCTTCAAGCAGTGGTACAGGAAGAAGTCTGCATCCTTCAAGAAAAACATGATTTTCATGCAGGACAATGCTCCATCACACGCGTCCAAGTACTCCACAGCGTGGCTGGCAAGAAAGGGTATACAAGAAGGAAATCTAATGACATGGCCTCCTTGTTCACCTGATCTGAACCCCATTGAGAACCTGTGGTCCATCATCAAATGTGAGATTTACAAGGAGGGAAAACAGTACACCTCTCTGAACAGTGTCTGGGAGGCTGTGGTTGCTGCTGCACGCAATGTTGATGGTGAACAGATCAAAACACTGACAGAATCCATGGATGGCAGGCTTTTGAGTGTCCTTGCAAAGAAAGGTGGCTATATTGGTCACTGATTTGTTTTTGTTTTGTTTTTGAATGTCAGAAATGTATATTTGTGAATGTTGAGATGTTATATTGGTTTCACTGGTAATAATAAATAATTGAAATGGGTATATATTTGTTTTTTGTTAAGTTGCCTAATAATTATGCACAGTGATAGTCACCTGCACACACAGATATCCCCCTAACATAGCTAAAACTAAAAACAAACTAAAAACTACTTCCAAAAATATTCAGCTTTGATATTAATGTGTTTTTTGGGTTCATTGAGAACATGGTTGTTGTTCAATAATAAAATTAATCCTCAAAAATACAACTTGCCTAATAATTCTGCACTCCCTGTACATTGATGATTCTTATATTTTACATGGTTTCAAAAAAGATTCATAAGAGTTTAAAAGGCTTTCTGGGTGTTTTGCTTCAATGCTGACTGAGCTGAATTACACGCACACTGAAAAGAATCTCTGGAATGCACCTCTTAGTCTAGAGAATACATTTATTAAATTACTCTGCAAGGCTCGTAAAGGAAGGTCAGTACAACCAAAAGTGTACGTTTAAAATGTGTGCAATAATTAAATGAAAACATGTACAAAGAATCTTCAATCTATATGCAAAGACACAGATATATATATAGATATTCATACACAATGCAAAGCAAATAATTAGTAAAAATTCATCACCCTGGGGCACAGTTGCTCTTTCCTCTTTCTCCCAGCAGCGTCAAGACATAGACCCCAGATCAACTTTAAAGTGAGAAAGAGAGATCTACCCTCACGGGAAGGATGACAGGCATCAGCATCCCAACCCTGTCAGAGGTCTCTGAATCCAGCCACCGTCAATTTTTGGTCTCTTATATACCTTAAACAATCCAGAGGGGAGATTTCTAGAAAACCCCTCCCGCTCCGCAAGTTTGTTGTTAAAAAATGCTGGCTACTTCAGGTCAGTTTTAAAAGGAACACGTTGGAACTGGCCAAAATCCCAAGGTGCACTCTCAAAACAAAACCGTTCCCTGCCGTACCATAAACATCATCCTAGCACATTCTTATCAGCCTAACTCCCCCTCATTATGCCTTAGCTTTTGATGAGAAAGAACACGCAGACACGTAGAATAAAAACGTGAGAAAAAAGCACATTGCATAACATGGGCATGGAAAAATACTTGCGGTGAAGCGAAGGCTAAGCTAAATACAAAATGGAGTCTGTAGCTGGTGACTGCTAATGTGACGGTGGACAAGCTAAGCTAAGTGCAATGTGCTGCAACATGGAGTCAGTGGTCAAAATACAAATATCATTCCACTGGGGAATGCCAATATTATCATGTGTTAATTCTTTTTGCAATGCAGTAAACAAAAACACTTACAGTTCAAGTAATAAGCTCATCCTAATGGTAGGAAAACCAGGATTGCATTCTTCTTCATAAAAAGCAGAAGTGAATTATTCTTAATAAATAAGTTGGTTATACCTACAAATGGAAAATACATGGACAAAAATCCTTTTAGGGACCCAAACCATCACTGCAAAGGCTAATAAAGGCACTTCTATGGAGTCAACTTTGATGTTATAAACAGGTAACCTCAGGGAAGGCCTTGTTCAAACTGAAACAATTACAACTGATGGAACAGTTATAGCAAATGAGCTATAAGAAACACATATTTGACTGAAAACACAGAGAATTAAAGAGAAAAGCCCTTATTTAAAAAAGGTGAAAGAAAATAAAGCAGACCAGAAATCTTGGTACCGCTGTGTAAAATTAAACAGATTGTTTTTAAACATTTGGTATAATACGGCAAAACCTTCAGAAATTGTTTGTGGATCAAAGATTTAGAGTTGATGATATACGTTTAGATGAACATGAGCCTATAAAGTCTTGAATCAGTTAACCTAAGTCATGCCCAGAATCAACTTTATCTTCTGTAACAACATGTCATAACAGTTTGAGAAATCTCTTGATTTGTAAGTGTGCAACTGGGCTTCCAATTTTCAGCCCTAATCACTTTCTCGCTTGCAGCTACTGCTTAAGATGTCCATGTTAGTAAACACTCTGCCTTCACTGCACATATTCTTGGATTTAGGCCCTAGTCAAAGAGAAATGAGAAACATCATCAGTTTCCTTTGCTACATGATCAGTATTTAACAGTGAAACACTCACATTCTTTTGTCCCATGACTGCAAGGACATGACTTAATGTGAGTGTCATTCTGGCTGTTAGTATGTGTGGGTACTTGCCCCCACAACATCGCTTTAATTGAGTCCCACAATAACCCAATTCTTAAATATCTTGTAACAAACTTGGTTTGGACCTATAGGTTCTTTAGATCTTTACAGTATTGTTCTTTGGCTAGTTGTTGCACATATACCACATGCACTTTCTTTGAGGAAAGCCTTGTTGCAAAGTTACCAAGAGTGAGCTAATGATGTCTTACAGAGGTTAACATTGTGGATCAGATGGTTTGGGCCTGGGAGCTCAATATCAACTCTTTCTCATCATCAGGCTTAGCTCCTTTAAGGGTGTCTCAGTAGGTTGTCTTATTATCCTTTTTGTTCAACATGCACAGGCCTTTGGTGGAAGCAATTATAAGAAATACCCCACCATGCCTTTTTTTGTCACAAATTCTCAGTTGGTTGTACCTCTAAGGCAACATTCAGTATCTTACCTGGCTGCCCGAGTCAGGGGTCAGCTATACAGAACTGAGAGGATTTAATCCAGGTGGACTAAAGGTGATGATCACAGATCCCATCACCCTCATGACCAGCCAGAGGTGCTGCATGGCAATGCTTTTTTATTAGGGTGTCATCCTGCTCACTGGCCTCCTATATGCAGCCAAGTGTTTCTCTTTGTCTCAGTCTTATTTAAGAGCACAGATAAGTAACAGATTTTTATCATTCAAGAATTCTTTGTTATCTTAATCCTCATAAATTCAGGTGCGCACACACACACAAAAAAAATAAATACAAAAGACAGAAAAATGTAAACAAAAAATATTCAATCACTAACAACCCAACCTGGGCCACCTGGCTTCAGCATACAAGTTAAGGTATTAGAAAGAAAGCACAGAATGATATCTTATGTTACATGCCATCTGACTAGACAGAGCAGGAGTATGGCAAAATTTGGCCTAATGTCATCAGAGGGGCCTTCTTAGGACTCACCGTGTCAAAAGAATAAGGCGTGGAAATTTCACTTTAGGACCTACATAAGAGGCTAGCAATGGGGGATGGCTCCTCCTTATTTAAGGGGGTGTGTTCTTCACGAGCGAGTTTATATCCATTGATTCTTAGATGAGAATTCATGAGCCTATGGAATCTTCAGAAAAAAAAAAAAAGATTTTCCCGATGACAACATAGCAATCTTCTGGTGTACTCACCAAAGTGTATTCTATGACTGATGCAGTCCATGGATGAGGATCAAACAGGAACCCAACCCTGCTCAGAGAGGGAATGTTTCATCTTCAGGAGAAGAAGGAAAACGTGAGCTAGAGTGTCAGCCACTGTCCTGTTGCATGGGCAACTGGGGCTATTTTGATATTCTATCAAGAACGAATACAGTGCTAACCAGCGTCGGATTGGCAGGATTGGCAACCAGCCATTGCCCGAAGGAATTAAGGCAAAGGCCAGCTGGCGGGTCGGTTTTTTCAGCTGTAGATAAACTCAGTTTTGCGTGGGCCAGCTTGCCAACGGATGCTTAACCCTAAAGGCTGCTGCAGACTCAGAGCGAAGTTTGGAGCTCATTATAACCAAGTACAGAGAATAGATGGCTCATTGGTGCAGTAGGACAATTAGCCAAACTGAATGGGCACAGCATGTGGTGGGTCTCCTCCCATCCCCAGTCTCTCAGCTTGGCAGTGAGGCCACTGGGAGTTGCTGTGCTCTTTTGAGCATCACAGCTAACATTAATGTTACCTGAGGGTGGGGTGAAAGAAGGCTGTGCAGGGAGACAGATTACGACCAGTGGCTATCTAAGAGGCTTTACTTTTGTCTCCAGCAACAGACAGACAAACCCCAGATGCCCATGTAATGGATCCTATTAAGTTTTATTGGGGATCAGGAGATCGCTTAGCCTTGTGTCTTGCAGGCCTGTGCCCCCATCACCTAGTGACTTTTAACCTACTTAGCCTGCTCTGTTTTACCACATTTAATTATTTCTTCTAAGATGGCTGCCATGTTTATAGTTAGGAAAATGTTTTGATTTCCCGTTATTGGTGCCGTTCTGTGAAGGCGTCACTATCGGCGTCAAAGATAAGTTATATACAGAAGGTATTCACATTATGTCCCTTTCTCACTTAAATGTGACAGGAACATTATATACTTTTGGAGGGAATTGATTATATAATTGCCGCCCCAAGCATGCCTTCTTCTCTATTGTTTGGGAACATACCTGCGTCAGGGGTCTTATAAAATCTGTATAAATACACCTCACGCAGACAAGGTTGTCAGAGGGATTCCTACCAGATGCGATTAACGCTATCTATGCTATATGTCGCCTTGATGCAGACCCAGCCTCCGTGTCCCACATGGAGTCTGATCTAGAGACCTCATTACAAGGTAACCAGGGTTGGGGGCACTTGTCATGGTCACAGTACTGGCATATTAGGTCACACCTTGCTCTTTTTAGGTTAGAGATTAGGTTCTCCATGCTAGGGTATTAGGGCCTATTTTACATCTTATGTTATTGCAAGGTAGTGGGGGTCTTTGTATTCACAGCTATCATTTTCACAATTATGCTTCTTGCACTGTGCATTATCCTAATCATTGCAGCCCATGCATTTTACAGTAGATTGCAGTCTTCTTAATAAAACTTATTGAAAAGTTTACTGCATCTCTTTCATTGCCTGTGTATGAGTGAGACTTGTTGCTCATGTGAGAAAAGGCTAATCTCTGTTTAACCACTCCTCCCCAGAGATATCACATTCCAGAGGCCATGTGTAAAGGCTGCCACAAATCACCTTTTACTATTTGGGTTTTTGGTGAGGCACTGCTTGTGAGCCAGGAGTATTGGGCCGTCAGTTGCAACTTGTTGTATGAGTGGCTTAGTCACCTACAAACAAAAGTGCTGCCATCCCTAAACCAACAGTATTGCCTAGAGCAAGGAGTTCAACTATGACACCCATTGCCACCTTGTTACCTTAAAATCTGATCACCTTTGAATGACAATAAAAATAATGTAACAACAAAAATGAAGTAAAAAAAATGTTTTTGACAACACATTTTTTTTTTAAAAAACCATTACTGTGAAAACGTTCATTCTGGGGCAAAATGACGGGAGAACAGACATGGGAGGAGAGTAACACAATAGATTGAGTGAGGAGTGTAATGTGGAGAGAGACAAAAGGAGAAGTGAGATAGCAGAGTGGAGAAGGATGACAAAAATATGGAAAGAGAAAAAGAAAATCAAGGACGAGAAAAAGGATAGGTAGAAGAGAGAGGATAAGAATGCTAGAGAGGCCGACAGATGGCGGGAGGGAGTGGAAAGAGATTAGTGAGACGTAATGAAAGACAGTGGAGGGAAGGGAAGAGATTGTTGACGGTAAACAGAAAGTGGAACGCAAACATGGAGAAGAAGGAGACAGGATAGTGGTAGTAGAAGTGGCGTAATGGCCAGATCCTCCAATTCTGGAACTTGAAAATTAGGTTTCAGTCTCTGAGTCAGTTCACCATCCCATGATTCTGGGCAAATTACATAATGTCCCCATGCCTAAAAAATGAATGTGTCCACTCATCCCATGTAAAACGTTCCAATACCTTTGGGTAGAGGTTGAACTACATAAAACTGCAAAAAAATTGTGAATGACGAAGGAAATTCTGGAGAGGGGGGCAGAAGAGGGTGTCAAACATTTCCTCTTCTGTGAAAAAAAGAAACTAAGGATAGTGCATATGAGGTAGTAACCATCTTAATTCATTCCCTCAGTCTAGGGCTTAGTTTAGAGGTTATTGGCATTCTAGGAGGTAGTGGTAAATGTAGCAAACAATTAATCAGTGGAATTTCCTTCATCAAAGGGATGGAATGGTAGAGGAAATACCCCAAGGAGATTCTCCTTTGGTTTAAATGCTGCCCCGGGCATTGGAGGAGTCCGTTACTGTCTGCAGCAAAGCAATAAAGGGGCCACATAGGAATATAACATTAGATATAATGCAAAGAAATTCAATGAGCAGATGGTTGTGAAAGAGGCTGACAAGAGAGAACAAGACGGGAGAAAAAGGGAAGGTTTGCATAGAGAAATGAAATAAAACTTTAAGGAGAGATACAAAATTACAGGAGGAATAACAGCAACAGAGATAGAAAAATAACTGAAGAAAGAGCCCGCAGGGGAGACAAGAGTTGGGGAGAGGGCAGGTTTGTAGACAGAGACAAAGATAGGAAACGAGAGAGGGGAAATGAAATGGACTGAGTGAAGGACAGGAGTCGAACGAGAGACACCAAGGAGAAGAAAAGAAGTATAGTATGAGAGCAAGAGGAAGAACTAGAGGGAGAGGCAAAAAGATGATAGAGAGAACGAGAGAAGTGTACACCACAAGTAAATAATGGGTATAGAGGCAAAGAGAAAGCAAGGCATTTGGAGTGAATTTTGACAGCTTTTCTCTACCTACAATACATGTCATTAACTACCAAGCTTATACAATCCCCAAAGACATCGATTGCAGAGAAGCTCTTGAATGACAGCCGAAGGAGGAAGAGCCCTGGGTCTTTGAGGGCGAATAGAAGCCTCCAGACATGAAGGATGCACATGGTTCTCTGACTCATGGTCCCATATAATACAGGACATTCAGTGATCTTTAAGTGGGGGGTGTGCGGTGAGAGTCACAGAGTAAGGGATCAATAGGTCACTAACAAATTCATGCACCCGAGGTGGAGAAATGTATAGGCCTGATGATCAGGTGAGAAGACCTGTGGGTGAGTTGTAGTAGAATCATGGTGTGTCTACTCTTGGCAAGTGATACTTAACTCATGAGCTTAGAAAGCTTAATATATCAGAGATTTTTCCCAAAATTCCTATCAATAATAAGCAACGTTTTATGAAAGGTCATTATTCACAAAAGTGGGCCACTTTTTCTTTCGGAACCCGGGCCTAATTTTCTTTCCAATCTGACCCTGAATCCGACACTGGGTTATGTCTTGTGACGTGAACCATGAGAAGTACAGTATAGAGTAAGCACGAATCTCAGCTTTGCCACTGGCTAGGAGCGAATGGATCATTTGAACCTTTAATGATCCAAGATGGCCTGCAAACTATTGACTTTGAAAAGGAGGCCCATTGTCAGTCAGTCTGTAGCTCATTCAACAACCTGTGTAAAATCTTTCTCCAGTTTTGGAATAACATTTTCCAGAAGTGATTGACACTGCATCATATTCTGAATCCTAAAACAAGCCAAAATCATAGCTGAGTGATAAAATGGGAAGTTCTCAGCAATTACAGGGGCCAGTGGCATTTCAAATGAATTGGCTACTGTATGTCATCATGTCTAGAAAGCTGCATACTATGGGTATCAAGGATAGCAGAGAAGCAATTTGACATTTTGCACTATAGTTTGGTTGGGTACCTCACTTGCTGAGCAAACCAAAAGGTGTGTAAGCTGGATGTGAAGGATTAACACTAGGTTTTGTTCAGAGTAAATGAGGCAGAAGGATGACAAGAGTTGTGTTCCTCAATGGTTTTGGCAAGGGAAGGGATATAGTCACTGACATTAATGACTCCACTAATCTCACTCAGAGGATTTCTTGGTTACAATTTGGAACACCTCAGCAGTAGCGGAGATGACAAAGTTCTATCTCTTCTTGTGAAGTGCAATATGCTTCAGAAGGTGGTAATGTCGGTCAAGGAGCAGTTGATAACATCCCGAGTTG
Organism: Pleurodeles waltl; assembly: GCF_031143425.1. NCBI lineage: Eukaryota > Metazoa > Chordata > Amphibia > Caudata > Salamandridae > Pleurodeles > Pleurodeles waltl. The sequence goes on from NC_090448.1 coordinate 95,132,829, forward strand.
GGGTGCACTTTCAAGTACCACCACACCCCACTGAGCTCAGTGACAAGATCATCAACTTTAGGTGTCAATTACATTTGTGCTTGATGGTGGTTTGGAAAAGACACATGACTGTGCAGATGCAAACTTGATGTGGTTGTTTGGGTTTGAGAGCCACCACAATTAGAAAGACCCGCTTGATGGGCGCTTCCAATATTTTTAATGATGCTAACCTTCTCCAGACAAGCCAATTTAATTTCTGCTGCAGGCCACATGAGGAACGTAATGCTTTGAAGATGGAGTACTAGAGGCCGGTCTATATGGTCAATCTGCAGCTACACCAGGTTGTCCTCAAGGCGTCCTATGCTTTGGAAGTGTGTTGTCAAATCATCAAGAATGTCACCCAGTTTGTGGATGCTGACACTTGAGGTGAAGTGGATGAGACAAGGTTTTTTCAGCAATGGAATGAGTCTGCTATATATATTCAGTTACAAACGTTTTGGTACGGACAATATGATATTTGTGAGCAAAGTGAGAAACATATACGTTACAGCACGGTAGGAGTGCAATGCTCCCATATGTGTAGATGACTACTAGATGGATTAAACTATTGTTGGTGCTGGTTTGAATAACAGGTATTGTGATTTAGACATCACATTCGGGATGCCCTCTGTCAACAGGAGCTGTTGCAGTTTGGTCACAGATTTGGTCCTCATAATCCAGCTGGTTTCTCCTCACACATCCCTGAAGCATGCACTATATGTACTACACCTGGCTTCGCCACTTGGTTCTCATCCAAGTCTTGTACCTCTGGTGGAGTGGAGGTGATAGTCCAGGCTTTCTGAGTCATGTAGATCGTGTACACTGCTTGTTGCTGGACTGACAGCCTTCGGCATAGTGATTCAGATTCTTCCAAACTGTGCACTTCTTCCGGTGTGCATGGTAGAGTGGGCGTAAAAGCCACACATAGCTGTAGGTAGATCTCGTGGTGGAGAATGAGAGGACACTCGGACAGGGGGTTTCAGGATGCGATTTATAGGCTGTCTTGTTCACATGTTCCTTGAAAGTGGCTTTGATGTGTGAGACCCTCGTCTTTGAGAATTATGATATTAGCATATGTTAGGGGGCAACTTCCCCTGTTCTTAGAGGCTGCAGTATCTCAGCTTGGCCAATACACATCCTTGGATGATTTGCTTAACCTCTTCAGCCTGTTCATGTAGGATGCATGCATTTTCCAGGTCTTTGAGGCAGCATTAAAGTTGTTAATCAATTATTTCCCTCTTTCTTGGCCTGTTGTAACATGAAACGTTCATAGTGTTGGTTGGCCTTTGGTGTGAGCAGGTGTGTAGACAGACAGTGACAGTGCAGTATGTAGAAGTGGGTCCAAGTAAAAAAGCATAAACATCTTTACCTTGTCTTAACCTTTGTAGCCAGAAGTTACATCTCCAGGCATGCAACTCTGGCATGCTATTTTGTAGCTAGGAATGATGGTGTACTAACAATTTAAAGTGGCATAAGACCAGGAATGGCAGTCATAGGTCACTGTGTTTTAGGTAACGCAGATTAGTGGTCAGAATAGTACAACAGGACGTTTGAGTCTTATTATCTCCAATACTGTATTACTGATCACAGGCATGTGTCACAGCGCAAAAAGTGAACAAGGAGACGTGATGCTTGTTAGGTCGAGCGTGCAAGAGCTCTGGCATTTTGTAATCTATCTGTGGGCTTATAACCAAGCCCACAGCACACCCATCACGATCACTGGTTCATGGGCTTGCCTTTCAAAATCCTTTATCATTGGTAAATGCTTTACCCTTGTCCATCCTTGAGGCGGTTTTGTTACCACCTTGGCCATCAACACTATTATAGGGATAACTGCACGTTTGCCGATACGTTTGACTGCAAGCAAACTTTTTACTTTTGCGTCTCTCCTTTGCGCTCATGGCAGCCGTGGCGCTTTGAATCAGATTGCCTTTGTCAACTATTTTACTTGTCATTTTCAATATATGTGGCAAGAAAAGTCCAGTTAGGAATTTACAACGCTAATAGCTCTAACTCGAGCAAACGCGAGCCCCATTGCATTGCAAATGCTTCTTTTTTTCTGTGCACCAAGCGCCCATCATGTGCAATTTTCTTTAAACAACATTAATCTTTAAGTAAATATCTCTATATAAAAAAATGATATGCATTTAAATCCTAAATTCGGGCAAATTGAATTCCAACGTTTTGCTGTATTTATTTTTGCGGTCTCTTTTCACGCGCTACTGCTCTACGTTGCCTTGTTGCGGTGCCAGGCCTTTAAAGTCGAGACGACGCTTGACTGGTAACCGAACGAGAATACCATGCCCGACAAGCCCAAAATCTCTCAAAAGGCAGCCCTCGCCCGCAGCCTTTGCTGCAGATGAGATGCGTGCGCGTCTCCATTCCTAGAAAGGTCTCCGGCTTTAAAAGTTTGCAGATTAATTAAACCTCGCGGGCCGGAGCAGATTCATGCGTGGCAAAGGTCTTTGATGGGGTCCGGAGAACGGCAGCGCGGATGCACATTTACAATCCCTACTGCTGAAGGAAGGCCCCCTGGGCAGCCGCCAAAGTGAACCTTTATCTCTGTTCCGCGCGCGGCGGCGGGATTCACGAGCCAGGGCTCGGGTCCCTCCTTCGGATTTATCTTCAACAGTGCTGTGCGTTACCGAAAAGCTGCTCCTGGCAAATGTTTCATCCAATTTCATGCAACTTTCAGTTTATCGCGGCCATGGAAACGAGTTTTCAATGAAAATCTAATTGCACAAATACTGTAAGAAATGCTGCGGAATGTACGATGTGAGAGTGCCCTCTGTTGGCAGTTCTCCGGGAGTGCACATATTACAGTTCAAAAGGAATGTAAATGCTTTCAACGTGGTGGGTGGTTATGAAGATTCCCCGAGGAATACAGAACATTGTTGCCAAATGTTACTTTATATACAGCATTGGTTCCAGAACCACAAATTCATGTTAATAACATAATTCCTGTGAATCCCGTATTTCCGCCAGAGAGGAGTTGAAACAAACATTTATTGCATGTCTTACAACAAACAGCACAGCCAGCAACGTGTACTGTGGTCCAACAAGCGTTATAACAACCATTGAATGAGTAAGCGACTCCGGCGACATTTACAATACCGGCCCTACATCTCATCATTTGTGGTCACCAACACTCTTCAATGGCTTGTATAAGGCCCCAAAAACATAGCTCCACCCCTCTTTTTCAGTTGCACAGCATATATGATCCTTGACTAGAGAGGCCAACCTTCCATAAAGAGATCATGGTGCCACTCTTTTCTCTGTAGCTGTGTGTTCTTGTGTAGAAACAAAATAGATTTTTGCATAAACCACACACAAATCTGTTGAGAGTAACATATAAGAACCACTGGCAATGTGAACCCTAACCACCATGGATATTGTGATGTCCCTGCTTCTAAAACCCCCCAATATACAACAAGAATGAACAAATGCGAACCACCTTTCTTTTGTCATTCTGAGATTGGTTTGCCTCCTTTAAAGGACAGGATCAAGTTGGACCCCTATTACTCTGAATTATAATTTGGGGGCAAAGAAGGTCCCTCCCTCTCAAAAGAAATATTGGAAGAGTCTGAGTCTCTCTCTCTCTCTCTCTCTCTCTCTCTCTCTCTCTCTCTCTCTCTCTCTCTCTCTCTCTCTCTCTCTCTCTCTCTCTCTCTCTCTCTCTCTCTCTCTCTCTCTCTCTCTCTCTCTCTCTCTCTCTCTCTCTCTCTCTCTCTCTCTCTCTCTCTCTCTCTCTCTCTCTCTCTCTCTCTCTCTCTCAGTCTCTCTCCCTCTCTCTCTCCCTCCCTCCCTCTCTCCCTCCTTAGGTTTCTTTCAGCTATTTTTTAATCCGTTAAACTTTAAGCAAGACGTAATAGCTCAGGTGAAAGCAGCATTTAGAGATTGGAAGGGCATCAATCACCAGACACATTTTGACAAACTTTGCAGCGGTGCTAATTACAACATGATTAAAACAGTTCTGGTGGAGTGAATTTTATTTAATACCTACTTTTAATTTAAATAGTAGATTTTATATGATTGGTTTCGTTCTAATACCTTACATTTAATAGTGGCCTTTCCCAGGGATATTGACGGGAACAGCATTATGCCAATTTGCCCCTGTGGCAATATCTCTAAACAAAGCACCATGCACTTTATTCTCTTTTGTAACTTATATTCCCTTCCTCAGAAACGCTTTTTGATCCCAATTGTGTGCAAATCTGAGATTCGGTCTCACAGAGAGGTGTTTATCTTTCTGCAAAAACTGTGCAATTTAGAACTTTGTGTTGGATTGGTAAATTTAGTGAGCTGTGCACTGAGAATAAGAAATAGATATGGGTCTGTACAATGCACTCTGTTGATTGTACTTTGCTGCATTTGTATGGGGATGTGGCTTTTTAAAGTCTTTGTTTTTAATCTTTTTATGCTAACATTCTTATTGCTATGTGTTTTAACTTTTGCTTTTATAGCTTTTGTCGTAAGCTGAGTAAAGTTTATCTGACTGACTGCCGCACCACCTTCCTCTGCATGCCCTGCCCTTATTCAACCCCTACAGACAGCTGCATGCTTTGTTTATTTTGTGTACCTATTTGTGGTACATATCCAGACCACACATATAGCCTTTAATCCCTTTTCTTTAAATATTGGTAATTGCTTGATTGCTCTGTATAAATAATCTAAATATCCAGTACTCTATCTACTCCCCCCATCATAGCGTCCCCTCACAGCAATCATAGCTAACTCCCTTTAACCCCACCTCACACATACTGGGGCAGTGCCTGGAAGTGTTGTTTATTTTTGGGAACAAAGACTTAATTCAACAACCAAAGCAAAGAAGAAAGAAAAATAAATCACTACACTAACTATGGGTCTCAAGAGTGCCACTTGCAATAAACGAGCTTCGATGTCTCATCAGAGGTAGTACGCACTATATAGAAGCAATTACAATACAACATATTATTACCATTGTGAGAGTGCAGTCCAGCACAAACTACCAGCTAGGTCTCCTCCGACTTGGAAACCAATCAAACTCAGACCAGTTTCGGCCTTGTGGGCCTCATCAGTTAAAAGAAGCTCCAGTCCAGTGGCACAGCAAGCACAGGACCCACATTTGGGCATACCCTTCGCACATACGTCGTATTGTACACAACAGTGATTTGTGGAAAAGCCTCAGCTACTAGCAATTGCTCACACCGCTTTCCAGCTAACACTATAATTTATACTGAATTAGAAGCAGAACATATAAAACATGCCAATTTTATGTTGAAGGATCCCCAGGAACACAAATTTAAGGCAAAATGAGTGCCCGTTTCATGCAGACATGGGAGATTTTAGGATTTTTTGTTAACTCCTTTGGAAAACAAGAGAGACACCAGAAAATGGAGGCCACTTCTGTCTCACAAACTCCAGAATCAGTAGAGGAAGTTCAAAGTTTCTTGGGGTTAGCAAATGTAAACTTGAGTGGGAGACATATTATGGAGTTTGCCATCAATGAACTTTCGAAGAAAGGAGAAGCCTTCCTTTTATTGTGGAGATAGTGTTTTTGATGTAGTAATTTCACAGAGGCCCCATGACATCAGCTGTATACAAAGTGTTGCCTTACATCAAGGAAACTCGCTTCTTGTGACTTTATTTACAGCATCTCCGATACAGAACTTCTGACTATTTAGGAGGCTTACCCTGAAAGGAGGCACTAACTCTTATGTCACTGCAGAGTATACAGATCACCTGAATCTATTATATCAGCTTGGACATTGACAGCCAGAAAATTCAAGTGCTCATTGTTTTTCTCCTAATATTTTCTCTCTCCGGAACGTCCAATAGAAAAGCATAAGTACTAACACAAAATGGCAGGGCTTTAAAGGACTTGATTCCAATCCAAAGCATAATCAAAACCAAGCGCTTGACGGATGTTGCATCAATATTGACTTTACAAAGATGATCCCTCTGAATTGAATTGTTACCACTCCTAAATGTTGCAATGCATGGCTGAAAAAAGCTCCCAATCACCAAAGACGTAGTTTAGTTAAGTACCTAATCCGGGAAAAAGCTTTAAGGGTTTGTTTTATAACAGGGTCACACTTCCCCAATGGTTAAGCACACATAGCTGACGGACATAGGACGAACATCAAAAGCATTTTTGTTAATCTATTTGGGGCTCTACCACAAAAAGTCTGTATCATATGTTCTAGATCTAGTCAATAGGAATGAGCACAAAAAACAAAGATTTTTGACAGATTGTCCTCGTACCAGTAAGTCCTTGTGATGCTGTCTTTCTGAATTTCATTGTGGTTACTCGGTCTGTCCAAGGGTAGAGCACTTTCTTAGTAATGGTAGACTACTAATAAAGAAGAATTGTGTTGTACAGGTAATCCCAATGCTCACTTTCAAAAAGGGTGTTGTGAGATAAAGTGAGTGATGTGAATAAACTCAAATCTGTCACAGAGGTAAGTTCAAGTAGAAGGTTTATTTCTACAAGCGACCTAGCATCCAGCCACTCTGGAGAGCTTCAGTAACTGTCACCTCCAGAATCACTAGACGTCAACATTCCGCCGAACACAGCGCGGAATCAAAACATAACATATCCTCTTATCTTCACACTAAGTAACTAATTAAAAATAATAAACAAAAACAACAAGAGAAATGGAAAAACAAGTCGTACTTAAAAATACATGTTACAAATGACATAGTTCTTCAAATAAGTAATACATTAATAAAGAAAACAATAAAGCAATAATTTAGAACAAAAGTTACAAATGTTATTTCATAACACAGTTCAACAGATAACTTAGGACACTACATAGTCCTTCAAATAACTAGGACACTTATGGATCCTCATCGGTTGTTTACGAATGGATGTCTCCACTTGAGGTGTACTTGCACCTTGTTTTTCACCCTCTTGAAATGCACTTGTACTTTGTATCCCACCTCCTTGAGCTGTACTCGTGCTTTGTATCTCAACCTCTCCAGCATTTTCACAGGTTCCATCACTCACACCAAAGGCAAAAGCTTCTGAATCAACATCCATCTTACTCCCATTTCCCAAGAAAAATGAACTCGAGCACTCTTCCACCTCTTGACTACGGGCACATGCTCCACTTCTCTGATACAAAGCCACATTTCTCAGATTCCACTTCTCCCCTCCTTCAATCTCAACTTGAAACTTCCCCACCTTCTTCACACGAAAAGGGCCTCTAAATCTCGAAACACCCCCCTTGACTCTTCCTGACTTGACTTTAACCCAATCCCCAACCTTCAACTTATAGTTGTGATGAGGGATAACAACCTTCTCACCACTCGACATCTTGACTCCTCCTGAAGCAACCCACTCTTGAAGCCAGGGGGAATCAATTTCGACCCTATCGATCGCCCCCTCATCACTCGAAAAGGAGACTTGCCAGTAACACTGTGAATTGTGGAACGATAGGCACGTACCACATCAACAATCATTTTCCGCACACAACAACGATTAGCAAGAGCTAGCTGTACTGTCCCCTTGATTAATCTATTGATTCTTTCTACAATTCCATTACCCTGAGGATAATATAGGGACGTTCTAGTGTGACGCACTCCACAATTCTTCAGAAACAAACACATCTCATTCGAAGTTAATTGAGTGCCATTGTCCGTAATCATGACCATAGGAATACCTTCTTCCATAAAAATGTCCTCCAATACCTTTATGGTCGTGGTTGTGGTCACATCACGTACGAATTTAACCACTAACCATCTTGAATGTACATCCACCACCACTACTGCAAAACGCATCTGAAGAGGAAGTTCAAAAAGTGGACCAATAAAATCTAAACAAATCGTGTGCCAGGGTTTCCCAGGATCTTCAATGTGCCCTTCCATCCTGCCCACTCCGACTTTCAACCTCTTCTCACTCTCCTTGCACAGTCTACACTGCTCCACCCAACACTTGACCTGACCATCTAAACCAGGCCACCAAAAAAACTCTTTCAACCTCCTGCTTGTCATCCCCTGACCCAAGTGACCTTCATGAGCTAAGGAAAATAATTTAAACCTTAACCCAGCTGGTGGAACAAAACGTTCTCCCCGCATCAATACACTGTCTCCACAACACAACAATTCATCTAACACATCCAGAAATGGTCTTACCGACAACGGAAGAGAACTCTCTCTTCTAGCCCCTAAAGAAACTAGTTTGAAAACATACTTAAGACAATCATCTGCAGCCATCTCACTCTTCCATTCCTCCAGCGTAAATGTACCCAAACCCCACTCAACCACATCACATATAGAGGCTACAGCATCATCCGTATCGCAACACTTTATCGATTGAGGATCAACTTTTTCCCAGTCAAGAGACAACCTGCTCAGACAATCGGCCTGGACATTTTTCCAACCTTGGACATACTCTACTTGATACAAATACTCTTGCAACCTTGCAGAAAGTCTGGCCAACCTCGCTGATCCCTTCCCCGCACCACCAGCAGACAATATCCTTAGCAATGGTTTGTGATCACTCCTCAAAGTAAACTCCAACCCCCACACATACGTTCTGAAGTATTCTGTACCCCATACAGCCGCCAAGGCCTCCCGTTCAATAACAGAATAATTCCGTTCCGTCTGGGTCAAAGTTCGAGACGCAAATGCAACCGTCTTCTCTTGACTCCCATGCTTTTGTGACAACACAGCTCCTAAACCAGTACCGCTGGCATCTACAGTCAAGATAGAACGCAAATTTATGTCAAAAGCTGTAAGGATACCTGCACCACAAATTTCCCCTTTGATTTTATCAAAGCAACTCATCTGCTCACCAGTCCAACAAAACTTACTCCCATTCCTCAGCAACTTCCGTAAATCCTCAGTCTTGCTTGCAAACTTATCCACAAACTTGGAGTAGTATTCCACAAGTCCTAAAAAGGACCTTAATTGTTCTTTATTAGTTGGTGCTGGTGCCAACCTAATGGCCTCTAATAGACTTCTTTTTGGTTTAATACTCCCTTTAGAAATAGAGTACCCTAAGTAGTCAATTTCCTCCACCAGAAAAGTGCACTTCTCTTTGTTCAAACTTAAACCAGCTTCACCAATGATCTTGAGAACTTTCCTGAGTGTGATATTATGTTCATCAACTGTTTCACCCATCACCAGTATATCATCCTGAAAAAATAACACTCCTTTAACATCTCCAAAAATCTTTGCCATCATACGTTGAAACACACTCGCAGCAGAAGCCAGACCAAAAGGCATACGGGTAAATTGAAATGTACCTTCCGGAGTGACAAACGCTGTAATGTGTTTGGATTCAGGATGAAGTCTAATCTGATGATAGGCATTTCTCAAATCTAATTTCGAGAAAAACCTACCATTTTTAACCGCTGTTAACAACTCATTTATATTTGGCAAGGGATAAGTATCCACCACAATATTCTGATTCACAGACCTCAAGTCCACACATAATCTCACATTTCCATCTGATTTCCCTGTAATGACAACTGGGGAAATCCATGGAGAAACCTCAATAGGTTCAATGGTACCCTCTATTAACATGTTGCTTATTACTTTTTTGACTTCATCCCTCACCACAAATGGTATCTTGCGAACTTTGTGTTGACTAGGGTGAGCATCATCTCTCAACATTATCTTGTGTACATAACCTTTCAAGCATCCTAACTCTTTCTTAAAAACATCCCTGGCCCCCTCCAAAATATCTTCCAATTGTACATTATCTACCGACAAAATGTGACAGGCGGCTCTAGGACTGATGACAATGTTGAGATCAAATTGATGCATCCATCCCAGGATGGGTGGACCTTCAACAGCCACATAAATTTTCCCAAGAACTTTCCTCTTTCCAAACTGAATTTCCTTCAACATATAACCGAGCAATTGGATTTCCACCCCTTGATACCCACCCGGGGATATATCCTTTGGTAACAATTTTTCCTTCCGCCAATGACTTCTAAAAAGGCTCTCTGGAATTATGGTGTACAATGAACCAGGGTCCACCATGAGGTTAATTTGAACTTCCCCAATAGAGAAAAGAGCCGATGGTCTAGAGCATCTGCGGTCACTCCCATTCACTCTCATGGTCACATCATTCTCAACTACAAGTATCCTGTCCTCACCAGCAGATTCACAGCACTCTTCCACTATATTTATACTTGGTTTAGATTCTTTAGCAAATAGGTTACCTTCCCTACACACCCGAGCATAATGCCCCCTACGACCACACTTGCGACACTCCTTGTTGACAGCAAAACATTTCTTGGAGTCCCCTAAATGAAAAGTACTGCCACACCGAAAGCACTCTTTTCCCTTGCTCCTGTTATACCCCCCTTTCTTTGGTACAATTCCAGTTTCCTGTTGAAACCCTGTAGAATTGCTTGACAAAGCCATAACATCCACAGTTTTCTCTTTCCTTTCTAATTCTTTTATACAGCGTCTCGATTCCTCCATGACTTTTGCAAGGTCAATTGCTTCTTGCAATGTGGGATCCTTTGCCGCCCACAACCTCTCCTGAATCTTTTTATCGCGGCACTGAACAATAAGTTGATCCCTTATTAGTTCATCAGTCATGGTTCCAAACCTGCACTTGACAGACCACTCTCTCAACCGTGACACAAAATCATCAATGGATTCATGATGGTCTTGGGGTTGAGTATAAAATTTATATCTAGCTAGCACTAGATTAGTTTGTTTAGCGAACCTGTTCTCCAATCTTTTAATGGCTTCTTTAAAAACATCGTCCATAGGTTGGCCATTGGGCCCCATGGAAGGGGGAAGATATTTAAAAATCCTTTGACCTTCGCACCCCAAAGTACTTAGAAGAATAGCTTTTTTTCTTTGTGGCGAAAAACTTTGTCCATCCAAAGCGACAATATAATTATCAAGCATTTCTATCCAATCTTCCCAGGGAAGAGTTGGAATACCTGGAAGAGATAGAAATAATGGTGGTGGGGAAATATTGGTCTGGGTAGCCATTATAACTGTGCACAGACAATTTGTACACAACACAATACAGTACAATGTTAGAGTACAGTTATTCCTTACTCCAAAGATGCCAGCTCTTTTCTAATGTCACGTGCCTCGATGCACCAATAACAGTACAGTGTCTCAGCGAGGCTCCTACAATGCCCCGTTTTTATTTTCCTCTTTTTTTTTTTCCTACGCGTTCCAAGTCTGAAGATGCCACCCACAAGTCTGCTTCCTCCAATCAATGCGCTGATTTGACGTGAACCAGCCTGCTCCCCCGGAAGAACTAGTGGTGTCCTTCCTGAAACAAGCAGTCAAATAATAAAACCCCCGGCTGCTCGTCAACGCGGCACGAAGGGGAAACTCCAGTCAGAACACCAATTAAAACGGGGGCGCCCGTAATTGCCGAACAGGTGCTGGAAGGCAAGATCGAAAGTCGAGAGAAGATGGGCGCGCCCGCAAACATCAAATAAACACCTGCTGCCGGGTCCGGACGGAGATCAGCACCACTCTCGCCTGTGCACCAGCGTGAAGAGGAATAAGCAACGGCACACAGAAAATCCAAATCGGGCCGACCTAGGTCGCGTTAATCTTGATCCTCGTCGCCAAACTGATGTGAATAAACTCAAATCTGTCACAGAGGTAAGTTCAAGTAGAAGGTTTATTTCTACAAGCGACCTAGCATCCAGCCACTCTGGAGAGCTTCAGTAACTGTCACCTCCAGAATCACTAGACGTCAACATTCCGCCGAACACAGCGCGGAATCAAAACATAACAGTGAGTCAATTTACCTCCATGATTTAGAGGGCCTTTTGACAGGTATTTTCTGTCCAACAGCTGAGATCCACAAACTGTGACCCCAGAGTGATTGTGGGAACCAGATCACCAGAGTGATACCCCTGAGTAGGAGGCTCTGTTCCATGGCCATCCGGTATGTATGAAATGTCTGATACTGTGACTGAGATATCCTTCTAATTTGGCAGACATAATTAAAGAGTGGTCATCATAGTCTTTCGGCAACAGTACGTGCACTCTTTGGGTAAGAGAAGGAGGAAATTACCTAAGATAAGAATTTTCTTAAAAAGAAGTTGATGTAATTGATGTGTTTGAGCGTTTTACGTTAGATTAGTATAGCTGCTATAATGAGTGTGTTGTTGAATAGAAGTTGTGTTCAACCTGGTCAAGAGGCTGGTACGCATTTCTACTTATATACTGGGTTATCAACAACTTTATTTGTTTTGGTGCAGGACAATGAAAGTTGATATTTCCTCACACCAGGTTGTAGTATTGCCTGGTACTATTTTACTAAAAGTATCAAAATTCATAAGACAAAACAGGGTTAGTTAACAACTACTACCTACCATGAAGGGACATGGGCTACCTGAAGTTGTTCCATGTAAGGCCCCAAGGTAATTTCTTCTTTGTGGATTTCATCAGATCGCTCAACCGAATAAAATTATTAGGAGTCAGTAATGATATGCATATCAGGGACATCACAGGAATTTACATCACATGACCTTCGACTCCACGGATCATAAGAAGTGCCATCAGAAACCGACAATGGCCCAAGGCTGTAAAAGCATTAAATGGCCAGTCTGTATAACCATAAATGTCCCAGACAATACATATATAAACAGCTTCAGGAGTAAAGAGCATAATGATCCGAGGCTGTTTTGCAACTTAATAGCCTCAATCGCTAACACATATGAATGGGTCTAAGCTTCAAGGAGCATCCATGACATCAGACATCATATGCTTGAATGGCCCTTGTCTGTCCCATTAATGGTCCCAAACATTGTAAGTATTATGGGCCTTGACTGAGTAGCAGTAGTGGCTGTGTTGCCTCAGCTGTGTTACAAAGTTATAGAATGCATATATGCCAACTGTGCTGCAATTATAATGGTCAATGAAACCCTAGTATGCTGACAAAGAGAACATAAAGAAAAATAACTAAGTACTCAAACAATAACAGTCAGTGGCATATAAATGGTAAATATTAGCCCATCGGTTGAGGGGAGGCCATTTGAAGAGTGTGAAAAGATAGGAGGAGGGGTATAGAAGGGAGGGTATGTAGCTGGCCATTGTGTCTGTATTCCTAAGGAAAAAGTTCCCAAATAATTGAAATGTTCTCAACCCTTTGAAGCGCCCTAAGCCTAGGTGGGTTAAAGCAAGAGAACTCCAGAAATGAGAAATAGTCTATTAGTGGCTGCCAGATGTGAGTGAATTTGGTGTCCGTTTGTGTTCTATAGGACAGAAGCTCCATGGCCATGTTGTGCCAACGGCTCGTGAACCACTGGGCGATGGGGGGAGCCAAAGGTTTCTTCCAATGAATTGAGATAAGCTGTTTGGCAGCTCCAAACATGTGAATGATTCAGCGCCAATCAGTGTGGGTCATCGCTTCTAGGTCTATCGGGCGTCAAGTCCTCATTTTATCAGCTTTAACCGAATTAGAATAAAAGTGAACCCATCAGGGTTAAGACCTGTGACCATCAAGCATATTTTTGCACTGGCTTAGTCAACTGAGCTACTACGTATTGTAAACACAGCAACGTCCTTGCATCAAAGTTTAGTGAAACACAATACACACGTGATGCACTCTATCTCTTCAGAACATATCTGAAGCAACATGGCATCTAGCAAGACAGTGCAGTGCTGATTCTAGCTGTATGTGTGATCTTGGGCACCATGTGCTGAGTATGTGGTACAGTGTAGTGATGTTTGTGCTTAACCTGTTGACAGGAGAAAGCAAGTACAGTTCTTTCATCAAAACATGGAAGGGTTGAATGTGGTTCTTTTTTTTTTGGGGGGGGGGGGGTGTATGCAGAGGACACACAGGGCTGGAAAATGTGTTATTAATAATGTCTTTTCAGCAATCAGAATAGATACTAGCCAGTCTCAGTCACATTGATCTCCACTTGTCATTTAAAAAATGACAGCAGCTTAGACTATAATGGGCATATGACGTATACCTAAAACGACTTCAAAGTATTTTGGCATCCTAGTGGAATATAATTTGTGCACCACAACAAATTATAAGATATCTCTTAGGTGGCCTTTGAAGGGCTCCTTAACAATAATATTTCAGGTCTCCTTCACATTACACAACTGTGTAAAGAACTCATCAGCCTTATTCCTCAAAACGGTCACGACTTCGGTAACCTGCCATATCCTTATAAATATATAGTAATCGGTCCTTTGTTGCACATATAAAAGTTTCTCTAAGAATGAACACAAAATAAGAACTAAAACTACAGATGATTTCTCTGACATTAACAAAGGCTTATCCAACCAGGAACACAATCGAGGTCTATATGAAAACAGTGATCATTCAGAACTAAACAAATGTGCCTAAACCAAGGGGCATATTTAAGAAAATGTACTGTGTGCAGCGCCACTTTACTTGCTCCCCCCCCCCACATCACCATGTGTGTGCCTTATTTAAGATACAGCGCACCATGGCGGTATTTAGGAGACTAGCGTCAGAATTGTTTACGCTAGTCTGGCGCTTTGCAGGATTAGCGTAAAAAATGTTGACACCAATCCTGCAAAGCACCTAGAGGACCTTTGCAACCAATGGAAGCCTCCTTTTAAAGCCTTCCCTGAACTGGCGCTAAAAGTGCAGGAAAAAAATGACGCAAAGAAATCTCCTAGATTTCTTTGCGCCATTATTTTGGCCCTTCATTATGGGCGAACGCCCCCTTTAAATACATTATGCCTGGCGCAGGCTTAATGTAGCGCAAAGGGTTACAAAGTGGCACAATTCTTGAATTGCGCCACTTTGTAAATATGGTGCAGCCTTTTCTGGCCTTCTAATGCCACATTAGCATTTAAAAGAAATATGCTAATGTGGTGTTGGAATGGCGCAATGGGCTTTTAACTATGCCCCTAAAAGTGTAGAAGTTAAAAAGTGATAAGTTCCATGTCCAGTTGCGTCACTGTGAGCTAGGTCACTACTATGCTGTAAAGAGGTAGTTGAACAAATAGTGTTTTCAAAACACTGTTAATTCATCTTGATATGGATGATAAAACAATCATTGCCCAATCATTTTAAGTAGAACTTTCTTCTATGGTTGCCACCTGGTCAGTATTTTACTGATTTATCTTAAAGCTGCTAAACGTTGGTGAAATTAGTAAAAGCGTGTAGTGCTCTATTTAAAAAACACTTGAAACCGAAAATACAAATAAGACATTATACACGAGACTATGTTGAAATCGTCTATAATACTGTAAACAGAACAGTGTTTGCCAAATACTAATATTGGATGAATGAAACACATTGTTATGTACATAAAGGGAACACCACAATATTTCACAGACGAATGGAAGGCTGCCTTGTAAAATACCAGAGCACTCCAGGTCAGTGAGGACAAAATGCCCCAGTCATGCGCTTTACTTAGGAAAGAAATGTTTTCGGCTGTGTTTAGCCTAACTGAACAAAGAAAACGGAAAAATTACTCCAACTCCCACAATGCATTATATTATTAAATAATCCACGATTGTAGCCATGTGTCCTCACACGCTGCATCACGAGGGGTCCCTGGCCTGCTCTTAAAAACGCACCCTCCAATGGTTTGAACCCTATATTACATATTAAGACGCGCAGTCTGCCATATTGGAAATATACACAGTATTTTGTAGCGGAGCGCACAGAGCATGCGCCCCAGACCACATGCCATTGCTTCGCAAATTTTAATTGGTGATCTTCGGCCGGAAGTAAGTGACTGACTACTGACTATTGGAAAAAGCTTCCTGATTGAGCTCACCTTAAAGTCTGGAGGCTCCACACCCTCCTCTAAGCGCACTGGCACAGCTTCCAGACCGTGGCTGATATCGCCCTGTCCTATGGACAGCATCATGAAAACGTGCGCTCTTTTACCAGAAATGTACTGCCTGTTCTTATTTACATCGAAAGCCTGTGTCCTGCCCCCCCAGTCCCTAGGTGGTTTGGCCTTGATCGCAGGCCTAGCGTGACATACGATTGGTCGGAAGATGTGCACTCCACTTGCCGGCAGAGAGGAGTCTGGCTACGATTGGTTTGAGCAAGTGTATGTCAACGCCGGGGGCGGAGGTCCTGCATATGACAGGACCGCATTGGTCTCGTGCCTTCCGATTGGCTGCGTCAGCTACTTGTTCCTATACGCTGGGATTTGTAGTTCGACGGTTAAATACTGTACATATGTGTTAGGAAATCCCGTGTACGCAACATAAAAAGCAAATTCTGCCTCAAGAACGTGGATTTCTTGACTCGGACTCGCTTGTCAGGAACGTGTTCTCTATAACTCATGCACTTTTTTTTTTTAACTAGCTAAAGCCTAGTTGCAACAATCTACAATAGTGTGTAATGTATTACACAGCTGTTGCTTCTTTGAGTGCTTAATTCTGAGCTGGTAAGAAAGACGCCAGCGTTCTAAAGTTTCTTGTGTCCAGCGGTGAGTAGCTCAGAAAATCCGGATCTTTCCTTTGCACTCTGGGTTTCGTAGTCCTCCTGTTTAGTCCATTCGAAAATGGGCACTGCAAGTACCAGAATGCAAATGTCAGTAGGTCATGGTTGGATGTAGACCAACCTTTTACTGAGGTGCATCAACAAAAAGGGAAAACAAATGTTTGTTGCTGAAGCTGATTAGCTGATGAGTGTTGGGTAATTGGGAAATAAAGTGCACACTACTCTGCAGCACCGCAAAGAGCAAGGAGGGGATGCTAGTGGAAAACGTAGAACATGGAGGGGCTGGGGGATTAAAGCTGAGGACGTGGATGCGAGTACGCTGCAAACAATGCGGATTGCAAGAAAACACATGCAGTTCCATGGAGTGCGGAAAAAAAGTAGCTCTCTGATGTGATTCATGTCAGGAGGACATAGGTCATCCAATCAAAAGGATGGTAAATAAACTCTGCTGAGAGGAGGGGCAAATGCTAGAAAGGGCAGCCAAGCTATCAAATAAAAAGTAAGCAGATGAGGATGGCAACAATGCCAAGCAATGATAAGCAGGGGGGCTGACCCAAAACTAACTATTAAGTATTGGTATTCATAAACAGTGGGCCTTAGACAAGAGGCAGGTGTGATTTCTGTGTAGAAATGATGACTCCAATGAAAATACAATTAAGAGTTTTTTTTATTCACCTCATCCAGCCCTATGCTTCTCCAACTCCCGCCCACAGCATTCCACCCGTTCCCATGACATTTTCAGAACCCTTCCCATGACCTATTTAGAACATTACCATGTCACACTTCTCCCTCTTTAAACAGAACACTTTTACATCAACAGCTTATAATTTCCACAATTACCTGAACATAATTTAAATGAAAAAACTACAGAACATAAGTCTATATTTAAAGATATACAGATAATAAACCTATGGAAAGACATTCTTTTAGTTTTCTTTGTATACACCCTTCTAAACCACCAGATTTTTTAAACTACTAATGTAATCATTTAAATACTTTGGAAAGGTTTGTGTTTTCGTACTCTTCCTACTAACCTCATCATGTTTTCCTTCCGCAGTTACATTAGTTGCACCAGAAGCATTATGTGTCTGTGAGTCTTTCAACTTTGCATATTCCTGTGAGGAAACATCTCAATTCAAATACCAAATCTTACCATCATCCGTTTTAACTGCATTTTTAAATACCTTTATTACCCATTTTGATTTAGTGAATTGCGACCATTGTTGGCATCCTACTGGTGCTTTGATTTTCACCCAATCTCTAATTCTAAATACAATACTCTTGACGAGTTCATGAGTATCATAATAAATCTTCCTCTTTTTGCTGATGAGAAATTTCTCTTTCTCTCCATTCGCCAATTTCATTACTTTTTAAACTTTTCTCAAAAGAAATCCATCCAGGACAAAGTTTAGAATTTGCTGCTCTTCCTTTAAATAGCTTTAAAAACAGTTCTTCCCATTGTGGCATGGGGTGAAAGCCTATACGCATTAATTCTCTTTTGTAGTTCATTTTTCCAATCTATATTATATACTCTGGCCAATTGAAAACTTTCTTTTAATATCTTGTTGAGTCTCTCAATGGCGCCATTGGTTTCTGGATGATACACTGAGCTCTTTTTGTGAATAATACCACAACTATTCAAATAATGTTCCAGTTCCTGTGAACAAAACTGTGTCCCATTATCCGACAGAATAAAACGTGGATAACTCTCTCTTTTAAAAACTTCTTCTAAAATCTTCTTTACAGTAAATGTTGAAATATCATGTATACAAATTACCTCCAACATCTTGAGTACAGATCTAAAAGCACAATTGGATATGGAGTATGATGCTCTCCATGTAATGGTCCCACAATATCAATTGCCACTTCATATCATGGATACTTAGGTAATGCTCTACAAACCATGGGTACATTTCTAGTTTTTCTTTTATGCTACAAGGAATACAATCCCTCACAGCCCGTTCCACCATTAGATCTAACCCAGCCCACCTGAAGTCCGAACGTATGCGTTCTTTTGTTTTAACAATACCCAAATGTCCCTCATGGGCTATATTTATCAATTTTTTTTCTTAGTGACTCTGGTGGAACCAATCTTGTGCCACGCCGCATCAATACGCCTTCGTTCGCTGAAAACTCTTCTTTGAGATTTGCCCAAGGTTTATTTAGATTATCAACATCCCCTGCCCTTATCAACTCCATATCCTTGAGAAGAAGAGCGCCTTCAATATCTGACTTTTCCACTCATTTTCTTGTATAGCTCCCAACGTTATCTCACACACTGTAAAATCTTGTTCAACTAATTCAGCCCATTCCTCCTGTGTGTTTTGGGAGTCCATGCTCCCAACTAGACGTGATAAGCAGTCTGCTGTAAAATTTCTCACACCGGGAATGTACTCCATTGTGATTCAAATTCCTGAAGAGCAACCACCCATCTCCTAATTCTCAAAGATATAGAATCCAACCCTTTTTTTGTCAAACACCTCCTTCAATGGTTTATGGTCTGACCTTACTCTAAAAGATGAACCCCAGATCAAATTCCTGAACTTCTTCAGAGCCCAAAATGTGGCCAACACTTCTTTTTCAATCACAGAATAATTAGTCTTTGCACCTTTCAAACACCTTGATTCACATGCTATACGACTTTCCTTCCTATTTTTAATTTTAATTAATGCTGCTCCTAAACCCTTTTTGCTAGTATCAGTTATTACCACAGTGTCAGCACCTGACTTAAATGCTTGTAGATTGGGTGCATTTGCAAGATCATTTTTTACTTGCATAAATTCTTCATCACACACCGTACTCCAAACACATTCTCCTTTCTTACCCAACAATTTCCTTATATGATGAGTCTTATCCGCAATAAAAAAAAAACTTATTATAGAACTCAGCCATTCCTAAAAAGGATGTCAATTCGTCTTTAGATTCAGTTTTTTTAAGATTCAAAATTGTTTCAACTAACTCCTTCTTTGGTTTTATTCCTTGACCAGAGATCTGTTGTCTAATTAACTTCAGTTACACAAAACTTACATTTGTCCTTTCTTAATGTCAAACCTGCCTAATCACTCCAAAGCACACTTAACTCTAGTGTCATATTCTTCTATAGTTTTACCAACGATCAATACATCATCCTTATAACACTTTATTCCTGACACGCCTTTCAAGATATTTGTCATTCCCTGAAATACTGAGGCAGCTGAGGCTAACCCGAAAAGCATTTGAAGAAACCTTTATGCACCCGTTGTTGTAATAAAAGCCATAAGATCTTGTGATAACTCACCTAATGCCACCTGATGATAGGCTGAAGCTAAATCCAATGTCGTGAAATATCTAGCTCCCCCTAAAGTTGATTTAATCTCATCAATGTTAGGGAGAGGAAATCTGTCCACAATAATCTCTTTATTAAGTGCTCTCAAGTCAACAAATAACCAAATTTCGTTACTAGCTTTCTTCGCTAACACAATGGGAGACAACTATTCCGTAGCTTCTATAACCTCAATAATGCCTTTTTCTGTAAGTTTTGTAAATTCCTCTTGAACACACTCTTGTATGCTAATAGGTATTCTCCTCACTTTAGCTACAGTGGGCTTAGAATCTGTTCGCAGTTTAATATGATGTATGTAACCATGCAAACAGCCTAGCTTGTCACTAAATAAGTCAGCAAACCTTCCGACAAACTTGTTCTCAACACCAACAACCTCCTGAACTTGTGCCAGTGGATCTGCATTGGGAATCAGCATGACTCCTAGACTCCCTTCAAGTGGCCAGCTAAATAAGTTATCTGCTTTATCTGCTACATATATTTTAACATCCGTGAACCTTCCATTGTACTCTAACAGTCCACGAAAATAACCAAATAACCAAATAAACTTATAGGTGTACCTCCATATGCTGTTGGTCTCACATCTGATCTGTGTAGTTCTATCTTACCAGCAAAATTGTTGTCAAACTCCTTTTTCGATATGATAGTTAATTGTGAACATGAATCAAACTTCATTTTTATTTTTCAAGGATGCCCATTAGTAGCAATATTCACTTGGAAAACTATCTCTTATCTCTTGCCACTGGTCATTCTTATCTCTTCCTTTACAACATCTGGCAAAGTGCCCTTTCTTACCACACCGATTACACACCACCTGAAACGCCGGACAGACACTTGCATTTGCCTTGTGTCCTACTTTTCCACATCTAAAACATGTGCCTTTGGGTGCCTTGGACGGTGAGATTACGTCCTGGGCAGCACCGCTCTTGTGTCCAAGCTGTAACCGTTGCGTCCTGATACCGGCCCTAGGGGGAAGTGCTAGCGCTCCCCCCGAGGGCCTGGCACCCCCTACCCTGGGCAGGGCTGGATGGGAAATCGCTTCCCCTTCCACCCCGGCGCCCAAACCTCCCTGACGTCTGATGATGTCAGTGAGCGATTGCGCACTGACCTCATCAGAGGCTGCCCCCATTGGAAGAGAAATGCAAAATAATTTCTCCTCCAATTACATGGAGGGGGAGAGGGGCATCAAAGGAAAGGAAAGGCCTTTCCTTTCCTGTGATGTGTCTCTCAGCATTTCTGCTGCTCGATCGTGAAGGGATTGGGGAGCAGAAATGCCCACTAGACACCAGGGATGTTTGTGTTTTTTATGTTATTATCATGAGGGGAGCGACCCCTTGGGCAAGGGTCGCTCCACAGGAGGGCAAATTATTATAAGGTCATTTCTGCCCCACCAGGGGCAGATCGGCCTATTCTAATTAGGTTGATCTGCCCCTGGGGGGCAGAAACCGCTAGACACCATGGATTAATTCTTTTTTTTCTTGTTTACATGTGGGGAGCGACCCCTTAGGCAAGGGTCGCTCCCCCGGTGGGGTCAACTTGTTTTTAGGCCATCGGCCTATTTTAACTAGGCTAATCTGCCCTCAATGGGGGCAGAAACCACTAGTCACCAGGGATTTTTTTTGTCAATTTCACGCAAGGGTCACGATCCCTTAGGCAAGGGTCGCTCCCCTGGTGGACAATTTTATTTTAGCCCATTTCTACTCCCCTTGGGGGCAGATCGGCCTATTTTTATTTGGCCAATCTGGGGGCAGAAACCACTAGACACCGGGGATTTTTATTTTCATGGTTATGCCCTAACCCCAAACTGAAGGTGGTAACAGCCTTTCAGCTCTCCCCGCACACTAAAACATCTAATCCCATGGCAAGCAAGAGGGCATTTGATTATTTTGGGTTTTGGTTTTACATTTGGGCCATGAGAGCTTGTCTAACTCTCAAAATCGTCCCACTTGGAATGGTGAGGGCTGCACATTTTGGACTTTGGGACGCTGCCAGGTAGAAAAATTCACAAGACCTAGACACATCTGAAAACTAAACATCTGGGTGAGTCCAGGGTGGTGTGTTTCACATACATCTCGCACCATTTTCTTACCCACAATGCTCTGCAAACCTCCAACTTTGCTGGAAATCACATATTTTCCCCACATTTGTGTGATGGAACCTTCTGGAATCTTCAGGAATCCACAAATGTCTACCACCCAGCATTGTTGCATCTATACAGATAAAAATTCTGACCCACTTGTCAGCCTAAAAATGTTTTTTTTTCTCCAAACTGCCATTTTGGACCCGCTTTGATTCCCCCTCAATTCTAACATGTTTTTGGCTCTTCCCTGTCACAGGCACTTGGCCCACCTACACAAATGAGGTATAATTTTTACTGGGAGACTGAGGGGGTTGGTAGGAAATTTGTCCCAGTGCGGTGATCCCACACAGAAATGTGAGAAAAATGTGATTTGTTTTAGCTAAATTTGAGGTTTGCTGAGGATTCTGGGTAAAAAAAAACACTGGGGGATCCATGCAAGTCACACCTCCCTGGACTCCCTTGGGTATCCAGTTTTCAGAAATGTTTGGGTTTGGTAGGTTTCCCTATGTGGCTGCTGAGCCCAGGACCAAAAACCCAGGTCCCCCCGCAAAAACAGGTAGTTTTGTATTTGATAATTTTGATGTGTCCACATAGTGTTTTGGGGCATTTCCTGTTGCAGGCACCAGGTCTACCCACACAAGTGAGGTACCATTTTTATCGGAAGACTTGGAGGAACACTGGGTGGAAGGAAATTTGTGGCTCCTCTCAGATTCCAGAACTTTCTGTCACTGAAATGTGAGGAAAAAGTGTTTTTTTGCCAACGTTTTAGGTTTGCCAAGGATTCTGGGTAACAGAACCTGGTGAGAGCCCCACAAGTCACCCCATCCTGGATTCCCCAGTGTATCTAGTTTAAAAAAATGCACAGGTTTGGTAGGTTCGCTAGGTGCCGACTGAGCTAGAGGCCAAAATCCACAGCTAGGCACTTTGCAAAAAACACGTCAGATTTCAATGTAAAAATGTGATGTGTCCATGTTGCATTTCCTGTCGCAGACACAAGGCCTACCCACACAAGGGAGATACAATTTTTATCGGGGAAACACAGAATAGAAGAGGAAGTGTTACTGCCCCTTGTCTTCATCTACATTTTTTCCTTCCAAATGTAAGACAGTGTGTAAAAAAGACATCTGTTTGAGAAATACACTGTAATTCACATGCTAATATGTGGACCTCAGAATTCAGAGATGTGCAAATAACCACTGCTTCTCAACACATTATCTTGTGCCCATTTTGGAAGAACAAAGGTTTCCTTGATACCCATTTTTCACTCTTTATATTTCACCAAATGAATTGTTGTATACCCGGTACACAATGAAAACCCAGTGCAAGGTGCAGCTCATTCATTGGCTCTGGGTACAGACGTAACAGTATATTGCTTGCAATCGCAGCAAAATGTTGCAGAGTAAAACATGGGGAAAAATGGCTGTTTGTTTCACCTCAATTTCAATATGTTTTTATTTCAGCTGTTATTTTCTGCAGGAAAATCTTGTAGGATCTACACAAATGACCCCTTGCTGAATTCAGAATTGTGTCTACTTTTCAGAATTGTTTAGCTGTCTGGGATCCAGCATCAGATCCACACCCATTTCTGTCACTAACTGGAAAGAGGCTAAAAGCACAAAATATAGTACAAATGGGGTATGTCCCAGTAAAATGCCAAAATTGTGTTGAAAAATGTGGTTTTCCGATTCAAGTCTGCCTGTTCCTGAAAGCTGTGAAGATGGTGATTTTAGTACTGCAAACCCTTTGTTGATGCCATTTTCAGAGAAAAAACACAGGCCTTCTACTGCAGCCATTTTTTCCCATTTAAAAAAATGAAATGTTTGCTGTATTTTGGCAAATTTCTTGGTCTCCTTCAGGGGAACCCACAAACTCTCGGTACCTCTAGAATCCCTAGGATGTTGGGAAAAAAAGGCACAAATTTGGCGTGGGTAGCTTATGTGGACTAAACATTATGAGGGCCTAAGCACGAACGTCCCCAAATAGCCAAACACGGCCTGGCACCTGAGAGGGAAAAGGCCTGGCAGCAAAGGGGTTAAAGACACTCATCATTTTAGATTCAACTGCATTTCCTTTGTTCTCTATGGTATTGTGTTTATGTTGCACCATACAAACTACCTCATTCACTTTCTCCTCTGAGTTTTTAAACTTATTTTCTTTGCTCAATTCTCCCACACATTTCATTGCGCTTCAACACGCTTGGCAATATCTACCACGTCTTGCAATGGTGGTTCATCCTTCAACCATAACTCTTCTCTTATTTTATCATTAACACACTTTATCACAAATTGATCTCTAATTCTCTCTTCAGTAAGAGCTCCAAATTTGCAACTAGAAGCTAACTTTCTGAGAGAAGTTATAAAATCCTGTACAGATGCGCTTTTCCTTGTTCTCTTATTCCCAAGATAGTATCTTTCCATTAGAGTGCTTACTCTGGCTAAGTAAAGTTGATCTAATTTTGTAATACTAATTTCACATTCATTAAAATTTCTCTGATCATTATCACCTAAATCCGGTAAACCCTCTAATACCTCTTGACCTTCCCCTCCCAGACAATGAAGTAAAAAAGCATTTTTCTGCTCTGTACTAAGATTCGTCCCACATACTCTTGCATAGTTTGCAAAAATCTTTTCCCACTTTTGCCACTTCACTGGATGTTCCCCTGGACTAACCAGGAAAATATGGAGGGCAAGTAACATTTTGCATATTCAAAAAACATTTTTTAATAAAAAACAAACAAGTCAAACTCTAAAAATAATAAAATAAAATATAACCCTTTTTAAAAAATAAAAAAAATCCCAAACACCTGATTTTTGTAAAATTAAAAAATAGCAGCTATTGATAATATCTGTATATGTTGACACGCAAAAAAACCCACCTGTGCCTGCCACAGAATTATTTTTTACATATTTAAATGCCCATTTTGTTTTAACTAAAAAAAAACTAAGGGGGTCATTACAACCCTGGCGGACGGTGTTAAAGCGTCGGTAAGACCGCAAACAGGCCGGCGGTAAAAAAATGGGAATTATGACCGTGGCGGAAACCGCCAACAAAGACAGCCACTTTAACACTCTGACTGCCACAGCGGTACAGACAAACAGCTTGGCGGTCACCGCCAACTGACAGGCGGGAGACAATGTACCGCCCAAAGTATCACAACAGGCCAATCCGCCACCTTTTCCGGGGGGGATTCACCGCGGATAAAAACACGGCGGAAACAGCCATTTCAAAGGGAAAACGCTCACCTCTACACACCCCACGAGGAAAGACGACACCATGGAACCGGAACTCCAAATTCTCCCTGCGATAGTCTTCCTGCTCCTATACGACCATCATCGACGCCGGCGGCGAAGACAACTGAGTCTGAGTACTGCACCTACGACATAGGGGAGGGGGAAGCAAAAAGTCAGGGATACAGACACGCAACACCCCCACCCGACCCTCACCCACTACAACACACACACCAATGCATATCCAAACATTACAGTAACAACCCCCAACCCCCCCGAAGAATGCAAAGACAAAAGGAAATGAGTTCAACCATTGTAATATATCAAAATACAGTAAGCAAATATATACAGATATATATACACATTCAAAAAAATATACATCACGATTAGTAGTGCAGGTAATGCACCAATCATTGTCCGTGGACCACTGGGCCCAAAATGCATGAGCGAGGCCCACATCAGATACCTGATCAAAACGGAGAGAATACTGCTGGGGCATCAGATAGAAATACAACAGGTACCTCAGGGGGAAGGAAAGGGGGGGGCACCTCAGCCGGATGAGTGCACCACGCCAGATCCATGAGGGGGCTCCATGCCCATTGATGTATCCTGGGGAGTGCAAAGCCACAGTCTCTCAAGTCTCTACAGTGGGTTGTTTGCCCACTGTACCATCCTGGGGAGTGCAAAGCCACAGTCTCTCAAGTCTCTCCAGTGGGTGGTTTGCCCACTGTACCATCCTGGGGAGTGCAAAGCCACAGTCTCTCAAGTCTGCAGTGGGTGGGTTGCCCACTGTACCTTCCTGGGGAGTGCAAAGCCACAGTCTCTCAAGTGGATAACAGTCTCCACTGGTTCTGGAGGGGGACTGGTGCCCAGAGTGCTTCATCCTGTTAAGGACAGACGGAGTGGATGCATGTCTCCACTGGTTCTGGAGGGGGACTGGTGCCCAGAGTGCTTCATCCTGTTAAGGACAGACGGAGTGGATGCATGTCTCCACTGGTTCTGGAGGGGGACTGGTGCCCAGAGTGCATCACTCTCCCCGTGACGGTCCCAGTTGCGTCATTGCCCCTGCCGCTCATGGGCTAGCGGTGCTTGCCATGGCGGTCCTTGCCCGGTTCAGCGATGCTTGAGTTTGCAGTTTCTGACCTGTTCAGCGGTGCTTGCCATGGCGGTCTTTGCCCTGTTCAGCGGTGCTTGCCATGGCGGTCCTTCATTGCCCAGCTGGGCTGGGGCTGACGGCCCTTCATTGGGCAGCTGGGCTGTGGCTGCCGTGCCGGGGCCCTCCTGGGCAGCTGGGCTGTGGCTTGCGTGGCCTCCTCGCCACTGACGTTGGGGCTGCCCTCCTGGGCACTGACTCTGGCCTCCTGGCCAGTGACGATCGGGCTGCCCTCCTGGGCACTGACTCTGGCCTCCTGGCCACTGACGATGGGGCTGCCCTCCTGGGCACTGACTCTGGCGGTGGCCTCCTGGCCACTGACGATGGGGCTGCCCTCCTGGGCACTGACTCTGGCGGTGGCCTCCTGGCCAGTGACGATGGGGCTGGCGGTGGCCTCCTGGGCAGCGGGGATGTTGGCGGTCTTCTCCGCCGTGCTGCTCCTCCCAGACTTTGGCGATTTCTTCTGCCCCTTCCCTACCTTGGGAGGAGTCACAGCTGAGTGGACACTCCCCCTGGGACCCTTGTGAGCGGCTTTGCTGGCTGGAGTCTTCCCCCACTCCCGTCGGGCACTGTCCAACTTCTGGTGCTTCACGGGGGGACTGGTTGTGCTGTGGCTCCGTGTCACACTGGCTGCCCTGGTGCCCGGTGCACTCCACATACCTCTAACAACAGGCACCACTGGTCCCGGAGATTTTTTGGCTGAGGTGCTAGTATGGGACCTATGAATTGGAGGGGGGTGGGAAAGAGTTCAAGCTTGGTCAGGAAAAGTTTCTTAGGAACACTGGGACAGGTAGCTGGAGGGGGTCTGGGAATGGAGGAAGAGGAGGTGGTTGTAGGAGGTGTAACTTTTGTGGCTTTGGGTGCAGGTGCATGCGCTGGAGGCTGTTGTGAGGTGGATGTATGTTGGGTGGGTGTGTGCCTGCGTTTGTGTACTTTGGGAGGGGGCGTCACAGACACACAGGGAGAGGACACAAGGGACGTGTAAATGGTAGTGAGGGTGGTGAGTGCAGGTGAGCGGAGTGTTGGGGTGGGTGTGCTGGTGCGGGACCTAGTGGCTGTAGTGGTACTGCATGCAGGTGAGAGTGTAGACGAGACTGGGAGGGAGGAAGGAGACGATGAGGAGGGGGACACAGTGGAGGCAGTGGATGTTGCTGTGTCTGTATGTGTGTGATGCTTGCGTGAGTGCCTGTGGGATGTGTGGTGCTTATGTTTGCCGGAGCTTCCCTTGTGTGTTGACATATGTGCATGCTGGTCTGATGGTGTGCTTGGGATAGGCTGGGGTACAGGGTATTGGGTCTGGGTGGAAGAAGTTGGAGGGGGGAGGCTAGAGGCAGGGACAATGGCTGCCATCAGTGCTGAGGCCAGAGTTTGCAAGGTTCGATGAAGGGCAGCCTGACCAGAATGAATGCCCTCCAGGAATGCATTTGTGTGTTGCAATTCCCTTTCTACACCCTGGATGGCATTCAAAATGGTAGACTGCCCAACAGTGAGGGACTTGAGGAGGTCAATGGCCTCCTCACTGAGGGCAGCAGAGGTGACAGGGGCAGGGGTTGAGGTGCCTGGGGCGAAGGTGATGCCCACCCTCCTGGGTGAGCGGGCACGGGGCGAAGGCTGAGGGGCTGCTGGGAGGGCGGTGCTGGTAGGGGGGGTGGCGGCTGTACCTGTAGAAGTGGGGGGCACAGATTTTGCCACCATCACAAGGGAGCTCCCATCGGAGGACGAGTCTGTGTCGCTGGTTGCAGATCCTGTGACCGCCGTGAAGCTCCCCTCGCCCTCCGTCCCACTGGTGTATTCAGAGTCCGTGGTGTGGCCCTCCATGGCCATGTGGGATGCAGCTCCCTCGTGCTCCGGTGCCACTGTACCTCAGCTTGATGATGCTGATGCACACAAGAACAGGGAGACCACAAAAAGGGGGGGACGACAGAAGAAAGACCGAGTGCATGGCTTACCACTACCGATGGCAGACAATACAGACACAGCAGCCCCCTGCACTATGCCGCACTGTTGGGCTCTACAGATGCAGTACCTGGGATATGGCCTACATGGCTATGGTGGACATCTGCACACATAGATGACACAGGGGCATGTATACCTGTACTTGCCACTCTACAGAGGTGGGGTGGAGTGCCACATGGCCTGCATTACGGAGGGGCCTAGCCTACGGAACTCGCCCTGGCCTAGGGGAACCCACAGCCCTCCTCCCCCACCCAGACACCTTCACTGCGCGCAAAGTCCGCAGAATGATGTTGTACTCACCCATTGTGTCTGCTGTGATGCCCTCAAGCGCCCATCCAACTCAGGGTAGGCCACCGCCAGGATCTGGAACATCAGGGGGGTCATTGTGCGACGGGCACCCCTCCCACGTTGGGAGGCCATCCCCAGCTGAGCCTACGCCGTCTTCTTGCTCCAGCGGCGAATGTCCTCCCATCTTTTACGGCAGTGGTTGCTCCGTCTGTGGTGGACCCCCAGGGTCCGGACGTCCTTGGCGATGGCACGCCAAATATCCTTCTTCTGGTGGGCGCTGACCTACATGAAATGTACAGGGGAAGACGAGAAGTCATTAGCAACTGTACCGTTGAAGTGAGTGGCCCACATCCCTAGCCTTGCCATGTGGCACATGCATTCACAGTCTTTCATGCACGCAGAACTGTGGCCCCTTCCTTCTTACAACCAGCCCTCTACACTCAGGCATAGCCCATACAATGTGCTCCCTGTTTACTTACCTGTTGGTCTGGAGGATTGTAGAGTAGCGTGTACTGGGGGAGGACCCCGTCCACGAGCTTCTCCAACTCCTGTGCAGTGAAGGCAGGGGCCCTTTCCCCAGACGCACAAGCCA
This sequence comes from Pleurodeles waltl, assembly GCF_031143425.1. Lineage (NCBI taxonomy): Eukaryota > Metazoa > Chordata > Amphibia > Caudata > Salamandridae > Pleurodeles > Pleurodeles waltl. The sequence continues at coordinate 95,161,840 of NC_090448.1, forward strand.
TTGTCTCTTCCAGACCGAGGTCACAGCAGCACTTGCAGTTTAGGTCCTCTCCTGTCGAAGATCAGGTATCGAGTGATTCAACAGATAGAAAATGGCGGTCACGTCCGCGGCGGTGACATCCGCGGCGGTGCATATCATCACCGCCGGCACACTTCGTCATTGGCTCCTGGGACCCATAGGGTCCAATGTTAACCAATGCAGCATTGCGCCGCGGTCTTCAACCGCCTACTGCGACGGTGTACAACTCCAGCGCAGTTACCTCACATCCCATTGTCCCAGTTTAGAGGTCAGGCAGCCGCCATTTCAGGGGCCCGCATGGCTTCTTTTTCAACTGCGTCACTCATACCTAGGCCTAGACTCAACACACATACAGGCAACTTTTTGGATTATGTTTCGTGTTGTGTGTAGACTGTGGGTACATACCTCTGAGTTGTTTGACTCTGTGGTCGCTGTTGTCCTTCCTAGGCACCGTCCGCTGGGACATGTGAGGAGATGGCGGAATCCTCCTGTGTACCGACCACTGGTGGACCTGTTGACAATGGAGGAGTGACATTTAATCATCACCTAAATGTTTGACTGTGCCACAATCCAGGAACTGTGTACCCAGTTGGAGCCTGACCTGATGTCAGCAATCCGCCATCCCACAGGGATCCCCCCTCAAGTGCAGGTGCTATCAGTGCTCCATTTCCTTGCAAGTGGGTCATTTCAAACAACAGTGGCCATTGCATCAGGCATGTCCCAGCCTATGGTTTCCAACGTGTTGTCCAGAGTGTTGTCTGCCCTGCTGAAACACATGCGGAGCTACATCGTTTTCCCTCAGGTGGAGGATTTGCCTACAGTTAAAGGTGACTTCTATGCCCTTGGACATATCCCTAACATCATAGGTGCCATTGATGGGACCCATGTAGCTCTGGTCCCCCCCCCCACAGGAGTGAACAGGTGTACAGGAACCGGAAGAGTTATCATTCAATGAATGTACAGATGGTATGTTTGGCAGACCAGTACATCTCCCAGGTAAATGCTATGTTCCCTGGCTCCGTGCATGACGCCTACATCCTGCGGAATAGCAGCATCCCTTATGTGATGGGTCAACTCCAGAGGCACCGGGTGTGGCTATTAGGGGACTCTGGTTACCCAAACCTGTCATGGCTACTGACCCCAGTGAGGAATCCCAGGACCAGGGCAGAGGAATGCTACAATGAGGCCAGGATGGTGATCGAACGCACCTTTGGCCTCCTGAAGGCCAGGTTCAGGTGCCTCCATATGACAGCTGGTTCCCTATTCTACTCACCAAGGAAGGTGTGCCAGATCATCGTGGCCTGCTGTATGCTTCACAATCTGGCTTTGCGACGACCGGTGCCTTTTCTGCAGGAGGATGGTTCAGATGACGGTGTTGTGGCAGCTATGGAGCCTGTGGACAGTGATGAGGAGGAAGCAGAGGAAGAAGACATTGACAACAGGGACTCAGTTATCCAGCAATATTTCTGGTGACACACAGGTGAGAACACATTCATGCTTACTACAAGTACTTTAACACTTCTACCTCTATCCTGTCTGTCGATTTCAACCAGTATATGGTAACTGAGTTGTACATTTCCATTACGGTTTCACTGGTGTGGATACCAACGTGTGTCATCTGCTTAGATTCCTCATGGACTTGAGATGTGTGACATAGGTATGTTGACATTACATTTGAGAACGGATTTTGTCACTGTCATTGCTAATAAACATTTTCAAAATCACAGACTGACTCCAGATTGTTTTGTGCTTCAAGGGAGTTTATTGAAGTGCTAAATATTGGAGGGGGGGTGGTAAAATGGTGATGGGCGATGGTGGAGGAATGTCCATGGCAGAGTCCAGTCTATTAGTCTCACAGGTGCACTGCCCATATGGGCATAGGAATTGGAGCTGGGGCAGTTCCAATATGGACAGGGTTACAAAGTGGGACAGTGGGATGACAATCAGGGTGGTCTCATTTCTTGGCGGGGGTCTTGGCATCATGCTCTGTCCTGTTCCTGGATCTCAGGGACCGCTTGCAGGGTGGTTCTCCGTCTGCAGGGGGTGGGGTGCTGGTGTGGTGGTCCTGTGGCGGTGCCTCCTGTCCACTAGCGCCGGCGGAAGTGGTGGGCAGTTCTTCATCCATGCTTGTGTCAGGGGCCCCTTGGAGTGCCACGGTGTCCCTCCTGGTGTTAAGTATCTCCTTCAGCACCCCTACGATGGTGTCCAGGGCGGTGCTCATGGTTCTGAGTTCCTCCGTGAAGCCCAAATACTGTTCCTCCTGCAGGCGCTGGGTCTCCTGAAACTTGGCCAGTACCGTTGCCATCGTCTCCTGGGAGTGGAGGTATGCTCCCATGATGGAGGAGAGGGCCTTGTGGAGAGTGGGTTCCCTAGGCCTGTCCGCCCCCTGTCGCACAGCAGCCTTCCCACTTCCCCTGTGTTCCTGTGCCTCCGTCCCCTGGACCGTGTGCCCACTACCACTGCCCCCAGGTCCCTGTTGTTGTTGAGGTGGTGGGTTATCCTGGGTTCCCTGTAGTGGTGGACACACAGCTGATTGACGTGTCCTAGGTACGGAGGTATGGGCCCGCTGGGTGGGTGCTTTGCTGGTGTTACCAGAGGGTGGAAGGTCTGTGGTGGCCTGTGACTGGGTGTGGGGAACAGACTGTCCCGAGGCCCACAATGGTCCGGGCTGGTCATCTGGATCCAGTTGGACAGAGCTGCTGTCATCACTGTGGGCCTCTTCTGTGGGTGGGGTAGGGATGTCTGGACCCTCCAGTCTGGTGACGTTGGGTAGTGGTCCTACAGGGGTATAAAAGCATGATTATTGCATCTGTGTGTGTCATGGTGTGCAATGGGTGGGTGAGCGTGTACCCCAGTGCTAGCATTCCTGTGTGGGGGCTTGTGTGATGATGGTTGAGGGGGTTGCGTGGGTATGTGCAGTGGGCATGCTTTAGTGATGGGTGTCCATGCTTTGTTGTGTCATGCAGGGCTTGGTGTTGGGATGGGTGGTTTGTGTTAGTAGTACATATGTGAGGAGTTGGAGTGATAGGGGAGGGGGTGGGGGTCTGTGATAGCATGCAGGTAGGGTGGGGGATATGATAGTTAAGATTTGACTTACCAGAGTCCATTCCTCCACCGACTCCTCGAGGCCCTCAGGATGCATAATAGTCAAGACCTGCTCCTCCCATGTTGTTAGTTGTGGGGGAGGAGGTGGGGGTCCGCCGCCAGTCCGCTGTACTGCGATGTTGTGTTTGGAGACCACGGAACGCACCTTCCCCCGTAGGTCGTTCCACCTCTTCCTGATGTCGTCCCGATTTCTTGGGTGCTGTCCCACTGCGTTGACCCTGTCGACTATTCTTTGCCATAGCTCCATCTTCCTAGCTATGGAGGTGTGCTGCACCTGTGCTCCAAATAGCTGTGGCTCTACCCGTGCGATTTCCTCCACCATGACCCTGCGCTCCTCCTCCGAGAACCTGGGGTGTCTTTGCCGTGCCATGGGGTGGTGTAGGTGATGTGTGGGGTGGTGTATGTGGTGATGAGTGTGGTGATATGTAGTGGTGTGTGGTGTTTTGTGCGTGGAAGTAGTGTGGGTGATGGTGTTGTTTGCCTCTGTATGGTGGGGTTGTCTATGCTGTGCTGTCTCTCTGGCCTTCGTCTAAATTTTTGGTCGTAAGGGTTTTTGGGTGATGTGGCTGTGTGTTTTATATAGTATTGAGTGTGTGGGAGTTGTGTGTGTATGTGTATCAGGTGTGTGTATTTCGAATTGTCCAATGTGGCGGTGTTTTGGAGATGTGTGTGTATTTTGAGCGCGGCCGTGTGTACGCCAATGGAATAACGCGGTTGAAAGACCGCCGTGTGGATTCGTGGGTCGTGATAGCATGGGTGTGTTTCTGTTGGCGTGACGGTGGAGGTTTTGTTTTCGCCAGTTTATCACTGACCTTTGGTGTGGCTGACTTGTGTGGGTGTCTGAATTTTGTCAGATTCCGAAATGTGGGTCATAATAGCTGTGGCGGAATTCCGCGGCCACGGCGGTGTCTTGGCGGTCTTCTGCACGTCGGGAAACGGCTTTTACCACCAATGTTGTAATGACCCCCTAAGTTTTTACTTCCAAGATGGCCGTTAAACTTTCCAATCTTTACCCACACACTATCCCAAAGAAATCCTGGAGTTACAAAACGTGCCCTCCTGCGTCCTTCCGCACATGCTCAGAAGTGTGCGTCACCACCTGGACTCATGCCTCTCTGCCGACGCTGAGTTCACCAACTGCTCGTATGCGCACGCCCGGGCTCCTGCGCTGGTAAGTGTGCGTCACCACCTGGACTCGCGTCTCTTTGCCAACGATAAGTTCTTCAAATGCCAGTATGCGCAAGCCCGTGCTCTGGCGCTGATCCCAACTGAGCCTTGCACGTGCACGTCGGCGCTCACGGAGAATGATGCAGAGGATGACTACGAAATCCTCAAATCCTCCAAAAATATTGAGAGGAAAAAAAAACTCAGATTCCACAGCGCCGTCCACCGCACAACCGCACAGCCTCCTGCACCGAAAAAAAACCTTTGTGCTTCTCCTCCATCCTCAAAAGCCAACATCTTCCCTCTGCTGCCACTTTGGGACCAGAAGATTGTCAATGCACCGCCTGAGCTGTTGAGGTGACTCCTTTGGATCACATCTTCTGTTGCCAAAATGTGATGTCTGTGTAGAAATGATGACTCCTACGAAAATACAAGTAGGTTTCTTTATTCACCTAATCCAGCCCTTCGCTTCCCCAACTCCCGCCCACAGCATTCCACCCGTTCGCATGACATTTTCAGAACCCTTCCCGTTACATATTTAGAACAGTGCCATCTCACAGCAGGTGACATATGTTGGTGGGCAAGACCCACAAAACCTGCCCTGGATAGACTACTAGTACTCAGTAAAGACTTGTTAATTATAGCCAATCAAGTTAATACTGGATTCTAGGTCAGGGTAGTCATTTCTATGACATAGTAACAGTGACAATTAAAATGTCTGAATTTTTTATGAGGATGATACGGATGGTGGTACAAGGCCAGGTATGTTTTTTTCCATTATGGAATGGGTAAGGGGGAGGGTTTTTTATGAGTATAGGAGGCTAAATAGTCTTTTTAGCACAATTGTTATTGTACAAGAATAAAAATGAAGTCAAATCAAATACCTGTTTTGCCATTTCTATATTTATCCAGTCACTGTCTGTAGTTGTTCTCAGCTAAGAAGTCATCAGTGTTGTTTTTTAGCATGTTATCATCACATGAGCAGTGCTGTGGGGATTGTAGAATAGCTAACTGTAACCAGGGAATTGTGGTGTTTTTAGGTTTCAATATCACCATAATAATTTCCGTTCAACTGTTGTTTTCAGTGACTTTAAGGTTTTCATTACATGAATTAACTGCTTTTGGTAAACAATATTTATTTCCTTTAACACAATTTTAAAGTAAAAAAAAACATTAAACAAATGCATTTGTAACTTAGTTTGGGGCTTGTCCTTACTTTAGAAATTCTTGGAAAGAGATAAAGAATTGACCACTACAGACCTTAATAGTAGTTTAGGAAAGTTGCTTTGAAACAATTTTGCTTTGATGGAAAGGATTGATTCAGCAGTTGCCGGTCAATAAAGACATGTAACTTGTCTTAACAATAGAAGATATCTATTGGAAAGCTTGCTTTGCATTTACAAGTTCCACAACTGTCTGTTCATGGAGAAACTGCAGCAAACAATACATTCCAAAAGACTCGACCATATGTATGCTCTAAAATATATATATATTAAACCTAGTGGCGGTTGCCACGCTGGGTAGTTATACTTAGGAGCTAGTTTCTATAGAAAAAGTATTTTTTGACTTGCCTATATCTTTAGCGCCGCTTGATGGATCTTTACAAACAATTTCTCACAAATTCGACAGTAACATCAGCTGATGTCTGGAAAGTTTCGAGGTGATCCATGAAGCGGGGTCCGAGAAACAGGGAGGGGTCAAAAAAGGTGAATTTCCAATGTTAATTTCCATAGTGATTTTGAACAGGTCTACAGCCCGAACTGCTGGACAAAATTACACCAAAATTGTCAGAAAGTTAGCTTTTGGTCCAGAAAACACCCTTTTTGTTATTTGGTTTAAGTCCGTTCAGTAATTTTCAAAATATTTAAGAAAAAAACACATTTGTAAGGGCACAAAGGCTCTGCGAACCCTCCCAATCTTGTGCTGAGATCTGATTGGCTGCCAACACTTCAACTATGAAGTGTTGGCAGCCATGGTAGGCCTCGGCTTCAGCAGAGACCCAGAAAAAAAGATGAAAAAAGGGGCCTGGGTAGGGACCACCCCAGATCAAAAAAGCATTTTTGTAAGATTTTCGCCAAGAGTCGAGGCAGATCCGCGCTTGTTTCACTGGAGCCCCCGGGTGGGGCAAGCCCCGGGGGTATTCATATTTTTAATGCAGGGGGGTGGCTGCTTCACGCTGACCCAGGGACCACCACCTCCCCAGGGCTTTGAACTTAAGAAACGCAGGGTTGTTGTCGGGCCCCACCTGCAATTCCAGGGACAGCCACTTCCCCGGGCTTGAAACTGATGAACAAGGGGAGGCTGCCGGGCACCCCCGCAGCTCCAGGGACTGCTACCTCCTGGAGGCTAATTTAAAAAGACATAGGGGATCTGTTACAGACCCCCAGGCCCCTTGGACCACCAGCTCCCTGGAGCTATTTAACTTTGGAAAGGGTGGTCATGCAGCCCCCAATGAAGTGCCAATGATGGCCACTGGGCCCGCCACAATACAAGGCCGGCTCCTGCTATGTTCCGGGGTGATCACTCCTGGGACATAGCTGTTTGCTCTGACTTGGCGGGAGCTTTGACAGTTCCCACCAAGTCAGAGCAAACACTTGACAGCTCTCACTTAGAGCAAAGGTTTCCTCTCTTTTCCTGCTCACGGGATGCAGAGATGCAGGCAGGGAAACAGAGGAAACTGTCTCACAGAGAGGGAGCTGTTTTAGGAGCTCCCTCTCTGTGACAGCAATGCCGGTTCCCACAGGAGGTGGGGAGTCAGCTATGATTGCGGGGGGCTTCAGGCTCTCCTTGCGGTCGCCAACATTGGGACAGGTCACATGGCTGGGCCCCAGGGGATGGTGTCCCTGGCATCAAGATCGGCCCTAGGGATGGGGGCCATGAGCCCCCTCCCCCCCTCAAAAAAATAGGACAGGCCCTGGGGACTGGAGTCCCCGGGGCTGAGATCGGCTCAGGGGAGGGGGGCATGCATGTAATTATTTGGCCAGGCTTCAGGGGATGCGGTACCTGGGGCCAAGATTGGTCCTGGGAGTGGGGCCATGCGCCCCTCCACCCCAATGACAATAATGAACAATTAGACTACGCCCCAGGGGATGGGATCCCAGGATCCGAGAACAGCCCTGGGGGAAGGGTCACACGCTCCCTCCCCACCCCAAAAAAATTAATAATTAGGCCGGGCCCTGGAGGATGAGGTCCCGGGGTTGAGATCGGCCCTGAGTAGGGGGCAATGCAGCCGTCTCTGCAAAAAAAATATATAATTTGGGCAGGCCACGGGGGGTGAGCCCCCCCCACCAACAAAAGGTTAATAATAAGGCTAGTCCCCTGGGGATGTTGTCCCCCCGGGGCCAAAAACGGCCAGGAGAGGGGTGCATGCAGACCTGCTTCCAATTACCGCTGTGTTTGGCCAAAGGCCGTGGGCAGTGCATAGTTGAGTGGTTAGTGGGTTTGGCTGCAGGGCCTGGCCGAAGGCAAAGCCCTGCAGCCAACCTCTGCTACGCCCGGCCAAAGCTTGTGCGCAATGTGGGGTTCGGTGGTTATAGGGGTTGGCTGCAGGACAGACCCTATGGCCAACCCCCAATGTGCACAGTTTTTAAACATGCAAAACCATATTAATTCAGTTGCTATAGTTAGTTATTTCAAGTAACTATAGATCGAGCCCTAAGATAACTATAACTTGTGCCCTCGCCGTGCCCTGCTAATTATCCCACAAATTACAGCACTCATGACATCTTTCATAACATCATTGATAATATCACTGGAACATGTCCAATCCATTTATTGATTAGATAACTGTGCATGCCGGCGGCGCGACTTATAGGGAGCGAGTTATAGTTACTTGAAATAAATCTAACTGTAACAACTGAATTTCTGTGGGTCTGTACATTTAAAATGTGAGCCTAACTGTAACAACCTTTGTTTTTTAATTGAATATATATATATATATATATATATATATATATATATATATGTTTATATATATATATATGTATATATATATATATACATAAACATATATATATGTTGTCCTACCTATGTGGACCTATGTCTGAATCTGCAAGTTTCTGGTACGGAAAACATACTCTTATCTCTTATGTTTGGCAAAGTCCAGACAGGACTTCTGAACAATGCGGAAATAATGTACTTATCTTGTAGTGTTTTCCATTTGACTGCCAAGGAACACTTAGCAAGAGGAAGAGCAAGAAAGTGAATTCTGACACCACAGATGCCTATCCTAAATTGTCCCTGATGCCAGATACGTATTTGGTGACCTTAGGCTTGCATTAGGATGTAGCAATTGTAAGGAGGCTCAGCTTTGCTGGATGGGAAGGGGATTTTTTTTGCAAGGCACAGAACTTTGAATTAAGTGAATCTTGTTTGAATTTAAAATATTATTTCACTTTCCAGTACCCTCTAAATGCATTTCAGTGTGTAAACCCCTTTTCCTATGTGAACATTCATTATTTTCCTACGTCAGTTGGTGGAATATGTATCAACAAGGGGACTGACATGGAGCCAACTACCCAGAAGATTAGTCGTTGGAGCAATAATGATAGTGTCATAGTGAAAGGCAGCTGCCTTTCCAGCTTAGTGTTTCTAAGTTTTAAACTAGACAGCACTTTTGCTGTCTTGGCTTTCTACAAGACATTGGCCCTCATTACAACATTGCCGGTAAATGCCGCCTACTGCCGTGCTGACGGCCGCCAACATACCGTGACCGCAGCGGTATACCACTACGGGTATTATGACCCACACAGAGAAATCTGCCACTATACAGACACCCACACAAGTCTGCGAGACCAAAGGTCAGTGATAAACTGGCGGTACCAAAACCCACACCGTTACGCCAACAGGAATAGGGTCACAGTATCAGGACCCACGAATCACTGCAGCGGTCTTTCAACCGCGGTAAACCATTGGCGGTACCCACCGCCACGCTCATCATAGACACACTTACAAAACTCCACCACATTGGACAATTCAAACTACACACACCTGACACACATATACCCACCACACCCATACACCCACAACATTATAAAACACCCCCCCATTACCCACAATTCTTTCAACGAAAAAAAAGATAGCTAACAGAGAGAGACAAGCCAGGAGCACCCACTCAGTCTGAGCCACAGAGAACCACCACCCATACACCATCCACGCACCTCACAGCACACACCACAACACATCACCCACACATACCACTCACACCATATCCATGGCACCCCAAAGACACCCCAGGTTTTCAGAGGAGGAACTAAGGGTCATGGTGGAGGAAATTCCCGGGTAGAGGCACAGCTATTCGGATCACAGGTGCAGCAGACCGCCATTGAATGGAATGGCGGAGAGTCGTGGACAGAGTCAACGCCGAAGGACAGCACCCCAGAACAAGGGATGGCATCAGGAAGAGGTGGAACTACCTATGGGGGAAGGTGCGTTCCGTGGTTGCAAGACACCAGGTAGGCGTATGGAGGACTGGCGGTGGACCCCCACCTCCTCCCCCACAACTAACAACATGGGAGGAGCAAATCTTGGCAATAATGCATCCTGAGGGCCTCGCAGGAGTAGCAGGAGGACTGGACTCTGTTAAGTCAAATCTTTACTACTATATCCCCCACCCTACCTGCATGCCATCACAAACTCCTACCCCTACCCTCACCCCCATCAGTCCACCACCTCACAAATACCCCACTATAACAACCCACCCATCCCAATACCAAGCCCTGTATGCAACACCTATGCATGGACAGCCATCACATTCCTGCGTGGACACCCATCACTAAAGCATGCCCATAAGAGAGAATCACTTAGCCCACAAAATCACCACGCACACAAGGCAAAGCTAACAGGGCAATCACAACCATACAGGGAAACATACCCATGCACAAGATGGCACACGCAGATACAATAACAGTGCATTTACATCTCCGCAGGATCCCCACTCAACGTCACTGGAGAGGAGGTGCCACCAACATCCAGTCCCCCCACAGAAGAGGCCCAACGTGATGACAGCAGCTCTGCACACCTAGATCACGATGACTAACCTGGCCCATCAGGATCCTCTGGACAGTCGGGTACCCAGGCATAGTCCCATACCACCACAGACCCTCCTCTCTCAGGAAACACCAGCACAGCACCCACCCAGCGGGCACATGCCACTGTCCCCAGGACACGTCAATCAGCAGTATGTCCATCACTACAGGGACCCCAGGCAACCCCACAAACCCAAGACAATCAGGTACCTGGGGTCAGTGGCAGTGGGCACACGGTTCAGGGGACAGAGGTACAGGACAACATGGAAGCTGGGAGGACTGCTGTGTGACAGGGGGAGGACAGGCCCAGGGAACCCACTCTCCATGAGGCACTTGCAGGGCTCCTGGGAGCATACCACCATTCCCAGGAGACCTTGGGCCAGATACTGGCCAAGTTGCAGGAGACCCAGTGGCTGCAGGAGGGATAGTACTGGGGATCAGGGAGGACCCGAAGGACATCCACACCACCCTGATCACCATTGCAGGGGTGCTGGCTGACATGGCCAACGCCATGAGGGAGGCAGTGGCACAACAATGGGCCCCTGACACTAGCCACACCAAAGAACAGCCCTCCATCTCCGCCGGCATTAGTGAACAGGAGGCCCTGCCACTGGAATAACAGGCCACCAGCACCCCACCCCCTGCAGAAGGAGAACCACCCCGCAAACGGTCCCTGCGATCCAGGCAGAAGCCAGAGAACATTGCCAAGACCCCCACCAGGAAATAAGACTCTCCGGATTGTCATCCTTGTGTCCCACTCTGTTACCCTGTCCACCTTGACTGGCATTGCACCCCTTCTTATGCCCCATTTGACAATGCACCTGTGATACAAAGAGACTGGACTCTAACTGGACATTCCTCCACCATCACCCAAGCCCATTGCACATCCCCCTCAACCTCTTAGCACTTAAATAAACACCCTTGGAACAAATACAAGTCTGGAGTCTGTCAGTTGATTGAAAAATGTGTTAGTTCAACAATCTGTAAACACTGCAATTCATTTGTACAATTATACATACATTGGTATGACCTGTAGTGGGCAGCAGTAAACACACCAGGAGCCAGAGTGGTGCACAGAGATCTAAAAATAGAGATGCCAAAGGGTACAGCAAGTGGCCATAGACATAGGAAAATCATGCAGCCATGTCCAATGTCCAACACAAAACTGCAATGTAAAGTGAAGTTACAGTGTCTTACCTGTGTGTCACTGGAAGTACTGCTGAATGAGAGAACGTCTGTTGTCCACATCTTCATCCTCTGCCTCCTCTTCCTCACTGTCCACAGGCTCCACCGCTGCCACAAGACCATCTCCAGACTCATCCTCTTGCAGAAAAGACACCTGGCGTCTCAAGGCCAGGTTGTGCAACATGCAACAATGATCTGGCAAACCTTCTTGGGTGAGTAGTACAGGGATCCACCAGTCAGATGGAGGTACCTGAACCTGGCCTTCAGGAGGCAGAAGGTTCTTTCAATTATCCGCCTTGTTCGCCCATGTGCCTCATTGTAACGATCGTCTGCTCTTGTCCTGGCATTCCTCACAGGTTTCAGTAGCCATGAGAGGTTGGGGTAACCAGAGTCACCTGCAAATATCGAGAGATATCTGTTAGCCACACACCACCCTTAGGGACAACCCCATACACCAATATATACTGGGTGGGGACCTTGGGCTCACCTATTAGCCACACCCGGTGCCTCTGGAGTTGAGACATCACATATCGAATGCTGCTATTTCTCAAGATAAAGGCAACATGCACAGAGCAAGGATACTTGGCATTCACATTGGAGATGTACTGCTCTGCCAAACACACCATCTGCACATTCAGAGAGTGATAGCCTTTTCTATTCCTGAACACTTGTTCACTTCTCCGGGGGTGGACAAATGCGACATGGGTACCATCAATGGCACCAATGATGTTGGGGATATGTCCCAGGGGGCATAAAAGTCAGCCTTCACTGTGGCCAAATCATCCACCTGGGGGAATATGATGTAGCTGTGAAATGTGCTTCAGCAGGGCAGACAACACTCTGGTCAACATGTTGGAGAATATTGGCTGAGACATCCCGGATGCCATGGCCACTGTTGTTTGGAAGGACCCACTTGCCAGGAAATGGAGCACTGATAGGACCTGCACTAGAGGGGGGATACCTGTGGGGTGGTGGATAGCTGAAATCAGCTCTGGCTCCAATTGGGCACATAGTTCTTGGATTGTGGCCCAATCAAGTCTGTAGGTTAGGATAATGTGTCTGTCCTCCATTGTCGCCAGGTCCACCAGGGGTCTGTACACTGGAAGATGTCTCCATCTCATAATCATCCTCAGCGGTTGAAGTCTAGGGAGGAAAATGGTGAGTAGAGGGTCATATTCACACATCTATTGTAATAATGATGCATATCTTCATTTACAGAACCAGTATGTGAATCCGAGAGTCAGTTGATGTGTCAGTGTCTGCTGTGACGCAGTTAGGTGCCATGGCCTGTGCCCCCCTGAAATGGCGGATTCCTGACTTGTGAGGAGGGACAAGTGAAAATGAGGTAATTCCGCTGGCGTTGTGCACTGTTGTGGTCGGCAGCCGATGACCGCCGTGCAACTTCGCATTGGTTAACATTAGGCCCAATGGGTTCCAGGAGCCAATGGCGATGTACGCCAGCGGTGACGGTACGCACCGCTGCGGACGTGACTGCCATTTTCTATCTGTTCACTCACTTGCTACCTGACCTTCAACTGGAGATGACCTACACTGCAAGTGCTGCTGTGACCTGTGTCTGGAAGCGACAATGGCTCATGTGTCTGGGGAAAGGGCCCCTGCCTTCACTTCGGAGGAGTTGGAGAGACTGGAGGATGGGGTCCTGCCCCAGTACACTTTACTCTGTGGTCCTCCAGACAAACAGGTGAGTACACTGTGAGCATGATGAGTGGGCCATGACTGTATGGAATGCTGTTTGTGTAAGCCACATGTATGGGGGCTGAGGTGTCCTGGGCAGAGTTCTGCATGTATTGTGGTCAATGTATGTGCGTTAGTGGATGGGAGGGATATGGTGGGCCATGAGTATGACAGTCCGGACGGTATGACTAATCCCTTTTCTGCTGTATTTTTCCTGCAGGTCAGCGCCCATCAGAAAAAGGGTATTTGGCGTCCCATCGCCAAGGAGGTGCGGACCCTGGGGGTCTTTGACAGGCAGAGCACCTACTGCCACAAATGGTGGGAGGACCTGAGCCGCTGGGCAAGGAAGACGGTGGAGGCCTAGCTGGGGGTGGCCTCCCAACGAGGAAGGGGTACTCGTTGTCCCCTGACCCCCCTGATGTTCCGCATCCTGGCAGTGGCCTATCCGGAGTTGGATGGGTGCTTGAGGGCATAGCCACAAGGGGGTAAGTACAAATTCTGAATCATGACTTTGCGCATGTTAAGGTTTTACCTGTGTGAGGATGTGGACTTTGGGTGCCCCTAGGCCAGGGCGAACATGGCAGGGTAGTTCCTTTTTGGGCAGGCACTGAAGCACTCCAACCACAATGATGTTAGTGGGCATCTCCTACTGGTCAGGGCCCTGTTTGCTTCAGGTGTGCAGCTGATGGCGTTATGCTAGGTACCCCATGGGCTGCTGACTATCTTTGTAACTGGTAGAGCATGGCCTAGTGCATAGGGCTGCTCCCTGTGTTTTGTGTACGCCAACGGTAGTGTTGTTGCTGGCATTGACCAAGTGTATCCTCTGTCTCCCCCCCATTTTGTTTTGTCACCCTGTCTTTGTGTGCATTAGCATCATCTGTCAGAGAAGCAGAGGCACCGGTGACTGAGGGAGCTGCATCCCACATATGCCTGGAGGCTGAATCCACCGAGGGTGAGGGCACCGGTGGGACGGAGGGCGAGGGGAGCACCATGATGGAGACAGGAGAGGACACTACAGACAGCGACTCCTCCTCCGATGGAAGCTCCCTGGCAGTGGCAGACACCTCTATGCCCACCCTAACAACAGGTACAGCCGCCATCCCCCCTACCAGCACCGCCCTCCCAGCAGCCCCTCAGCGTGTTTCCCGTGTCCGCTCACCCAGGAGGGTGGGCATCTCCTTCGCCCCAGGCACCTCAGGCCCTGCCCCAGTCAGCCCTGCTGCCCTCAGTGAGGAGGCTATTGACCTGAGATCCCTCACTGTTGGGCAGTAAACCATACTGAATGCCATCCAGGGTGTTGAGAGGCATTTGCAGCAAACAAATGCATACCTGGAGGGCATTCACTCTGGCATTACGGCCCAACAGAGACCATTTCAGGCTCCGGCCTCCGCACTGATGGCAGCCATTGTCCCTTTATCCAGCCTCCCCCCACCAACTTCCTCTACCCAGTCCCAATTCCCTCAACCTCAGCCTATCCCAAGCACACCTTCAGACCAGCTTTCACCTAAATCAACACACAGAAGTGGCCCAGGCAAACACAAGCACCACACTTCATCTCACAGGCACTCACACAAGCTCCATCCCCATGCAGACACACCAACATCCACTGCCTCCACTGTGTCCCCCTCCTCCTCCTCGTCCACCTCCCTCCCAGTTGCGTCTCCACTCACACCTGCATGCACTACATCCTCATCCACTACCTCCATCACCAGCACGTCCATCACTACACACCCCTCACTGGCAGTCACCACCCCCACATACATGCACACGTCCCCTGTGTCCTCTCCCACTGTGTCTGTGACCCCTCCTCCCAAAGTACACAAACGCAAGCACACACCCACCCAACAGCCATCCACCTCCCAACAGCATCCAGCTCATGCACCTGCACCCAAACACAGCAGACTGACACCTCCTACAACCACTCCCTCTTCCTCCACTCCCAAACCTTCACCCTCTTCCCGCCCCAATGGCCCTGAGAAGCTCTTCCTAGTAAACATTGACCTCTTCCCTACTCCTCCCCCCGTCCTTCACCTAGAGCCAGGGTGGCCAAAACCCAGCCCAGCACCTCAGCCACAAAATCCACGTCCGCTGTGGTGTCTGCATCTGTCAGAGGCTCAAAGGGGGCACCCGTCAGCCCAGCCAGTGTGCCACCAACCCCTGCCAAGGGCAAGAACATTCCGCCACCTGACAAGGTGAAGAAGGGGACAGCATCCAGCAAGGGGAAGGAGCCACAACCATCCAGCAAGGCCACCTCAAAGACTCCAGCTGCCAGTCCCAAGGTGACACCACCATCTGCCAATGGCAGGAAGGGGCCACGTCAGCCGTCCGAGCCTGCAGGTGAAGGCCTGGTAGCTACCAGCACAACCGCCAGCACTGGCACCTGCACCTCGGCCAGCACCACCACCTGTACCGCCACAAGCACCGCCATCTGCACCGTTGAAAGTAGCACCACTGCCAGCAGCCCCAGTGGGCAACTGTCCGAGGCTGCAGGAGAAGGGTTGGAGCCTCCTTCCACCACTGGCAGCACCAGCACCTGCACTACCAACACTGTGCAGCTGTAGCCGGCGGCGGATGGACTGTAGCCCTCCCTCTATGGACTATCATGCATCCTGGCCACTGCAAATCCCGTGGCTCTGACACCCAAGTGAGGGACTGTGACCTGGCACCCCCCATGTGCTGCATCACTGGGCACCAAGCCCCCTCCAGAACCAGTGGAGAAAGGCATCCACTCACCCTATCCTTGGCAGGATGAAGCACACTGGGCACCAAGCCCCCTCCAAAACCAGTGGAGAAAGGCATCCACTCACACTATCCTTGGCAGGATGAAGCACACTGGGCACCAAGCCCCCTCCAGAACCAGTGGAACATGTCATCCACTTGAGAGACTGTGGCTTTGCACTCTCCAGGACCAAGAAGTGGGCAAACCACCCACTTGAGAGACATGGGAGACTGTGGCTTTGCACTCCCCAGGGCCAAGCAGTGGGCAAACCACCCACTTGAGAGACTTGAGTGACTGTAGCTTTGCACTCCCCAGGACGAAGCAGTGGGCAAACCACCCACTTGAGAGACTTGATAGACTGTGGCTTTGCACTTCCCAGGACCAAACAGTGGGCATGGAGCCCCCTCCAGGAGCAGTGGCGTAGTACCATCTTCCGGCTGAGGTGCCCCTCTTCCCCTTCCCCCTGAGGTGCCTGTGTGTTTTCGACCTGATGCCCCTGCAGTGTTCTCTCTGTTTTGAGGCAGGAGTCAAGTGTGGGCTTGGCCTATGTGTTATAGCCCAGTTGGCCACGGACTATTTTTGTGTGGACATTGTCCTTCATTTTGTATATAGTGTATATATTGTACATACTGTTTATTTATTTATGAAAGTGTTTCACTACATTTCTAATATTACACTCATTTGACTCCATTCCTTTTGTCCTTGCGTTATTCCAGAGGGTTACGGGGTGTATATGTAATGTTGTTGCATGTGTTTGTGTGTGTATGGTGTTGGGGGTGGGGATTGGGGTGGGGGTGTTGCGTGTGTGTGTCACTCTCTTTTTCCTCCCCCCTCCCCTGTGTACTAGGTGCAGTACTCACCGTGGTCGGTGGGCGGGTTGTAATGGGGTGCACGGTACATTGTCTTCCGCCTGGCTGTTGGCGGTTACCGCCACAGTGTTTGTTGCTACCGCTGTGGCGGTCGGAGTGTTAAAGTGGCTGTATGTGTTGGCGATTTTCCGCCGTGGTCATGATTCCATTTTTGTTACCACCGGTCTGTTGGCAGTTTTACGGCCGCTTTAACACCGACCGCCAGGGTTCTAATGAGGGCCATAGTGTGATATTACAGTGGACATAGAACTTACCCAGTGCTTACCATTGTTTGGCTTCACTGTCACTCTCAACTGCTTGCTTCTTATTTGTTGCCTTGCTTAGCCTTTACTTCCTGTTCATGCATTTGCCCCTTCCCTAGTGCATGGACACATTACTTATGTCTTTCTACTGCTCACTTTTTGAGTGTTACTTTGTTCTTCTTGTTTAGGAAATTTACCAGAGTGCAGGTGTTTCCCTCTGTCTCTCTCATGTACGTCCGCCCTCTGCAACACTTGTGTTACTCTTTCTCTGCACATATGCTTCTCAGCACCCCCTCTATCATTGCTCACTCTTGTGTGCTTTGCTCCCCAAGTCCACTTTGTGCCCCGTCTCCTCCGTTAGCTTTACTTCCCGTGCCTTTCTTGTTGTTTCACTCCACCAGTGCCCCGTTCTTGCTTCCGCCAGCCCTCTATTGCTTCATTCACCCTGCTATTGCTTCCCTACGCCCACCGTGATTCTGCCCCCTCTGTGTTGCCTTTCTCACTTGTGTTGCTACCCTCACCTGTTTGTGCTACTTTTTATGTTGAAGGCTAACAGACAGCACAGTTGTCTGCTTGCAAAAAGACTTCTTGTGGACACTCTGAAAGCTTCCCTGGAAATGCATCCTGCCCATTGCTTACCATTGGCTTTGAGGTTTGTAAGTCACACTTTCTTGTTTCCTATTTGCTGGCTTTATTTGATTTAGGCTGTTCAGCATGTCTTTGTCACTCCTGTGGAGCAAATTTTGTTCACCATTGCTCTTTGTCTTCTTCCGCAAGTCCCTTGCGTAAAGAGGCCTTTACATTTTGTTCTTATCTTGTTACATTTTCTTTGCGTTCCAAAGTCAAGTTTTAGGCTTTGTCTTATGAGGGAGCTTGGTATTTAATTTTGTTTCTTTGACTTCAAATTGAGAGGATTTATGTGGCAGTCTTGTTGTGTACTGGTAAAGGAAAGTTTTTTTTTAGTTGTGCAAATATTTCAGAATGTATCAGAACTACAAATTCACAAATAAAGCGCATTTTTTATAAGTTGGAAGTGTGGTGGAAACAAACATTTTGATACAATCAAAACAAAACAGTATATTAGGTGATGTACTTTCTACACATTATTGTTTCTCTGCTTTATAGTTGTAATAGTGATACTGTATGTGCCAACGTAATTGTCATTTCAGTCTAAAATGTGCTATCTGTAATGACGGTGTGCTACCACACTATGGCCCTCATTACAACCTTGGCGGTCTTCTCAGAAGACCGCCGAGGCAGCGGGTGCCAGAATACCGCCAGGGCTGGTGGTATTTCTGGCTCCCTATTTCGGCTTTTCTGCTGTTACCATCCACTGGCCCTGCGGAAAAGTCACATCAACATTGCTGCCGGCTCGTAATAGAGCCAGCGGCAATGCTGATGTGAAGCGGGTGCAGTAGCACCGGTCGCGCATTTCGCTGCCCGAAATTTGGGCAGTGAAATGCGCGATGGGGCTATGCCTGGGGGCCCCTGCACTGCCCATGCCAAGTGCATGGGCAATGCAGGGGACCCCAGGGGCACCCCAAGTCCCCCTTACCGCCAGCCTTTCCATGGCAGTGTTTACCGCCGTGGCCAGCTGGCGGTCGGGGACTCCTAATCCCCAGGGCAGCTGTGCTTGCAGCGGTGCTCTGGGGATTATGACCGCCAGGCGAAAGCCTGGCGGTATAGTGGAGGGGCCGGCGGTATGGCCGTGGCTATTGCGCCATGGTCATAATAGCTGGCGGAACACTGCCAGCCTGTTGGCGGTGTTACCGCCAGCTTACCACCGGCCGCCAGGATCGTAATGAGGCCCTATGTGTACTGTACACTAAGCCATTCCACTCTACACCACTACACTCTACTCCTTTTTATGCCCCTCCACTCTTAGCCACTCCACTTTGTAACACTCTACGGCACAACACAACACTCCACTCCACCACAATTCACTCCATTCCATGCCGTTCTGTACCACTCTATTCCACTTTACAACCTCAACTCCACAACACTCTATTCTACGACACTCCACTCTTTGACACTTTACTCCACTCTACGCTACGCCCCTCCACTCTGTGACACTCCATGCCAATTTAGTCCACTCTACGCCATTCCACTCCACGGCACTCCAATCTGACATTCTATTTTATTGCACTCCACTCCACCCTACACCACTCTGCTATAAGACACTCTAAGCCACTCCACTCTATAACACTCTACTCTACTAAGTACACCACACTCTATGACACTCTACTCCACTTTATGCCACTCCACTCTGGGCCATGCCAATTCACTCTATGCCAGTCCACTCTACTCTGTGACTTTACTCCACCGTATTCCCCTCCATTCTATACGCCTCCACTGTACTCCATGACACTGCACTCTAAGAGACTCTACTCTACTCTTTGCCGCTTTACTCTACGCCACTGCACAATGCTCGATGCCCCTCCTATGAAATTCTACATTACAACACTTTATTCCACTCTATGTTCCTACATTCTGTGCCCTTCCACTCTATTCCATGAAACTTCACTCTACGGAGCTCTATTCTGACACTCCACACCACTCTTTGACACTCTATACCACTCCACTGTACTGCACTCTATGCCACTAACTTTTAGCAATGCTGAACAGCAGTCATGCTTGTGTACAACATGGCTGAAACACATTAGCAAAGCCAGTAGCTCTTGCATAGGCAAGACTTATTGGCTTTGGCAATGCTTGTTTTCTTTTTGTTTACAGATCCTCCTCAGATCAGTAAACAAAAAGAAAAAAAACTGCTTGCACCATTTTGTAGGCACATGCATACTTGGTGTCTGAAGTCAATGGCCAAGGGGCAGATGAAATTGGTGATCATAGTGCAGAAGGCGGGGCGGGGCCCGGGGTCTGTATGTGAGGGTTCTTTTGATGGTAGTTTTAGTGTTGGTTCTGATTTGGTCGTTAAGGTGTTCCAAGATGGGTGATATGTCTCACACAGTGGTGTGCATAGGAGGCTGTTATTGTGGATGATGGCAATGCCTCCTCCATGTTTGTTGTGGCAGTCTCTGTGTATAAGTTTGTAGCCCTGCGGGTTGTGCAGGCGATGTCCAGCGCTAAAGTGTGGGTGAGCCAGGTTTCCGTGTTGAACATCATATCAGGTTGGAGCATAGTTCTGGTGTCCCAGACTTCCGTAGCATGTTTGCAGAGGGATCTTACATTGAGGGGAAGGCAATGAAGTTTTTTCTTGCGGTGGATGGTTGGTGGTGTGGTTCTGGTGGATCCGGTCTTGCAGGTGCAACAGCAATGGTGGCAGGTGAAAGGTCCTACCGTGGTCTGGGGAGTCGCACTGCAGCAGTTGTTCTGATTTTTGGGATTCAGGTCCATCAGTTCAGTGGCTGAGTATCTGTGGAAGGTAGGAGAACTAGGGTTCCTGGTGCTGGGTGCGGACGATGGCGTAGACTGACTTGCCTTTGGCGTGCCAGTGCTGCGACCTCCATTAAGTAGGTCCTGGGGTGAGAGGGCTGCTGGGTGGTGTTGGGTGGGCTAGAGGTGGGTGGGAAAGAAAAAGCGGGAAGGGTAGCGGGAGCGACCCAGGAGAGAACGGCTGCGCACAGCCTCTACATAGAGACCACAATGGCAAAAAGACAAAAGGAAAAGTGATAAAAAGGCAACAGTAGTAACACATAAGGCAGCAAGACAAATAGAAAAGTGTTAAAAAAAAGGAAAATGAAAAGCGGCAACAGTTAGACAGCGGTAAAATGCAACAGAAGTAAGACAAAAGAAAGCAAGAAGGAAAAATGGTAAAAAGGCAACAGTCGTAAGACAGAAGGCAGCATGACTAAAGGAAAAGCAAAGCAACAACAGTAATGCGTAGAAAGGCAGCAGACCGAAAGGAAAAGGTCAGGGCGGTGGAAGGCGCTCAATGAAAGCGCTCTCAGTGTTGAAAGGCTCTGGAGGGAGGCAGGGAGCGACCGGACAACGAGGGGGAGCTGGCCCGAGGACCATCCACAAAATGATGAGGTCAGAGGCATCATAAACTTTCTTTCCGTTTTTTAAGGCGTGGTTCACACCTTTAGGGCTGCTTTACAGCATGGCTAAAACCGCTGGCAAAGCAGTAGGTCCCAAAGCAGGGGCGTAGGAGACAACAAATTTCTGGGGGGGACAGGGACAGCCTTGGGGACTTTCAATCAACCCTATACAAATCGCTCGTTGTTTACGAACTGCAGGCTCCGATAAATATACACAATCATATATATTGGAAGTGAAATAGGGAGAAAGTAAAGCATGTTTTCACAGTCTGAAAGTATCTTTTATTGTTATTTACATTCACAAAGTAATTAGCTCAAATGTGAAAATAACATGTTGATTAACCTTGCATCTTCATGCACCAAGCAAATCAAAGGAGGAGGGTAAAAAGGAAGCACATACCCTTTGCGCCCCACAACCATCATGCCCTTTGCCTCATGCCAATTGGAACCGCACTGGAGAGATCAAAAGCGATTAGGTACAATAGTTGTAAACTGTGCTCGGAAACCATAGTTCTAATAACACTTCTACTCCTGTGTGTGATCTTGGGAAGCTCAGCTCCACATCAGTCATAACTAGAAGCATTTCAACTGAAGAAGCTCTTGGAGTTACAGGCTATCTAAACATGGATTCTCTAGTCTCTGTATAAACTGCAGTCACTAATTTCTTTAGAAACGTCTGTTTGTGATGCACCAAGTCACAGCGTGTAAAGAAAAGACATTCACTGATTATAAAGAAAAGACATCAGAAAATGACTATGACAGGGTTATTACAGTCGAGTTCTGACATTACAATGCCTTCTGCCAGAGCTAGCAGCCAAGGTAAAAGGCAGATCAGGTCACAGAGCATAATTAATAAAGCTGTTTAAAGCAAAAAATTGAATGCTGCTTTTCTTTCTTCTGCTCTACTTTAATAGCTTGGAATGACAGAAGCTATGCACTAAGGTTTTAAGTGGTTTGTGGGAAAGTTGGTGGTGTGACCATGTATTATATGGAGTAAAATACCCCCTGTGTACATAAGGATATTGCAAGTCACCTTAAAGTTCATATCTTATAAACAAGCATTGGCAAAGCCAATAAGTCTCCCCTATGCAAGTTCTATTGCCTTTTCCAACGTGTTTTAGCCATGCTGTACACTAGTGAGAGTTCTATTCAGCATGGCTCAAAGTTAATGGCCTAAAGGAGAATTATGTTTCATCGACTGGTGTGGCGTAGTATCATGGAGTAAGTAGAGTGTCCTAGAATGGAGCAGTAAACTTAACTTTAAAGGAACAGGGGTCCCTTAAAAATAAATACAACACCACTCCCATAAACAATGATATTAAAGTAGTATGCAAATGGAATGTTGTATGCATTTATTCAATCAAAATATAAAAGATCAAATGTAGTGGGAAAACATCAACAGGGGAAATCGAGAAAGACTGGTATTCGGGCATTACACAAGTTATCTGGATGACCCAATGTCGCCAATTACAAGAAAAATGTAAAAAGTAACCTATATAGTACAGTGGTTTGGAGGAGGCTGGCCTGGTTTGTAGTGGGTACCTATGGTACTTACACCTTATACCACGTCCAGTTATCCCTTATTAGTGAAATGTAGGCAGTGTCTAGATGCCAGGCTCTCTAGGGGTTGCTGTAGCCAAGGCTTATCTAGGAGACATGCAAAGCTCATGCAATACCACTGTAGTCACCCAGTACTCACACACAAAAGAAAATACTCAGTGTTACAAAAATAAAGGTACTTTATTTTAGTGACACAAATGCCAAAAATACCATAGAGAATATACTCCCTTAGGAGGTAAGTAGTACACCAATTATATACACTAGTATGCAGCAATAGCAATAAAAACAGTTAGAAAACAGTGCAATTAGTGAAAATCACAATGGTTAGAAATGGGCCTAGGGGAAACACAAACTATGTACTAAGAAAGTGGAATACGAATGTCGGTTTCCCACCTAGGCAAGTGTGGTGTGTAGAGGGGCGCTGGAAGTATTAGAAAACACCAAAGGTAAGTAATAGAACCCTCTTCAGAGCCCAGGAAAGCAGGAGTAGTAAATCACAGTAACTTTCCTAGAACACACAAGAACACGAGAAAGAAGATAATGCAAGAACCAGAAGATACTTCAAGACACAAAGGGTGGATTCCTGGACCTAAAGACCTGTGGAAGAATGGGACTAAGTCCAAGAAGCACAGAAGAGTCCAGGGAGGACAGGAGCCCCTGCTAACCCGAATCAAGGTGCAAAAGAAGAACCACTGGTGAAGAACAACAGTGAGTACTGCACCCAAGAAGATGGATGCAGGTTCGTGGTTGGTGCAGATGATATCCCACACCGGATGAATGATTGCAGTCTTGTTTGCATCGCTGGATTCCACCAACAAACCTTGGCACAGGCAAAGCTCATGGTTAGCGGAAAATAGCGCTGCCCTGGACCAGGAGGGACCTGGTGGACTCTACACAGGAGGAGGAGTCAGAGGGGGCTCTCAGCAACTCAGAGAGCCCACAGAATACCAGCCAGCGCACACAGGAGTCCCCCAGCACGGGGACAAAGGAGTTGCAAAAGGAGGCCCACGCAGCACAAAAACAAAGGATCCCACGCCGCCAGAGAACCACTCAGGAAGCTGTGCATCTCAGGAAGGAGTGCTGGGGGCCGGAGCTACATTGTGCACAAAGAATTTCATAGAAGGATGCCACATGCCTTGGCAACTGAAAAACACGTGGTGCACGGGTACTGTCTTGCGTGAGAAGGCAAGCTCTTACCTCCACCAAAGTTGGACAGTAGGACGTCAGGACCATCAGGACCACTTCAGTCTACCACCCGTGATGCAGTATCCATGCAACTCGTCAGGAGAGTGGACCCATGCAGATGGTCATCGTTGCAGAGAGATGCTTGCTGAAGCAGGGGAGTGACTCCTTCACTCCAAGGGAGATTCGTTCATTCTTCTGGTGCAGACTGAAGACAGGCTGTCCTCTGAGGATGCACGACCGGGAAACAGCTGCAGTTGCTGGCAGGAGCGGAAGTTACAATGTTCTAGAAGTCGTCTTTGCTTCGTTGTTGCAGTTTGTGGAGTTCCTGGAGGGTCCAGTTGCAGTTTCTTCAGTGAGAAGGTGAAGTAAAGGATGCAGAGGATTCCTGCTGGAGTCTTGTAATCTGAATTTGAAGAACCTCCCAAAGGAGAGACCCTAAATAGCCCTGAAAGGGGGATTGGTCAGCTAAACATGTAAGCACCTATCAGGGGACGGCTCTGACACCATCTGCTGGCACTGGCCACTCAGATGCTCCCAGAGTTCGCTGCCAACTTGGAATCCAAGATGGCAAAACCCAGGGACCCTCTGGAGGAGCTCTGAGCACCACACCTGGGGTGATGATGGACAGGGGAGTGGTCACTCCCCTTTCCTTTGTCCAGTTTCGTGCCAGAGCAGGGACTGGGGGTACCTGAACCGGTGTAGACTGGATTATGTAAGGAGGGCACCAAATGTGCCCTTCAAAGCATTTCCAGTGGCCTGGGGAAGGAAGCTACCCCTTACAAACCTATTTCCAAAGGGAGAGGGTGTAACACCCCTCCCCCAAAGGAAATCCTTTGTTCTGCCTTCCTGGGCTTGAGCTTCTCAAGCAACAGGAGGGCAGAAACCTGTCTGAGAGGTGGCAGCAGCTGGGGCTGACTGGAAAACCTCAGAAGGCTGGAATGGCAATACTGGGGGTCCTCTAAGGAGCCCCCAGAGTGCATGAAATCATACAA
Source organism: Pleurodeles waltl (assembly GCF_031143425.1). Taxonomy (NCBI): domain Eukaryota; kingdom Metazoa; phylum Chordata; class Amphibia; order Caudata; family Salamandridae; genus Pleurodeles; species Pleurodeles waltl. Next base: position 95,186,598 of record NC_090448.1, read on the forward strand.
CCAATGTTTGCAAAAGCCTTGGGGTATGATTCCAACATGTTTGATGCCAAACATACCTATGTTCGGAGTTACCATTGTGTAGCTGGGAATAGGGAGTGACCTATTTCCAGTACACTTGTAAAATGGCATCCCTGCACTCCTGAAGTCTGGAAAAATGGTCCTGGAGGTCGTGGGGGCACCTCTGCTAGTGCAGGGGTGCCCTCACACACAGTTACTCTGCACCCTGCCCTCAGGGCTGGAGGGTCTGCTATAGGGGTGACTTATAAGTGACCTGCTGCAGGGTAACTGGCAGTGAAAGGGTGCATGCACCTTTTCACGCAGGCTGCAATAGCAGTCCTGCAGAAGCCTTTGCATGGACTCCCTATGGGTGGCAAAAGAAATGCTGCAGCCCATAGGGATCTCCTGGAACCCCAATGCTCTGGGTACCCAAGTACCATATAATAGGGACTTGTAAGGGGTCACCAGTATGCCAATCTTGGGTGAAATACTGGGTTACCAGTATGCAACAACCATAATTTAAGGGAGAGAGCATAACTACTGGGGTCCTGATTAGCAGGATCCCAGTAGACACACTCAAACACACTGGCAAACAGGCCAAATGTGGGAATAACCAAGCTAGAAAGAGGCTACTTTCTTACAAGGTTAGCATCCACAATAATGAGTTACAAGCTTTTATACACCCACTTTTACATCAATGACTCAAATAGTGAATCAAGAAGTCATTAGCTCATAGTACCTATGCTTATGCCAACTTATGTGCAATATCACAAATTCAAGTCAAGGTACTTTGGCCGACGATATTTCAATCCCCTAGACAAGTATCAGGATCATCCTAAGCCTTCATTAAGTTTGAGTTAAAAGGGTTACAGAGTGCTTGTAACCAAAACGGCGAAGATAAATCTGACTCACGTCTCATATGAGTGACAAGGCAATCAATGGTTTCTGAATCTCTAATCAAGTGCCAATGCCATAAAGTAGTAGTAGAGTGGAGTAGTGTCACAGTGTAATAGAGTGTCAGAGAGTGGAGTGGCAGAGTGTCGTAGAGTGCAAAGGCATAAATAAGAGTGAAATGGATTAGAGTGAAGTAAAGTAACGTGAACTAGCATAGAGAAAGTTGGGTAGAGTGTCGTTGAGCATAGTACATTGTTGTATAGTGGAGTGGCATAGAGGGTTGTGCAGTGGCGTTGAGTAGAGTATCGTAGATTGAAGTGGCATAGAGTGGTGTGGAGTGGCATAGAGTGGAGTAAAGTGGAATGGAGTGGCATATAGGGAGTTGTGTAGGGAGTTACAGAGTGGAGAAAGTGTTAGAGTTTAATGGAATAGAGTGTCAGAGTCTAGTATCATGGAGTATAATGTCAGAGTGAAGTGTCATAAAGTGGAGTTGGGTGGTCTAGAGTGAAGTGTCATAGAGTACAGTGGTGCAAAGTAGATTGGTGTAGAGTGTGGTGGTATAGAGTGCGTTGGTTTTGAGTAAAGTGATGTACAGTGCATTGACGAAGACTGCACTGGTTTAGCGTACAGTGCAGTGCAGTAGCGTAGAGTGGTGAAGAGTAGAGGGGAGCAGAGTGGAGTGGCACAGCATAGATTGCAGTGGTTCAGAGTGATGTGTCAGAGTGATGCGGTGCATGGTAGAGTGGAGTGGTGCAAGGTAGAGTAGACTGGTGTAGAGTGCAGTGGTGGAGTGCAGTGATGCAGAATAGAGTGGCATAGAGTGTAGTGGCATATAGTACATTGGTGTAGAGTGCAGTAGAGTGGCATATAGTTGAGCGGTGCAGAGTAGAGTGCTGTGGTGCAGAGTAGAGAGGAGTATAGTTCAGTGGCAGAGTGCAGTGTTGCAGAGTAGAGTGTCATAAAGGGCAGTGGTGTAGAGTAGAGTGGCACAGAATGCATTGGTGTAGAGTGCAGTGATGTAGAGTGATGCAGAGGAGAGAAGAGTGGCTTAGAGTACAGTGGTGCAGAGTAGAATAGAGCTGCATAGAGTGCCGTGGCATAAAGTAGATTGCTGCAGAGTACAGTATAGTGGTGAAGAGTAGATTGTTGCAGAGTGGAGCATAGTGATGTAGAGTGCAGTAGCATAGAGCAGTGCAGAGCAGATTGGAGTGGCGCAGGGTACATTGGAGTGGTGCAGGGTAGATTAGACTAACATAGCATAGAGTGGAGTTGCGTAGATTGCAGTGGCATAGAGGAGATGATTTCAAAGTAGAGTGAAGTGCCTACAGTGGAGTGGTGTAGAGTAGATTAGAGTGCCGTGGTGCAGAAAAGAGTGCAGTGGGACAGAGAACAGTGGCATTGAATGCAATGGTGCAGAGTAGAGTGGCGTGGAGTTCAGTGGCAGAGTGCAATGTTGCAGATTAGAGGGTCACAGAGTACAGTGGTGTATTGTCGAGTGGCATTGAGTGCAGCCGCCTAGATTGCTGTGGCGCAGAGTACAGTGGCATTGAAAGCAGTGGAATAGAGTGCTGTGGTGAAGAGTAGATTGGCATAGAGTGCATTGGTTTTGAGTAAAGTGGTGAAGAGTGCACTGGCAGAGTGCAGGGGTGTAGTGTACAATGGTTAGAGTAGAACAGCATAGATTGCAGTGGCGTAGTGTAGAGTGCTGCAGAGTAGAGTGATGTAGAGTGGAGTGGTACATTATACATTGCAGTGGCGTAGAGTAGCACCGAGTGGAGAAAAGTGGTGTAGGGTGCAGTGGCATAGGGTAGATTGCTTCAGAGTACAGTGAAGAAAAGATAGAGAAAAGATAATATACTTCAATATGTTGAAGTATGGAACGATAACAACATAAATAATAATGCTAGGCATAACGGCCCAAAATGAAATATGGCTTCTGCCTGTTAGCCATGCTATAATCAAGCCCTTCATTACCTAGATAACAAAACATTAAACATAAATCTTAGAAAAATATACCCTTCTAATAGCTAAATTGTTGTGTGAAAAGGTAAAATCTAAGCCCAATCTCAGCCTCACTGTTTCACCAACTGGTGTGATCTTAGTCAAATACAAATATTGTGTTTCACAGAGTCTCCTTTCTAGCCTGCAGGCACCAGGCTGAGTGGGACTCTGTTTCCTCTTTAGATCTTCCTCATTGTCCTGCAGCTCCTCTTAAAGGCCTCCTGCAGTGCTCCTCTTCAAGGCTGCAGGTGATGCAGACAGTAATCACCCAAAACTCTTCTCCTCCTCGTGCCCTTTGTTCTTATGAGCACCCTTAATGCCCACAGCTGTGAACAGGACAAACAAAAGGGCAGAGGGCGCAGGGGGCCTCCTGACTCACCTTCATTCTGCACAGGGCTATTATAAGTAGCGCTTTTGTGCGCTAATGGCCCTCTGAATAATAGATGTAAAAGGGGAAATTATTTTGTCCCCTTGTCCCCCCCACCTTCGTCCCCCACCCTCCAAAATCTGGGGGGGATACATCCCCCACACTTCCTACGCCCATGTCCCAAAGGCTACTCCTATTGGCTTTGCCAATCCTTTGTTTCCGAAGACTTAAACGCACAGAAAACGTTAAGAGAATTAAGACGGGAGCTTGGTCTACGTGTTGCATAACTTCAAAAAGACCACTAGATGGCAGCAACTTATAGAGAGTCACTTTCTCGCTGCTTGAAAATGTTTTATTTGTGCTGGTCCTGCAGGCCTCCACACGATCTGAAACTACTTTACTTATGTATCTGATTTTCACTCACAGTGTAAGTACCAGTTTTGCTATTATTGCTGTTAAACCATCGGCTACGTAGGCAACATTCATATAGTCTGTAAAATCGTCTGCCAAAGCGGATCGCATAAAAACCGCCCAATACCCGGGGGTCGAGTTTGCCCTGTATTAAAAAAAAAACTGCAAAAAAATAAAATAAAAAAATAACCCAAACAAAAAACAAACAATCGTAAAAGAATGGCAATCACAGCATAACATATCTATGTATCTATTCGGCATCATTTTGCCCCAGTACACAACATTATACCTACCCAACAGTACGCCAATTTGTTACAAAATAATTGTTATGGAGTTTATACACCGCTGTGACTTTAATATGTTTCCTTAAATTCTGGCACCGGACCTCCTGTGTGTGCTCCGAACTTCTTACGCCACTGTCTTCTCTGCGAGTCCTGTGTTGAGTTGGCTTTTGTAATACCATACGCCACTACCATGATTTTTTAAAATATATATATAGCAGGAACTATACCAGAAGGTTTGGAGTGCTTAAATGGAGTACCAGTCACATATTCATTTTTGTAGGCAAGGGGATTTTAAAGTGATTTGCTCAGAATCACAGGATGTTCACCGAAATGCCAGGGGAAGCGGAAGTGACATCGCATGTCCTTCTACCCCACTTTCACAACTTACACATACATACAATACACTCTCATATAAACACACTCTCACCTGCTAGCACGCACACAACATACACTTAAAACCATTTTTACTTACCTCAGCTGCCATAGAAGGGCATAGCTAATTGTACTCCATTGTGATTGAACTAACAGTGAAAAATGCATTATTATTCACTATTAGTGTAATAGAAAATTGACATAAAACAAAGATTTGAGCCCCAAGTGACATCCATAGAGCTCCCCCTGTGTTCCTGGCACCAGTGTTGCCACCTCTGGGGCCAGGGGTCGCAAATTCAGCACCAGGGGTCGCAAAGGGCAAGCCACGGGTCGCAGGTGCTACCCTGGTGACCTCTAAATGACGTCCATGCCTGGCACCCTAGATCCAAACCTGCAGCTCTAGCCTTACCCACATCTCTTCCTTCCCAGCCGATGGCACACAGTGCACTTGATTGAAAGCATGGGTTGACACGATTCTTGGTCCAGTGGTCATTATATTAACCAAGCCTGACTCCTGGTTCAAATATCCCATAGTTATTTGTGTGTACTTTAGATTGCAGGACCTCCTCACACAGGAATTACTTTACTTGCACTTTATGACCAAAGTGCGTCAGTTTGGGAGAACTATTTTATTTACCAACACATACAATTTCTATTAATCACATTGTTTTAAAATGAATTGTCTAACATGATTAAAAAGGCAAATGGCACAACAAAGTATTGCTTTATTGTTGCCATGGTGTGGGGGGTTGTATTTATCTTTTGCCTTTTTTTAACCCCATTTGCTTCAAGGCCTCTCCCCACCCATGCTGGGCCTTTTTTGGCTATATGTGGTAGTTTGTGCTTAGGCCTCCATATCTTTTTTCCACATAAGGTATCCATGCTAAATTTGTGTCCCCTTTTTCCCAGCATCCTGGAGATTCTAAAGGTACCCATGGTTTGTGAATTTCCCTGGAGGGGACTGAGAAATTAGCCAAAATACAGCTACATTTTGTGTTTTTTTGGGGAAAATGGGAAAAAGTGCTAGAGAAGAAAGCATTGTTTTTTCCCCTGAAAATGACATCAACAAAGGGTTTGCATTGTTAAAATCACCATCTTCCCAGCATTCAGGAACAGGCAGACTTAAGTCAGAAAAACATTTTTTTCTGCACAGTTTTGGCATTTTACTGGACCATACCCAATTTTTCCTATTCTTTTGTGCTTTCAACCTCCTTCCAGTTAGTGGTAGAAATCGGTGTAAAACCAATTGTGGATCTGGGAAAGCCATACGTTTCTGAAAAGTAGATAAAATTCTGAATTCAGCAAGGGGTCATTTGTGTAGATCCCTGACTGTTTTTCTACAGAAAGTAAAAGTTGAAATGAAAAAATATTGAAATTGAGTTGGAAAAAAACGTCAATTGTGTCTGTGTTTTCATCTGTAACTTCTTCTATGGCAGATTTTCAAAAGCAATATACTGTTACATCTGATGTACTCTTCAGGTTGCAGGGATATATAGGGCTTGTAGGTTCTCCAAGAACCCAAGCTACCCAGAGCCAATAACTGAGCTGCACTTTCCAATGGGTCTTCATTGTGTACAAGGTACGCAGCAATTCATTTGATAAAATGTAAAGAGTGAAAAATAGATAGCAAGGAAACCTATGTATTTCTGAAATGGGCACAAGATATGGAGTTAAGAAGCACTGGTTATTTGCACATCTCCCAATTTGTGGGTCTCTATAATGGCATGAGAATTAGAGGGCATTTCTCAAAATGACTTCTTTCTTACACACTGTCTTACATTTGGAAGGCACAAATGTAGAGAAAGACAATTGGTAATAAAACTTGTTCTGCTATTCTGTATTCCCCCAAGTCTCCCAATAAAAATGGTGCCTCACTTGTGTTGAGTAGGCTTTGTCCCTGCAACAGGAAACGCCACAAAACGCAATGTGGACACATCACATTTTCCCACTGAAAACAGACTTGTTTTTTGCAAAGTGCACTGCTGTGGATTTTGAGGTCTAGCTCAGCCGGCACCTAGGGAAATCTAGCAAACCTGTAATTTTTTTTTTGTAAAACTAGACACTTAGGGGAGTCCAGGAAGGGGTTACTTGTGGGGCTCTCACCAGATTCTGTCACCCAGAATCATCTGCAAACCTCAAAATGTGTCTAAAAACAAATTTTCCTCACATTTTTGTGATGCAAAGTTCTGGAATCTGAGGGGAGCCACAAACATCCTTCCACCTAGCATTCCCCCAAGAATCCCGATAAAATTGGTGCCTCATTTGTGTGGTTAGGCCGAGTGCCTGCAATGGGAAACAGCCCAAAATGCAATGTGGCCTCAGCACATTTTTCCACTGAAAACGGACTTGTTTTATGCAAAGTGCCTAGTTTTGTATTATGGGCTCTAGGCAAGCCGGCACCTAGGGAAACTTTACATTTGTGAAAACTAGACACCTAAGGGAATCCAGGATGGGGTTACTTGTGGGGCACTCACCAGTTTTCGTCACCCAGAATCCTTTGTTAACCTCAAAAGTTGTCCAAAAAACACATTTCCTGACATTTCTGTGATGCAAAATTCTGGAATCTGAGCCACAAGCTTCCTTCCACCCAGCATCCCTCCAAGTCTCCCAATAAAAATGCTATCTCATTTTTGTGGGTAGGCCTAGAAGCAGAGTCAGCCTAAAAATGTATAAAATAAACTGCGCTTAAGAGCACGCATTGGTCCCCCCTCAGTCTCTACACATTTTTGGCCCTTACCTGTCACAGGCAATTGTCCCACCCACACAAGTGAGGTATCATTTTTATTGAGAGAACAAGGAAAATGCTGGGTGGTATGAAATGTGTGCTGGCACAGTGATCTCACACAGAAATATGAGAAAAATGTTTTTTTTGTAGCTAAATTTTAGGTTTTCAGGGGATTCTGGGTAAGAAAACGTTGGGGGATCCACGCAAGCCACACCTCCCTGGACCCTCCAGGGTGTCTTGTTTTAAAAAATGTCTGGGTTTGGTAGATTTCCTTAGATGGCCGACGGGACCAAAAACACAGGTGGCCCCTTGCAAAAACAGTTTTTTTGTGATAGATAATTTTGGTATCTCCACAACACGTTTTAGGCCCTTCCCTGTTGTGGATGAGGTAGTATTTTTATCGGGAGACCAAGGGGAATGCTGCAAGGTAGGACATTTCTGGTTTATTTAAGTTTCTGAAAGAATATAGCACAGAAATGCAAGGAAAATGTGTGGTTTTAGTCACATTTTGAAGTTTGCAGGGAATTGTGGGTAAGAAAACTTGTTGGTATCCATGAGAGGCACACAACCCTATACTCCCCTGGGTGTCTAGTTTTTGAACATATCCAGAGTTTGTAGATTGTCGCTAGACAAGAAGCGAGCACGCTACCATGTCTCTTACTTCTGTGATGTCGCAAACACTCAAATTGTGAATAAAACACCCTTAGTTTTTTTTAAAAAGACCCCTCACCCACCAACGTAGTTGGTGGCATGCTTCATCATTGGGATTTCACTCGAGTCACGTAGCTTGTCAGGGGTTTGCTTCAACGCATGATTACAATGGAGTGGGATTTATCGTGAGTTGACTCCCCAACTTAGAGGAGAAGTGCAATAAATAAGTCTTGTGGCTACTCACCATTATTTTTACATACACATACAGGTTGGATTTGGCACAAGGGTGAGTGATGGTTCAATATATACAATTTTATTAAGAAGAGATTTCACAAAAATTGAAATGCACTATTAATAATTGAAAGGTCAAAACTGAACCAATGACTCTCAGCTCATGAGTTGTAAAGCCGCAACAAAGCACCAATCACTTTAAAGGTCATTTATACTCCTTTCATACGTGACGCACACAAGACCATTTACACCACCAGCCGCGGGCCCACCACATTGCAACAATCACAACAAGAGACAATGTACACCCTTCCAGAGAAAGACAGAAAAGACAATTATTACTGCACAAACATATTCATCAAGTACACACAGATACTGGTTGGATTTGGCACGAGGGCGAGTGATGGTTCAAAAGATAAAATTTCACAAAAATGAAATGCACTGTTGATAATTGAAAGGTCAAAAAACTGAACCAATGACTCAGCTTGTGAGCTGTAAAGCAGCGTCAAGGCACCAACCATTTTACAGTCCATTCGCACACCTTTAATGTGTGCCACACACAAGACCATTCACGCCACCAGCCATGGCCCCAGCACATTACAACACTCACATCAACAGACAGCGCCATTCAAAGGCCCATCACTTTCATAAGCTTACAAGCCTGACACAGCAATCACACCGGCTGGTGGAGTGTGTGGACTGGGGTTTGGCTAGCAGTTTGTGTAGTGACCAGCAGCAAGTCACTACTCACACACGGCCAGCCAAGCTCCAGTCCACACACACTGCCAGCCAAGCACCTGTCCATGCACACCACCAGCAAAGCGCCACTCCATGCACACTGCCAGCCAAGCGCCACTCCACACACACTGCCAACCAAGTACCACTCCACGCACACCTCCAGCCAAGCGCAACTCCATACACGGCGCCAGCGAAGCACCAGTCCCTGCACACTGCCATCACAATTTTTTTTAACAAAAAAGATAATACTAACTTTTTGTTAGTTAATAGAAAACTACAAATACAAAAGCTCTAACTGAATACATGACACTAATGCCAAGTGTGAAACTGAACAAAAATATAAAACGATATAGAACAGGTAGTTCACTTTTACGCTCACGGTAGCTCCCCAAATTCTTTTGGGTTTGGTACATTCTAAAACAGGTGGACACACACAGCCCAGGTTTAGAAGGACAGTCTGGGCAGTACATACGACTCTCCTTCCTTGCACCTCTTTGCATACAGACTCTACATCTCCTACTGGGAAAGTCCTTTTTGGGCATGGGAGGAAGGTGTTCAGAAAAGTGGTGATCTTTCAGTCTATCCACATTCTCCAACACTCCCAGTCTAAGAACACCTACCTGTTCCACTACAGCAAGGCTGCGTATCACAGGCTGCGGAAACTGAACAAATGTCATCTTGCGCTCCGGAGAATAATCCTCAAATACATCAAAAGCATTAAAGGTTGCTAAGTGGAATAGATGGATAGCCAACTTCTCATACTAAATGTAAGCCCTACAAACAGCAGGGTATGGTTCAAACCTCTGATCTACTCTATCAACACCACCCAAGTGCACAAGGCTTTGTGCACTTCAGCAACCTGACCCCACACAGTAACAGGTGAAGTACTTTCACCATGGATGGTAATCATCATGTAGACATCTCTCCTGTCTGGGAATTTTACAGCTAGAAGTTCATCACTACGCAAGGTCCCCTCTCAAGTTTTTTACACACAAGCTCTCCTGGGTAACCTTTACGGTCACAGCAGATTGTGCCACAAGCAACACTGTCCACTTTGACCAATTCCCTGAACAACTGAACACCATTGTAGAAGGTATCTACATATAAATGGTGACCTTTGTTAAAAAGTCCTCTACCAAGTTCCCACACAATCTTCTCACTAACTCCAAAAGTGGACCGACATCCAGGGGGGTCAATACTGGAACCCCTACCAGTATACACCCTGAAATCATAGGCATAGCCAGTCCTACTCTCAGACAGCATAGACATCTTAATTCTATAACGTGTCCTCTTGCTAGGAATTTACTGCCTAAAAACCAAATGGCTCTTGAACAGGAACAAATACTCATCCACAGCTGTGTTTTTCCCTGGAACATAGATCTCTGAAAACCGCTCTACAAAATGATCAAGGATAGGCAGAATCAAATACCGATTACGACTTATGGTTGCAGGAAATATAGCCATTGCCGTCAAGGGACTAGTAGACCAATATGAAGACAGCAATGGCTTCCTTATCAAGCCCATCAAAAACAAATAAACCCCAAAACTTCTTTATCTCATCCAGATTTATGGGAGTCCACTGGGTAGCTCTAGAGCGGGGCCTAAGTCTGGCACTGTTGTCCCTCAAACACTTTTCAGCATACAGATTAGTCTGTTCAACAATCTCATCCAAAAATATGTCATCCATAAACAACTGAGAGAAATGTATAGGCAAAAAGGTTTCAGGATTCACTCTGCACCCTGCAACATCAGTAAAGTCAGACTACACTGACTTCACAATGTTTGGGGCAACCCATCGTTCAGCTCTTCCAATGGGAAGCCTTTTAGACCCAGGCTGCAATCCAGATGCTTCTTGCTGCACTATTGGCACATCATTGACCCCCTTAATGGCTTCGTCAGATGATTCCTCTTAGACAGAAAATTCACTGCCAGAATCTTGCACTTCCTCCTCTCCCTCAGATGCAGAGTCAGTCTCATAATCATTGTCAGAGGAAGATTCAAAAAGCATACCAACAACCTGCTGAGCAGTCATCTTGTGGCTAGCCATGATCCTTACTAATAAAAGTAACTTGACAAATAAGTCAACAACAACCAACACTTTGTAATATAAGCAATAAACAAAGTGTGGCTTTATCACAAAGACCTATATACTCAAAAACAATACCGCTCACTTGCCAAAGAGAGCTAGACTCACCAGCACCTACTCTTCACAGACACAACAAGCACCAACTATATCCCGCTAGAAAGGAAGAACAAAAGAACACAATACACATCATGCACAAATCCAAGGATAATTTCACACAAGATAAAACAGAAGCTAAATATGCTGCTATAATCTCACCATTTATAAAAAAGACATTCATGCATGGGGAATGATACTCATTTAGAGTAAGCAGTACAAAAAACATTTTCTTACCAAACAAATGTAACCACCCAAACTGCAGATCAACCAGCGCTGAAACCGCAATCAGGAATTACAGCAACTGAAATCAAAGGTTTTGCACTAGAATAAAAAGGAGAAATAAAACATTACAATGACATAAACCTATATTTTCCATGGTGTTAGTGATGATTTGTCAGCCCCCAGCTCTCGCCAATCTGCCCCTGGAGGGGGAAAAAAACTGCCAAAATTACATATAAAAAATTGCCCCCAATTGAAGTGACCCTTGCCCAAGGGTCTCCCCTCAAATATAAACTTACATTTACCCTTGTGGAAGTGCTTTTTCTGTCCCCCCCCCAGAGGCAGACGGGCCTCCAACTATAACTGATCTGCCCCCACAGTGGGGTGTGGGGCAGAAAACAGCCAAAAGTACATATAAAAAAAATGTCCCCAATAGGGGCGACCTTGACCAATGGGCCGCACCCAAGCATAAACCTATATTTTTCCTTTGCTAGTGGTTTTTCTGCCCCCCTCCGAGGGCAGCTAGGCCTCTAACTATGGGCGGTCTGCCCCTGGGGGGGCGCAGGATACAGCTGAAAATATGCCCACATTATAGAAAGCGACCCTTCCCCAAGGGATCGCTTCCTTCCTCACAAAAAAATCCCGGGTGCTAGTGGCCGCACTCCTGCTGCACGATCTCTGCCTCACACGCAATTGTACTGCAGGAATGCGTTACAAAGAGACATCCGGAGAAAGGGAAACCTCTTCCCTTTCACCCAATGTCTCTTTGCATTCCAGAAACCACCAAGAAGGTAAACCTACCTTCTCTCTCCGACACGCTGGAAGCCAAATGGCTTCCAGCACATCCCAGTGCCTTTTCATGATGTCAGCATGCATTCTGCATGCCAATGTAATTGGATCGCCGAGGGGGCGGGGTCGGGGGTGGCAGTGGAAGTGCATCCACTGCCATTCCCTGTGGGGAGTGCCAATGCTTCCCTGCGGGCCAATGCGAGGACGAAATGGATCCATCCTTCGCACATGTCCACTGGTGCACATGATGGAACCGTTCTATCATGCGCACCAAAGAGGTTAAAGCAACTTTATGTTGAACTAGTTCTGTTTTCCAGCAGACCCAAAGCACAGTGAAGGGGCTGGTACTGCAATAAAAGGCATAACACATTAAAAAGCTGTATTTTAGGTGTTTTCTGAGTCAGTGTAGAGGCAGAGGGGTCCCTAAAGCTGCTGGACTCTCCAACAAGAGGAGGGGAACTTGGCTTATTGAATATGCAAACGTTTCTCTGAGCCCTCTTCCTCAGTGTGTGCCACTCCCACTATTTTGTGCTCTATATCCCTTCTTCTTATTATGTACCCTCGTGCTATCTGTCACAGCTTGTCCTCTCTTCTACCTTGTGCCCTTTCTTGAACTGTCTTCCCTCTTCTTCACTGTGAACTAAGTTTGGGCATTCTCCCACAAGGGGTCCTTCTCTTACTCCCTTTTCTCTACCCCGTATGCCTGCAAACTCAAGAGGCTGTATAAGAGCGCTCTACTGCTCCTTCGACTTAAGATGTATAAAAAATAACATTATTGTTTTTGCAGTAAATATAAGGGCTTATTGCATACGGTGTTGTAAAATAAAGCCAAGGAAAGAACATGACCTCTCCTGAGTGCCGCCCTAGTCTTCCATTTTGGTTGTCTTTGGAGCTAGCATTATGGTTTGATCTGGCCTGTGCTGGCCGGATAACCACCAGGAATACATGGTGCCTGGGGCGCAAGCCTACTGATCAAATATATACACATAGATACATGCATATATACACATACCTATATATGCACACTACAAGTGAGAGTAAATAGGCTTCAATATCACCTTATGTAGAGCAATTGCACTAATAAACGCATAGCTGTACATTTATTGCTAGTGTGCAAAGGTCAAATTCAACGTTGTAACACACAACACAGTATTGTATGTTTAAATGGCTCAAGGCTTCTTCATTGTCCCTTTCCCCACAAATTTAACTCCTACAATTTCTGTTAAACTCCTGTTTAAAAAAAAATACACATGTAAAACCACCATGGCATAAAATTACATGCAAATTTGTAGACTTTAATACACACACACACGCATGCACACACACTCGCACACACACACCCACCCATCCACGAGTCCTAAAAAAAGAAGTGGGGGAACTAACCAAGTTAGGCAGAATGCAAAGTGACATCTCGGCACATAGCACATGGCATCACAGGATGTGGCATGACAATCCATGCACTTACATGAAGTGCCAAAGTGACATCACAAGAAGTGACATCAGAGCTTATGACTGACACATATGTTTAGCAGGTCTATCATGAATACATTTGAGCCCTTTATAAGATTTACCAAATGAAAGCTGATCAGTACTTGAGCCTATGATTTGACTTCCCAGTTTCAAGGATTTACCAACTCAAATGTGCTGATTTCTTCTAGGCCTCTGGTGCTGGGCATGCTGGGAAAAATCAATGGGTGGATGTAAGGGATACATTAAATGGTTTTATGGTATTGCTGTTGCTCTGTGTATAATCCTTACAGTGCTGAAATTGGAAAAACTTTACTCCAGGAACCCATGAACTGGGGGTCAAGGTTTGGCAATGAAAAGGGGGTGGAGACACGAGGGGTAGGTTTGTGAAATGCAGTCTGCGATTGGGGCCCAGGTTTACAAAGATTTCACGCAACACAGCACAGACCCTCTGATGCACCCCAAAAAAATATTTGCAGACATGTGAAGCACACACATGCCTTAGGAGCATGTGTGCGCTACATGTCAATTTTGAAAATGCATTTATAATGCATTTTTAAAATTTGCACATGCTTACCACCAAAATTTAATTTGTGGTAATTGCATTTCCTAAATGCCCAATTTGCATTTAGGAAATGCTTGGTACATGTGCTGTAGAAATCGCAAATAGGAATTCTCCTTTCATACCTTGTGAAAAGGCATTTTTGCATTCGCAAACGGAAGAATTTTGCGATTCGCACCGTTTGCGAATGCAAAAACGTTTGATACATGTGGCCCATAATCTACTATATAATAATAAAAGAAAATAAATACATCTCTCCATACAGTAAGTATGCACATATTATAGAATTAAGCTGATCAAATATTTAACATATAGCCTCTGTTTCCATATTATTTAAAAAAACAGGCAACACCATATTCTCATTTCATTTATATTGGCCCATAATGCAAATACATTTCTTACCTTAAGTAGTGCCCAACCACCAAAAAGTGCAATTTGAAGGAAAGGGTAGGGGATCCAGTCCCACAGAGGCATCACCACATCTCAGCTGAGATTCCCTTCCTTCACTTCCTGTGAAGGAAACAAATTAAAATTAGATTAAAAGCAGTTAAAATCAAAGTAGAGCAAAGAAATGCATACACCAGTAATATAAACGCTACTAAATAATTACTACCTATCTGTACTTCCTCCTTTAGTATACCCCTGTTGTAATTATCTTTATTCAATTCATTTAAATACCTTTAATAGAATCAGTATAAATATCTTCTTCCTATCTATTCATCCTATTTAAGTGTTTCTGTATCAGATCATTGTATAGTTTATTCATCCCCCAGATTTACTTTGAGTTCTTCTTCTATATTCCACCCTCAGGGACTTTTCCTTTCCAAATCTATATTGTATTTGAATTCTTTTCTCCTAAGGATGGTTATTCTGTCTCCCCCTGATGCAACTAGACGCATGTTCTATAGCATAATATGCTAGTTTGGTTCTGACAATAAAATGTGATTCTTTGAAATAACCCCCCACCGAGTAATGGAGATTGTTCTCATTGATGGCCAGCATATGCTCCAGTACTCTCTTTTTCACTACATGAATAGTGCTGGCCACATATCTTTTGTTGCAAGGGTAGACCAGTATATAGACACCAGCTGAGTGGTACAGATCATAAATTGTGGATGCGTTTAGTACCTATCTCATAAGATACCTCAAATCCTTTTACGCTAATATTGTAATTGCTGGCTTTGCATATACCGCAGGGGTAAAAACTCTTAAGTTCCTGATTACAAGTACCTCTTGTAGTGGCCACATCACTATGTACCAAAGGGTCCCTTAAGGAACGTCCTTTTCTATATGTGACGCTAGGTTTATCCTCCAAGATATTATGGGGTTATGTTTCAAAATGTCCTAATTGTGTATATATATATATATATATATATATATATATATATATATATATATATGATCAAAGGTTACAGGGACGTTATAGTTAGGTTCTAAATTTATTTGCACAAAACCATAGAAATTCAGCAGTTATAATTAGAGTTATTTCAAGTACCTATAACTCGCGCCCTAAGGTAACAATAACTCGTGCTCCCGCAATGCACAGTATTTTCTTCAATAATTTGACTACTAATGCTTAAGTTATGTTTTTAATGACATTATAGAAGTTGTCATGAGTGCAGTAATATCTTGTGTAATTGGCAGTGCATGGCGACAGCAAAAGTTATAGTTACCTTACGGCGTGAGTTATAATTTCTTGAATTAACTCTAACTATAACTGCTGAATTTCTATGGTTTTGTGCGTGTAAATTCAGGACCTAACTATAACATCCCGGTAACCTTTGTTTTTTTAAGTGAATTTATATGTTTTTTTTCATTCTATTTCCTAACTCTAATGTCCCTGTAACCTTTGTTTTTTCAGTGAATTTCTATGTTTTGTTTTTGAGGTAAAGTCATTTTAATTACTATACGTTAATCTAACCATCGCCGTGCATGTCCTTCTGCTGTGCCCGGCGGGGGTTGGCTGCAGGGCCTGGCCTGTGGTTCGACCCTGCAGCCAGGCCCCTATAACCACCCAACCTCGCACACGCTTTTTCGCTCGGCCAACCCCCTGTAAGTACCCTTTATGGAATGGAGAGGAGGAGAGAGAGTGAAAGAAAGTGAGAGATTTAGCGACAGAAAGAAAATTAGAGAAAGAGATTGATAGAGAGAAATAGAGAGACAGCAAGAAAGAGAGAGAGAGAGATGTTTTAGGCTTTGATGAATGGTATACTTAGAATGAGATATTTCTGGACAGATTGAAAAATAAAATGTATTTGTCAAGTAAAAAGAGTGAGGTCATCTTTTGGTATGTACCTTAAATATTTGAAGTTTAAAAGAAATAAAGGCATGAAATGCCACTGACACATCTAGACTGGAATCCTCAACCCTTGGTGTAGGGGTCTGAGACCCTAACCACTAGGCCACAGGTGACTCTTTCACATTCAGTGTCAAAACATAACTATGACATTCAAATCCCCTTCTCTCTCTCTTTCTTCTATCCTGTAATGGGACGGAAGAGAGAGAGAGAGAAAGTGACAGGACTGTGAGGAGAGCCTCAAGGCCCCGTGGTCCTACCTGGCTCCCCACGTCCTACGGGAGCAGGCATTGCTCCCACAAGTTGGGATCTGCTTTAAACAGCAGCTTCCTTGCAAGCAATATTTTTATCTGTTTCCCTGCACACGTATGCTTTCGGGGAAACAAATGAAAACTTTCTGCAAGCAGAAAGCGGAGTTATGTTTGTTTTGCTTGGTGGGAGGTGTCTGCTCCCACCAAGCACAAGCAAACAGGTACCTCCCGAGTGTGGGCACCTTGGGAGGTAGCAGGAACCAGCGTAGGGGGTGGAGGTTTCCAGGGCCATCTAAGGTTCCTCGAGTGGGGCAGCGTGGCCCCCTCCAATGTTTATTTTAGTCGCTGGAGGTAGTGGCCCCTGGGCTGGGGCCCCCATAAGACCTATGAGGGGGGCCCTGTGAGTCACCCCCCCAATGCCCATGGGAGCTGGCCCACCCTGTAGCAAAGTAAAGGAAAAGTTCAGGAGACCATGTTTTTTTTTTTTAAATCTGTGGAAAATCTGCGGATGCATCTGTGGATTTTTTTGGATTTAAAAAAAATAAAAGGCTTTTTAGCCCTGGTGTTGTCCATGGGGGATCCCTTCACCAATTCTAGGTGCTCAGGATATGCCTACCCTGGCCCCTTTTCTCTTTTTTGTAGGACTTGGCTGAAGCCAGGTCCCAACATAGCTGGCAAGAGTTCCTTGTTGAAGTGTTGGCAGCCAATCAGATATCAGCACAGGTACAGTTGGATCCGTGGAGGATCTGTGTCCCTAGATATCCATATTTTATTATCTTTAATATCTCCAAAACTACTGAACTGATTGACACCAAATCACAAAAGCACAATCTGCGTAACAGGATCCTGCCAAATTTGTTGTATCTCCGTTCAGCGGTTCTGGCTGGAGGCGTGTCTAAAGACCCTATGGGAAAATGAATGGTGAAAACACATTTTGGGACCCCCCCTCTTTTTCTCTGCTCCCGCTTGATGGATAACTGTGAAACTTTCAAAACAGCAGCTAAACCTACTGAAGTACAGGTTTTGAAAACTTCATGAAGATTTGGCAAGCGGCGCCAAAGTTATTGGCAAAACAATAAATGCTATTCCTATGGAAACTAGGTCATAACTATAACTACCTCCTGCAACTGCCAGATGTGTGAAGCAGCTGACCCCTGCTGTGCTCCTAATTGAATGGGGTGCTGGCAAAGTTGGATTCGGCTCACTCTATATTCATTATCATAATTCCTTCTCCCATACAATAAAAGGGCTGCAGACACACCCAAACTCTTGGATTTTTAAGTTTATTTCAACTTATTTTCCAGCTATTTCTCCATGATGTGTTTCAGTCATCTTCCATGGCCTTGTTCACCATCAGAGCTACCATGGTAGGTGTTTTTTGAAGGGCACTCCTGTTCTCACTACCAATAAACATAAAAAAAACATACTTTCCTAGACATCATCCCAACGAATACATCATGGTTCTATTTTAAAACATTCGAATTATTTCATAATTTCACATTATGCACTCAAGTCAACTAATTTTTCAAAATATAAACTAATGATGTCATTCTTTGCTTCAATAACCATATTTCAATAATTTGTAGTATCAGAATTCTCAATGTAACTAGATATTTATTTCATAAGTCATTTTAGTATATTTATTGCACATGTCACTGTAGTTTCCTGTGATGAAAGTAAGGAAATTGCGGGCTGATGAAAGTAACGCACTTGGGTGTGATGTAACCAAATAAGTACAGGAGGACTGGTTGAATAATAAGTGGTAACTTGTTGAGGCACCCAGAGGCATGATTAACCCTAATTTCGAAACAATGTTGTTCTTCACATTCCATTCATCCTCTTAGAGGCAGAATCATTTGATTAATTTTCAGCTTTCAAGTTTGGATAAAATGTTAGGAGTAAAGGCTGAAGAAAAACAGAAGAAAAGGTGAGAGATTCTGAGAGCCATGTTAGTGTGCAGGCAGTTTGACTGACCTATAGATCCATGTTTCAAACACTTGTCAGCCAACTAAAAAGGAGAATGGGGTGATGCCTGGCCAGTGAGTACTGGGATTCTGAGATAGGATTCCAAATAAATTTACCAGGGGTTTGAGATAAGGATGCTTTTGGGTCATGGAGAGTAGGATTATTTCTAAGTGATTGGAAGGCATATAGGACAATTCATGCATTTATTTTACTTGTAGGTCTGCACTATGTACAAATGTGCAAGGTGAGGAGGCTGAAAATGCCTTGTAAGATGAACTGTGTGTTAGGGATAAAGCAAAGCTATCTATTTAACTCATATACGTCCAAGGCAGTGAGTCCTTTGCTGTAAACCACACGTCTGCTTTTTCATTAGAGAATGCCTAAGATATGTAGCAAATGATTTTGAAGAATGCCATTTTACAGGTTGACCAATCGGATTGCTTCTTGTCTCTTAATCGCGTAATTAATTCTTTTACGTTAGATGCACTTAGAAAGCATTCAGTGCAATGAACCCAACCGTTCCAGTCTAAAGGTGTTTATTACTGTTTTTTTTTCAAATTTATGCTATTTATACATTTCCCTAGTCGTAACTGATAAAGAATTTTGGCATCTCATTGGCCTCACGTATCACAAAGTGTGACCACACAACTGCTAATCTAAGTGGAGGTGTGGCGGTAGACATGGAGTGTTTGCTTCTCTCTGTGAAGCCAGCACTCTACCTGGGTAAACAGACCTGCCTTGTTTCTCTCATCATTAGCATCACTTCCACCTCGGCCCACAGGTGATGCTTCAGCCCGACCTTGCATTTGTGGCTTTGAGCTCAGGACTGACCATCCTGCATCCTCTGCCCTATGTGAATACACCATAAAGGAAATTAGGGAAGAAGTAAAAAATATACTTGGTATATAATTCTTCAAATGTGCTTGATGAATCTTGTGCCCAGAGCGACTCAGCATAAACTCTTCTGTTCTGAATGCTCCTGAGGGATTAAGTGTACCAATTTTGCAAATAAATTTGCAAATGGCATTGAGTGACAGAGATGCTGACTTTCTCAGCACAGCTAGTTAGTGGTTAATGCTTGGCTAGTTCTAGTGTGCCTGGAATATGTGAATCATGTGCTGGCCAGGGTTCTGCAAGTACAAACAAACACAGAGGGGTCCTAGGCAATGCACACCACATAGTCAAGGCTGACACAAAGGATTGGGACAGAGAATTGTTATCATGCTTTTTCTATATTATCATGTCTCCAGAAATATGAGCACACAAATATGAGCACACAACTTATTTATGGATGCAGCTGTGTTGTGGTGCATTCAGAAATAGGTGAGCATTTGACAACCCCATTTGACTATTGAGAAAGGTAGTTCTCATCAACTCATCAAGACCGGCCCTAGTAGTCTTCTCCTGCTGTACAAGTTTGTGTAAAAAAAAACCTCAAAAACCTATGAATTTATGCAGTGGTTTGTGTACGGCGTGTCACATGCAGATGGGAGAACCTGCTTGAGAGCTTGTTGGAGCAATGGTGGTGGCCTAGTAAAGGACAAGCATATTGAGAATGGTAAAGTAAGAGTATTGTAGGCGAGAGGTGGTAAAGCATAGGATTATGCTGCACAAGGTAGATGGTACAGTGACTATGATGTTTTTTTAAAGTGAAACCTGCAGCTTTGGAATCCATGCCCTTTTATAGTGGTGGTCAGATATTTGACCTATTCATAGAACACTACATCTCAACACACTAGAATTTCCCACCCATGCATATGCTGCTTCATTGTAAACAATGTTGGTGACTCAAAGATGCCGCCTTTGTTCAGCACCCTGTTGCTTTTGGTTCATGCCCTACAAACAGCGGTAAATACATATGATTGCCTTCATAGATACTCATGTGGGTAAAGAAAGAGAAATGTGCCCTGGATTAAAACTTTAATTTGCAAGCTATATAAAACATTTCATTGTTCAGTATTCACTCCACATTAGAAATATTACCTAGAAATATTAGGCTGGATCATAAACCCTTACATGGGCTACTTTGGAGCACACAGGTATGATTGAAGGGTACATCTTTGATTTTGTCTGGGCTCTGAAATATCTTTTTTTCCAGTTTCAAGCATGCTTCAATGAAATAGTAGTCATAAGTAATAACAACATGACAGAATGTTGATCAACATATGAAGGATATGACATCAATGTCAAAGATTACATTCATTTTGCCACTAATAAATGTAAGCGAAAGGCAGTGTAATTGAGATAACATTTCAATAAAACAATATGAATGAGTAAAATAAATAAATAAAAGAGAGTAATTATATATGAATGTCAAAGATTAAAGCATAAGCTTATCAAAATAAACATTGTGAACACTGTAGATAAGCATTACAAATAGTAAAACAACATAAGCTTAGAGGTGTAAGTTGAAACCCCTTCAGAAACAATATAAACTAATTTACTCTTGATTTAGTGGGGTGGATGTGTGAGATGAGAACAAGCTGGGGACAGACTTCCCAAAAATATATTATGTACAGTACATGGAATGTTAACTTTGAAAATCTTAGTGAGTTGACCTTAAACTTGCAACCAAAAACCATAAATACAAGGAAAAAGGAATAACATATGCAACAAATCACAAAGAGGTGCATTGCAGGACCAGCAAACATCTTGTGTAGCGACTTTCATTTGATGTACTAATGTAGGAGTATTAAGTAATCTGTTGTATATAAAGAACATTGTTTGGGTAACATTTGCTGCTCTGGAAGCTGCATCTAATTTAGAACAGAGCTTATCTGAGCATTGAGTAAACCATTAAACTTGCAAATCATTCTCCCCTTGCATTTCTAAACTAGATTTTGTTTTAATTGAAGAGAAAAAGCCAAGGTGTTTGTAATGAAAGGCAGGCTTGGAATTACGTGTTAACAAAGTAAGTAAAATATGTTCTTACTCAGATAATATACCATCATCCTGTAATAGTGACATAGATGTTTAAATGTGCTGAGTTATTTGTGTGTATTTATGAAGAAATGATTGAGGTAGTTGAAAAAGGGTCTGGGCTGAAGGAAATAGAAGAGAATTATCATTAAGAATTAGTTGAATAACTAGATTAATGCCTTTATCTTTCCAAGTTTTCCAAAAGAAGGTTCTGTCATTTATTTGAAGATATTTATTATGCCAGGGGGCGGGGTAGATATTTATATAATTAGTGTGATAAAGGGACTTTGGAAAAAGCAAGGGTTTTCTGGCGTTTATATGAGTATGCAATAGAGAAGTGAGAAAGAAAACCCGTCTTAGATGAAAAAGATAAAAATTAAAAGAGAAAGAGGAAATAAATGAAGAATCAATGAGAAAACATAAAAGGTTTAGGTAACTCACTATTGCCTTGGAGGCAATGGGAAGATTGTTTAAGACAGAAAGCTTCATGAAATTTAGAACAATTGAGAAGGTTTACACCATCATTGTGTTTGGGAAGTTTTACCCTTGAGAGGGACATTCAAACTTGTTTATTAGTCCATACAAAACACAAAATAACTGAATCTATTGATTTTTAGCAGAATATAGACCGGGATCATAGAGATGAGATATATCACATGGGGAGAGAGCATAATTTTAATAGATCTTAATTTACCCCTCCAGGATAAAAATAGAGGGTTCTATTTAGTAGAATAATTTCCTAGCTTTTGTAGTTCCTTGCCAAAATTTAATTTGAGTCATTTTAATAGAATTAGTGATCCACAGACCCAAATATTTAATCTCTGTTTGACTCCACATAAATCCCACCTCTCTAAAGTATTACTTAATACAAAATGTATTAAGAGATTCAATTTATAAACTGAAACGGTAATAAGGGACAACCTTGATGTATTCCTCTATGTAAGTGGTCATACCATTGGTAAAAAGTTCTGCTTTAGTGATGGAATAGAGTAAAGAAACAAGGTTTAGGAATTCTGGGCCAAAACCAAGCCATTTTAAAGATTCAAACATAAACTGCCAAATAACTTGGTCGAATGGTTTATTGGCATCTAAAGCAATGACAGCTAGAATAAGATCTTTAAGAGAGTCATGAGATTTGGAATGGTAAAATGTGTGGTCTAGATTTTTTTTATTTCCTTCAGTAAGGATTTGGAAGCGTTTATCATCTTGTTCTTTTTACAATGCACACAGCACAGAATAAAACCTCTTAAGATGCAACAGAGTGTTTTGAAGGGTATTAAATGTAAAGAACTCATTAATGAAGTATGTGAATTGTTTGTTAAACGCGGGGTCTAAAAGAAGGAAATGATTGAATCTCCATCTTTTTGGGTGCAGTTGAATTTGTAATAAATCAAAGTCAGCAATAGTAGGGGCATGAGCAGAAATCAAAATATAACCAGTTTTTGCATGAATGAGATTATTAGCTAAAACTTTGGAGGTGAACATATAATCAATTCTGGATTGAGTACCATGTGCTGGTGAAAAGTAGGTATATTCTCTTGTAGTAGGGTTAGCAATTCTCTGAGTCAATCAATGATTTTTGCGATATGGTTGAACGAAAAAAGATCTATGCATTTGAGGGAATACATTTGACTTTAGATAGTCTATCCAAAATAGGGACAGCAATCTGATTACAATCAACTCCCATAATAAAATATTCACCAGTAATATTCGAGATTTGTTTAGTGATGTCAGACCAAAAGGAATTTTTTGTCATTGGGGGACCATAAACAAAGATTGAGAGAGGGATTTCGATGATTAATAGATCAACTGTATTCCATATATCCTCTGTGTCTGTTGAGTGTAATATAGTTGTAGCATTCATTTTTTTGTGAAAAAGAATTATAGTACCATTGTTCTTCTGTACAACAGGAGAAATGACCAACCCAATTTGTCTTTAATTTTATAGCTTCTATATCACTTAAATGTAACATGTTTCTTGAAGAAGTGCAAAGTCCATATGTAATTTGGATAAATGTGAGAGAACTCGCTGTCTTTTAATTGGGTTATTTAGTCCTTTAACATTCCAGGAGATTACTCTGAATAATAACAATTGGAAAATGGTGTAATAAAACTGTGCTTACAACGGTATATACAATAAATTGGGGTGTGAGGTTCAGAATTTGAAAGACTTCGGTAAAATAGACATTGCAAAAATAAAAAGGACAGTCAGTACTAAAAGAAGTTGAAGATCAGAAAAAAGAAAAGGATAGACTAAACAGATAATAAATATGAAGAAAAATGCAGTACAGGTAATAAAACGGATGACTGTGAGACATACCTAGGAGAAAAATATCCATGAGAGCACAGGATGTGGGGGAAACCACGAAAGTCAAGACGAACATGGGGAAACTCCAAACAGTCAGAACAGCAGGAAAATATGTCATGGTATGGAGAGATGCTATAAAGAAAACATATTGTTAATCAGGGAAGCAGATGTAAGAACAACATATAAGCAAATACTTAGAGAAGATCAATCAAATTATTAGCTATTCCATTAAATCTGCTCTACATTGATGAAGAAAAGATTTTAATTATGCTGGATCATCATATGTCGTTGTGTTAATCTTTATAGGTTACTTTGAAACAGCAAAGGTGAATGAGGCCATATCTAGTATTGAAAACTCTGGGTTGTTCATGGAGATCTAGATATTGTTTGCATCTGTCTGCTGCAATCTTTGCAAAGTCTTGAGAGAAATAAAGTTTATGCATGGACCATATTATTTGCTTCTTAATTTCTGCTACATTAAGAACCATGATGAGGTCAGTGTGTTCCAAAAACAAGATGATGACACCTCTGGGCTTTGAAGTAGTTCTAGGACTCAATCTATGAACACGTTGGATGTTAAGAGAGGTAGATGAAGGAAGATCGAGAACTTTTTATATGAATGCTTTAAAGAATTAGAGGGGGTCATTGCCCTCCACATTTTCTGATAAACCATAAATTTTCAGGTTATTTCTACGGTTCTTATTTTCCAGATCTTCGGTGTGTCTTTTTAAGTAATTTATTTCCGATTGCATCTTGTGAGTTGTTGATGCAAAATCTTGGATATCACTGACCTGTTGTTCTAAATCAAAGACATGTGTGTCCATAAATGACTGTTTATCTTCAAGGTTCTGAAGTGTCTTAGTAAAGGCCTCCATGAAAGGTTTTATTGCTTGTATTTCCTCTAGTATTAGTTACACAGAGATGAGAGAAGGTTTTACTGGAACAGGAGGCTCTTTCTTTGGATGTTTCTTTGAAGAAGAACGCAAAGATTTGGCCAACATTTGAGATTTAGGAATTACCACAGGCAAGAGATTTACTAGAATGGCCTGAACCTCCACCATGGATACCGTAGACTTACTACTTGAAGTTGAAAAGAGATTATGACCTTGTGAGAAGACAGGAAAAGAGATACGTGGCGGTTTCCAGTGTCGTATTCTACCCATAAAATTATGCATGACTAAGTAAGCTTGAGTACAAATGCTTCAGTGAGTTTGAAAATGAGCAGAGAGGAAATATGTAGACACATTTCAATAAAAAGCAGTATACAATATTACATCAACTGTAGTAGTACATTGAGAGAAAATTATATAATGTAATGTAAGAAAACTGTATATGATATAGCTAAAAGTACTTCATAAATCAGAAGTAATATGACGTGAAAAAGTCAATTTATGCTGACGAAAGATAAAATGGTGGTCACATTTAATATAAAAACATGGCAAATTCAGATTTCTCACACAAGGTCACTAAGGTGGCTTAAAGGACTAGCCATAGAGGACTAACCATAGAGGAGAGCCATAGATAAGCTAAAATGTTGTAGCATGTTGTAGTTAAGAGCATCCTTATGAGGGAATTAGAAGATCTTAAGATCATATGTAGTGCACCAACAAAGCAACATAATGGTGGCTGTTAACAAGATAAATGAAGTATAGCACTGAAACTGCTGAAAACAACAAGGTATTAACAAATAAAGAAGTTCACTTGCCCACCTCGAGGATCCAGATTCAGTGTGTTTCTTTTTAAAACAAGAGTCAAGGTTTATGCAGTGTACATACAGGGCTCCAAGGGATTCACAAAATGGCAGCCTGTTGGAAAGTGGATTATTGGTTAGGGCAGGGAAGTACCTACACTTAGTAATAGGCCACTAACCCCCACTAGGTCCAGTTAGGTCTCAATAAATTAATCCCAGCTCAACCCTTGGTAGATTGGCAACAAGCGACAAGGCTTAACTTAGGAGACAAGTGTGTAAAGCATTTATAAATCATTAAAAAAATCCAACACCAATTTATAATAACAGATTATATTGTTGTCTTTAAAATGACAGCAAAATGATTAAAATCAGATAAGGGGAACCTGAGAAATGAATTTTTAAAGAATGAATGTTTTCTAGCACATAGAAACTAAAAGGGCCAATCTGGTCACCTGGTCGCACTAGACCAGAGCTAAGTCAATGTTTGAGGCTGACTGTGATGGAATCCCTCTCGGCAACTGCAAGCGGGAGTCCTGGGTCAAAAGTTTACCTTCGGACTTAGGGCCTCATTACGAGTTTGGAGGTCTTTTGGCAAGACCGCCGTGGTGGTGGCTGCCAAAAGACCGCCATGTTGGCGGAAATCCGACTGCCGTATTGAGAGTCACACATGCCAGCCCGACAAAAATCCTCCCATCATATTACGATCCACAAATCACGACAGCTGTGCTTCCCTGGTGGAAAACCATTGGTGGTGTGAACCGCGGCGGTCTCAACTCACTTCTGTCAGAACCCCACACCACACTGGATAGTTTGAGTACCCCACACCTGATACACATCCACACACCAGACACACCTACTCACTGCACTATATAACACACCCCTACACAACCCACAATCCTTTGCAATCAAAACGCCACACACCGCCACAAATAACCGACATCCCAGAGAGTATAAATTGACAAGAATAGGCAACCATTTACACTTCACTACGCACACATCACACACCTGCACAACATACAAAACACATATTAGTAGCACACACAATCCCCAACACCTGTCACCCAGTCACATCACAGCACCTACTCCTCACCATTTACCTAACTCTTCACCCTTTCACTTTGAACACAACCACTGCCATGCCCCCACAAAAGCACTCACTTTTCACTGATGAGGAGTTGTGGGTCATGGTGGATGAAATTGTCAGGGTAGAGCCACAACTGTTTGGAGCACAGGTCCAACAAAAATCTATTACCAGGAAAAAGGAGTTGTGGCAAAAGGGTGAATTCTGTAGGCAGGTATCCATCCACAAGAGAGAACACCAGGAAGAGGTGGAACGACCTCAGGGGAAAGGTCCGTTCCATGGCATCCAGGCACCAGCTAGTGGTATTGAAGACTGGCAGTGGGCCCTCACCTCCTCCCCTTACTTTCACATCTTGGGAGGAGAAGGTCTTGGACATCCTGCATCCTGAGGGCCTGACAGGAATACCTGGGGGAGTGGAGTCTGGTAAGTACCCACAACATTCATGTCACCCAATTATCTAATCCTGCATGCTCCCTCACCACCTAAATCCACCCCAATTAACACACCACCCACTGCAACTATGCCCTAATCACCTAATACCCCTCTCTGGCATGCCAGGTGTCTACTAAACACATCTAGCCCCACAGCCCTTGCAAATGGCACATGAAGCACTGGCTAATTATAGCCTTGCAACTCCCAGAATGCTAAATCCCAACATAGTCAACACCAGTGCACTGCACCAAATATTACTTGTCATGCATGTGAAACCAATATCCAATCTATGCCATCTTGATTGTACTAGTGTGGAACAGTACATGGCAATGACAGCAATGCAATGGCTCACTCACACTAACATCCCAAGCAAAACACAGCTATAGCTGAGTGCCCATATATAATGGCCACAGATCAAAGATCCCAAGCTAGAAATGTAGGCACCTGGTATGGAAAGTCAGATGGCTGAGTGAATGCACATGCAGTACATCCAGATCAATGTCCATTGTAAAATCATATACTGTGTTCCGACAAGGACACCACTGTGCATTCTACAGCTCTTATTTGTGCCAGCTGTCATGCCAGACAGTTCACTAGGTAACAGAGGTGAACAGCCATGTCAATTATCTGATGATATCAGATACCATCAGCTGTACAATCACTACCAGCATGGTTTACCAGTATAAAACATGGTATATGGAATTGAAGTAACAGTTTCATTTGTATCCAAAGTACATAGTGCATCAGCTGTCAAAGGCATTGCTGAGGATCACGTCAAGGCACTGTCTGCATCTCACACAACTGCTACAATACCCCCATTGTAACCTAAACTCTTTGTTCCACTCCCTCCACAGGTAACCTTGCCATTGTCACCATGGAGGGGATACCAGAGACTGCCACTACCCCTCTGGATGAATGCCCCAGTGAGGACAACACCCTGGGATGTCTGGACACTGAAGAAGAACCTGGCCTATCTGGGACACCTGGTTAGTCAACGAATGTCAGCCTCACCCTGCCCACAACAACTCCTCCTAGCCTTGTTGCTTCTACATCACAGGCAAGCATTCACCCCCTCACCTGTGTCCCAAGGACTGTGTCATCCATTGTGTGCCTCACAGTACAGGTACCTGAGTCTCACCTTGCCACCCCTGACAATGATGGACCTGCCACCCCCGGGAGTGGGCACACTGTACTAGGGACACAAGCACGTAGAGGCAGGGTATGTGGGAGGGATGCTTTGCGTCAGAGTATGGGGTCTCAAAGGGACACTACTGACCAGGATGCCATCTCCCAAGTCTTGGGAGCCTACCAACGTTCCCAAGGCATGATGTGCCAAGTTATCACCATGTTGGGGGAAATCCCAAAGCTACAGAGGGACAACCACCAGGAAGCTATGCAGCAGTGGCCGGCACAAAATGCCCCCTTGGCTTCCATTGTAGGGGTACCGAGAGACTTGAATACCACACTGAGTAGGTCTTTTACCCAACATCTGCCCCTTCCACTAGCAATGATACATTAGGCCCTTCTACATCTGCGGCTGCTAGTAGAATGGGGGCCCTGCCACAGGAAGGGTATGCCTCAGACACCCCACCCTCTGTAGCTGAAGAAACCCCCCCACCCGCAAATGTGGATGTCCACCCACACATCCAGCAGGAGCAGACGCCAAGACCAAATCCACTGCCAGGAAGCAAACCTCTCCTGAACTGTTCCCCTTGTGAGCCACAGATAGACCCTGTTGACTGTTCTGTAACCAATCTCCATTTTCCTATGGTGCAAGGACACTGGACCTGTGTTCCCAAATGGTGTAGCAGCTACCCTGATGATGTCATCCACCATGACTAAACCTATCACCATTTGTTTGTGATGGTTTAACATTCATAGTCACATATGTGTTTTATTTCTCCACAGTAAATCACACTTAAACACAGGTCGGTCCTGTTTATGCCTCATTTATCAGCAATGTACAATTGCTATGCATGCCAACTCTAGTCTGATCCTGTCCCTCTGTATTGTACACCCATTGTTATGGTCCCCATACGTGGACTCCATAAGCAGGAGACTCATTACATTAGGATTGTAACTGCACAGATACCAAAAAGGTTGTAAACTACAGCTACACACAATCAGTGAAAGATATACTAACAGCACAAAGAGCATGACTGAGAGTAGCATCAGGATGTCTGCTAAGGTGTAACACAATGCTAAAGTACACGAAACAGAAGTTAGGGTCATGCCACTCTACCAGCAAGGCAGGAGGCACACAGATTGGTTCTTTGTATCACCTGGCAAAGCCTTATCACATACCCATACCATAGCTTCCAAATAGACATATCCCATGGTACAGAGACCAGTACAGATCTACCCAGTCCTGGAAACTTTCACTTACATTGGCCACATACCTGTAGGCTTGTCACTCACCTATGTCAGTCCACAGTGACATGCACATTGCTCTGCAAATGATGGAAACACTGACAGCAAAATTCAAGGTAGAATACATAAAACTGTTACCATTGTGCAGGAAGAGGCTATTGTCCTACATTTACACATGAGCCAGACACATATTCAGACACAAATGACAGCATTACCTTACAGGTGACCTTGACGGGAAAACACTTTTCCACCCCAGTATCCTGACAGTCTAAGAATGTCAATCACACTCCACATAATAAAGACTCATAGTACCTGGTATCAGCCAGGTCCACTTCTCATGTCTGTCTGCAATTCCCATCTGCTTCTGACACTGTCTGTTGTTTGCCAAGGTTGATCAGCCAAACAGGATCTAGGCAAATCTGTTTTTTAAGTGAAGATGGATGGGGGGACATAGCAGTATACACGCCTCAGTTCGGGGAAGTCATGTCCAGAAGTGTAACTTTGCATCTGCTACAACTATACATGATAATGAAGACCATTCTGTTCTGTACACAATACAATTTACAGTTTGCAAGTACAACTCACCCATAGGCATTGGAGCTAACTACAACCCCACAGATGATGCACGAAAGGAGGTGACATGCTACCCATCTACTTCAGGTTGCAAATTTGACCCACACCATTACATCTAATTCACATACGTTTTAGTCAGTTGAAGTACTGATTGATGAGATCTGCCCTAGAGTCTTCTGCTTCATCTTCCTGTGGCTCTTCATCACTTGGCAAATCTGCATTACAACCCCCAGGTTCTGCTGGCTCCCCCTCATCTGGTATAAATGGTATCTGTCGTCTCAGGACAAGATTGTGGAGCATGCAGCAGGCAACTATTATTTGACATACCTTGTTGGGTGAGTAGAGCAGGGCTCCTCCTGATTTGTCCAAGCACCTAAATCGTGTCTTCAGGGGCCCAAAAGTCCACTCAATGACACACTTTGTCCTCCCGTGGAGCACATTGTAGTGAACTTCCCCTGGTGTGGTTGGGTACCTCACTGGTGCCAACAACCAAGGATGGTTTGGATAGCCAGAGTCACCTGTTAACAAATTGGTAGAACAACATACACATATGTGGGACATGCAACATTGTGAAGGCAGGAGACATACATTGCAAACACAAATTTCAGTTGTAACTTACCAACCAGCCAGGCCCTTTCTATGTGGAGTTGTGCCTTCCACAGTGGGACATTGCTGTTCCGCATGATGAAGGAGTCATGGACTGATCCAGGATACTTGGCACTGACTTGTGAAACGTACTGGTTTGCCAGACACACCACCTGAACAGTTATTGAGTGGTGTTTTTTCCTGTTCCTATGCACCTGTTCATTGGCACTGGGGGAAACAAGGCTACATGGGTGCCATCTATGGCTCCAACCACATGTGGAATGTGGGCCATAACATAAAACTCTGCTTTCACATGGGCCAAATCCGCACGTTGGGGAAACCTGATGTAGCTGTCCAGGTGTTTCAACAATGCACACCGTACATCCCTCAAAACCAGACTGAACATGGGCTGGACATCCCTGCAGTTAAGGCCACTGTATTCTAAAAGGACCCAGTGGCCAGGAAGTGTAGCACTGATGAGACTTGAAGGATGGGAGGTATGCAATAGGGATTGGGAATGGCAGGCATCAGGTCTGGCTCCAATTGATCACAAAGATCTATGATAGTATGACGATTCAGCTGATAGGTCTGGATACAATATCTTTCCTCCATGGTGTGCAGGTCTACTAGTGGACGGTACACTGGTGGTTGTCGTCCTCTCCTGGCAGGAAGACTATGTGAAGATTTTTCAACACAGCATGTGACATGCAGCATGCAGACATCTTTTCAAGACAGATTCACAACTCACACATATCTGCTGTTGAGGTCGGTTACAAACTCAGATATCTACATTATAGCACCTAGGTATGACCCCGATGACACCCTCCTTGGGGCATATTTCCTCACTTAACTATTGAACTACACATACAGATTTATCTGTTACTGTACATGGTTGTAAGTCCAACAGATTTGACATGTCTTACACATATTGTTGCACATTATCTTTGTTTTCTAGAAACCATGGGAACATCCGAGTAGGTATACATTGCTAACACCACATGTCCTCCTGTAACACAGCATTTACTGCACAGATGCACAAATTGATAACTAAACATGAAGGCAGTACTTACAGTTGTACTGCAGAATATAGGGTATAGTTAAAGACACAGATGAAAAAACTCTTCCATACAGGTAATGTGCTTAAAATGGCAGCCGTCTGACCTACTGTACTGGACACATTTAAGTGACCTTAGTCCACCGGCAGAAGTCGTCATGGTGGTAGGCGGTCACAACCGCGGAGGAAATTGCCATTGAAAGACATTGCTGCCTTTGGTGGACTTGGGCCAATGGCGATGTCCGCCGGCAGTGATGGCGCTATACGTGGCGGACATGACCACCATCTTCTGCAGTATTGCTCACTTGACTCCTGACACTGCTGCCAAAAAGACTTCCATTACCTGAGCTACTGTGTACTGCCTCTGGGCGCTATCATGCCACGTCCTGCAGGTGATAGAGCCCCAGCCTTCACCCCTGAGGAGCTGGAGAAGCTTGTGGAGAAGGTCCTACCTCTGTATGAACAGCTATATAGTGCACCAGAGGAGCAGGTGAGTCCAATGTAATAGCAATGTGTGATAGGTATGGTGAAGGATGGTGTATCTGAAATTTTAAGTAGTGAAGGTGTTGATGCATGCAGATGATAATCTGTAAATGAATGTGAGTTGAGAGGATGGGAATGTTTGCCTACTTTCTGTCACTGATGTGTACTGTCCACTACTATTGGTATCGTGCATGTGAACATTACTTTTGTCTTTTGTTTGTGTCATCCTTGCAGGTCAATGCCCATCAGAAGAAGGGAATTTGGCATGCCATCACCAAGCAAGTGCGGGGCCTGGGGGTCCACAGCCAGTGAAGCACCCACTGTAGGAAGCAATGGGAGGACTTGAGACGCTGGGCCCAGAAGACCACTGAGACCCAGCTGGGGATGTCCTCCCAACGAGGGAGGGATGCCCGTCGGACCTTGACCCCTAATGGTCCGCATTTTACCGGTGGCCTACCCTAAGGTGGATGGGCGTTTGAGAGCAGCACAGCAGCCACAGGGGAGTAAGTACTGACAGAACCCATGTACTTGCCTCTGATAGTTTAGTGTATGATGTCTTAGGATGGCAGCTATGAAGATGCTACAGGTATGGTGACTACTAGGAAGACATGGTACTACAGTTGCCAATATACAGACACAGATGTGGCCATTGTATTGTGCATGGGAACATGTTACTCACCTTTGTCTACCAAATTGTATGACTGCATGTTGAGATGCACATGTGACTGAGTCATATGTATGACTCTACTCAGCCATACATATTTGTAATATGCTGTGTCATCCTTCCCCCCTAGTGTTCCCAAGCCTATTTACCCAAAAGGTGAGTTGTGTAGCTCTTTGGTCTCTGACCACTCCTATTCCACTCGATCTGCTCTATGTGCAACATTGGGTCTGACAGATGACTAACAGGGCTAATTAATCCTGTGTTCTAAAAATAGTTGGACACTTCATGTGAGGCTGTCATCCAAATCAGGATTTTGGTATGGTCAACTTACTACACTCCCTATGAGGTGAGGAGGCGTCCCCATTGTCATGCCAGATTCATACATTGGGAAATATGAAGTTTGATAAGGGTGGACATCCTACAATGTGGAACTAATGGTGACAATAAGACATTGAGATTGACATGTCATGGTATTACATTGGCATGTGTACAACTACCTTTTATCCTAATGTATTTGGTGTAGAGAAGGTAAGTGGCCAGGCTGCTGAACCCTTAGCCCATGTGTATTGTCCATGCTTCGTAGGCCAATACCATACCTATATGAGTGTAACATATGCTATTTGATGTCTACATCATGTGTCAATTAATGCTCCGTGCCTGATTTCATATTGTAGCCTCTTTTTCCCCAGACTTACCTTTGCAAATTTAGTGTTCCATTTCACATACACCTGTAAGTGTTGTGGGATATGTTGTCATTCAATTAGCTTGACACTAGGTGTATGTGTCATTCAGGGTACGTTAGTAATCAGTTGTGTAAGTGTTAGTTCTGGAATTAGGTAGATGGAATCACATGTCTGGACAGTTGTTAGTGATGTAGGTGTCCAGATGTTGTCATGCAGAGGTTTCTATTCACCATGTATGGTGGAATGGGATGAGCTCTTCATGCACATTGCTTGGTGTCCATTGTTTTGATGGTGTAACTGTGCTCCCTGTGGTTGTCAGTGGATGTATCCTGTGTGCTAGGTAGGCCTCTATTGCAGTACATGGAATTGTTTTCTATGTGACATTGTATCAGATTAGTGAGTGCAGAAACTCCTAAAGTATATTTTCCTAGTGTTAAGATAGATGTTTCAATGACGTGCTATGTCATTTTGTGACGCATACTGTATGAGACTGCCACATGTAGTGTTTTCATCAGAGATTTTTACCATTGTGTAAGTTGTGTACACAATGAGCAGTTAGGCAGGTGATTGGTAAGCAACATGCTGTGTCGTTTGTGAAGTGAGATGAGTTTACTTTCATGGAACATGCGTTTTAGTGATGGACTGAGCAGGTGTGGAGTAGGAGTAGGCATGATTTTGTGTTATCAGTCAATTGCATTCCTTAGACTGACGTGATGATGGACAGCGATGGTCTGCATGGGGATTGATTTTTGATGTAGCCAATCCATCTTGTGCATGATGCTTTTAAGTTACAGCTGAATTGATGGGATGGTGAAGTAGTGGTCAGATGGTTGGCTTATGTTGTGGGTGAGACTGTTGTCATATGGGAAAGTTGGAAGTATCTTGTTGTGACATGATGTAGGCTCTGAATGGTTTCTAACTGGGGCTTTCTTTGCAAGAACTGTTGTGCATGTTGTAATGTATGTGTGTGTGAAGAATGTGATGACCCTCTCTCTCTCTCTCTTTCTGTGCATCGGCAGGTGAAGGAGACAGGGCACAGCCGATTGTGGAAGCTGCCGGCTACGGGACCCGGAGTGCTGAGACCACTGACACCGAGGGACCCAGTGGCCTAGAGGGTTAGGGGAGTGCAACGGGGGAGACAGGTTCCATGTCTTCTTCATCGGAATCCTCCTCCAGTGGACACTCCCTGGTGGACCTGTCTGGGACCACCCCAGCACAATCTCTGTACACCAACCCCCTTACTACCACTACCCTCCCTGTAGCTCCCCACCGAGTTGGCCGTGTCCACTCACCAAAGAGGTTGGGCGCCTCCTTTGCTGCAGGCACCTCTGCCCCTGCCCCTGTCAGCCCTGCTGCTCTCAGTGAGGAGGCTATTGACCTCCTTAGGTCGATCTCTATGGGTCAGTCAACCATCGTGAATGCCATCCAGGGACTGTCAAGTCAAGTCCGACAGAGTGAAAGGTACGGCAGACTCCGGAATATAATTCCACAAGTATCTTCTTTATTTACAAGATAAGGTAATACAGCCTCAACTCCCGTCCGCCCACACTGGCTCCACAACGTAACTGCCCCGCAACATTCAACCCCTACTCAACATTCCAAGTTCTAATCCATCTTTACACATAGTCACGCGGAGAGCTCATCGCGTGCACATATCATATACCTAACACATCTCCTTCCTTATAACGACACTTACAAAAATAAAATAACTAAATTACATAAATCGTTTCCATGCATAAAAATATATGGTGAATACAATATTTGTACACTCTAATTATTGTACACTCACATCGGTACATAATCATTGAATTTCTTAGGCAGTTTAACATTTCTAGAAGATCGCCTACAATATTCTGTAGAAGGATCACATGTTCTGGAAGAACAGATGCTAACGCGTTTGACCTGTTCACCGGCACACACGTCAGCTTTATTCACAGTACTAGACAAAGATAATTTGTTCTTGTTCCACCATTTACCATCCTCCAACTTAACGGCACTGTTTCCTACACGAATTATCTTCTTGCAGTCGCTAAACCTGGATTGGCCTTTCACCATAATCCTCGGAGGCTTCACCCTCACTAGATCCCCCACCTTCCAATCAATCTCGCGGTTGTGACACTTTTTGTAAGACTGAAAAGCAGGATCGGTGTTCACCTTGGTTATATATTTCTGTTGCGCAGCTATGCGTTTCTCCATAACACTTTCAACTTTATGCCATGGCACACCGAAACGACCCATCCATTCTCTAGTTAACTTTGAAGATGGAATACGGCCGCGTAGCAGGACAAAGGGCGAAACTTGAGTGTCAGAATTGTCCGTGGTACGCACTGCCCACAACAATTTGGCTAACTCCGATTTGCAGTGTAGTCCACTAGACTTGGACAACTGAATGCTATCCTTGAGCACCCTGTTAAACCTTTCCACAAGCCCATTGCTGCGAGGATGATACAATGATGTCTTAGAATGTATAATGCCCAAAAACCTCATAAACTTCTCAAATTGTGCTGATATAAACTGAGGACCATTATCCGTCAAGAATTCATCCGGAATACCTTCTCTGGCAAAAATGCTTTCCAACCACTGGATCACACTGTTAGACTCGGGAACTTTAACAAATTTTACTTCTGGCCATCTGCTGTAGTAATCAATAAGCACCAATCCGTACTCTTGGGACCCATAAAACAAATTGACCGGACCTATAATATCTATGGCAAGTTTACTCCAGGGTTTATCTGGAACCTTGACAGCTTCTATCGGGCTTGGCACAGTAACTTGGGACTTGTCACTAACAGCGCAATGCACGCAATCCCTCACAAAATGCTCTATACATTTATCAACACCGGGCCACCAAAATCCTTCTCTGACCCTTCTTTTCATTGCTCGCATTCCAATGTGGCCCTCGTGCGCTAAACTCAAAACCCTCCTTCTCATGCTGTCCGGTACAACTATCTGCCTTGACCTGAATAACAAACCATTGATCACTGACAATTCATTAAAAACATGCTTAAACTTGTCTTTTAATTCATCATTAGAGGACCACATGGACCACCCCGTGATTACAGCGTGCATAACTGATTTCATGTCCTGATCTGTCTCACACGCCTCCCTCCACTCCTGTTCATTAAGTGCACCTTCCAAAAGTTCACTAACTGAACATACTACAACGTCATTATCACCTTCCTTGGAACCAAAATCAGTTGACAATTCTTCAGACAAGTTGGAGCCAGATAATCTAGACAAACAATCCACCAAAATAATTTTTTTTCCTGGTACATATTCTAACTTAAAGTTGTGCTCACATAATTTGTATTGCCACTTGGTGATTCTTGGAGTGGCTTTCTCAGCACCCTTGACAGTGAAAAGTTGAACTAGAGGCTTATGATCCGTCCTAACAGTAAATCTAGTTCCCCATACGAACTGTTTAAAATAACTGACGCCCCACCAACATGCCAGTGCTTCCCGTTCGATCACAGAATACGTTGACTCAGCACCCTTCAAACATCTCGATGCAAATGCTACAACTTCATCCTTACCATCTCTCCTTTGTAATAATACGGCCCCCAACCCTTTCTGGCTGGCATCTGTCATTATAATAGAATGATCCCGGGTGTCAAAGGGTTTTAAGGGAATCGCATGAGCAATCTCTTGTTTCACACTCTCAAATTTGCGTTTGCAACTAGAGTCCCATAAGAATTTAACATTCTTCTTCAATAGATTCCTTAAATTATAAGTCTTTTCTGAGCAATTTGGTACAAATTTGGCATAAAACTCTATCAGCCCCATGAAAGACCTCAATTGGTCTTTATTCTCCGGACACCCAAAATCTTGAATGGCTTTAACCAAATTTACCTTGGGTTTGATACCTTCGGCTGATAATTCAAAACCCAAGTAATCCACAGAAGACACACCAGATCGGCACTTACCGGAACTGAGAGTTACACCTTTCAATTTCAGCACATCTAGGACTTGAACTAGTCTTTCATCATGCTCAAACCTGTTTTTACCATAAACCAAAATATCATCCTGAAATGCCTTCACCCCACTCAACTCTCGGAACATACTCTCCACTGTTCTCTGAAACACGGCCGATGCGGACGCTAACCCAAACGGCATACGTTTGAACTGGA